>NC_083582.1:35287963-35915463 GCF_027579695.1 Neoarius graeffei | reverse complement strand
CCAGATTTGCATCAACATTTAATCAATTGTTCCTTGGCCCATGGCTCACCTTCCCTCAAAATTTAATTAAAATCTGTTTGCTACTTTTTGAGTTATGTTGGGAACAGACAGACAAACAAACAGAGGAGAAAACAATCTCCTCCAACATGGCTGGTGGAGGTAATAAATAAGAATATGAAGTAAAGGTCAAAAGTTAAAATGATAAAAAAGGAGACGATGAGAAGAGGAGGCAGCTTTATTAGTGTTGGGGAAAACTCCCATAAGTTGAATCTGATGGACACAGGAATAACCTGACGACTCCTTTAATTGTATGGACAAAAACACACAACCCCCCCCCCCCCCCCCCCCCCCCCCCCCCCCGATAAAAATGAGTCTCTGGTGTCGTGTTTGGTGAGAAACTTTCACATTCAAGCTCCAGATCAGTAATCCGTTTGTCACCATGGCAAGCAACACTGCAAACCAGTATCCAGCTGTCACTCTTCACTTTCCTTACTCTTGCTTTGGCCCAAACCATGACAGAGATGGTCTTGTTTTTCTCAGATCAGCAACAACATTATGCATCTAATGCCAGCAAGATATGACTACAACCCAGTACTGTCCTGAGTTAGAATGTGTGTTGATGCCTGTCTGACGACACAAACACAAGACCTAAAGAAGGCCATGGTTGTATTAGCACTTGTCAGTTAGATTTTCAGCCAAAACCCATTTCCTATCCTGGTCAGGCAGCACAGATCAGTGTTTAAATATCAATGTCTGACTAGTGTGCACTATAATATTCATTCATTCTCTGTACTGCTTATCCATTGAGGATTGTGGGTGAGATGGAGCCAATCCCAGCTGACACTGGGTGAGAGGTGGGGGACAGTCTATGACCAGGCTAACACAGAGAGCCAGACAGCCGTTCACACTCCTAGGCAATTTAGAGTAGCCAGCAAACCTAACCTGCATGTCTTTGGACTGTGAGAGAAAACCGACTCCGGCACAAGACGAACATTTAAGCTCCACACAGAAAGGCCCCAGTCGACCAGCAGGTTTGAACTCCAAATCTTCTTGCTGTGAGGCAACAGTGTTAACCACTGCACCACAGCAATGACTGTTCATTGAGAACATCCATCCATCCCTCCATTATCCATAACTGCTTATCCTGTGCAGGGTTGCGGGCAAGCTGGAGCCCATCCCAGCTGACTATGGATGAGAGGCGGGGTACACCCTGGACAAGTCACCAGATCATCGCAGGGTTGACACACAGAGACAAACAACCATTCACACTCACGTTCACACCTACGGTCAATTTAGAGCCACCAATTAGCCTAACCTGCATGTCTTTGGACTGTGGGGGAAACCGGAGCACCTGGAGGAAACCCACACAGACACGGGGAGGTAACATGCAAATTCCACACCAAAAGGCTGCCGTTGGCCACTGGGCTCAAACCCAAGACCTTCTTGCTGTGAGGCTATTTCGGTTTTTTGGAAGTGAGAAAATATGCATGAGGTCTATCTTTACATTTCATCAGTGGCTTTAACATGACTTCCCATCACAAGTCTGACCATGTGCAGCACAATATGAAAAAATATATATTTTTTTCCTTTGAGCAAAAAATTTGACGGACTCTATTCCATTTATCGAATATTTTTGTATTTAAGTAACATTGTAGTGTTTTACATTAATGGCATTTTGGAGATGTCCTTACCCAGAACAGCCTAGGGAGCAGTTGGGGGTTAGATGCCTTGCTCAAGGGCACTTCAGCCGGTCCAGGGAATCAAACCGGCAACCATTTGGTCCTAAAGCTGCTTCTCTAACCTTTAAGCCATGGCCTTCCCTTATGAACCTTATGAACTTTTCATAACTGAAATTGTGAAATAAAAATGACTCTCCCAACATCTCATCTCATTATCTCTAGCCGCTTTATCCTTCTACAGGGTCGCAGGCAAGCTGGAGCCTATCCCAGCTGACTACGGGCGAAAGGCGGGGTACACCCTGGACAAGTCGCCAGGTCATCACAGGGCTGACACATAGACACAGACAACCATTCACACTCACATTCACACCTACGGTCAATTTAGAGTCACCAGTTAACCTAACCTGCATGTCTTTGGACTGTGGGGGAAACCAGAGCACCCGGAGGAAACCCACGGGGAGAACATGCAAACTCCACACAGAAAGGCCCTCGCCAGCCCCGGGGCTCAAACCCAGGACCTTCTTGCTGTGAGGCGACAGCGCTAACCACTACACCACCGTGCCGCCCTATCCCAACATTAAAACATATATATATATATATATATATATATTTTTTTTTTTTTTGATTAACCAACATGACATCTCGAAGAGTTTGAGTCAACTTTTACATTTCCGACTCTGATCATATCCTCTAGGTGGCACCAAAAATTGCATCAAGATCAAACTGCTGTTCCCAGAGTTGCCAGATTGCTCTATATCCCTATTAATTCAGCTATTCTTAATGACATGGGGCTGGCAGATACACTATAACTTGGCAAAGTTCTGAGCTCGTTTATATTGAATTGGTTGAGTGATTGCATTTGGAAACGAGTCCAATCAATCTGGCGTCTCTCCTAGAAGCAATCTGGCAACGCTGAGTGTTTTCCAGTTGATCCATCAAACTGTATTGTAAGCTGCTGAGCATGAAAATGATGCCCTGAGCTTCTTCAATGCTGTTGAGTACAGATAAAATGAACCATTCTTTACAAAAAAATAATAATTTGAATTTCCCTGAACATGCTGTGCGCATTACAGGGATTGATTTGTTTCACGGGGAGGAAAATGAGCATTTACTGTGTAATGTATGCTGATGCTGGTTGTTATAGTGGAACTGGAGATCCTGCAGATATACTCCACAGAGTGTTGCCTTCCCATTCAATTAGGGAGTTTCTTAATTATCTTGCGCTGATATCGGAAATGCTGTGGCATGATTTGGATAGCAATTTAGATGTCGTTTATATATAATGTAGTTATAATTATTTAATTTAGATATCATTTAGATTCTGTTTTAATGTTTACATTAGGTTTTAAAGTTCCCTGAAACTTGTTTTAAAAGTTATTTTATCCAATAGTGAGTTCTGGTCCACTAATTTGATTAGTCGAGCATTCCAGAAGTGCTTATCTTCTATTTCCTGCGAAATGCATTGAGACATTTCGCTGTATGTATCACTACGTTCATCTGTGTCCTGCACATAAAATTCCACTTCCTAGTTCGAAACCATTACTACAATATTGTTAGTGAAATCATCAGTGAACATGGAAAATGATCTCATTCTCATCTCATTATCTCTAGCCGCTTTATCCTGTCCTACAGGGTCGCAGGCATGGAGCCTATCCCAGCTGACTACAGGCGAGAGGCGGGGTACACCATGGACAAGTCGCCAGGTCATCACAGGGCTGACACATAGACACAGACAACCATTCACACTCACATTCACACCTACGGTCAATTTAGAGTCACCAGTTAACCTAACCTGCATGTCTTTGGACTGTGGGGGAAACCGGAGCACCCGGAGGAAACCCACGCAGACACGGGGAGAACATGCAAACTCCGCACAGAAAGGCCCTCGCCGGCCACGGGGCTCGAACCCGGACCTTCTTGCTGTGAGGCGACAATGCTAACCACTATGCCACCGTGCCACCCATGGAAAATGATGCTTTTCAGAAATATAACTTATTGCAAAAATATATGAAATAATTACCTGAGGTAACAATTACACAGACAAATCTAAAAAAAAAAAGGGTCAAAGGACAGAACACTAATTCTGCATGCTCACACTCCCTTCCTCTGATAAACCAGTGTAATGTCTGTGTGATGGCGGCCCAAGGAAACTCCCACCCAAGCAGCACATTGCTCCTCACTTCACCGCTTCCATGGTGCTGAAAAACAGTGCCACTTTAGCACCACTATTTTGAACTGACAAAAGCAGCATGGTGACAGGTTGGGGGTCCAGTGATTCCACATGACTGGAGCAGCTCAAACAGCACCCCAATCTACCCTCCGTGAGCAGCCAGGGGAGTATAAAGAGGCACCACCACACACAGGTTAGTTGGGTTCTTTTCATGCATGTTGTCTGATTCTCCCTTCATCTCTCTGCAAGACAACGACGACATCATAGACATCACGTCGCTCTCACTGGCGATTGCCTTTGCTCCTGTTTCCAATGGTGGATTGACGGAAGACCCAGATGCAGCCAGCTCCTGCCTGCAACCTTGCGTTAGGCTGGCTCTGACCCTCTGACACCTGCACCAACTATGCCATTTTCACCCCTTGCACTTCCCCTACCTTTCTTTAGCTCCTATCTTTCCACTAAGACCCTGTGTTGTGTGTCTGTGTTCCCTACCACAGCTGCAAATTCAACGTTTGTTTTTGCATATTGAAACATGATAGGCTTCTACATTTTATGACATAAAACTTTCCTGTCACATAAACCGTAGGTGGTAAGGAAGGCAACTGGACTTGCTTGAAAATCCTTAAAGATGTTTCACCTCTCATCCGAAAGGCTTCTTCAGTTCTGTCTTGACTAGTGGGGAGTTCCAGGTATTTATCCTCTTGTGGACCAAAAGCAACCCTAAGGAGAGTCACTGAGGTCACATGGGTCATTTGACCTTCTCAGTCATCCTGTAGGTTGTTAGTGTCACTGGAGGCCATCTTCGTCAACCTGGAATGACCATCACTGAACAGAGGAGGTGGTCTGAGACACCACTTATCAGCCACCTACAATGCAGTCCTTGGCACACTTCCCAGAAAACTGAATACACATCCACACCAAAACTCAGCTGACTTCGCCCATGTTTACATTAGACCGTATCAGCGGATCATCAGATTAACGTTTTTAAAATGATTAGTGTGCACACAGCAACACCAATACACGATTTGCGTGCACACAGCAATACCAATACACGGATACGCTCGGCTCTGCAGGCATCCTGCGCTCCAAATCACTCTGCCCTGAACAGCGAGTGCCCTCTGGAGGGTGCGCACTCCGGCCTTGCGCAGCTCACAGAGCGCGCGAGTGAAGTGAACAAGCTGTGATTCGGGACTGAGCCGCTGTGTGTGTGATCCCAGCGCATATCACTTACCACTTGCAAGTGGAAGGATGGCAAGCCTAAAGACAATCATAACTACACAATGGGCAGTATTTGCATCAGTATTTGCAGTATTTTCATACTTTTATACTCTTTAATGAAAGGTGATACAAGGCGGAAGTCCGCGCCGTTTTTCAGCAGTCGCGTCACATGACCAACGCCAGCGAATCAGGAAGGTGGATGTCACAGTGACGTTGTCCAATGAGACACCAGCTAGAGCTCAGCACAGCGTATCCGCGTATTCTGAATGTTTACACAGCACCGGAGCTGACACGATCTGGATTGAATACGTGGACGCTGGCGGATTCCCGTTTCCCGGCGTTTCCAGGTGGTTTAATGTAAACGGACAGTGCATCCGCGAAGAAAACTAGACAGATACGGTCTAATGTAAACATAGCCTTCAATGACTCACATGATGGCAGAGAGAGCCAACGACCCACAGGTCACCCTAACGACCCTCTAGGCTGCTAACACTGTTCACACCCCTGCCTGCAGTGACCCTAACAACCTACAGGATGACTGAGAGGGTCAACGAACCATGTGACCTCAACAACTCTCCTTAGGGTTGCTTTTGGTCCACTAGAGGATAAATACGTGAAACTCCCCACTAGTCAGACAGAACTGAAGAAGCCTTTTGGATGAGAGGTGAAACATCTTCAAGGATTTCAAGCAAGTCCAGTTGCCTCCCTGAGCACCCATGGTTTACAATGACCTGGATGACTGAGGACCTTCACAGACGTATTTCCTGTCACATGAGGTAGGACAACTACCTCAGTCCTCGTGAGACATTCAGCTCTTGTCGCTTTCTTCAAAACACACAGGACGAGCACTATAGTTCCCTCCAAAATATATCTTATGAAATTTAGAATGACTTTTAATCCACTAACCTTAAAATAAGGAATCCAGTTTCAGCCTTCTGACCATACAACCATGCAAATTTCTGGTGCACTAAATAACAAAATACACTCAAAGAAACCCCCATAATTCAATTTTGGTATAACTGTTAGGCATTTAACATTGTTTAAAAGTGTTTATCCACTCCTCAGCTTGAAGGATTTCACAGTGTGAATAGATTAATGTGCTGGCCACTGGCAATTCTGGCAAACTTGCAATATTTACTGAAACAAGCAATGATTCTCCCACATGTATTTAAGTCACGTTACATTTTTTTCCACTACAAGCTTTATTGAGTTATAAATAATGCAGCAGTATTTAGTCTTAAAGGCAGTGAGATGCAGACATCTCCTCTCATGTGTCAAAAGCCTTGCAGGCTTTAGATATTTTGGTTCAAGATGTTCAGTAAAGTTAACAGCAGCTTCTATACTAAGAAATGATATTTGCTATTGATTGTCTAAGATGATAAATATCTACTAGCGAAGATATCAGTGTCTTAAAGGTTTCCACTAATGTCCTGATTGGGTTCAGTACTGAAAGTGTTCTGTCTGGTAAAAGTACAGATAAGCAATGATTTATAAACCCAATATCAACTGTCACCCAGAAGATGATGGGTTCCCTTTTGAGTCTGGTTCCTCTCAAGGTGTCACCTCTGGCTTGTTCACTAGAGATCTAAAAGTTCATTGAGATTTCTGTAAACCTGCTTTGTTATGATGTTTATCAAGATATCATGAACAGATACCTAATTTACAACCCCGATTCCAAAAAAGTTACCCAGTCATGTTAATGACCTATTGCCAATTGACCTAATGAGTTGCAATTTGGTCCTCCAGCTGTTCCTTTTTTGTACCTTTAACTTTTCCAGCCTCTTATTGCCCCTGTCCCAACTTTTCTGAGATGTGTTGCTGTCATGAAATTTCAAATGAGCCAATATTTGGCATGAAATTTCAAAATGTCTCACTTTCGACATTTGATATGTTGTCTATGTTCTATTGTGAATACAATATCAGTTTTTGAGATTTGTAAATTATTGCATTCCGTTTTTATTTACAATTTGTACTTTGTCCCAACTTTTTTGGAATCGGGGTTGTACAAGACAACTCAAGAATTACAAGTCATACTTGAAATATCCCTCCATGTTCATATTTGAGGAAATAGTTGAAATGTCTTTGGTCTGTCCCAAATCACAGACTATGAGATCTTTTCAATACAAGAGTAAACTAATAATAGACTACATTTATCTATATGGCCAATGCTTTTATCAGAAGTGACTTACAAATGAGATAGTCAAAGCATAGAGCCAAGTTAGAGGTTAAATATATTACGTTCATTATGTCTTCTTCTTAAATCAAAATAATTAGTTTTTTCTTTTTGTTTCAGACATGTAAAAGCTTTTTTACCTTTACCTGACATGTTTCGTTGGATCAAGGAGTCAATAGAAATCAGAAAGCGTAGCCCAAGAACAATAAACAGGGATGAGGGGGCGTACATGCTCTCCCACACCTGGAGCGCCGTCCTGAGGGGGCAACACTGACAGCGGGAGGCGTGACCGA
This sequence comes from Neoarius graeffei, assembly GCF_027579695.1. Lineage (NCBI taxonomy): Eukaryota > Metazoa > Chordata > Actinopteri > Siluriformes > Ariidae > Neoarius > Neoarius graeffei. The sequence goes on along the minus strand of NC_083582.1, from coordinate 35,907,930 downwards.
CCTGTCAATATTGACAGGGAGGTCACGCCTCCACAACATCAGCTGATTATAAAGGCACGTCACACACCAACATCCGGGTGACCCTCTGATGAAGACGGAAGTTACACCGTCGAAACATGTCAGGTAAAGGTAAAAAAGCTTTTACATGTCTGAAACAAAAGAAAAAACTATTTCAAGTTAGAGGTTAAAGGCTTTTACTCAAGCCATCCGGACATTATTCTTCATCTGTATCACCACAGGTTTGAAATGGATTTCTGTGAAAATATTGCATTGTTATTTAGGCTCTCAGTGTTAGGCATGTAGAGATGACCGGACTCCAAAAACGAGACTCAAGACTAGCAATTCAGCAGGTAAGGTTGATTTATTGAACAAAAGCAAGCAGATACCAGGGTTTTCCAGGAGAGCTGAGCAGACAGGCAGAGCAGGACTGAAGACCAGCTGGCAGTCTGGGGTGGCTGGCAGACTGGTAACAGGAAGGCAGTGGCTCTGAAGCACAGAAGATTCACAGTTAGTCAAAACTCAAAAAACATGCAAGTGACAACTCAACCAGTTACAGACTTGGCCATCACACAGTACCATATTAGTACAACCCCGATTCCAAAAAAGGTGGGACAAAGTACAAATTGTAAATAAAAACAGAATGCAATGATGTGGAAGTTTCAAAATTTCATATTTTATTCAGAATAGAACATAGATGACATATCAAATGTTTAAACTGAGAAAATGTATCATTTAAAGAGAAAAATTAGGTGATTTTAAATTTCATGACAACACATCTCAAAGTTGGGACAAGGCCATGTTTACCACTGTGAGACATCCCCTCTTCTCTTTACAACAGTCTGTAAATGTCTGGGGACTGAGGAGACAAGTTGCTCAAGTTTAGGGATAGGAATGTTAACCCATTCTTGTCTAATGTAGGATTCTAGTTGCTCAACTGTCTTAGGTCTTTTTTTGTCGTATCTTCCGTTTTATGATGCGCCAAATGTTTTCTATGGGTGAAAGATCTGGACTGCAGGCTGGCCAGTTCAGTACCCGGACCCTTCTTCTACGCAGCCATGATGCTGTAATTGATGCAGTATGTGGTTGTCATGTTGGAAAATGCAAGGTCTTCCCTGAAAGAGATGTCGTCTGGATGGGAGCATATGTTGCTTTAGAACCTGGATATACCTTTCAGCATTGATGGTGTCTTTCCAGATGTGTAAGCTGCCCATGCCACATGCACTAATGCAACCCCATACCATCAGAGATGCAGGCTTCTGAACTGAGCGCTGATAACAACTTGGGTTGTCCTTCTCCTCTTTAGTCCGAATGACACGGTGTCCCTGATTTCCATAAAGAACTTCAAATTTTGATTCGCCTGACCACAGAACAGTTTTCCACTTTGCCACAGTCCATTTTAAATGAGCCTTGGCCCAGAGAAGATGTCTGTGCTTCTGGATCATGTTTAGATACGGCTTCTTCTTTGAACTATAGAGTTTTAGCTGGCAATGGCAGATGGCACGGTGAATTGTGTTCACAGATAATGTTCTCTGGAAATATTCCTGAGCCCATTTTGTGATTTCCAATACAGAAGCATGCCTGTATGTGATGCAGTGCCATCTAAGGGCCCGAAGATCATGGGCACCCAGTATGGTTTTCCGGCCTTGACCCTTACGCACAGAGATTCTTCCAGATTCTCTGAATCTTTTGATGATATCATGCACTGTAGATGATATGTTCAAACTCTTTGCAATTTTACACTGTTGAACTCATCTCATCTCATTATCTCTAGCTGCTTTATCCTTGGCCCAGAGAAGATGTCTGTGCTTCTGGATCATGTTTAGATACGGCTTCTTCTTTGAACTATAGAGTTTTAGCTGGCAATGGCAGATGGCACGGTGAATTGTGTTCACAGATAATGTTCTCTGGAAATATTCCTGAGCCCATTTTGTGATTTCCAATACAGAAGCATGCCTGTATGTGATGCAGTGCCGTCTAAGGGCCTGAAGATCATTGGCACCCAGTATGGTTTTCCGGCCTTGACCCTTACGCACAGAGATTCTTCCAGATTCTCTGAATCTTTTGATGATATCATGCACTGTAGATGATATGTTCAAACTCTTTGCAATTTTACACTGTCGAACTCATCTCATCTCATTATCTCTAGCTGCTTTATCCTGTTCTACAGGGTCGCAGGCAAGCTGGGGCCTATCCCAGCTGACTATGGGTGAAAGGCGGGGTACACCCTGGACAAGTTGCCAGGTCATCACAGGGACTGTCGAAATCCTTTCTGATATTGCTCCACTATTTGTCGGCGCAGAATTAGGGGGATTGGTGATCCTCTTCCCATCTTTACTTCTGAGAGCCGCTGCGACTCCAAGATGCTCTTTTTATACCCAGTCATGTTAATGACCTATTGCCAATTGACCTAATGAGTTGCAATTTGGTCCTCCAGCTGTTCCTTTTTTGTCTCACTTTCGACATTTGATATGTTATCTATGTTCTATTGTGAATACAATATCAGTTTTTGAGATTTGTAAATTATTACATTCCATTTTTATTTGCAATTTGTACTTTGTCCCAACTTTTTTGGAATGGGGGTTGTAGGCTGAATGATCTGGCAAAGACTGGATTGCCGAGGCGGGTTATATATACTACCGGAGCTTGATTGCTGGATGGATTGCAGGTGTGCAATCAGATTGGCAGCAGGGGTTGATTGGTCACAGCAGGAGAGCCACACCCAGACACACACACACAGACAAACAAGAAACAAAGGAGAGGGGAAACAGCTGAGACAAGAAGAATGAGGAAGAGGCACAACTGGAGACCATGCCCACAAACTCATACTACGTCATGATCTTTTTTTTTTTCTAAATCAGTCATGTTCACAGTTGGTAGCACTAATGTCCAAAGCTTGAATCCTAACACGGCTTCTGGTCATTATAAAATCTTAGAACTTGAAGTGATTCTCCGTACCAACAAAATCTCTGTAATGGGTATTACCGAAACATGGCTACATGACAGTATTCTCCCCGATGACATCAACATCCCAGGATATAGCACAATATACAGAAAGGACAGACAAGGTAAAACTGGAGGAGGCGTTGCCATCCTCATTAGTGACACTCTACCCAGCAAACGTAGAGTTGACCTTGAAACTTGCAATTCCACTTGCAATTCCAAGACCACTGTGGCGGGCAACAAAGTTCTTGTCTCATGTATCTATAGACCACCAGCTGCCCTTGACAGCTTCTACGACCAGTTTGAAACCTCCATTTCAAAAGCTGCTACAGAAAAAGGTACAATTGTCATTACCGGGGACTTCAACTGTCATCACACTGATTGGGGCGATATATCAACAGATAATCATGCACTTAACCTCGTAGACATCATAGAGAGGTACGGCCTGTACCAGTGTCAACACAAGCCAACCCGATCTACTCCTACTTGCCAAAGTACTCTTGACCTCATCATATTATCTGACCCATCCAGGATAAATGGCATGTCTACCCTAGCACCTGTCGGAAATTCCGATCATGCTGTCATAACTTGTAAACTTAATTTGTCTATTCCAACTATGCACTTTACTAGGAAACAGGTATGGTACTACAATCATGTGATTTTTGATGTATTTAGGCATCTGAATTAAGTAAGGTTAATTGGAACTCCTGTATGCATGGCTCCATAGACGAGAGGTGGAATGGTTGGAAGGCTAAGTTCCAACAGTTTTATCATAGTTTGGATTATCATGGGCACATCATTGGCAAAACATAAAATTCTTAATGCAGACTGTTGCCTTGAAATTTCAAGTATTCTCAACTATTTTTTTTTACAGTGCAGTATCAGAAGACTTCCTATGTTTACCAACGAAGAACTCAATATAATTGTAGTATCGGTGGAGGAAGTCCAAGGTGTCCTACAAGGACTTCATTCCAACAAGGCTCCTGGTCCTGACGGGATATCCAACAGATTGCTTAAGGAGGCAGCACCAGTCATCTGCACCTCCCTGTGTCATCTGTTCAACTTTTCACTCTCAACAGGCCAGTTCCCAGCAGAGTGGAAACAGTGCAATGTTTCACCAGTGTATAAGAAGGGTGATCGCACTGATCCCTCCAACTACAGGCCCATTGCCCTACTTCCTACAGTTCCCAAGGTCCTGGAGAGACTTGTTCATAATCATCTCTACACCTACCTTATGAACAACAACCTGATTAACATCAACCAGTCTGGCTTCAAGAAAGGGAACGGAACAGTACTGCAGCTTATACGGTTAGTAGATGAATGGGCTAAGTCCATCGATGATCCTAACATTTCCTGTACTGCTGCTGTATTTCTAGACATTCATCGAGCATTTGACACCATGTGGCATGATGGTCTCAACTATAAACTCTCCCGTTATGGAGTCAAGGGATCCCTTAACAAGTGGTTTGCAGACTATCTCACGGGCCAACAGCAACGAGTTGTGATTAATGGTGTAGCATCTTCTTGGGGGCGCACACAGGCAGGTGTACCACAAGGAAGTATTTTGGGACCGCTACTATTCCTTGTGTTTATCAACGATATAAAAGACCTACCTTGTTCCTCCAACATCAACTGCTTCGCCGATGACACATCGCTATCCAAGTCTGGACCGACAGCCCAGGAAGTGGCCAACACAACAAACATCGACCTTCAGCTTGTTTCCACTTGGTTCTTTGACTGGGGCCTGCTGCTCCATCCAGACAAATGCAAGGTCCTGTGCATTAAGTCCCCTCGGAGTAAAGTACAGCTCCCCCCATCTACATTGCAGGACCGATAGTCGAACAAGTGCTGTTTTATACCCACCTGGGCACCACCATCCACCAGACCTTACGTTGGACTGAACACGTCCAGACCACATCCAACAAGGCCAGGAGAACTCTGGGATTCCTGCAGAAACTTCGAGGCAAGCTATCCCGGGAGGCACTAGAGATGGCGTACAACATAATGATTCGAACAAAATTGGAGTACGCTTCTGTACTGCTAGGGGACTTGGCTTCTTCATCCAGTAAGATGTTGGGGCGTGTCCACTACCAAGCTGCCTGCCTTGTCACCGGAGCCGCGAAACGTACACTCTCAAGCGTCGTTATGCAGGAGCTTGGATGGGACAGCCTATCAACCAGAAGACACATCCACTCCATGGTTCTCATGTATAAACTGGTAAATGGCTTAGTTCCCCCTCACCTCCAACCACTGATACCCATCACACGAGGAGAGCAAAGAGTCACATGTTTAAAGCTTCGCAACTCTACGCACCTCCACTTACCTCACTGTACGACCCAGACATACAAGTCCAGCTTCATTCCTTACGCGTCCCGACTTTGGAACGAACTGCCCCAGTCAGTAAAACAAGCCCGCAGCATAAGTGTGTTCAAGCAGAGACTGTTGAACTGGACTGCCTGATAGATATTTTAGATTATTGTAGATATTTTAGATCATATTTAATGTTTATCTAGCGTTTTTGGAGAATCCTGTGTATTAATGTTATGTTTATGACTTTGTGTGTGGGTCACAACACCAGCATCAGCTGCCTGCGCCTCACGAGTATTGTATTGTCTTGCAATCTTAATAAAAGAAAGAAAGAAAGAAAGAAAGAAAGAAAGAAAGAAAGAACTGGACTATGACACTCAGCTCCTCTGGTCATAGCTGGAAAATTTGAAAAAACTCAAGTAGTAAACTGCCATTATTCTTGTATAATTTCCTGTATAAGTAAACCATGGGTTCACAAAACTTTTATACCTAGGGATCCTTTTAACTGTAAAATGACCAATATTCAATTCAAATATTATGCAGTGAGCTCATTGCCCCATTTTGTTTCATATAGTTACTATTGTACATATTGGTCAAAAAAGGGAACTGCAACTGTAGTGGTCCATTGGGACAGGAATAAGGTGGACAGTGGTTAGCACTGTCGCATCACAGCAAGAAGATTCTGGGTTCGAACCTTGCAGCAGACTGGGGCTGATCTCCCTGTTCACATGCAATACCTGCATGGGTTTCCTCCAAATGCTATGGTTCCCTTCCAAAGACATGTGGATGAGGTCAACTTGCTAATCCATAAGCATAAGTGTGAATGGTGATTCATCTCTGCACTACCCCTGTGATGGATTGGCAACCTGCCCAGGGTGTACCCTGCCCTGGACCAGGGACCACTGTGCTGCCCTTATTCCTGTCCCAAAGGCCCTCTCTTCATCCTTTTTGCAGTTTCTTTTTTGACCAGTAGGTCCAATGGTAACTATATGCAGTGTGGGAAATAAGGAATTTTAAGCAGACTGTCACAGGACAGACGAGTCTGAAATGTTGTCTGTCCGTTCAAATTTCAGCCTGTCCAAATGACAGGCCAAAGGCCGGGAGCAATGTGGCCTGGGGCCTGGGACCCGCCTTCAGGCCCCAGATAGCTTCTCAGCTATTTCCAGGCACATTTTTGTGATCTTCAAAGGCCAAATTACACTAGACATTAGTTGCTAATTGCACTACAAATTGAATATAATTTACAAGAATATGTCAGAAGAGTCAAGAAAAATATTTTAAAGTTCTACCCAAGAAAACCATAGTACACACAGGTCAGTTCCATGTCTAGAAAAAAGTATGGGGGGCAAGGGTGGTCCAGCTGGTTACAACTTACTGGTACTCATACCGTATGTAGGTACGATAATAACAATCATGAAATATTATGTCTAGAAGAAGATGAACTTTATTCATCACACATGTAAACAATGACTATGTTTTATACTATGTTTATAATAAGTCTATAAGAAATTGAGTAATTAACAATACAACTATTCTTACATAATAGAGTTAAAATTTTGTGGACGAGATTCCAAGTAACTTTGTAACAAAATGATTTTTAAAATGACTCAAAACTAGACATGGGAATATCATTTGGCATTCATACTAAAATCTGTTGGACTAGAACTTATAAAATAGAAGAAAATAAAAAGTCTATTAAAATATAAATCTACTTCCTACAAAGCATATGACTGACTGTCAGTCATTCTTATTATGAATTTAAAAAATGCACATAATAATAACATCACCATTGATTGGCAGTTTGGCACTTAATACGGTACTGCAAAGTTTCATGTAAACTGAACTCTTAATCAACTGACTGGATCAATAAGATACTGTCAACCCTAAAGCACTAGTTCAACTGCATTGTGCAAAAAAAAACAAAAACAAAACAACAATGAATACTGAGAGTATTATTCATCTCATCTCATTATCTCTAGCCACTTTATCCTTCTACAGGGTCGCAGGCAAGCTGGAGCCTATCCCAGCTGACTACGGGCAAAAGGCGGGGTACACCCTGGACAAGTCACCAGGTCATCACAGGGCTGACACATAGACACAGACAACCATTCACACCTACAGTCAATTTAGAGTCACCAGTTAACCTAACCTGCATGTCTTTGGACTGCGGGGGAAACCGGAGCACCCGGAGGAAACCCATGCAGACAACATGCAAACTCCACACAGAAAGGCCCTCGCCGGCCCCAGGGCTCGAACCCAGGACCTTCTTGCTGTGAGGCGACAGCGCTAACCACTACACCACCGTGCTGCCGAGAGTATTATTATTATTATTATTATTATTATTATTGTCTTATTTAGTGTGCCACTCAGGGAGAGGGAGGTGCCTGTAAATTTTGATGGGGCTAGGACCTTCGGTGGCAGAGTTATGAATTTTTAAATCCCCGCCTGCACGAGCGGCTAGAGCCAGGGCTTGTGCTAAAGCTTTCTGTGATCCACACTTGCTTCTGATGTCAGATCAGGCTGAGCCTATGCTCGTTCGAAAGGTCTTGGGGAGAGGGATGTGCCTGTAAATTTTGGCAGGGCTAGGACCATCTGTGGCCGAGTTATGAATTTTTAAAACCTGGCTTGAGCCAGGGTTCATATTAAAGATTTAGGCGAGCAGTGCTCGTGTGGGGGTTTCAGGGGCGAATAGCGGGCTGAGGTGGGGTCTTAGTGGACCATGCTTGTGCTGGTTTGAAAGGGCTTGGGGAGAGGGACATGTCTGTAAATTAATTTTTGCGGGGCTAGAGCTAACGGTGGCCAAATTATGAATTTTTAAAGTTGCGCCCAGGGGGGCCCCATTTCACAGGCCGTGTTACGACATAATGTATTCTCCCAATGTAACATTTGGAAGAAAATTAGAAGTAGATTAAACCCATATCTTTACAATTTTTTCATGGGCCATCCAGTTTGATGATTTTGAAATACAGACGGACACGTGAATTATTTTTTATCAGCCATTCATTCATTATGATATTCATAAATATCATCTAATGGATATTTATAACTCCCACCTCACCCGCAAAGCCATCAGGATTGCAGGTGACCCCACCCACCCATCTCACAGCTTCTTCATTCTGCTGCCGTCAGGGAGGAGACTGCGGAGTCTCCGGGCCAAAACCAGCAGGCTCAAGAACAGTTTCTTTCACCAGGCGGTCAGGAGGCTCAACTCCCTCCCTGTTCTGCCCCTCCTCCCCCCTCTGTCCCCTGCCACAGATTCTGCTCGCACTCCCCCCTGCCCCCCTTCAGCATCTGACATGTCATCCTCACAGTTTCCTCCCCCCAAACACACACACACACACACATACACACATCTCATCGTTCATTAACAGAGTGAACTCAGGGACCGCACATCTCACTTTACCTCGCTCATTTGCACTATTCCGCACTACCTCACCTTAACAGCTGCTAGTTTGTTTATTCTGCTTATTTCATGTTGACCTGCTATACCTCAAGTGCCCTTGACTGTTTGTTTATTTGCACCAATTTACGTGTGTGTGTGTGTGTGTGTGTGTGTATATATATATATATATATATATATATATATATATATATATATATATATATATATATATGAGTGCTTAGTCTACGTCTAGTTCTTATCTAGAGTGTTTATACTGTTTATATTGTTTGAGTGTTTAGTCTGTCTAGTTCTTATCTAGTGTTTATACTGTTTATATTTATACTGTTTATATTGTTTGTCTGGGTGTTTAGTCTATATCTATTATCTAGAGTGTTTATACTGTTTATATTGTTTGTTTTTTCAGTTATTCTATTTTTATTTTTATTTATTGCATTGCCTGTTTGCACCGTGGGTCAAAGAGGACTGAAATTTCATCTGTGCTGTATGTCGAGCATGTATAGCATATTTGACAATAAAGTTGACTTGACTTGATTCCGATGCTTTTGAAATACAGATGGACAAATGTGAAAATTACCAGCAAATGTCCGCCAGTCTGCCCTTATTTCCCTACACTGATATGGAACAAAACGGGGAAGTGAGTCAGCTGCATAATATTTGAATTCTTGGATTATGTTCATAAAAAAAATCTGTTTCGAGGATGTGTGGAATCAGCTGGAATTTATAATAATAATAATAATAATAATAATAATAAAGTTAAATTTGTTCCAGTTCATCCTGTGACCCTGATGGATAAGTGGTATAGCTAATGGATTGATGGATGGATGGATGGATGGATGGATGGCAGGGAGAGGAATCATGCTGCCCCATGCTCCCTCTGAGAACAACTTCAGTGGAGGAGGAGCAGCAGGCCAGACAGTTAATTTCAGGGTTTCCTACAAGAAAAAGTAAAAAAAAAAAAGTGTCTTCCTTGTCCAGTACCCAAATCTCCAGGTCATTTCAGAGCTATTTTCAGGTGTTTTGCGTAGTTTTTACAATGTACTTGTGCTTGAAATGTTTCTGAAATCTGGCAACCCTGGTTAATGATTACCCTCGTTTATAATTTACCTATAATTTTTTTTCAAGTTTGAAACCAAATACTAAATAGTTCAGGATGTTGTTGTGTCCCAAATCCGGTAGCTGGTTTGCCGAACACTTTTCAAGTGGAATAAATACATCTCATCTCATTATCTCTAGCCGCTTTATCCTTCTACAGGGTCGCAGGCAAGCTGGAGCCTATCCCAGCTGACTATGGGCGAAAGGCGGGGTACACCCTGGACAAGTCGCCAGGTCATCACAGGGCTGACACATAGACAACCATTCACACTCACATTCACACCTACGGTCAATTTAGAGTCACCAGTTAACCTAACCTGCATGTCTTTGGATTGTGGGGGAAACCGGAGCACACCCACACAGACACGGGGAGAACATGCAAACTCTGCACAGAAAGGCCCTCGCCAGCCCCGGGGCTCGAACCCAGGACCTTCTTGCTGTGAGGTGACAGCGCTAACCACTACACCACCGTGCCGCCGGAATAAATACATTTGTGGGTAAATTAAGAAGAACAAGCCTTTATTTTGTCTCTTTCCTCCTTTACATTTAACCCGCATGTGTGCACAGACGCGTGTACAGAGAGAGAGAGAGAGAGAGCAGTGGGCTGAATAAATAAATAGGTTTGTGGGTAAATTCTATGGATCTGTGATGTCTGCTGGAAGAGAAGAGCAGGGAGGATTGAGAATCGAGTGGCTGTGGTTTGTTTACACCCGATACCAAAACTTGTAGCATCCAACCTTCTCAAAGATGCAGACAAAAAGCCCAGAAACTCCTGTTAACCTGGGTAAAAACGATAGAGGATTTATCTTGTAGTGTTCTGATCACCAGATCTTTAACTCAGCCACATATAAAAAAGTTGCATGCCTCCATGCTCTTCCAGGTTTTCATCTGTGTGTCTGTGTAGAACTACAACATCAGGTAGTTTGGATGTCGGGGAACTCAACGGATGGATAATTTTCCAACTCATAATGAATGAATAAATTTATTTAAACCCGATAAGTTGGTCAGCAGAGCTGGTGGGGTCGTGCATGTATAGATACAAATAATTACAAATACAAAAGACTAAAAATATACACAATCTTTAAAAAAACCTTAAATCTGTTGATTATCTGTTAATTATTTTCACATTAAGTTAATTAATAGTATGCAGAACTGTTGTCTTTGTATTTAGTTACGGCTACAATAGGATCAAAATTTATTCTACTAATGTCAAATTTAGTGAGTACATTTTTCTTTCATAGGAAAAATCCTTTTTTTGTTAGCGTGTAAGGATCTAATCCCATTGAGTGGTTTCTATATCCACTTCTTTTGAGTGTACTTCTTGGTTTTAATAATTTGCTTGTTTTCTGTACACAAACATGGCAGTAAGTTCATATATTAATGAACCAGACTCCACTTTTGGATCATTAATCTCTTTTGACTGAGAATGCCCCGCATGTATGACTTGGCTTCTGGTACATCCATACAGTTTTTTTTTTTTTTTTTATAGATAGGACAGTGTAGAGAGACAGGAAATGAGCGGGAGAGAGAGACAGGGAGGGATATGACCTCGGGTCAGAATCGAACCCGGGTCCCCGGATTTATGGTATGGTGCCTTAGCCATCTGAGCCATGACACCCTTTCTTTGAGGAAGCCTTCACTGGCTGCATTGATTGTGGATTATGATTTTGTAGTGAAGATAATGGTGGAAATGGATGCACAGTTAGCATACAGCCAATGCATGTGAAAAAAAAGTGCATTCAGTCAAATTTCAAAGGGCCTAGAATTTTGGACATGTGATTCTGCTGTAAATTTCGGTAAACAAAAGACAATCCCATGCATATTTGTTTTCATTAATAAAGCCGAAGCAATAGAAAGCAATTGGAAGAACATAACTATATGATATACTGTAATTAGAAGAGAATAAATGAAGAAATATATGATTAGCTTCGAGAAGGGAGAAGGCTTTGCTGGCCTCGAGATTTAAACAGTGTTGACTTTTTTATATGAGCAGAGCTAAAAATGTAATACTTCCTTTGCACATATTCGAATAATATCCTACATGGTACTTATGAAAAGAAAATACTGGATGTCAATGTGATGTGTAAAATGAGGTCTGATCCCTGCTCTTACATCAGGCTTCTTTTTTATTCCACAGAGAATTTAATTAAGCACCAGAGAAATATGGAAGTCCTCTCTCAGGAAGATCTAATGATCCAGAACTAATTAACTAAATCCAAGACGTTCAAACTTGCCTTAATTACTGCAATGATCAAGTGCGCAAATGGGTCTTGGTTCCACTGCTCTGGATTGATAAGGTGTTTATGCTTGATGCTGATTTGAGACCAGCAGGCCCCACACCCTGATTTCATCTTTTTGGTTTCATACAGAAACTCATTCCACTATGAGGTAACAGATACTTCTCCAAAAGATACACAAAATTCTCGTCATATCCTGTCTGCTGTGGTAGCGGGCTGCAGTGATGGTGCACTGAACAACGAAGCGTTCAGCTTTCAGATGGTAATTGATGCCTGAATGCACACAGCAATCAGATTGCATGGCATGGTTTTACTCTATGTACGCGTATGCCTTGCACATCAGCCTGCTCCAACGTCCAAATCTGTTCCCCAAAGATAACATTGCTTATTATATTTTGATAAGCCTTGTTGTGTTTTCCTTTCCCTATTTTCTGCTCTTTTTCAATTCCAAATGAGCTACTGGATCCTGCTAATGCAGCACTGTTTACAAAGAGCCAATTGATTACATACCAGTTAGAGGCAAAGCTCAATTTGAATGGCAGTGTTATTTTCTCTATGAAAATTAGATGGGGACTCGACTGTAGACTCTGTCACGGATGTTATGTTACCACTTTGAAACTGAAGACTAACAAAACAAATCAGTCAGCTTACTGCCTTAAAGAATTTGAATTTGAAAGCCAAGCTATTTGAGTGTTAGAATTGATTTTAGCCCAAGCGCATACATTCTGCTGGTTTTGCATCTCACGCACAATTGCTTGTTGTTGCAGCTAGTAAAATCTTGCCAATTGTCTAGCCCTATACAGTAAGTAGACTCACCTCGGAAGATGGAATTAAACAAAAGGGAAGTGAATGAGTAGTTTATTCGATCAACTGCAGAAATATTTCCCTGCACATTGCATGGTGATGGACTTGACAGTAATTGTCATCCATTAGTCCAGGATAAGGTATTGTCCATATTTTTCTTCTACTCCATCCACTGACTACTTTTCTTCTACTTTTAAGTTCTGAGTCTCTGTCATGCCCACACAACATTCCCAAAGCTCCCACTTGCATGAATAATGCACAATTCACTTTGACCTTGTAGACCTCCATATTATACTCTCATGTTGCTCATTACTTTGCGTGTATAATGGAGCCCATTACTTCAGATTATTTCTGGAAAAGATCTGTGTATCTGAGGCTTTCCAGGCTGAGCATTGTTTCTGAGCACGTTCACTGTCAGAAATAGGGGTACAGTAGGAGTCCATTTCTGTCCCCCAAGGTACCCCTAGGGCTCAATATTGGACCTCAAGGAAACTATGTGTACCTGTTTAGGGCCAAAAAGGTACATATATGTTCCCAAGCAGTATATAAAGGGTACAAATAAGTACCTTAGAGGGTAGTGCCCCAGTGACAAACCATTGTACCAATAAAGGTACAGTAATGTACTTTATTTTCTCAGACTGTTGGATGGTTGTCTGGCATTTGACCTCCTTTTTCACTGACTAGTTCGGATTCTCTAGATCATTCTGTTTGATCCTGTTTTAGACCTCTGCCTCACATTACACTTTTTCCCCTCACCCAAATGACGTTTGGCAGGGGATATAGTCCGTCCATCTGTCTGGTCGCATTTTCATTTCTGGGCCATATCTTTAAAACTACTGAAGATATCTTCATGAAAATTTGTATACATATCAAGCAACATGTGAACTGGTGCCTTTTGCTATTTTGGATTTTTTTTTAAAGGATTTTTCAAATATTTACATAAAAAATAGATTTTGACTTATTTTCTAATGTTCGTTTCCGGAGCATATATCCAAAACTACAGTGGTACTTGTAAGTTTGTGAACCCTTTAGAATTTTCTATATTTCTGCATAAATATGACCTAACACATCATCAGATTTTCACACAAGTCCTAAAAGTAGATAAGGAGAACCCAGTTAAACAAATGAGACGAAAATATTATACTTGGTCATTTATTTATTGAGGAAAATGATCCAATATTACATATCTGGGGGCGGCACGGTGGTGTAGTGGTTAGCGCTGTCGCCTCACAGCAAGAAGGTCCTGGGTTCGAGCCCCGGGGCCGGCAAGGGCCTTTCTGTGTGGAGTTTGCATGTTCTCCCCGTGTCCGCGTGGGTTTCCTCCGGGTGCTCCGGTTTCCCCCACAGTCCAAAGACATGCAGGTTAGGTTAACTGGTGACTCTAAATTGACCGTAGGTGTGAATGTGAGTGTGAATGGTTGTCTGTGTCTATGTGTCAGCCCTGTGATGACCTGGCGACTTGTCCAGGGTGTACCCCGCCTTTCGCCCGTAGTCAGCTGGGATAGGCTCCAGCTTGCCTGCGACCCTGTAGAAGGATAAAGCGGCTAGAGATAATGAGATAATGATTACATATCTGTGAGTGGGGGCGGCACGGTGGTGTAGTGGTTAGCGCTGTCGCCTCACAGCAAGAAGGTCCTGGGTTCGAGCCCCGGGGCCGGCGAGGGCCTTTCTGTGCGGAGTTTGCATGTTCTCCCCGTGTCCACGTGGGTTTCCTCTGGGTGCTCCAGTTTCCCCCACAGTCCAAAGACATGCAGGTTAGGTTAACTGGTGACTCTAAATTGACCGTAGGTGTGAATGTGAGTGTGAATGGTTGTCTGTGTCTATGTGTCAGCCCTGTGATGACCTGGCGACTTGTCCAGGGTGTACCCCGCCTTCTGCCCATAGTCAGCTGGGATAGGCTCCAGCTTGCCTGCGACCCTGTAGAAGGATAAAGCGGCTAGAGATAATGAGATGAGATGAGATCTGTGAGTGGCAAAAGTATGTGAACCTTTGCTTTCACTATCTGGTGTGACTGCCTTGTGCAGCAATAACTGAAACTAATCATTTCTGGTAACTGTTGATCAGTCCTGCAAACCGGCTTGGAGGAATTTTAGCCCAGTCCTCTGTACAGAACAGCTTCAACTCTGGGATGTTGGTGGGTTTCCTCACATGAACTGCTCGCTTCAGGTCCTTCCACAACATTTCGATTGGATTAAGGTCAGGACTTTGACTTGGCCATTCCAAAACATTAACTTTATTCTTCTTTAACCATTCTTTGGTAGAACAACTTGTGTGCTTAGGGTCATTGTCTTGCTGCATGACCCACCTTCTTGAGATTCAGTTCATGGACAGATGTCCTGACATTTTCCTTTAGAATTCACTGGTATAATTCAGAATTCATTCTTCCATCAATGATGGCAAGCCGTTCTGGCCCAGATGCAGCAAAACAGGCCCAAACCATGATACTACCACCACCATGTTTCACAGATGGGATAAGGTTCTTATGCTGGAATGCAGTGTTTTCCTTTCTCCAAACATAACGCTTCTCATTTAAACCAAAAAGTTCTATTTTGGTCTCATCCGTACACAAAACATTCTTTTTGGAGAGCTGCTCCCCGGGCGCTGTTAGCATGGATGCCCACTGCTCTGGGTATGCGTGTGTGCATGTGTGTGTTCACTGCTTCAGATGGGTTAAATGCAGAGAGGAAATTTCAGAAGTGTGTGAAAGTCTTTCTTTCTTTCTTTCTTTCTTTCTTTCTTTCTTTCTTTCTTTGAGTGGCTTTCTCCTTGCAACCCTGCCATGCACACCATTGTTGTTCAGTGTTCTCCTGATTGTGGACTTATGAACATTAACATTAGCCAATGTGAGAGAGGCCTTCAGTTACTTAGAAGTTACCCTGGGGTTCTTTGTGAACTCACCGACTATTACACGCCTTGCTCTTGGAGTGATCTTTGTTAGTCGACCACTCCTGGGGAGGGTAATAATGGTCTTGAATTTCCTCCATTTGTACACAATCTGACTGACTGTGGATTGGTGGAGTCCAAACTCTTTAGAGATGGTTTTGTAACCTTTTCCAGCCTGATGAGCATCAACAACGCTTTCTCTGAGGTCCTCAGAAATCTCCTTTGTTTGTGCCATGACACACTTCCATAAACATGTGTTGTGAAGATCAGACTTTATTAGATCCCTGTTCTTTAAATAAAACAGGGTGCCCACTCACACCTGATTGTCATCCCAGTGATTGAAAACACCTGACTCTAATTTCACCTTCAAATTAACTGCTAATCCTAGAGGTTCACATACTTTTGCCACTCACAAATATGTAATATTGGATAATTTTCCTCAATAAATAAATGACCAAATATAATATTTTTGTCTCATTTGTTTAACTGGGTTCTCTTTATCTACTTTTAGGATTTGTGTGAAAATCTGATGAAATTGTAAAGGGTTCACAAACTTTCAAGCATCACTGTGTAGTATGTAACAATATTATTGATACCATTTAAGAATATTTTAAAATAATATTTCAAAGAGTTGGTCCAACATGACAAAAAAGAAGAGACGTTTAATTGTACAAATTGGGTAATATAAAACCATAAAACTTTAGAAAACTTGAAAACTCTATCCTTTTGCCCATAAGTTCCTTTTTATTTTTTATTTTATAATTTTTTAAACTTAAAATGTCCCTTAGTTAAATGTCTAACTTCTTGAATATTGTTAATAGTCTCTGTGCTTGTCTGGTCTGTTTGGTATGTTACTTATGATACATTTATTATATGGACATGAGTGTTTTACTGGGAAATACACCACTTATATTTTTCATCCAAGCTACATCTGAGACATTGAGATCCAAAATTGTGACATAAATCTCTGTATGTCACTCATGAGGAAATCAATGAACTCTTTTAATAAATCTGGGTACTTTTTGTTTGTGAATGTGTCTATATAGTAAAAAGAAAAATCACATGTTGGCTTGAAGATATGAAGTTTATCTTCTTGTGTTGAAAAGGTCACATTTTTGAGATGAAATGCATCTCAGATCTGAATGATTTAAATAACAATATTTCAATAATATTGGCTGGTTTTGAGTGGCATATCAGATATATTCCATTCAGCTAGCATGATATTGAAGAGGAGTTCAATATCATGCTAGCTGAATGGAATATATCTGCTAGACCACGAAAAAAAGCCAGCCAATATTATTATCATTATACTTACACATTTGATGGAACAATTATAGATTTTACAAAAAGTTACGAACAGGGTTTACAAATTGTCACAATCGCTCATTAGTGTGGAAGTTTTATGTGTAATTTGTATCTTATGGCATTTTCAATTCACTGCAACAGTTTACTGTGGGCACTGCCTGCGAACAAAGAAATGTTCCTGTGCATGCACAGCAGAAAACTTTCTCAATGGATATTCGCATCAGCTCTGGAGTATGACGTCATGTTGTCTTGAAAACCATGCAATATCGTAAACCATATTCAGTGCTCATTCTGCATTGGGTAGAGTGATGTAATACAAGTAGGATAAGCAATATGATTACAATATTGTATGCTATCAAACCAAATGAATGAAACCTGCTAGAAGGGAATAGAACACGTTTTTATTCCATCGAAAAAATGTCCTGTATGTATAATAATTCCCGATATTTCACTCTGATGGTGTCACTCCCAGTGTTTTCCTGCTGACTAGATACACTTTGTCAAAATGGCAAACCGGTTCAAAATTAAAATTCTTTTGATTAACTTGCATATTTTTTTGTGAATGCATCCATAAAATATAAAGAACATTACATTGGTGGCACGAAGATATGAAGTTTATCTTCTCATGTTGAAAATATTTTCACTTGTTCACTCTACTCACTCATGATGTATACATTCACCACTCCAAGATAAACCTCATATCTTCGCACCATCGTGTAATATCCTCTATGTATGCACACACCGAGACGAATTCCTCATATGTGTAATATATTTGGTAAAAAAAATACATTTTCTAAAATAATCAAGACATTCTGATTTTGATTCTAATAAACTCTATCATCAACAAAGGGGCTGCAAGCGAGTAAAAGCTCCTGATATCGACTGTAAAATATGGTGGTGAAACACTGATACTCCTTTTCCACCAACAGGGCCAGGTTTGTGCACCAAATTTTGAACTGTTTGGAGCATTTTGACCAAAAATAAATTGGTTCCGAACCTGAAAAGTTGGTTCCCAGTTAGAACCTAAAGGTATCTGGGTTTTTCAGTGTGAACCATAATGAAATCAGTTGGTGTGTCATTAGTTTTGAAAGTTTCTATGTCTTCTTATCATTAGTACATAGTTGGTCTATGCTTGTTGTATGGTTGAAAACAAATATCTGCAATAACAGAACATAAGCTTATAGGTAATCAATGCAATCTGCCATCTTGCTACTACTAGTGATGGGATGCTCAGCTCTTTGAATCTGATTCAGTAAAATGAAAAAGTCTTCTTTTTTTAATCATTTGTCCGATGGAACTATTGTGGCGCTGTGGCCCCGCTATACAGTTCTCAAACACTAACAGCAACATGGTGTGCTTCATTTGGTATAATAGTTCACTTTTGTTAAGTTCTTAAGCAACCTTTTGGATCATAGCTTATAAGTTATTAAGTTGAAATGACTGATTTCTTCAAGTTCACTTGTCTGTATGACAGCACTGTGCCTATCAACAACAACAAAAAATATCCTTCTATTCATTGTGTGATCGCTATTCACTTTAGCCTACCTGGTTCACTGAAGACCTGTAGTGTATGAACTCATTGAAATGGAAAGGAAAATTAAACATCCATTCAACAGCTACACATTACACACAGCGAGCTAGCTCTGTCTGACCAGTTAACATTAGCAAGTTCTCCTCTCATCTCCAGTAATACCACTGGTCAAAGAATATTGAATGAGAGACTCAGACCCCAAAGACCTATTATTATATAATTATGATTTGTGAACGAATCAGTCATGCTCTAAGAAGTCATGTGACATATGAATAAGAGGCCCAATACCGAAAGACCTGTAGTTACAAGTCATGAACAAATCAGTCACCATAATTTTTACTAACCGTTGTTAGCGTCTCCTCTCCTCTCCTCTCCTCTCCTCTCCTCTCCTCTCCTCTCCTCTCCAAAACCGGAACTGTATTTGGCAAAGCATAACACAAAATGACCTGACATACAATACCAATCAAAAGTTTGTACACACCTTCTAATTCAATGTTTTTTCTTTATTTTTATTAATTAAAAGACACTTCATATCTTAAAGTAATGATGGACACCATTTCTCTTTACTTAGTTGATCAGTTCTTGACATAATATGGATTACTGCAGTTGTGGAACAGGGCTATTTACTGTATTTCTATTATTTACTATTTACTGTTTGACCTCAAATGCATTAAGAAGGCAAGAAATTGCATTAATTAACTTTTGATGAGATACACCTGTTAATTGAAAAGCATTCCAGGTGATGAACTCATGAAGCTGGTTAAAATAATGCCAATAGTGTGGAAAGTGTCATCAAGGTAAATGATGGCTAGTTTGAAGAGTCTAAAATGTACATGTTTTTTTCACACATTTTTTTTGTGAAAACACAATTCCATATACGAGTGCATCTCAAAAAATTTGAATATTGTGGAACAGTTAATTTTTTTCATAATTTAGTTCAAAAAGCTAAATTTTCATATATTCTATATACGTTACATGTAAAGTGAAATATTTAAAGTCTTTTTTTATTTTAATTTTGATGATTATGGCTTATAGCTCATGAAAATCAGAACTCCATTGTCTCAAAATATTAGAATATTTAATTTAGAGTTTGAGTAAAACAGTATAAATACCGTGTATCTCTTGGTCTAGTTCAATACACGCAACCATAATCATGAAGAAGACTGTTGACTTGGCAGTTGTCCAGAAGACGATCATCGACACCCTCCACAAAGAGGGTAAGCCACAGAAAGTCATTGATGAAAAGGCTGGCTGGAAAAGGTGCACAAGCAACAGGGATGACTGCAGCCTTGAGAGGATTGTCAAGAAAAGTCGATTCAAGAACTTGGGAGAGCTTCACAAGGAGTGGACTGAGGCTGGTGTCAGTGTATCAAGAGCCACCACACACAGTCTTCAGGAAAGGGGTGATAACTGTCACATTCCTAATATCAAGCCACTCCTGAACCAGAGACAATGTCAAAAGTGTCTTACCTGGGCTCAGGAGAGAAAGAACTGGACTGTTGCTCAGTGGTCCAAAGTCCTCTTTTCAGACAAAAGTAAATTTTGCATTTCATTTGAAACATTTTGCATCCCTGTTGCTTGTGCACCTTTTCCGGCCAGCCTTTTCAGCAATGACCTTCTGTGGCTTACCTTCCTTGTGGAGGGTGTCGATGGTTGTCTTCCGGACAACTGTCAAGTCAGCAGTCTTCTTCATGATTGTAGTTGTGTGTACTGAACTAGACAGAGAGATACATATACTGTTTTACTCAAACTTGAAATGAAATATTCTCATAAGTTGAGATCCTTGATTTCTGATTTTTATTAGCTATAAGCCATAATAATTAAAATTAAAACAACAACAACAACAACAACAAAAGGCTTGGAATATTTCACTTTATGGGTAATGAATATAGAATATATGACAGTTTGCCTTTCTGAATTAAATTATGAACTCCCCCAAACTTTTTCATGATATTCTAATTTTTTGTAATGAACTCATATGTTCCATATGTTATTTCATAATTTTGACGTCTTCAATATTGTTCTACAGTATAGAAAATACAAAATACAGAAAAACGTATGAATGAGTCAGTATTAGTCAAAAGTACAAACTTTTGACTGGTATTGTACAACCCCAATTCCAAAAAAGTTGGGACGCTGTGTAAACTGTAAATAAAAACAGAATGTGATAATTTGCAAATCATGGAAGCCCTATATTTCACTGAAAATGGTACAAAGACAACATATCAAATGTTGAAACTGAGAAATTTCATTGTTTTTTTTTTGAAAAATATATGCTCATTTTGAATTTGATGTAAGCAACACATTTCAAAAAAGTTGGGACAGGGGCATGTTTACCACAGTGTTGCATCACCTCTACTTTTAACAACACTCTGTAAACGTTTGGGAACTGAGGAGACCAAATGCTGCAGTTTTGAAAGAGAAATGTTGTCCCATTCTTGCCTGATATACAATTTCAGTTGCTCAACAGTTCAGGGTCTCCTGTCATATTTTGCGCTTCATAATGTGCCAAATGTTTTAAATAGGAGACAGGTCTGGACTGCAGGCAGGCCAGTTTAGCACCTGGACTCTTTTACTGCAGAGTCATGCAGTTTTAATATGTGCAGAAAATGGTTTGGCATTGTCTTGCTGAAAGAAGGAAGGCCTTCCCTGCAAAAGATTTTGTCTGGATGGCAGCATATTGCTCTGAACAGTGTATATATCATTCAGCATTAATGATGCCTTCAAGCTACCCATGTCATGTGCACTAATGCACCCTCATACCATCACAGATGCTGGCTTTTGAATTGTGCACTGATAACAAGCCGGATGGTCCTTCTCCTCTTTAGCCTGGAGGACGTGGTGTTCATGATTTCTAAAAAGAATTTCTATTTTTGATTCGTCAGACCTCGGGACAATTTTCCACTTCACCTCAGTCCATTGTAAAAGAGCTTGGGCCCAGAGAAGGTGGAGGTGTTTCTGGATATTGTTTATATCTGGTATTAACTCGCATTTGTGGATGCAGTAATGAACTGTTTTCACAGACAATGGTTTTCTGAAGTGTTCCTGAGCCCATACAGTGATTTCCCCTCCAGACACGTGTCTGCATTTAATGCAGTGTCGCCTGAGGGCCTGAAGATCACAGGCATCCGATGTCAGTTTTCAGCCTTGTATCTTGCATACAGAGATTTCTCCAGATTCTCTGAATCTTTTAATGATATTATGTACTATAGATGATGTGATCCCCAAATTCTTTGCAATTTTACATTGAGGAATGTTATTCTTAAAATGTTGCACTGTTTGCCCATGCAGTCTTTCACAGAGTGATGAACCCATCCCCATCTTTACTTCTGAGAGTCTTAGACTCTCTGGGATGCTCATTTTATACCAAATCATGTCACTGATCTGTTGCCAATTAACCTATTTATTTATTTATTTATTTATTTATTTATTAGCATTACACAACTCTTTCAGTCTTTTGTTGCCCCTGTGTCAACTTTTCTGAAATGTGTTGCTGGCATCAAATTCAAAATGACCATATATTTTTCAAAAAGGAATAAAATTTCTCAGTTTCAACATTTGGTATGTGAACTTTGTACTTTTTCAACGAAATATAGAGTTTCCATGAATTGCAAATGATCACATTATGTTTTTATTTACATTTTGCACAGCTTCCCAAGTTTTTTGGAATTGGGGTTGTACATCTATTAATCATAAATCCTACTGAACATCTGTAATCTACTCGAAAAGAAGAGAACATCCACATGCACAAACCTAGCAATATATAATGGAACTTGAAATCTTGAGTATGGAGGAGCCTAAAAATCCTCTCAATTTTTAGACATTGCAAGATGAAGCTCTTTGCTGTTATTCTCTCTGGGGTGGCTTCAGTGTAAATTAATCGAGATCAAATAAAACTATAGCATGCACGGAGCCGACTGTATTTTCATGTGATGTTTTCTGATTTGAGTTTTATAGTGAAGAGGCCCTGGGTAAGCATGAAGATTAAAGATTGATCTTTTAGTTCAATTTAAAAATACATCTCCATGGATTCAGGATATGACTGATGAAGAAGGATGGCTGAGCATACTCAAAAGCACACAAGTAATTTTTTTTAATTATTATCACAGGAACACTGATGCTATGATGAATGTGTTTCTGAGTTTTAAAACTATTTTCTCCCTTACAGCAAATCCATACTGAAGTTCAAATTGTAAGTTGAGCTCCTGTTTACATTTACATTACATTTACATTTATGAGTTTTGGTAGATGTCCTTATCCAGAGCAACTTATAGAAGTGATTTGAAGTATATATCAATAAATACATCCTAATAGTGGTGGTTCACTAGTCTAAAAATCCTGTTTGGGAAGAAGTATAATATGAAAAACGCCAAGACAACACAATTTTTTAATAACAAAGTGCTAATGTTTAAAACATTGAGAATGCAGCGAAGAATGTGAAGTATACCTCAGCTAACGGTCATCGCATCATTTGATAGCTGGGTAACTTTTGGCCTATTCTGCACTAATCCTGAAGCTATATATCAGTGAGTTTTGAATTTCATTGGTCTGTTAATAACATTGTAGCAGTGAGTTGGTTATGGCCCAATGGTCTGCTCTCCTGGACACTTCCACAAAATTAAAAGCAAAAAAAAAAAAATTGCACTCAACTCATTAACAATGATTTCTGAACATCACAGTAAGGTTCCTGTTGCTGAGCTGTTGCATCAGTTTGTATTCAACACTCTGAGCCATTCAAAGCCAGGCTGCAGATGAAGCCAAGCTGATAATTATGCTGAAAAAATAAAGAAGTGCCAACTGAACCCATTTCCACCCCCTCCGAGACTTGATCAAGTGCTTTCATTATATCCCTGGCATTCATGTCAGAGCGGAGACTCTGTGATGATGAATTTCTCCAGCAGGCAGCTGGGCTGAGTGGCATCCGTTCTGAAGGACATGAAATACCCGAGGTTATAAAATCTTAACCGTGCAGAAAATCTGACACAATTTCAACTCAGTAAATTTAACCTAAACCACTAAATTTGTGCAGTTTGTGTGTGTGCGCACAGTGATTTGGAAGAGGAATTTCTGTTATTCAGGCAAGGTATTTATTAAATGGCTCTGGAGATTCAAAGTCATTGCATCTCTGTTGAAATATCCTTGAATTGTTGAATGTTCTTCCTCTAGCCAGTCTTAGTGTACTGAGAATGTGCACTTAAACCTAGGGCCAATATCATGCTGTCTATTACAGCTACATAACACATACCAAACCTTCCCTGCTCCATATGTATGAACCATTAATAATTATTTTTATATTCCAGCTGGTAAATTCTTCACAGAATATGACTGGTGAGAGGGGTTTGATCTTTTTTCTGTAGCATCAACAAACTATTATTCCATCCATCTATTATCTGTAGCTGCTTATCCTGTATAGGGGCAAGCTGGAGCCTATCCCAGCTGACTATGGGCGAGAGGCGGGGTACACCCTGGACAAGTTGCCAGGTCATCACAGGGCTGACACATAGGCTACGTTTACATTAGACTGTATCTGTCTCGTTTTCTTCGCGGATGCACTGTCCGTTTACATTAAACTGCCTGGAAACGCCGGGAAACGGGAATCCGCCAGCGTCCACGTATTCAATCCAGATCGTGTCAGCTCCGGTGCTGTGTAAACATTGAGAATACGCGGATACGCTGTGCTGAGCTCTAGCTGGCGTCTCATTGGACGACGTCACTGTGACATCCACCTTCCTGATTCGCTGGCGTTGGTCATGTGACGCGACTGCTGAAAAACGGCGCGGACTTCCGCCTTGTATCACCTTTCATTAAAGAGTATAAAAGTATGAAAATACTGCAAATACTGATGCAAATACTGCCCATTGTGTAGTTATGATTGTCTTTAGGCTTGCCATCCTTCTACTTGCAAGTAGTAAGTGATATGCGCTGGGATCACACACACAGCGGCTCAGTCCCGAATCGTGGCTTGTGCACTTCACTCGCGCGCTGTGTGAGCTGCGCAGGGCCGGAGTGCGCACCCTCCAGAGGGCACTCGCTGTTCAGGGCGGAGTGATTTGGAGCACAGGATGCCTGCGGAGCCGAGCGTATCTGTGTATTGGCGTTGCTGTGTGCACGCAAATCGTGTATTGGTGTTGCTGTGTGCACACTAATCGTTTTAAAAACGTTAATCTGATGATCCGCTGATACGGTCTAATGTAAACATGGGCATAGAGACAAACAACCATTCACACCTATGGTCAATTTAGAGCCACCGATTAGCCTAACCTACATGTCCTGGAACTGTGGGGGAAACCGGAACACCCGGAGTACACTCACACAGACATGGGGAGAACATGCAAACTCCACACAGAAAGGCCCTTGTTGGCCACTGGGCTTGAACCCAGGACCTTCTTGCTATGAAGTGACAGTGCTAAACACTACACCACCATGCCACCCCAAACTACTACTACTACTACCTTTGCCAACTTTGTAGGAGGAGGTTATGTTTTCACCTCCTTTTGTTTGTTTGTTTATTTGTCTGTTCCCAATGTAACTCAAAAAGTAGTGAACAGATTTTGATGAAATTTGGAGGAAAGGTGAACCATGCACCAAGGAACAATGACCCTAACTCATGTCATCGCTTGTTTACTGCAATGCATTATGGGTGATACCCAGGGTCAGCCCCGCTATATTGTTTACTTTTGCCTTTGTTAAACACTGCATTGTTCTGTCTAACCAGTTTTAACCATGCCACCTAAAGTGAATTGCTGTGTGCCTTACTGTGTCTCCACAACAAAGAGAACACCTAATTTGAGCTTTAATCAGCTGACAGTCGAGGAGAAGAGAAGAAAGAAATGGATAAGTTTAAGCCGCAATTAAAACCTTCGAAAAGAATCGAAATGGACAAGTGTTTGTAGCTTACATTCCTCTGGTGGGAAAAAGACGTACTTAAACTGTGACCCAGCAGTATTTCCCTGGTCTGTGGAATGGCCTTCGGTTTTAGAAGGTTAGAACAATTGACACTGTTCATCCTCTGAAGCTACAGTAGCAATATTCCAAAACCTGTAAAACAAATAAGCATTCTTTGGCCTTTACCTCTCAACGTACCAAAGCACTCAGCAGCCGAACGAGCCTTTCGGACCAATAAAACTCTCAAACCATGAAGGGTTCTCTTTCAGGTATGTTTAGTGTACCTCACTAGTGTCATTTATTGAAGTAAATGCATTTATACTGAACATGACATGGCAGATCAGTGGGTTTCCAAAGATTTTTTTTTTTTTGTAATACACTACCGTTCAAAAGTTTGGGGTCACCCAGACAATTTTGTGTTTTCCATGAAAAGTCACACTTTTATTTACCACCATAAGTTGTAAAATGAATAGAAAATATAGTCAAGACATTTTTCTGGCCATTTTGAGCATTTAATCAACCCCACAAATGTGATGCTCCAGAAACTCAATCTGCTTAAAGGAAGGTCAGTTTTATAGCTTCTCTAAAGAGCTCAACTGTTTTCAGCTGTGCTAACATGATTGTACAAGGGTTTTCTAATCATCCATTAGCCTTCTGAGGCAATGAGCAAACACATTGTACCATTAGAACACTGGAGTGAGAGTTGCTGGAAATGGGCCTCTATACACCTATGTAGATAATCCACCAAAAACCAGACATTTGCAGCTAGAATAGTCATTTACCACATTAGCAATGTATAGAGTGGATTTCTGATTAGTTTGAAGTGATCTTCATTGAAAAGAACAGTGCTTTTCTTTCAAAAATAAGGACATTTCAAAGTGACCCCAAACTTTTGAACGGTAGTGTATTTCTTGATATCAAGTTTTATTTAACTAATCACTCATTTATAAATGTTTTGATGCTGTTCATCTGGGCCCGGGATCACAAAGCAATCTTAGACTTAAGTCAAAAGTTGATTTTTTTCATAATAGTTTCCCGAACTGCATCTGTAACTTTCATTGTACTGGATCAAGATTAAGTACAAGGCGAAGATTTCATTAGAACAAAGCTTCTTTGAAAATGGTAAGGAATAACTGAAGATTAAAAGAAACAAATTTAGACTTAAGTCTAAGATTGCTTCGTGATCCCGGGGCTTGTAGTCTGGGGCTGTGTAACTAACAAACAAACAAACAAACAAACAAACAAACAAACAAACAAACAAACAAACAAACAAGCAAGCAAGCAAACAAACAAACCAACCAACCCCCCCCAAACCTTCTTACCTTCTCACCAAGCTTGATTTGGATTCCGATTTTCCTGCCGTAAACACTCAACATGTTATCTGCCTCTTTAAATCACCAATTCCATTGTCTTCTATGACAGAGCACGGCAAAATTGGGCCTCTCACATTGCTCTCACGTAAAATTATTCTGACATCTGCTACATCACTCAACTACCAACCCCATAATGCATTGCGATAAACAAGTGATGACGTAGTTATGCTTGGGGGCTACTGATTAGATTTTGATGCAAATATGGATATGTATCTGGAGCCTTTGCATGTTTTTTTTGTCTTTTCCCAACATAACTCAAAAAGTAATGAATGGGTTTTGTTCAAATTTGGTGTACAGCTTTAGTATTATCCTAGGTTCAAGTGATTTTATTTTGATGATAATATGTGGCTTGGTGGAGGTATAGACTCTACTGTATCCGCTTCTAGTTTTGGACTTTGCTGCTTGGCAGACTTGTTATTACTGTTGTTGTCAATATGTTAATATTGTTAATGCATTATCATTTTTATAGTAACATGCTATAGGGATGCTAGTAACACCTAATTCACCCTTGTATACATACTAAACATCATCTAATACAAGGGTTCCCATACTTTTTTGGACAAACAACCCCAAATGGACATTAAGAATTTCATAATACCTCATAATACCTCAAGCCTTGACTAGATTTATAATTTCATACAACTGTAACATTTGGCTGGACTGATTTATTTATTACAGTGGTGCTTGAAAGTTTGTGAACCCTTTAGAATTTTCTATATTTCTGCATAAACATGACCTAACACATCATCAGATTTTCACACAAGTCCTAAAAGTAGATAAAGAGAACCCAGTTAAACAAATGAGACAAAAATATTATACTTGGTCATTTATTTATTGAGGAAAATGATCCAATATTACATATCTGTGAGTAGCAAAAGTATGTGAACCTCTAGGATTCGCAGTTAATTTGAAGGTGAAATTAGAGTCAGGTGTTTTCAATCAATGGGATGACAATCAGGTGTGAGTGGGCACCCTGTTTTATTTAAAGAACAGGGATCTATCAAAGTCTGATCTTCACAACACATGTTTGTGGAAGTGTATCATGGCATGAACAAAGGAGATTTCTGAGGACCTCAGAAAAAGCGTTGTTGATGCTCATCAGGATGGAAAAGGTTACAAAACCATCTCTAAAGAGTTTGGACTCCACCAATCCACAGTCAGACAGATTGTGTACAAATGGAGGAAATTCAAGACCATTGTTACCCTCCCCAGGAGTGGTCGACCAACAAAGATCACTCCAAGAGCAAGGCGTGTAATAGTCGGCAAGGTCACAAAGGGCCCCAGGGTAACTTCTAAGCAACTGAAGGCCTCTCTCATATTGGCTAATGCTAATGTTCATGAGTCCACTATCAGGAGAACACTGAACAACAGTGGTGTGCATGGCAGGGTTGCAAGGAGAAAGCCACTGCTCTTCAAAAAGAACATTGCTGCTCAGTTTGCGAAAGATCACATGGACAAGCCAGAAGGCTATTGTAAAAATGTTTTGTGGATGGATGAGACCAAAATAGAATGTTTTGGTTTAAATGGGAAGCATTATGTTTGAAGAAAGGAAAACACTGCATTCCAGCATAAGAACCTTATCCCATCTGTGAAACATGATGGTGGTAGTATCATGGTTTGGGCCTGTTTTGCTGCATCTGGGCCAGGACGGCTTGCCATCATTGATGGAACAATGAATTCTGAATTATACCAGCGAATTCTAAAGGAAAATGTCAGGACATCTGTCCATGAACTGAATCTCAAGAGAAGGTGGGTCATGCAGCAAGACAACGACCCTAAGCACACAAGTCTTTCTACCAAAGAATGGTTAAAGAAGAATAAAGTTAATGTTTTGGAATGGCCAAGTCAAAGTCCTGACCTTAATCCAATCGAAATGTTGTGGAAGGACCTGAAGCAAGCAGTTCATGTGAGGAAACCCACCAACATCCCAGAGTTGAAGCTGTTCTGTACGGAGGAATGGGCTAAAATTCCTCCAAGCCAGTGTGCAGGACTGATCAACACTTACCGGAAACGTTTAGTTGCAGTTATTGCTGCACAAGGGGGTCACACCAGATACTGAAAGCAAAGGTTCACATACTTTTGCCACTCACAGATATGTAATATTGGATCATTTTCTTCAATAAATAAATGACCAAGTATAATATTTTTGTCTCATTTGTTTAATTGGGTTCTCTTTATCTATTTTTAGGACTTGTGTGAAAATCTGATGTTGTTTTAGGCCATATTTATGCAGAAATATAGAAAATTCTAAAGGGTTCACAAACTTTCAAGCACCACTGTATGTCAGTAACATACAGAATGTATAACATAGGACTAAAATCCAAAGGAATATCCCTTGCACTGATCTACCAGTCAGGTGAGAAGCATGAAGTTGCATTTCTTGACACACCTTTACAAAAAATCAGGAGGGCGCATGTCTTTCTGCTGTCACGTCCAGCTTCAAACAATACATAAGAAATAAAACACAATGGGGTGCATGGCTATAGGAAAATAATCCATGATGGGATGGTGGTACAGCCCCACATGAAGCAGAAGGGTCTGATTATACTTGATACATGCATACAGAAGCAGTATCAACATGAGCAGCATTGTTCACACACTCACCTGCGTATCTAATGTCCATCTGGAGGGTTAAATGTGACATTTATTAGCAGTGTTGTGCAAGTTCACACTTTTTTTGAACTAGTTCAGTTCAAACATGTTAAAAGTGAACTGTTCACGTTCATAGTTCACAGTTTTAATTCTGAACTAGTTCAAAGTTCAGTTCATTTTACTTTTAGGTGGGATATGAAAATAAAGACTAAAATCATATGCTACATTCTAGC
The DNA here is from genome assembly GCF_027579695.1 of Neoarius graeffei. Lineage (NCBI taxonomy): Eukaryota > Metazoa > Chordata > Actinopteri > Siluriformes > Ariidae > Neoarius > Neoarius graeffei. Next base: position 35,878,345 of record NC_083582.1, on the reverse strand, counting down.
TCAAAACTACTCACATATTATAGATATTATATTCTATCACACAAAATGGAAGTTATTGTACATACTCTATATGGAAAAAAGGACAAAATATTTTGATTTCTTCACTGACTCAACCACTGCTACCAAAATGTTACACGTGACTTCAAACAAATGCTTTCAGTTTCAACTAACAGCAACTTCTAATAAACGACAACTAGACTTCCTCATAAATGTGTGTGTTTCTAAAAAGATGACTGCCAATATGTATATACACTGAAGGAGTGCTATTTTAAGATCCATATCAACAGCATTGACCATATCAACCATATTGATCAGACAGAGGGATGCATGCTCAAGGGCTTTTTATTTCTCAAAATACAAAACAGGAAAACTTCAGATAGCCTCATTCTTCAGTACACATCTGTGTATGCACACAACAATCTCATCTCATCTCATCTCATCTCATTATCTCTAGCCGCTTTATCCTGTTCTACAGGGTCGCAGGCAAGCTGGAGCCTATCCCAGCTGACTACGGGCGAAAGGCGGGGTACACCCTGGACAAGTCGCCAGGTCATCACAGGGCTGACACATAGACACACACAACCATTCACACTCACATTCACACCTACGCTCAATTTAGAGTCACCAGTTAACCTAACCTGCATGTCTTTGGACTGTGGGGGAAACCGGAGCACCCGGAGGAAACCCACGCGGACACGGGGAGAACAGCACACAACAATCAAATTTCTAAAATTATTTGGCATTGTACTCATCTGTGTTCTCCGTGCCGCTACTTGAACTTTCACTGGCCATGTTGCTGTGAGTGTGTGCCGGCTGTGGTGTGCGCGCTGTCTGCTGCCTGTAGCTAGGGAACGCTGGGTTACGCCTACTCTGCTCTGCTGCATCATGGGTAACATAGTATGGAGCCAAATCATAGAGCCATCCACTATCTCCGGCTTCACACTACGTTATCCATGATGCATTGCACACACGCGGCACCTCAGGGCAGTGAGTGACAACAACATCAGACTGACAGTGAAGTAGTAGAACGTAAAATATCTTGCAAGTAGACGTGCCACTCGATTCATCAGGTTTCATGTTTCGTTCATCTTCATGTTTGTCGTTCATGTTGCATAATTTGAACGAATTCACGTTCAAGTTCTTTCATTACAAAGTTGTTGCGTTCAGTTCAAAGTTCATGGAAAAACGAGCGTGTTCAGTGAACGCGTTCTTTTGAACACGTTCATGCACAACACTGTTTATTAGATGGCACATCAGAGCCAAGACATCCTTGTTCATTTGGTTTCCAAGCCAAACTGTAAGATGTTTAGTGAGTTCATACACAATGAAATACACACTCTTTTTAAAACTTTCCACTGTTGCCATGCTTGTTGTCTCAAATCAAAAACTCTGATCTTCCATTCCAAAGTATTTACTAATTTAGAAAATTAAGAAGATCGATACGCAAACGGACGTTTTGATAGTTTTGAAGGCTACGTGAAAAATCTTGAACGTTCTAATCTTTAAGGTCTAATTTGTTTAGTGTAGCTAATTGAACAGGGAAATTTGTTCATTTTTATTGCTGAACAGTGACAGTGAAAAGATTGCAAAACCATGTCCAGTACCAGTCAAAGATCCAAAAGTTTGTATACCCCACTCATTCATACAGTTCATACAATAATTCTGCCACAGAAAAAGAACAGTTCAGAGAGATGACTGAAAGCCCAAATATTGCCATGACATTCATATCCAAGATGACATTCATGTCACTGTATGTAAACTTCTGACTACAACTGTAGATAAAACTGCAAAGGTTTTTACTTTAACCCTTTGGTGACTGACCCCTTGAACATGGTTCCTCCAGGAACGATGACGTTTCAGTCGTCAAGACAACGGAAAAACTAAAATACAAGAGCATTTTGTTTTGTGCACAAGAGCATTGTGACGTATCTTTCTGTTTTTGTATTTTAGTTCTTCTGTTGTCTTGACAACTGAAAAGTCATAGTTCCTGGAGGAACCATTTTCAAGGGGTCAGTCACCAAAGTTAAAAATCTACAATTGTAACCACCAAAACTGGCAAGGTATCAATAATACAGATATCAGATAAAGTAGTAAACCAAAGATACAAAGCTATAAATGAGAAAACGAGAGGTGAAAGGTTAAAGACAAATATAATCAGAATGGCAGAGAATAAGAATTGAATATCATTACTGTAGAAATCTTTGCTCTGCAGTTACAAGCCAGACAAACATAAAATTGTTGTCATAACATGCTTTACATTTTAGATTCTTCAAAGTGAACCTTGATGATGCTTTGCACACTATTGGCATTATCTTAACCAGCTTCATGAGGTAGTCACCTGGAATGCTTTTCAGTTAACAGGTGTGTCTCTTGAAAAGTTAATTAGTGCAATTTCTTGCCTTCTTAATGAATTTGAGCTCAAACAGTAAATAGTAAATCATAAATATACAGTAAATAGCCCTTTTCCACAACTGTAGTAATCCATATTATGCCAAGAACCGCTCAACTAAGCAAAGACAAATGACGAGCCATCTTTACTTTAAGACATGGAGCGACTTAATTAATAAAAGTAAAGAAAAACCATTGAATTAGAAGGTGTGTCCAAACTTTTGACTGGTACTGTATACTCAATTTAAATGTGGCATAAAAGTGAGTGAGCGAGTGTATTACCAAATTCTCTTCTATATCCATCACATAACCAAAATATAAAATTAAACTAAATTTGTAAATATAAGCAAAAATTTGAATTTGAAATGTAAAAATATATTATTTTGGTGCTAAGTTTAGTCACAGTCAACATTTTCTCTCCAAACTGAATCCTTAATTTATTGAATGTGAGTGAATTGAGGTGAGATACACTACCGTTCAAAAGTTTGGGGTCACTTTGAAATGTCCTTATTTTTGAAAGAAAAGCACTGTTCTTTTCAATGAAGATCACTTTAAACTAATCAGAAATCCACTCTATACATTGCTAATGTGGTAAATGACTATTCTAGCTGCAAATGTCTGGTTTTTGGTGCAATATCTCCATAGGTGTATAGAGGCCCATTTCCAGCAACTCTCACTCCAGTGTTCTAATGGTACAATGTGTTTGCTCATTGCCTCAGAAGGCTAATGGATGATTAGAAAACCCTTGTACAATCATGTTAGCACAGCTGAAAACAGTTTAGCTCTTTAGAGAAGCTATAAAACTGACCTTCCTTTGAGCAGATTGAGTTTCTGGAGCATCACATTTGTGGGGTTGATTAAATGCTCAAAATGGCCAGAAAAATGTCTTGACTATATTTTCTATTCATTTTACAACTTATGGTGGTAAATAAAAGTGTGACTTTTCATGGAAAACACAAAATTGTCTGGGTGACCCCAAACTTTTGAACAGTAGTGTATACAGTATGTACTGTGTGGCCTTCCTTATAAAGTTCAAACTTACCAGACATTTTGTTATAAAGTTATCACATAGAATTTTTGGCAAAGTAAATTTTCAGAGGAATGATTTATTGAGTGTGCAGCGCACGTATTATTGAACACCACAACAATCAGCTTCAGACAGAAAACCTCAGGACTTAAGCATTGCTTTTGTGGCAACTGATTGAACAAGCTAAGAGACTGAGTCAAGACAGTCAGACACAGAGAGAGAAAAGAAGCTGAGCTCGGAGCTCCCGTTTGTGCGCTTTCTCACGAGGGTTTTGCCTTGTTGAAATTTGATAACTCTTTTTGCATTATGTATTTGATCGCTACCATTTGCAGGATTCTGTTTTTCAAGATCCTTTTCAAACCTAGCTGTGTTTTTCATTTTTTGTAGTTTTGTAACAATGTTTGTTTACTGCATGTAACACACCACTAAATTACAATATTTTAATTCCCTGAATTATTTAACTGAAAAATTTCCTCAGCATGCATGGTTTAATATACAGTAACAAGAATTCTCCTGTTTTTTCATGGTCATGTCCCTGTTGAAATGAACAAATCTATACCTATTCTTGCCGTTTCATGATCATTTAATGCAGAGACTCTGCAAAGAGCAAGAGAGTTATAACCATGGTGCTTTTATAATATATTCTTTCTCAAAAGTTCTAGTTGCATATGCTGCCAAATGCAATCAAATGAGCTCTTTGTTTTTCTTTTTTAAAACCGAATTTGTACACTGCAGCAGTGATATTTCCATAATAACTTAGGATTCAATTTCAGAGTGATTTGATTTCAACACAGCATTTTGGAGAGTAATAACCAGCTTGCTGACACGACATGAAGCAAAAGTGTTTTATGCTGTCTCTGTCTCAAGATTTTATGTCGACATTTCGAAGGTAGACTTACAGTTGTGGTCCAAAGTTTACTGTGGCAGCGGGGGCGTGGCCAAGCAGCAGTCTGTGAATGGAGGGCGGGGTCAGGGAAGGTAAGTAGCTAAGTCATTCCACCTGCTGTCAATTAGTGTGTGTGTGTGTGTGTGTGTGTGTGTGTGTGTGTTGTGTGTGTGTGTGTGTGTTTGTTTGTTACAGGGATGGAGCATAAAAGGAGAGAGAGAGAGCAGAGAAAAGGGGCACTCTCCCCGACCACAATGCATGTGTGAGCGAGCGAGCGAGCGAGCAGGCAGGCAGGCAGGCTGGCTGGCTGGCAGGCAGGCATAAAAGGAGAGAGAGAGCAGAGAAAAGGGGCTCTCTCCCCGACCACAATGCATGTGTGAGCGAGCGAGCAGGCAGGCAGGCTGGCTGGCTGGCTGGCTGGCTGGCTGAAAAGCTAAATAAAGTGACTTGTGTAATCATCAACTCTCGCCTGCCGTGCTTCTGTGCTCCACCCACATCAGGAAGTGTTACAGTGGTGCTGAAATCCGGGAGCACAGAAGGGAACCACCCCATGGAGTCCTTGCCATTCAAAGAGCTCATACTTGCCCTAGCTACTGCCCAGCAGAACCAGCATCAAGCGTTGATTGCCCTCCGAAAGGAGCAGGAGCAATGCTTTGAAGCCTTGATGCTGGCCCAGCAGGAAGATCGCCAGGCATTCCGGCACCTACTCGCGTCAGCAGGGGCGTCAACCACCTCTGCCGCCACCCTCAAGAAGATGGGACCGCAGGACAATCCAGAAGCGTTCCTCGCTCTCTTCGAGCAAGCAGCCAAGGTGTGGGGGTGGCTGCTGGAGCAGCGTGCGGCACGCCTCCTCCTGCTCCTGACTGGCGAGGCGCAGCTCGCAGCGCAGCAGGTCCCTGCTGACAGCTGGCTGGTCTACGCGGACCTAAGGAAAGCCATCCTGCAGCAGGTCGGCCGCTCCCTTGAGCAACATCACCAGCACTTCCGGATGCTGGCATTGGAGGAGGTCAGCTGGCCGTTTGCATTTGGCCAGCAACTCTGGGACGCCTGCTGGCGGTGGCTGAGGGTGGAAAACCGCGACGCAGACAAGATCATCGATCTGGTGGCACTGGAGCAGTTTGTCTCTTGACTTCCAGAAGGAATGGCGGAATGGGTCCAGTGTCATCACCCGGCGTCGCTGGAGCGAGCCATCGAGCTGGCGGAGGACCATCTGGAGGCAGCTCCAACAGCAGGCAGACGAGGCATCTCCCCTCGCTTTTATTCTCTCTTTTCTCCCCCTGTCTCTCATCCCCCCTCCATCCCGTTCCCCTGCCATGGAGGCGGCAGCTGGCTCCTCCTCAGCCGGCCCATCGCACCCATGTCCTCCCCTCTCCCTCTACTGTGTCTGTGTTGTCTCCCCTCAGGTGAGTGACACCCATAACACCAGTGCAGAGGGAAAGCCTGGGCCGGTGTGCTGGCATGGCGGGGAATCGGAGCATCTCCAGGGTCAGAGCTCCACAAGGGAGGTGGGTGCTGTAATCTGGATCCCCGATGTGCCAGAAACTGCCCCCGATCGGGCCGGAACGTATTAGATTAGATTAGATTAGATTAGATTAGATTAGATAAAACTTTATTGATCCCTTTAGGTGGCTTCCCTCAGGGAAATTAAGATTCCAGCAGCATCATTATAGATAAACAGAGAAAAGAAATAGAGAAAACTTCTAGCTAAATTAAAATAAATTAAGTATTACATATACAAATATATAAAAAGAATAAGATATGGGGAAGAGAGGAAGGAGGAGGGGTGGAAGGAGGGGGAAGAAGAAAAAAAGGAAAAAAGTGGGGAGAAGGGGGCGTGGCGGTAGGAGAGATATTGCACTTTATATTGCACATTGTCCAGTATTGCTTATTGTTAGGCTAGGCTACTGCTCCTTCCCATCCTCTGTCCTCCTGTTACCCCTCCCCCCCAGAGAGGAGTTGTACAGTCTAATGGCATGAGGGACAAAGGAGTTTTTGAGTCTGTTCGTTCTGCACTTGGGAAGGAGCATTCTGTCACTGAACAGGCTCCTCTGGTTGCTGATGACAGTGTGCAGAGGGTGACTGGCATCATCCATGATGTTCAATAGTTTGTCCATAGACCTCTTCTCTGACACCGTGACCAGAGAGTCCAGCTTCATGCTGACCACAGAGCTGGCCCGCCTGATCAGTTTGTCTAGCCTGGATGTGTCCTTCTTGGATGCGCTGCCTCCCAGCACACCATGGTGTAAAACAGGATACTGGCAACCACCGACTGATAGAACATCCACAGGAGTTTCCTGCAGATGTTAAAGGACTGCAGCCTCCTAAGGAAGTATAGCCTGCTCTGTCCCTTCCTGTATAAGTGTTTGGTGTTGCAAGTCCAGTCCAGCTTGCTGTCCAGCCACAGCCCGAGGTACTTGTAGGAATCCACAGCCTCCACCTCGACTCCCTCGATCAGAACTGGTCGTGACCTTGGTCTGGACCTCCCAAAGTCAATGACCAGCTCCTTGGTCTTCGAGGTGTTGAGCTGCAGATGGTTCCTGTTGCACCACACAGCAAAGTTCCTCACCAGGCTCCTATACTCCTCCTCTCTGTCATCACTGATACACCCAACGATGGCTATGTCATCAGCAAACTTCTGGATGTGACACAGCTCCGAGTTGTAGCAGAAGTCCGCGGTGTACTGGGTGAAGAGAAGAGGGGCCAGCACCATGCCCTGGGGTGCTCTGGTGCTGCTAATCACAGTGTCAGACGTGATGTCCTTCAGCCTGACGTACTGCGGCCTGTCAGTGAGGTAGCTGGAGATCCAGGTGACCAGGCAGGGGTCCACTCGCATCCTGTTCAGTTTGTCCTGAAGCAATAGGGGCTGGATGGTGTTGAAGGCACTCGAGAAGTCCAAGAAGAGGATCCTCACTGTGCCATTTCCCTTATCCAGATGCGAGTGGGCTCGGTGTAGCAGGTAGAGGATGGTGTCTTCCACACCAACACCTGCCCAGTACGCAAACTGCAGACAGTCCTGGGCATGTTGTACCTGGGGTCTGAGGAGGCTGAGGAAGAGCCGCTCCAACATCTTCATCAGATGTGAAGTGAGTGCCACCGGTTGGAAGTCGTTCAGCTCACTGGGCCGATTCTTTTTGGGAACTGGAACAATACATGATGTCTTCCAGAGGGTGGGCACTCTCCCCAGCTGCAGGCTAAGGTTGAAGATGCCTTGGAGTGGTTCACCCAGTTCAGCAGTTCAGTAGTTGGGGACACACGTTGTCTGGGCCTGCTGCTTTCCTGGGGTGAAGCTTCCTCAGTTGACCTCTGACCTGGTCTGCAGTAATGCATGGAGGAGTCTGTGTTGAGGTGGGGGAGGATGGGGGGAGGGGGCTGCTGTGATGACTGGGAGGAGGTGTGTTGAGGAAAGAAGGAGAGATGGCTGCAGTGAGGGAGAGGGTGGGGGGACGTGGGCTGGTTGAACTGATTAAAAAAGTCATTCAACTCATTCGCCCTCTCCACTGTCCCCTCAATGACTCTGGTCTTTGTATTGTGGCCTGTGATGGTTTTCACACCTTCCCAGACCTCCCTCATGCTGTTCTCCTTCAGCTTCTGCTCCACCTTCCTCCTGTAGCTGTCCTTAGCTTCCCTCACGCAGCGTTTTACCTCCTGCTGTGCTGCTTTCATCGCCTCCCTATCCCTGCTCCTGAAGGCGGCCTTCTTCCTGTTGAGGACAGCTTTGACTTCCTGTGTTACCCATGGCTTGTTATTAGGGTAACACCGTACAGTCTTAGCGGGGGAGACCACATCTGCACAGAAGTTAAGGTAATCCATCAGACAGTGTGACAGCCCCTCTATGTCCTCACAGTGTGGGCTAAGCAGCACATCCCAGTCCATGATGTCATAACAGTCCCTGAGGGCATCTTCCATTTCAGGGGACCACCTCCTGATGGAGCTAGTTGTTGCAGGCTGCCTTTGAACCAAGGGGGTGTACTTCGGCTGTAGATGAACCAGGTTATGGTCAGACTTCCCTAATGGGGGGGAGGGGTGTGGCTCTGTATGCATCCCTCACATTAGCATACAGCAAGTCAATTGTCCTGTTGTTCCTTGTTGGACAATCCACAGCCTGGTAAAAAGCAGCCAAAGTAGAGTCCAAAGTAGCATGATTAAAGTCCCCAGAAATGATGATAAATGCCTCAGGGTGTTGTGTCTGCAGCCTTGCTGTGACAGAGTGAATCCTCTCACATGCAGCGGCTGTGTCTGCCCTCAGAGGGATGTAAACACAGATGGTGATCACGTGACTGAACTCCCTCGGCAGATAATATGGCCGCAGGCTAATGGCTAGCAGCTCCAAGTCCGGGCAACATAAAACTGTCTTTACGGAGATATGTCCCAGGTTACACCAGCGATTGTTAACATAAATGATGAGTCCCCCACCTTTTGCTTTTCCCGCATGTGTTAGCGTCTGCCGGCTCTCACAGCAGTGAATCCCCGCAGGTCCATGTTAGCATCTGGTACGAAGTGTGTTAGCCATGTCTCCGTAAAGATAAATAAGCTGCTCTCCCGGTAAATCCACTGGTTGTTCAGAGCGGAAAGCTCGTCAACTTTATTTGGCAGCGAGTTCACATTCCCCATGATAACGGAAGGAATGGATGGTTTGTAGTGCCGCTGGTTGTCCGCTAGCCTAGCCTTTAGCTTAGCTCCAGCTTTGCAGCCCCTGGGTTTCCTCCTCAACTCGGCCGGGATGGGGTGTCGTATCCCGGCTCGTCCCATTGTTTTCAGGGCCAGCAGCTCCTCTCTCGAATAAGTGAGAAAACTGGCTCCTGGTTGCATGTTAAAGTTAAAAGTGTCCATGTTATATCAGTAAAACACACTATGTCTTCGTAAGAAGAGCAGAAAAGTAAAAAAAGGTGGAAAAAAGAGGTTTAAAGAGCTAAAAACTACAGAACTACTGGAAAGGCAGCCATCTCACACAGTGCCCATACAAATATTATCACATACCGGTGAGTATTCAAGGGGCTACATACCATGCTTTGGTGGATTCCGGTTGTAATCAGACCTCAATTCACCAACGCCTCGTGCAAGGTGAGGCATTGGGGGGAGCACAAGTGGTGAAAGTGTTGTGTGCGCACAGGGATGTTCACCATTATTTTTTGATTGATTGATTGATTGCTTTATTCCGAACAGTAAAGAAGATATAAAAACAAACAAAAAAACAAAAAATAAAAATAAATGCAATCATCAAAACATCGTCATAAACAGAATAGCGTAGCCACAAGGCAATAACATAATAATGTTCGGAAAGGATTAGGAAGAAGTAAATAACTTATCAAATCCTAACCCTCTATACCACCGTTAATCAAACATCACTTTCCACCATAATAAACTATATATACAAAAGAAAGCAAAATCAACAACAAAAAAAAACATACCAACATACCAAGACATACCAACATGGTATAATGTCGCCCAAATCAAATCATATATATATATATATATATATATATATATATATATATATATATATATATATATATACACACAAATACTTATGCTATGCATATATACACACATACATTACATATATACAGTACATACATATACGGTACACATACCTATAACTATACACATCCATATGTACACAGACGCCCATATCATAATTATGCATATTATGCTTATATATTATATACAATTATGCACTATACACACACACACACACACACACACACACACACACACACACACACACACACACACACACAAATACTCACTTTTTATATAATATATCCGAATGTACCCATACCCACATATACACTTATCAATAGCATGTTATTGTAATTCCTCCTCCCTATACCTCATAAAGATCTGTTCCTTATACCTTTCTTTGAACTGGTTTATAGTTGCACATTTCATGAGCTCCACATTCAAACTGTTCCATACCTTTACTCCACAAATAGAGATACTGAACATTTTTAACGTTGTCCTAGCACTGCGAATTTTAAATTTCAATTTCCCCCTAAAATTATAGCCCCCCTCTCTATCCGAGAACATTATTTGGATATTCCTTGGTACTTTATAATTCCTTACTTTGTACATTACTAAGGCAGTTTTATATTCTATAATATCCCTGAATTTTAAACATTTTGAATTTAAGAATAGTGAATTAGTATGATCTCGGTAACCAGCCCTATGAATTATTCTTATAGCTCTTTTTTGAAGTATACTGTAGTTATTGCATGAAGTGAACATTTATACGTATTTCCCCACACCACTGAGCAGTAATTTAAGTACGGTAAAACCAGGGAACAGTAAAGAATGCGGAGTGAATTATAGTCCAGGACATGCTTAGCTTTACTCAACACAAATATGCTTCTTGATAGTTTCATTAGTATGTATTTTATATGTGATTTCCAATTAATTCTATCATCTATTATTACCCCAAGAAATGTATTATTAGAAACTCTTTCAATATCAACACCATCTACCTGTACATTTATTGCCCTATTTATTTTATAATTATTAAATAACATGATTTTTGTTTTAGACAGATTTAATGATGATTTATTTTGATCAAACCAACTTTTTAACCTGCACAATTCTGAAGAGATTATTTTTCTAACTCATGTAAATGTGTTCCAGAACAAAACATATTTGTGTCATCTGCAAATAATACCATCTTAAATATCTTTGATACATTTCACATATCATTTATATAAAGAATAAACAGTTTAGGACCCAATACTGACCCCTGAGGGACACCACAATCAATATTCAAACGAGTTGAGACAGAGTCACCCAACTTCACAAATTGTGTCCTGTTGCTCAAATAACTTTTTATCCAATTTAATACAACTCCCCTTATCCCATATTGTTCCATCTTATTAATTAATATATCATGATTAATAGTATCAAAAGCTTTTTGAAGATCAATAAATATCCCAGCGACATGTTTCTTATCATCTATAGAGTTACTGATTTCTTCAATTGATTCCATTAGTGCCATCTCTGTTGATCTATTTGCTCTAAATCCATATTGACTATCACTGAGTAGTTTGTATTTTTCAATGAATTTATCTTATCTATTATTGAATAGTTTTTCAAGAATTTTGGAGAACTGAGGAAGTAAAGAAACAGGTCTGTAATTTGTGAAGTTGTGTTTGTCCCCAGATTTATACAATGGAATTACTTTTGCTATTTTCATATTGCTTGGAAATGTACCGGTTTGAAATGACAAGTTACAGATGTATGTTAATGGTTTAGAAATCCCCCCAATAATAGTTTTCACTAGTTTCATATCAATATCATTACAATCTGTGGATATTTTATTACTACATTTATTAACTATATCAATAATTTCCTTCTCATCTACTGGTGTAAGAAACATAGAACAAGAATTCCTCTTTATAATATTATCTATACAATCATCATTCGTTACTGGATCAGAGATATTTTGAGCTAATCTTGGTCCAACATTAACAAAAAAATTATTAAAACTATTAGCAACTACATTCATGTTATAATTTTTGATACCTTTGTCATTAAAGTATTTAGGGTAATGTATTTGTCCAGAACCATCTTTAATAATACTATTTAATTCCATATTCCTTTAATATTATTTTTGTTATTATATATTAATTTACCATAATAATCCTTCCTACATCTCCTTATGATACTTGTTTTGTAACCTTTTTTAAATTGGCAGGCACATAGATGATACACAAACATAAGAATCTAATATTAGGTTGTCTGTGTCTATGTGTCAGCCCTGTGATGACCTGGCGACTTGTCCAGGGTGTACCCCGCCTTTTGCCCGTAGTCAGCTGGGATAGGCTCCAGCTTGCCTGTGACCCTGTAGAAGGATAAAGCGACTAGAGATAATGAGATGAGATGAGAATATAGTCTCCATAAGAATAATTTCTTTAGACTTAAAAAAAGATTAAAAATTAAACTTTAATTAATATCTGCAATAAAACTGTTCAAATTAAAATAATCACAAATAACTTTATTGTTCTTAAAAGGGGTTCTAGATCCTCTTACACATAATAAAGTTGATCTGAGGATTTCAAATCTCAAGCGAGTATGCACCCACGACATGGTAGAAGCATAGTTTTCTTCTGTTTTCAAAGTTAGCTCATTTACTAAGTTCTTTAGAAAAAGCTGACAGTCACCCCCCATTCCTCCATTTGTTCCAAAGATTAAAGGTGTGAAAGTACCCATCTCGACATCTAGAATTCTTTGTTGGTATTTTTCTTTTTTTCTCTTTCTCTTGATCTTTGAAAATGTTGGTGGTGTTTTTGTTTGAATTACTAGAAGAGTTAACATGCGTAACGTGAACATCAAAAAATGCAGTAACTCCTCTACTCCAGAAACCGCCAGCTTTTATGTCCAGCCTAGCCTCAGGACTTATGTTCGTAGACCGTAGATCAAATTTCTCGCCATCCAATGGAATAAGCCGAGGTTCAGCTTCAACATTAATGCAGACTTTGTTGAGCAAATTTGTAAGTAGGTCTTGAACTCTGTCGTGTCTTTGAGCTACAAAACCCCCTTTTTTACAAGATAGAGCATGATTCACTGAGAAAGCTGTTCCACATGTGCAATGGCTGGGCAGTTCCGTCAATGGTAGGTTGTAGCGTAAACGCAAGGAGTCTCTAAATTCTTGCTTATTTCACGCATCAACCTATATGGATTGTCCGGAAATTATACGGATTTTAGCTCATTTCAAGGGCATACGGGCGTATAAACAAAGTCTTACGGATTTTCAGTATTTTCTGACCTAAATTTATTTTGTGTATCTTACTTGAACATCGTCAGCTGATCGTCGCAAAAACATACAAAAGCTCGATTTATAGACACAGAACAGCGTGTATGCAGGGGCAGATAACCCAGACTATGTGAAACCGGATGTTTATTCCTCAAGCCTCGTGCAGTATCGCGACTGCGAGACTTCGCTCGTTTCGGTCATGCGCAGATGCAGACAGGAGAGATTTCCAAACCTGAGAAAAACTATGGAGGCATTGCTGTGTCTACCTCGCAGCAATGCTGACTGTGAGAGGGTATTCTCACAGGTCAGGAAAATCCACACAGACTGCAGAAAAAACCTGGGCACAGACACCCTTACTGCACTACTGCAATGCAAACTGAACACAGACTTCTGTTGTGACATCACCCCCACAGAAAGGCAGTTACAGCTGGCAAAGAAGGCTGCCAGTGATTATAATCAAGATCATATGTAAACATGACTGACTGTGGACAAAAATGGTGAAGTTTGAGTGCTTTCTCTGGCTATATGAAAAATTGACTGTGGACAAAAATGGTCTCTGTGAAAAGTATCCCATTGAAATGGGAGCAGCCTACACTTTGACTGACAGTGCACAGACAGTGGAGTTTGAGTGTTTTCCCTGAGTCTGTAAAAAGTATTTTCCTTTGGAGTGAGAGCAGCCTACCCTATGAACAATAGGATAGCAGTAAATGTGTATTGTACAAATGTACATCAAAATAAAAGTTTGGTGCGATTCGAAGGCTATAAGGATTTTATGTTGATTTTATGGATTTCTTCCTCTGATACTACAGGTGGACGCCCAAAGGGGTTGACATGTATGTTATTTAGTGATAATCCTTATTCTTTCAGAGGTAGTGCGTTAAGCCACGAACTTGCTCCCTTGTCTCTTGCTTGAATTATATGCATTAATAAGTCAGGTGGTGATGTTACATCCAAGTAATTCAACTTGGCCTTCAGATGCGCTGATTTCAAAGATTTTTGCTGCGTCTTTAGCTCTTCTGTTGAATGTGGGAATTCCATACTTTGTTCTTTGATGGACTGCACATGAGGAGCAGATATTGCCTTCGATGCTGCAAACTGCATTGGTGCTTCATCTTTTAATGATTGTACTCCTAAGCCCCCCAATGCTGGAGGCAAAGTGACGACTTCCAGTAAAGCGGGTGGCAGTAATTCCTCTTGAACAAACAGAATAGGCAGAAAACTCTCACTCAAGACATCTTGAATAGGCTCTACATATTCTTCAAATGATTCAATTGTTCGCAAGTAGAACATAAACTTAAATTTGTAGGCCTTAGTGTAGGCAATATATGCTGACTGTGGCTGGCTTTTTGCGATTTCTGAGAGTAGTTCTAATTCTTGTTTCCATTTAGAGACTTTCTCGCTGCAGTACTGATCTTTGTACTCTTTTAAACCAATAACGGCGCCAAGATGACGTTTGCCTTCTGTTGAAACATTCACTTTACCCTCAAAAACCATATCAGCTTCAGACACTAGATCTTTTGACTTAACAATCAACCAACTTTTAGACCCATTGACATTGTAACCGTACTTTGCTCCTTCTTCACAAAGTTGTTCATACCAGTCATATAACGTAGTGATCCTTCCAGCTCCAGCAGAGTCATCAGCAAACCATACTTGCTTGACAGTTGGTCTACACATTCGTAACATATTAATGATCAGAGAAGTGTTAATTGAGTACCAGGGCATCGCAAGTGGATCGCCTTGAGTAGTGCCTTCCTTAGATGCAATTTCACTACCACCTTGAACAAAGAGCCTTGAAGGGCTTCTATAGGTGTTAATCAAGTATATGGATATTTCTTTGCAGGAGATCTGGATGTTATGCAAGGGAACAGATTGGTTCATTTGATTAAAAGCATTGCTTGCATCGATCAGTAGTACCCCATCTGTATCTTCATCAATAAAGATCTCTCCCATAGCATGTATGGCTGCTTCAGCTCCAGCATTGAAACCTGCACACACTTGCAAAGGGCCTGCTGCTTCTTTAATTTCGTCTTTAAAGAAAGCAGATATGGTCTCATCTCATCATCTCTAGCCGCTTTATCCTTCTACAGGGTCGCAGGCAAGCTGGAGCCTATCCCAGCTGACTATGGGCGAAAGGCGGGGTACACCCTGGACAAGTCACCAGGTCATCACAGGGCTGACACATAGACACAGACAACCATTCACACTCACATTCACACCTACGGTCAATTTAGAGTCACCAGTTAACCTAACCTGCATGTCTTTGGACTGTGGGGGAAACCGGAGCACCCGGAGGAAACCCACGTGGACACGGAGAGAACATGCAAACTCCACACAGAAAGGCCCTCGCCGGCCCCGGGGCTCGAACCCAGGACCTTCTTGCTGTGAGGCGACAGCGCTAACCACTACACCACCGTGCCGCCCAGATATGGTTTTCCCTATAATTCATCTCAATACCTCTTCAATTCCTATAGGGCGTATGCTGGAGTTCTTATCAAGTGGGATCAACCTACAAGAAGTATAACCTTCAAGTAACAATGGATGATAGGACGTTTTCAGCAAGTTTCTTGTCATCATTGCTATTTCTTCTCTCAACAGTTTTCCTTCCAAGTTAAAGCTTTTTGAGCATAAGATTCGCCGGTAAAGCTCTGCGTCCATACCCGATGGACCAGCGGAACCTTTTGTCTTCAAAGCTGAGATGTATATCATACTCTCGTTAATTTGGTCGAAGATACAAGGCGGAACTGCGTCTATTGGACCATGAAGAAGGGAATCTTCAGCTATATCAGCAGCTTGTGGATGTTTAAGTTGCAATTCTAACATCATTTCAGGTGATAATGAGAGTACTCCAGTAGAACTTTTCTGGTCTAGGAGCTTGATTGCAGCAGAGAGTTTACCTTGCATTACTAGATTTGCAAAGCATTTCGAGATTTCCTCCATAGATTTAGCTTTCTTGGAGCTCTTCAGTTTACCTTGGATGAATTTTACTTCCTTCGTGAGAAGATTCAGCTCTCCTTGTCTCCAAAGCAATAGTCTATGTTCAATGGTGATACTGTGATCTTTACTCTTTGATGTTGCAGAAGGTTTCTGTAGAATTAAAGAAGGTAATACCATAAAAGCTTTCAAAGCGATCGAGTTAAGTGCAGAATTTGTATTAAACTGTTTCAGCCAAAACGTTAGCTCAGATATAAACAACTTTCCGGCCTTACCACTAGGTATGTTAAAAATGTTCTTCCTGAAATGAACTATCTGATCATATATTTCATTAATATTAGTGCAAAGTTCTTCGTAACTTATGTTTCCCCACATTTGATTGTTAAAATCAGATGGAAGAACATCAAAATTTGGAAGATTTGGCTGAATTTTGCATTGAACTTTGTCTTGTTTGGCGTTATCATTCCTTTCAAATGGTTCCCTTGAGGTACAATTTGAATTAGTAGTATGCAAATATAGGCAGGGATTCAGTTGAGTGGCTGCATATTGAGGCTCATTATCTTCATTTTCAGAAATTAAATCATCGGATATCGTAATGCTGTTCGCTGAAAGATATCTTAAGCTTGACATTTTCTTGCATTCCTTGCGATTTTTATTCTTTGATCCTTTTGGTCTGCCTCGCTTTCTTGTTACTGCTTGCCTGTCTAAAGTCTGTTCTTTTGCATTCTCATCTAATTGTTTGCATGGTCTTCCTCGTGGCTTTCGAAAAATTTCATTTTTGAGGTTGCTTGTAGTTTTTAAATCTTCCTGAGCTTTCATATCCATGAACTTGACCCACTAGAGCATTCCGCTCGTGTCAGTGTTATTCCGCTTATCCAGCCTGATGATACTTGTTAACTTGTTTTTATATTTTTTTATATTTATTTTCTGCCTCTTTGGGTCTTAATTTAATAAATTCTCTATATAGAGTGTTTTTCTTCTTACAGGCATTTTGTAATCCCTTAGTAATCCAAGGTTGGTCATTATAGTTTTGTTTTGTACTATATTGCTTCAGTGGGCAATTTTTATCATATAATAATTTGAATATACTTAAAAAGTTATCATATGCTCTATCAATGCTATTCTCTATATAAACTGATTCCCAGTCTTGTATTAATAAATCATTATTTAATGCAAACATGGCTTCCTCAGTCCTAACTCTTCTATACTTAAGTTTATGGTCTGTCACATTTCTCTTATAATTACAGTCATAAATTGTAAAAACTGGTAGATGATCACTAATATCATTGATTAATATTCCACTTATAATGTTATTATCTATATCATTGGTAAATATATTATCTATTAAGGTAGCACTATGGTCAGTAATTCTGGTGGGTCTGGTAATTTTTGGGTGGAGACTCATACTGTACATGGTATTAATTAATTCCTCAGTCATACTGTGCTTATTAGGGTTCAACAGATCAATATTAATATCCCCACAAATGAAGATAACTTTTTTATTATCTACTATAAATGTCTTTTCTACCCAGTCCTTAAACACCTCTATACTAGTTTCTGGTGCTCTATATATACAGCTAATTAATACATTACTACTTTTTTCAATATTAATTTCGATTGTTAAACATTCTAATAAGTTATCAATCACTGTTGTCATGCCATCTATTTACTTATAATTCAAATTACAGTCCACATACATCGCCATTCCTCCACCACCTTTATTTTTCCTGTTTATATAATTAAATTCATATCCAGCCAGTTCGAAATCCACTCCTTTCTCCAGGTCAATCCAGGTCTCCGATATGGCAATTATGTTGAATGGATGAGTAAACTGACTTAAGTATTTCTTGATGTGTTTGAAGTTAGCGTACATGCTTCTGCTGTTGAAGTGTATTATTGATAATTTTCCCACAGCCTCAGTGGACTGATTGTACTGCTCCTCTGTGTAATAGTGGCAATTGTCATTAATGGTTGAAAAAAAGTTATTGTCCGGGTCTATGTCATTTTCTGTATCCAATAGTTTATGGTCAGTGAATTCATGTGGTTTCAGTTCCAGGTTTTCATAATCAATAAGCATTTGCGTGAGCCGAGTAGTGTTCCGGGTAATGGATGAAAGAGTTATTTCGATGTGTGTCATGGTTGAGTTTAGTGTAGTGTCACGTCGGTATTGATTACCGTACAGTCCCGATAGCATCACTGGTATTTGTCCAAGTCCTCGATGTTCCATATGACCAGAACTCTCGCCTCCTCCAGTGTCCCGTTCAGCTTGATGAATACTTTGCAGTTGGTGATCCATGTAGATTGAATTTTATTTTCCTTCTTCAGATGTCGTGCTTTTCTGGCGATGTCAGCATTGTGTTTTGTCAGGTGCTCATTGATGTAGACGTTTGTCCCTTTCAGTTTCCTTCCTTGTTTCAGTAGTGTAGCTTTATGTTTTCGGCTGATGAATCTCATGATGATGGTCTGTTTGTCTCTGGTGTTCCTCCTTGGTAGCAGGTGGCAAGCCTCGATGTTATCGCAGTCCAGGTGAATTCCCCTAGACTGCAGGAAAGCAGCTACCTGCTGCTCTGTGGAGCTCATATCCAGCTCCCCGGGCTCCTCCCCGCTGATAGCGGTCACTGCCCGAGCATATGACCAAGGTTTTACCTGGAGCCTGGTGACGACAACGTCATTCATTCTGGAGTATTGCTCCAGGTCAGCCACTCGGCTTTCCAGGTCAGCGATCCGCTTATCCTTCTCCACATTCTGGATCCGCAGCGTTTTCACCTCTTCCACCAAGTCCAATATGCTCTTCTGCTGCATCCTGACAGCAGAAACTTCTTCAGTTATGAAGTCGAGTGACTTTTTTATGTCATCGACTTCCTCAGCAGTGGGGATCTTCTTTGGGCCCATATAGCCCGGTAGCAAGTTGCTGGGACAACCAGCTTTTGCTGTCAGCTGTTAGCACCACCAGCTGTTTGCCTCACTGCCTTTCTGAATTTTCCCGCCAAAGGAAGAGGAAGACGGAAGTGACGCTCACTTAGTGTTCCCAATCTTACCCTCTAGTGTCTCTAGTGTCTGTCCAAATTCTATTCCAGGGCCAAATGCATAGAATAAAGGCGGTGGTCAGTCCCCGTCTCACCCACTCATTGATTTTGGGTACTGATTGGCCGGATTTAAAAAAACTAATGGAATATTTAACACGTAATGGGTCCTGCACTAGTAGGTCACGGGAAGATCCCGGTGTGGCATTGACTGGAGAAGCTGTCACAGAGCCGTCTATGTCAACACCATGTCAGAGTGAGGAGCAGCCTGCTCCTCCTCCCTCTCTCGGGGATTCCCTTGGGGATTTCCCACTTGAGCAGTCGTGAGACGAGACTCTGCGGCATGCGTTTGACCAAGTGAGAGTAATTGATGGTCAAACTCTTCAGCCAAGTGCAGCACTGACCTTCCTCTATTTTGCCATTATTAAAGATAGATTGTACCAAGTGACTCAGGACACTCAAACTAAGGAACAAATAACCCAGTTGTTAATCCCAAAGAGCCGTAAGGAACTCGTATTCCATGCGGCTCACTTTAATCCCATGGCTGGACACTTGGGGCAAAATAAAACACTAGCCCGAATAATGGCCCGGTTCTATTGGCCAGGGATTCACGGGAATGTCTGTCGGTGGTGTGCGGCATGCTGTGAATGCCAATTAGTAAATCCTGTGGCCACTCCAAAAGCGCCTTTGCACCCTCTTCCTCTAATCGAGACCCTGTTTGAGGGAATTGGGATGGATCTCGTCGGGCCATTAGATCGGTCAGCACGGTGATATCGTTTTATTTTAGTTCTCGTGGACTATGCAACGTGATATCCAGAAGCAGTGCCTCTCCACAATATCTCAGCATGCAGTATTGCAGAAGCACTCTTCCGCTTTATCTCCCGGGTTGGGATTCTGAAAGAAATCTTGACAGACCAAGGCACTACGTTTGTCATGCACACTGCGCGAGCTGTATGGGTTACTGGGGACTAAATCTAGCCGCACCAGTGTCTATCACCCACAAATGGATGGCTTAGTAGAGCGATTTAACCAAACACTCAAACATAATCTGTAAATTCGTAAGTGAAGATGCGCGTAATTGGGATAAGTGGCTCAAGCCCCTGTTACTTGCAGTATGAGAGGTCCCACAAGCCTCCATGGGGTTTTCTCCCTTTGAATTATTATATGGACGTAAGCCACATGGCATTCTGGATGTGCTACGGGAAAATTGGGAGGAGGGACCTTCACAGAGTAAAAATGAAATCCAATACATTCTTGACCTGTGTGCAAAACTCCACACCCTCATGCACCTAACCCAGGAGAATTTGCAGCAGGCAAAAGAACGTCAAAGCCGGCTGTATGACAGGGGCACGTGCCTTAGAGAGTTCACGCCAGGAGACAAAGTGCTCATATTATTGCCCACGTTGAGTTCTAAATTAGTCGCCAAGTGGTAAGGGCCCTTTGAGGTCACACGGCGAGTCGGGGACGTCAACTACGAGGTGA
The DNA here is from genome assembly GCF_027579695.1 of Neoarius graeffei. Lineage (NCBI taxonomy): Eukaryota > Metazoa > Chordata > Actinopteri > Siluriformes > Ariidae > Neoarius > Neoarius graeffei. The sequence goes on along the minus strand of NC_083582.1, from coordinate 35,857,868 downwards.
AGTGAATGGATGGGGCGGGGCACTACAAATCTACCACCCCAACCTTTTAAAATGCTGGAATGAGGGGGTCCCCGTGGCGTTGGCATCAGTAGTCCCAGAGAAGGCGGAGCTGGGGCCGGGGGTAAAAAAGATAACATCTTGGACCACTCCAGTCTCTTGTGGAGACCACCTTTCACCTGCCCAACTCACGGAGGTAGCCAAGTTGCAGAAGGAATTTTCCCACATGTTCTCGCCCCTTCCTGGTCGTACCCACCTCATAGAACACCACATTGAAACGACCCCGGGGGTGGTAGTGAGTAGCTGCCCTTACCGATTGCCCGAACACAAGAAAAAGGTGGTTTGGGACGAACTCAAGGCCATGCTCAAAATGGGCATAATTGAGGAGTCCCACAGTGACTGGAGCAGCCCAGTGGTCCTGGTTCCCAAAACCGACGGGTCGGTCCGGTTCTGTGTGGACAATAGAAAGGTCAGCGCAATGTCTAAATTTGATGCATACCCAATGCCTCGCATTGATGAGTTGCTTGATCAGTTAGACGCTGCTTGCTTTTATTCAACACTGGATCTAACAAAGGGATATTGGCAAATCCCCTTGACTCCTCTATCCCAAGAGAAAATGGCCTTTTCTACACCGTTTGGATTATACCAATTTGTCACGCTCCCTTTTGGGTTGTTGGGGTGCCTGCTTCGTTCCAGTGGCTTATGGACAGGGTTCTCCGCCCTCACGCTGCCTACACAGCCGCCTATCTAGACGACATTGTAATTTACAGGAATGACTGGCCATGGCACTTGGAACACCTGAGGGCCATTCTAAAGTCCCTGAGAAGAGCGGGCCTCACAGCTAACCCAAAAAAGTGTGCGATTGGGTGGGTAGAAGTACGGTATCTGGGGTTCCACTTGGGCCACGGGCAGGTGCGTCCCCAAATTAACAAGAACGCAGCGATTGCGGCCTGCCTGAGGCCCAAGACCAAAAAGGAGGTGAGACGGTTCTTGGGGCTGGCTGGCTATTATTGTAGGTCTCTATCTAATTATTCGGACGTCACCAACCCGCTAACCAATCTCACTAAAAAGGGGGCTCCAGATCCGGTCCAGTGGATGGAGCAGTGCCAACAGGCCTTCTCTGAGGTAAAAGCTGCACTGTGTGGGGGCCACTTTTACACTCCCCTGACTTCTCTTTCCCCTTTATTTTGCAGACTGATGCATCAGACAGAGGGCTGGGGGCCGTTTTGTCCCAGGAGGTGGAGGGCGAGGAGTGCCCCGTGCTGTACATCAGCTGGAAACTCTCGATGCATGAAAGCAGTTACAGCACAATCGAGAAGGAGTGTCTTGCCATCAAATGGGCGGTCCTCGCCCTCTGATACTACCTGCTGGGGTGCCCTTTCCCTCTCTGTTCAGACCACGTGCCCCTCCAGTGGCTCCACCGCATGAAGGATGCCAATGCGTGGATCACCCATTGGTATCTTGCCCTCCAGCCTTTTAAGTTCGAGCTGATCCACAGGCCGGGGGCAGAGATGGTGGTGGCAGACTTCCTGTCCCGTCAGGGGGGGTGTCAGCTTCAGGCCGGACGGCTCCCCGGCCTGAGTCGGGCGGTGGGGGTATGTGGCAGTGGGGGCGTGGCCAAGCAGCAGTCTGTGAATGGAGGGCAGGGTCGGGGAAGGTAAGTGGCTAAGTCATTCTTCCTGCTGTCAATGTGTGTGTGTGTGTGTGTGTGTGTGTGTGTGTGTGTGTGTGTGTGTTACAGGGATGGAGCATAAAAGGAGAGAGAGAGCAGAGAAAAGGGGCTCTCTCCCCGACCACAATGCATGTGTGAGTGAGCAAGCAAGCAAGCTGAAAAGCTAAATAAAGTGATTTGTGTAATCATCAACTCTCGCCTGCCATGCTTCTGTGCTCCACCCACATCAGGAAGTGTTACATTTTCATACAGTGGCATGAATGTCATCTTGGATATGAACATCATGGCAATATTTGGGCTTTCAGTAATTTCTTTGAACTGTTTTTTCTGTGGCAGAATGTACAGCATACATCTTTAATTAAAAAAAAGCACTTGAATTTGGTGCACAAGTTTTAATTTTCTTTGGGTTTTCTGAAATCAACACAGGGTCAAAATTATACATACAAGGTCAGACCTATACATACAGTACACTTCATGTTTGGGTAAAATGTCTCTTCGCAAGATTCACCTTGACAAAACATTTTTGTTTACCATGAACAAGTTTCTGGCAGGAATGAGTGTGAATGGTTGTTTGTCTCTGTGTGTTAGCCCTGCGATAACCTGGCAACTTGTCCAGGGTGTACACCGCCTTTCGCCCATCGTCAGCTGGGATAGGCTCCAGCTTGTCTGCAACCCTGTAGAACAGGATAAGCGGCTACAGATATTGGATGGATGGATGGATGGATGGATGGAATCTTCTGGCAGAATTCTGGTTGGATATTTCATGACTCTTCATGGTAGAATTGGTAGAATTCAATTAATTTTTTTTCCTTTTTCTTGGCATGGACTCTACTTATAAGCACGGTCCATATATTTTCAATAGGGCTGAAATCAGGACTTGTTTTAAGCTTAATGTTAGCCTGCTTTATCCTCCACAACCAGCTCTGATAGCCCTGTGATGACCTGGCGACTTGTCCAGGGTGTACCCCACCTTTCGCCCGTAGTCAGCTGGGATAGGCTCCAGCTTGCCTGCAACCCTGTAGAACAGGATAAAGCAGCTAGAGATAATGAGATGAGATGAGATGAGATGAGATGAGATGAGAACCAGCTCTGATGGATATTTGGGTTCATTGTCCTGTTGTAACTACCAAGTCCCAAGTCATGTTCAAGTTTCTGGTAGTTTATGCTGAAGGATTCTGAGGTAGTCCTCCTTCATTATTCCATTCACTTTGTGCAATGAACCAGTTCCACTGGCAGCAAAACAGCTCCAGAGCATGATGATCCTACCACCACCACCAGCTGGTAGAGTGTCCCTCTGTGCATGGTGGTCATTGTGGCCAAACAACTTAATCTTTGTCTCATCTGACCATACAGCTTTCCTCCTGAAGGCTTTTTTCTTTGTGTGTGTAGTCAGCTTCAAACTTTAGTTAAGCTTCAAGGTGTCAATTTTGGAGCAGGGGGTTATTTCTTGGATAGCAGCCTCTTAGTCCATGGTGATGTAAAACTTACTGAGCTGTAGACAGTAATCCATCAGCTTCCATTTCATCGCAGGGCTGTGCCATAGTGGTTCCCAGGTTGTTCCTGACCATCCAAACCAACTTCCTTTCAGCTGAGGATGGCAGTTTGGGTTTTATTGAAGCAAAGTGGCTTGGCAAAGTGACTACACCTTACAATAACTTGCATACAATTGTTTGAACTGAACTTGGAATTTGCAGTTGTTTAGAAATACCTCCAAGAGACATTCTGGAGTTGTGTATATCTGCGATCCTCTTTCTCAGATCTGCACTAAGCTCCTTGGACTTTCCTATTTTCCTGTGTGTTGGTTAATCCAATGAGTGCTGTAAAAAAACCCTTTTTATGAAGGCACAGAGAAGCTACCAGCTGTAGTCAATCATGATCACTAACAGGAAGTTAAGAGACCTCGGCCTTGGCAAGATAAAAGACATTTTGGAAGTTTCAGCACCTCTGAATTAATAATTTAAGTGAGCATATGCAAATTTTCAACACTGTATGTATAATTTTGACCCTGTGTTGATTTCAGAAAACCCAAAGAAAATTAAAACTTGTGCACCAAATTCTAGTGTTTTTTTTAATTAAAGATGTATGCTGTACAATAATTCTGCCACAGAAAAAGAACAGTTCAAAGAGATTACTGAAAGCCCAAATATTGCCACGACATTCATGTCACTGTATGTAAACTTCTGACTACAACTGTAGATACCACTGCAAAGGTTTTTACTTTAAAAATCTACAATTGTAACCATCAAGACTGGCAAGGTATCAATAATACAGATATCAGATAAAGTACACAGCAAATTCCTCAGTGTTGAATTAACACTTTGAATTAATTTGGGTCCAGTTGGACCTATATAAACACTCTGGGTGTTAATTCAACACTGGGGATTTTGCTGTGTAGTAATCCAGGGATACAAAGCTATAAATGAGAAAACGAGAGGTGAAAGGTTAAAGACAAATATAATCAGAATGGCAGAGAATAAGAATTGAATATCATTACTGTAGAAACCTTTGCTCTGCAGTTACAAGCCAGACAAACATAACATTGTTGTATAATGATTTAAAAAATACAGTTTACAGTGTTTTCTATTGATAATGATTTAGCAAGTGAATAAGTAATAAATGACACATGAACGATGTGGTTGCTGCTTTTTTTTTTAATCCTCTGCCGTCTTTGTTGGAGGAGCTTATGTTTTCACCTCTTGTTTGTTTGTTCCCAAAGTAACTCAAAAAATAGTGAATGGATTTTGATTAAATTTTGATGAAAGGTGAGCCATGGACCAAGGAACAATTGATTAGATTTTGAAGCACATCTAGATATGTACGGTATGTGGATCCAGAATTGTTTTGTCTGTTCACAACGTATCTCAAAAAGTAGTGAACGGATTTGGATGAAATTTGGTGTACAGCTTTAGTATTATCCTAGGTTCAAGTGATTTTGGTTTTGATGTTGATAATATATGGCTTGGCGGAGGTATGCACTCTACTGAGTGCCCTTCTAGTTTTGGACTTTGCTATTTAGATTTATTATTGTTGTGTATTATCATTTTTATAGTAACAGCTAATTTACATGCATGGGGGATGCTAGTAACACCTAGTTCAGACTTGTATACATACTACACATGTTTATGCTCATTACTGAGGGAAAGTGAGTTTGTATTTTAAAATATACTCTAGGTTGTCCCCCTTTCCTCGCCTTCTTCGGCCAGTGGTCCCATGTGTGATGTAGATGTGAGACACTTCCCAGTTGTTACGGGAAGTTATTGAAAAGAGTATTGAGACCACTGAGCTCTAGTGCCGGGCCTTTTCCGGGAAATAAAAGTTTCGGTCATGGTGACAGCCTGTATATATCAGCTTCGGTTCAGAGGTTTCAGTTTTGAAAACTGTAAGAGGGAAGAGTAGAATAATATAAAGTACAGACACTTGGTATATTTTACTTCTGTGATTTAAAAAAAAAAAATTTTCATTTTTGGATTATACTTCGGGGCGGCACGGTGGTGTAGTGGTTAGCACTGTCGCCTCACAGCAAGAAGGTCCTGGGTTCGAGCCCCGGGGCCGGCGAGGGCCTTTCTGTGTGGAGTTTGCATGTTCTCCCCGTGTCCGCGTGGGTTTCCTCCGGGTGCTCCGGTTTCCCCCACAGTCCAAAGACATGCAGGTTAGGTTAACTGGTGACTCTAAATTGACCGTAGGTGTGAATGTGAGTGTGAATGGTTGTCTGTGTCTATGTGTCAGCCCTGTGATGACCTGGCGACTTGTCCAGGGTGTACCCCGGCTTTCGCCCGTAGTCAGCTGGGATAGGCTCCAGCTTGCCTGCGACCCTGTAGAAGGATAAAGCGGCTAGAGATAATGAGATGAGATGAGATTACACTTCATTTTTGTGGCTACTGCCTCATAGAGTAAATATATGAGCTATATTTACTGTATGGACATGGGATCAGAAAACAATTTTATTTATAAGCAGTAGCCACATCTACCCATAGGGTACCTTTTTTTTTTATTATGTCAGTAACATACAGAATGTGTAACATAGGTGACTAAAATCCAAAGGAATATCCCTTGCACTGATCTACCAGTCAGGTGGGAAGCATGAAGTTGCATTTCTTGACACACCTTTACAAAAAATCAGGAGGGCGCATGTCTTTCTGCTGTCACGTCCAGCTTCAAACAATACATAAGAAATAAAACACAATGGGGTGCATGGCTATAGGAAAATAATACATGGTAGAGTATGCACTCTATTGAGTGCCCTTCTAGTTGCACGTGATTTCATCTCTCAAGAACTGGTGTGACATTAAAAAATGGGTTAAAATTGAAATGTACCACTGTCAGAAGTACTGTAAATGTACTTCTGTCAGTCTTGAGACTAAAGTCCAAATTGCACCAGATGTTTAAAGATGTTTAAAATGTAAAATATTCAATTGGACAGATGGTTGATGCACAGTCTATTGTGAATTTATGGTAAACATGCCTTTTAAATGTTTTTATGAAAAACTTTGGGCCAAAATTTACACCAAGATAATGGCACTCACAAAATGGACCATTTTGCATAGTTTAGTAATTCCAGCACGAACACCTGAAGTTAGTCCAATCTCCAAGAATTTAATGATGACACTGGGTATAATTGATACATTTTTTTTCCATTTCAAAAGCTGTTTTAAAGTTTCTGAAAAATCGCAGATTTTTATGGAATCAATTTTGTGCCAAAATGTTCATACAAAATACTTTTGATTTGTCGTTTTTGTTTGATATTTCAAAAGTATTGTATGAACATTTTGGCACAAAATTGATTCCATATTACACTGCTATTGGTATAGAAGCAAGTCAAAATAACTTCCACTTCTGTCTTTCTGCCCTTTCTCTCACCATTAGTAGCCATTTCATGTTTCCAGCCCTCTGTGCTTGGAGTTTTGTGGTTGTCACTAAATGCAAATGAGCTGTGTCAAAAACACACTTTGTGCTTTTTGGTTGATCAACATACCAGTCTATGGAATCAATTTTGTACCAAAATGTTCATACAATACTTTTGAAATATCAAACAAAAATGACAAATCAAAATACATTACAGAAAAGGAGAATTAGATGTGAATTAATTGATGTTGAAAGAAACGCTATACCCAGGGGATGTCTACGCTCTACCGAGGTGACCATGGATATTAAGCATCCCACACAGGGAAAATATATGTGCTATTTTAAAATATTATTAAGTGTCTTGGCCGACATGCTGGATCTAATGTGTTGCTGAATTAACAGAAGATGGCAAATGGAACCAATTTGTAAGCCAGCTTTTATTCTCTTTAAAAAAACAAACAAACATAATTTCCCTCATAAGCATGGAATGTACTAAATCTTCTGTTAGCTAAAGCATTTGTTTACAATTTACAGCTATAAACTGACAGACCGGCCCATCCTCTCTTTATACCAGAGGCGACTGCCCTAAGACTACAAGGGAAGCCCAGCTTCCTGTCAAATGTCACGAAAAAGTTTGTCTGTTAAATATGTATTTACACTACTTAACTCTCTTATTCCAAATCGATATTTTGTGCTAGAAAGTGCTCAGTTTTACGGCTAGTTCATTCAGCAGTTATTTCTCACTGGTTGTCATAATCTGATAATGTGATTTTTCCCCATAGAAGCCTGGATAAGCATGACCCATTGAAAACCCACTGATGCTCAGCGTCTCTGTAGTTTAATGCCCCTATGGGATATGCTTTGATCTGAGTATAGCAAAGCTAGACATTTATTGGATAATATGCTTTTAAAACGTAATTTACGGATGCCCGGTTTCACTGGGGGTCTATGGACAGTCAGCGACACTAAGGTGGGACTGGACACTGGGCTTCTGTATGATGAGTGGAAGAACTCTCAAATCTCTTTTGAATGTCATGTGACTGACAGTGTTTTAAAATTATATGTCGCATCGATCAGAGAAAGACTCATATTTCAACCACATGTGAAGCTCTGCTGCAAATGTGTTGTTTTGCATCTGTTTCAAATCCGTTTTTTTTTTTTTACTGTGCAACAAGTAGAGTATTGTGCTTCAAAAGAGACACTTTTTTTTCCCCCAAAAATCATTTACAACCTCTTCATATGGTGAGTGTTTTCTGAGAGGACATTTTTGATGGACAGAGGATACTGTCAGAGGTGCTTAGTTTACAAAAAAAAAGTAACTTCCATTTAAATATCTTTCTATTGTGAATGAATGTACTGTATACATCCCAAAGTAAAAGTGTTAAAAAAAAATTCTGAATTTAACCAGTAAAATCTAAGTGTAATAATTAAAGTAGAATTCAATGAAATGACCACAAGGTCAAAACTGAGCTCGTATTTGTCTCTTACAAACAGATTTCTAAGCACTTAGAAGAGACATTAGAGCTGTATGTAGGGCTGCTGTGTCACTGTAAAATAAGGTATAAGAAATTCCAGCATATATACACTGGACCTAGTTGTAGGAGTTAGTTGGTGTTATTCAAAAAGAAAACCATGACTGTGAAACAACCCATGCAGTTGTGTGAAATTACAAAATAGAAAGGTGAGTCAAATTAAAGTATTACTGTTTTTTTAAAACTTAATTTAAGTAGAATTTGCATGATTAAAAAAAGTCATAATAGGGAAATAAATCTCCATAATATTTTCTCATACGTGACAGAAACGAGATGCCAAAAATATCTGTATTGGTATCTGTATATGGATTTAACCCTTTGGTGACTGACCCCTTGAAAATGGTTCCTCCAGGAACGATGACGTTTCAGTTGTCAAGACAACGGAAAAACTAAAATACAAAAACAGAAAGATACGTCACAATGCTCTTGTGCACAAAACAAAATGCTCTTGTATTTGTATTTTAGTTTTTCCGTTGTCTTGACAACTGAAACGTCATGGTTCCTGGAGGAACCATTTTCAAGGGGTCAGTCACCAAAGGGTTAAACCTAAAGTGGGCCTAAACCAGAATTTTTTTTCTTGTTTAAGAAAATATGGAGGGTGTTTTTTTTTTTTTACTCCAGCTTGTGAAATTATTATTATTATTTATGTTTTCACCTGCCCATGATATTTACCTCACCCGTTATGGAGTCAGCGGGACGAGGTATTGTAATCAGTGCAGTTTGTGTGTGTGTGTGTGTGTGTTTGTGTTTTAACAATCTAGTGTCTATGGTTGCACGGATTGACTTCAAATTTTCAAGGTGGGGGGGGCATCATGGCTCAGGTGGCTAAGGCACCATACCATAAATCCGGGGACCCGGGTTTGATTCCAACCCGAGGTCATTTCCCGATCCCTCCCCGTCTCTCTCCCGCTCATTTCCTGTCTCTACACTGTCCTATCCAATAAAGGTGAAAAAAGCCCCAAATAAATCTTTAAAAAAAAAAATTTCAAGGTAGGTGGGCAATGATCTGTAGATTACCTGATTACATTTTGGGGGTAATCAGGTCAAGGTCACCGGAAAGGTCAACCTTTTGGTCAAAATAACATATTTTCCACTATGACTCAAAAACGGTTGCCGATAGACAAATGTTTACTATTATGAGCATATAGGAACTCCCATATGGCCTTTCATTTGGCAACATGATCTTTGACCTTGAGTGACCTTGAAAGGTCAAACTCAAGGTCACGGATTTTCAGAGGGCTATAACTTGAAAACGGTTGATGGTAGACAGATATTTACCATTATCAACTTATAGGAAGTGCCATATGGGCTTTCATTTGGCACCATGACCTTTGACCTTGAATGACTTTGAAATGTCAAACTCAAGGTCATGGATTTTCGTAGGACTTTAACCTGACATCTGATGATTGAGAAATATTAACATTATCAACATATAGGTATAAAACAAGTGCTTCCAGGAGAGGTTTGTTTTGCCTGGCAACACTTGTTTCTAACAAATTTAGGCTATTCTGTTTTCCAAAAACATAAACAAACTAGTAGTAATGTAGTAAAACCATCACAACCTTGACCAGACAGTTACTAAAGATGAATGAATGGATGAACACTGTAAAGGCAGTGCTGTAAAATTCAATGCTGTTATTCACAGACAACCAGGATTGTGAAACAGCTCCAATAAGCAACATGAAGTCAATATGCTTGAAATGAAACAGGAGTGCTCTGGCACTGCCTCTATTCAGGAGTGGTGTAATGTTCAACTCAAAATGAACACATCTGGCATCGAAAAGAGCCACTGGAATGATGCATTGCTTTGACTCATGGGATGCTTGCTCTGCTTTTGCGTTTTAAAGGCCCCAAATCAGTTAAATTTTGGGAAAAAAAATCAACACTTGCTGTCATATATATCATCTCTTGGAGGCCGCTGTTTCAGTTGACTGATCAGTGTTCTGCTTTTAATAATTCATGCAATGCCTAGACACATATACACAATTCATTATTCATTTTTAGAAGCACTAAAGCAGTACTCCTGGGAGGCATTTGTCAGCCAATGGTGCTGCAGCTATTCTCATGGTAAATATCCTCTCATCTCATCTTCATTAGGTCCCATCAAGTAGACTAGAACAAATCATTTTGTATTAAATATGCATCAAATATGATTAAAGTAACTAACCCTGACATGGTTAGAATAATTATCCACACAGTTTCCAGAAAGTGTTTATTTTAATGTGCTGATTGTTCTGTAAACCAAATAGTAAGAGCTGAAGAGCTCTTTATTTGCTTGCTTATTTATTTAATTTGGTGGGGAACACTGCACACACTACCACAGATTGCTCCATTCTCAACAGATGGGTCTGGTGCACCAGCAGCTTTGCACACAACAGCAGGGGAAGCCAAAACTTGAGCCAGCCCAATGTCCATAATTAATTACTGTGTTTATGGCAATGCTTTTCAGAAACAAAATATTCAATATTTTCTGATGTTGAAAACAGCAACTGATCACTCTGCAAGAGAATAAAAGTTAATTCCACAGCTGTCACGAAATGAAACAGAAATAAAAATAATTAATTTATAAAAAAAAGGTGGAGTGGTGTTGCTATTGGTCTTATCCTTTGATACACAGAGAAGTGAGTACAGCACAGTTTGCTTGGAAATGGGACAAGATGAAATGAACATGATAAGAAGAAAATGCAGTATTGGAAAAAGGTGTTGTCTCAGTCATGAGAGTATTGATTGAAACAGGCAAAGCTCAAAACCAGGAACATTATGAATTCCCCGGAACAAAGACTTCATATGGAAGAAAGACACAACAGGGTATAAATAGACAAAATAATCAGAGACGATTACAAAACAGGTGAAGACACTGGGTAACAGACCAATAGAATGCAATGACAGGGCTGGGAATAGGAGCAAAATAAAAAAAATTAAAAAAAAAAAAGGACATGAGGAATCCATAAAATGTACACATATACTGTACAAAGAATGGTTTAAAAAGCAGTGGTAGATACTTACAGCCCCTCATAGAGATGTTAAAAAGGGTCTGTGGCAGCGGGGGCGTGGTCAAGCGCCGGTCTGTGACAGGAGGGCGGAGTCAGGGAAGGTAAGTGGCAGAATCACTTCACCTGAGAGCAATTAACCTGTGTTTGTGTGTCTTCCCAGCAACCACGCCCTATATAAGGAGAGAGAGAGCAGAGGAAGTGAGCAGAGGAAGTGAGCAGGGGGAGGAGGCGCGCCGCGCGCTGCTCCATCGGCCACCCCGAGGCTTCGGCGACTTGCTCAAAGAGCGTGATGAACGCCTCGGGGTCATCCTGCGGGCCCATCTTGGTGACAGTGAGGGGAGACGGGCCCGCGGTAGGAGCGCTGGTGGACCCCGCCGACGCGAGGAGGTGCCGGAACGCCTGTCGATCTTCTTGTTGGGCCAACACCAGGGCCTCGAACCGCTCTTCTTGCTCCTTTCAGAGGGTGAGTAGCGCCTGGTGCTGGCTTTGCTGGGCTGTGGCAAGGGCGTGGACCAGTTCAGCAAACGGGGAGGACTCCATGGGGCTGTGAGGCTGCTGTGCTCCAGATCCCGGGTTTCGGCACCACTGTAGAGGTCAGAGCAGGTGGGTGGAGCACAGAAGTATGGCAGGCCAGAACTGAGTTCCAAAAACTATTTTATTTTGCACTTTTCAGTAGCAATATACTCTCCCAGCCACATGCATACACACACACAAGTCATCTGGTGCAGGAGAGAGCTCACTTCCTCTGCTCTCTCTCTCCTTATATAGAGCGTGGTTGCTGGGAAGACACACAAACACAGGTTAATTGCTCTCAGGTGAAGTGATTCTGCCACTTACCTTCCCTGACTCCGCCCTCCTGTCACAGACCGGCGCTTGACCACGCCCCCGCTGCCACAGGGTCTTAAGAATCTCCATACTGAAATTGCATTGAATGACACATTTTAATAAGGGCACATAGTAGAGCGCATACCTCCAACAAGCAACATATTATCAACATCAAAATCAAATCACTTGAACTGAGGATAATAGTAAAGCTGTACACCAAATTTCATCAAAATTTGGTAGCCACTACTGTATGTCATTGTGCTGTAAGAGTGTAACAGTCGCGCACTGTGCATGCGCATATGCATAAGGATTACAATAGCGCATGCGCATAAGCATTACAATCACCAGGACAGTGACTCATGATCTCACAATATGAACAGTTGATCTCGCGTATCATCGTGTTGTAAGAATGTAAGAATGAGTGTAACAATAGCAAAACTTCGTAACCAATTAGCACTTATCCTGATCAAGTTCGATTACCCGTTCTACTTCTTGATAAACTTCGGAACCAATCAGAACTAGAAACAAAATAAGAAAAACTTCGTAGTATCGGAAGATAATCAGCAGATAAAAAGACAAACGAAATGCACCTTGTGGTTCACCAAGGCTACTGATTCGATATCAAGTGAATGGTGTTTATTTTGAGAAAATTTACATTTTGATTATGACAGCTTTTGTTTGGTTCTTCTGAAAGGTCAAATGAAAGGTTTTGTAAGTTGTTGTTGTTGTTGTTTTTTTAGCTTTTTGGTAGACTATTAATTTATTTTTTTTAATTTAATTTTTTATTTTAGAGTCTTTATGCTTGTGAAACAAAATGTGTTCATTCGTACTAAATAACGCATCTAAGACAATTCATGAACAAGTGCTTTCTTACTATTTTGAAAATAGATCTAGTTCACAGCACTGTATTTTGAACAAAGCCCTGATGCTGCTCACAGCTTGGTGATGCTTGCAAGAGATGAGGCTAGTATAATTGATAACTTGAATATATGCTATATTTACTGTATGGACATTGTATCAGAAAGCAATTTTATTTGTAAGCAGTAGCCACATGTACCCATAGGGTACCTATTTTCGAGTTATGATGAAAACATTCAAGTCAAGTTTATTTTTATAGCGCTTTTAACAATAGACATTGTTGCCAAGCAACTTTAAAGAATTTAAACGACTTTAAACATGAGCTAATTTTATCCCTAATCTATCCCCAATGAGCAAGCTTGTGGCAATGGTAGCAAGGAAAAACTCTCTCAGACGACATGAGGAAGAAACCTCAAGAGGAACCAGACTCAAAAGGGAACCCATCTTCATTTGGGTGATAACAGACAATGTGATAATAACATTTTTAACAGTTTTAACATGAAGTCAGTTTTGTTGATGTTATAACTCTTCATTGATGGAAACTTGAGTGCAAAACTGTTCATGACAACTGCAGTCCTAAAGTTAGCAAGTCAACTGTAGTCCTCAGCCATAAAAGCATTACTGTAAGTGTCCAGAGCGTCTTCCAAGTGTGACTTTCAACTGTCCATATGGGGCCGTCCTCCACAGGACGATGTGATGAGACTCCAGCCAGACATAGGGCATCAGGATAGATCAGGTAGATCTGAGGAGCAGAGGAGGTCAGCATCTTGATCTCAAGACTGACATGTAACTCAGAGGGACAGATAGAGAGAGAAAACACAGGTTGTTAGGTATGCCCAATGTCACCTGATGAGTAAGAACAGTATACATTTTGCACTGAGTGCAAGCAGGGACTCTAGCAAAACTAACTATGACAGCATAACTAAAAGGGGAGAGCCAGAAGGTAACACAGGCATGAGGGAGCCCCGGGACATAAGCAGCAGCCACTACACCGTCAACAAACTCGAATGAGCAAGCGAGTGGGGACTGACAGCATCCATACATCCCAGTTAACCAAAACACTCTGTCTGAGGACCCTCCAGATCTACACCTTTACCTCATAAACACCATTAACAAAAGGCTTGACTAAACAGATGTTTTCAGCCTTGACTTAAACACTGAGACTGTGTTTGATTCCCGAACACTACTTGGAAGGCTGTTCCATAACTGTGGGGCTTTGTAAGAAAAGGCTCTGCCCCCTCATGTAGCCTTCACTATATGAGGTACCAGCAGATAGCCTGCACCTTTTGATCTAAGTAGGCATGGCGGGTCATAAAGGAACAGAAGTTCGCTCAGGTACTGTGGCATGAGACCATTCAGTGCTTTAAAGGTCAATAGTAGTATTTTATAAATACGAAATTTGATTGGGAGTCAATGCAGTGTGGATAAGACAGGGGTGATGTGGTCATATTTTCTAGTTCTAGTAAGGACTCTTGCTGCTGCATTTTGAACTAACTGGAGTTTGTTTATGCACTTAATGAAACATCCAGACAGTAAGGCATTGCAGTAATCCAACCTGAAGGTAACAAAAGCATGAGCTAGTTTTTCTGCATCATATAGTGACATTAAATTTCTTATCTTAGCAATATTTCTGAGATGAAAGAAAGCTATCCACATAATATTATCGATATGAGTTTCAAATGAAAGACTGGGGTCAATAATCACCCCAAGGTCTTTTACTGCTGCATGTGAAGAAACAGAAAGGCCATCCAGAGTTACTGTGTAATCAGAAAACTTACTTCTAGCTGCATGTGGTCCGAGTACAAGTACATCAGTCTTGTCAGAATTAAGCAGAAGGAAGTTAATAAGCATCCAGTGTCTATGTCCTTTACACATTCCTCAATTCTATTAAGCTGGTGTCTCTCATCTGGTTTTGCAGAAACATACAACTGTGTGTCATCAGCATAACAGTGGAAACTAATATCATGTTTACAAATAATATCACCCAGAAGTAACATAAAAAGAAAAGGATTTTGATGTGGAGATTAATGAAAGTAATTCAATTTCTCTAAGGGGAGTAAAACATTCTAATTTCTGATCTGATACACACGGGCGCAGATAGAGGGGGGGACGGGGGGGATTCATCCCACCCAGATTTAAATTCACCTCGTTCGGTCCCCCCCACTTATAGGGAGGAAAAAATGTCTATGCTGTCTTTTTCTTTGCATAAGGCAAACCTCACGGAAAAATAAAAAGACTAATTACCATTCGGTTTATTGAGGTGCACAGCAGTATGTACATAGTTGCAACTGCGCAGACTGCACGGGTTGCGAGCTCGAGCTTGGTTGCTATGGTTATGGTTTGACAGGCATATCGGGGACAGCTCCTCCTAGTTCAGGACCCCAACACAGCATGATGAAGGGTGCCAAAAGGCAGAAAATGATTGCATCATTTAAAAAAAAAAACAACTGTAAGTAAACTGTGCCTTACTTTATCATATCACCTTGCAATTTTTTGATAGTCTGTTCAAAGTAATGTCGTAGTGAAAGTAAAATCGTACGGAGTAGAGATGCCTTTCTGGTAGCCTCCTTCTTTCGGTGGTAGCCTGTAGATACAGTGCTCAGAAGGCAGTTTTAATGTTTAATCTGGCGTTCCCTGCCATAATTTCAGCGAGCATATTGTTTCATAAGGAAACTTTGCGAAGAGTTGTTGACTGACTGCCGCTCACGCAACACACAGGCATAGTTAGAAAGTCAGGATGTACTGGTTTACACTTTACACACACACACGTAGCGCAGCCTCTCGCTATGTTTAACAGTAGGAACTTAGCGGTTTTAAAACTAGTTTTGCAGTTTTGCAATTTCTGTGCGTGATGATAATGTGTAAACTTTGGATTTCCATAGGCTATGTTAAAATGTTATCATTGTCCTGGCCTGCAGGTAGTTCCTGGTGATGGCAGTGAGGGAGGTGAAATAACATGTATACACACTACCGTTCAAAAGTTTGGGGTCACCCAGACAATTTTGTGTTTTCCATGAAAAGTCACACTTTTATTTACCACCATAAGTTGTAAAATGAATAGAAAATATAGTCAAGACATTTTTCTGGCCATTTTGAGCATTTAATCGACCCCACAAATGTGATGCTCCAGAAACTCAATCTGCTCAAAGGAAGGTCAGTTTTATAGCTTCTCTAAAGAGCTCAACTGTTTTCAGCTGTGCTAACATGATTGTACAAGGGTTTTCTAATCATCCATTAGCCTTCTGAGGCAATGAGCAAACACATTGTACCATTAGAACACTGGAGTGATAGTTGCTGGAAATGGGCCTCTATACACCTATGGAGATATTGCACCAAAAACCAGACATTTGCAGCTAGAATAGTCATTTACCACATTAGCAATGTATAGAGTGGATTTCTGATTAGTTTAAAGTGATCTTCATTGAAAAGAACAGTGCTTTTCTTTCAAAAATAAGGACATTTCAAAGTGACCACAAACTTTTGAACGGTAGTACACACACACACACACACACACACATATATATATATATATATATATATATATATATATATATATATATATATATATATATACACAAAATGGAATCATATCATTTGCTGACAGCTCAGTCCCCCCAGTTCAAAAATCCTATCTGCACCCCTGCTGATACAGTTATATTGTTAACTACAATTGTTAAATTGTCTGACCTTAAATTAGTAGTTTTAATTTTTTTGTCAGATATTTTCAATTTTGTCATTGAAAAAATTCATGAAGTCATTGCTACTACATACTGCAGGTGTGCATGTGTCTATAGTGGACTTATTCCTGGTTAATTTTGCTACAGTATTAAATAGGAATCTAGGATTATTTTTGTTATCTTCTATTAAGGAGGAGAGATATGTTGATCTAGCAGCACTAAGAGCTTTTCTATACTTCAGGAAGCTCTCCTTCCAAGCTAATTTGAACACTGCCAATTTTGTTTGATGCCATTTACGTTCCAGTTTTCGAGTGGTCTGTTTTAAAGTGCGAGTGTCATTGTTATACCAGGGTGCTATTTTTTTTTCTCTCTGATCATTTTCCTTTTAAGAGGAGCTACATGATCTAAAGTATAGCAGAATGTTGACTCTAAGCATTCAGTTGCCTGATCAAGTTCTGCAGGGGCTGACAGTGGCCCAATCAAAGTTGATAACTCTAGGAGATCATTTATAAAGCTCTGTGCAGTAGCTGACGTGAATTTACGTTTAATACAGTAGCGTGGTGATGTGCATATATTATTACTCAGACATATTTTGAATGAGATGAGATAATGATCTGAGATAACTTCAGACTGTGGAAGTGTGACTATATTTTCTATGTTTAACCCGAATTTTAGTATTCAATCGAAGGTGTGACCACCATTATGAGTTGGTCCTATGACACTCTGATTAACCCCTACTGAATCTAAAATGGACACAAACACTGTTTTCAAAGGGTCTTCTGGGTTATCAAAGTGAATATTAAAATCTCCGACAACTAAAGCTTTGTCTAAGGAAATAACCAGGTCTGAGATAAAATCTGCAAATTCAGAAATAAACTCAGAATATGGCCCCAGGGGCCTGTAAATAATAAGTAACAGAATTAACTGGGTAGACTTATTTTTCAAGGCTACATACGTTAGTGTGAAGAACTTCGAATGTATTAAATTTATAACCAGATTTGTGTTTTACACCTAGACAATCATTATAAATAATCGCGATGCCTCCTCCTCTGCCAGTTAGACGAGGCTGGTGTATGTAACTGTATCCAGGAGGACTAGCTTCATTTAATGCTATATATTCATTTGGCTTAATCCATGTTTCAGTTAAACAAAGTACATTAAACTCCTGATCAGTAATGAGTTCATTAACCATTAGTGCTTTAGATGTAAGAGATCTAATATTTATTAACCCCACCTTGAGATCAAAGGTGCTGGCAGTGGTTGAACAGTTAGTATTATCTAATTTTATATTGATTAGGTTACTGGAACAAACTCTCTGAGTATTTCTACTTTTTTGTTTAGCTCGGGGAACAGACACAGTCTCAGTGTAGTGGACCCTGAGTGATGACTCTGTGCAGCTAACAGGCAGTTAGTTTAGCCTGTTCGTCTGCTTCCTGGCCTTGGCTCTGGATTGTCAGAAGTTAACTGGACCTGTTCTGAGACTATGAGCTATGCTGCAAAAAATGAGAGCAGCACCTTCCCAAGTGGGATGGATACCGTCATGCCCTAACAGGCCAGCAGTGCCCTCAAAATTAGTCCAATTATCTATAAAGCCCACACTGTTTTCAGAGCACCACCTGGAGAACCAGCAGTTTAGTGACCATAACCTGCTGTAAGCTATATCGCCACACCGCATTGGGATGGGGCCAGAGCATACTACAGCATCAGACATCACCTTCGCTTATTTAAACACCTCTACAAAGTTACTCTTAGTAACCTCAGACTGAAGAAGTCATATATCATTAGCTCTTACATGGATAACTATCTTTGAGAACCTGTGCTTGCCTAGGACCCTAAGATTACCTGCTATGTCCGATGCCCTGCCTCCCAGAATACATCTGACTAAAGCTGCTGGTGCCCCTAAAGGCCTAGCTAATTTCATGTGTCGTATGATAAAGTCCCCTATAACCAGAGCTCTTTCAGGTTTCTCAGTGGGTGCATCACTAAGGAGAGCAAACCTGTTCGACACGTGAAACAGAGAGGAGTGGTGTGCCCGTGGGTGAGCCTCAGTGGTAGCTTTGGCTCTACGCTGCCTTGCTGTGAGGGCTCTAATGCCGGAGTTGGGGGATTGCTAACTCCAGCTAGGGCATCCAGACTTTCCCCTGCAGAAACTACACTATTCTCATTCTCCCTAGCCTTCTCTAAAGTCTGAATAGGCACTTCTGAAACTGCAATCTTCTCCGTCAGAGAGCTAACTAATCTGCACTTATCACAAATAAAGCTATCACTAGTGAAGGAGGAAGAATGACTAAACATCCTGCACTCAGCACACTGAACAAGCTGAAGGTGTGCCATGATGAAAGGATTTATGTACCTTAATCGAGGATCTGTTGATATTAAAACAGATCTGATGTGGATGGCCTCTGCTTGTGGTCTTTACACAGGAGGGGGAAAAAAGAAAGCTTCCGGTCTTGGCGTTCTTCCAAAAGCCATTTTAAAATGCGGAAAAAGGAAAGCGAAAGTGAAAGTACAATCAAAAAGAAAAGGATACTGGAAAATTATTTGTAGAAAAAATAAAAAGGATTAGTGATTAATGCCAACACTTGCGGGAAAAAAGACTTGACACAAACAACTCGGAAACCAGGAAGTACATCGCACAGACAACAGACAAAAAACAAAACAAAAAAACCCCACCCTGGATCCACATACGCACATATCTAGATTTGTATCAAACTCTAATCAATTGTTCCTTAGCCCATGGCTCACCTTTCCGTCAAATTTCATCAAAATCTGTTCACCACTTTTTGAGTTACATTGGGAAAAGATAAGCAAATGAAGAAACAAATGGAGGCAAAAACATAACCTCCTCCAACAAAATTGGTGGAGTTAACAAAGAACCAAAAATATTAAATGGAGCCTTGCCCAAGGTCTCAAATTACATTTCTGTTGGAAAAAAAAGTGTGTGTGTGTGTGTGTATATATATATATAAAATTCAATTTTGGGCAGCACAGTGATGTAGTGGTTAACACTATCTCCTCACAGCAAGAAGGTCCTGGGTTCAAGCCAAGTGGCCGGCGAGGGCCTTTCTGTGTGGAGTTTGCATGTTCTCCCCGTGTTTGTGTGGGTTTCCTCCAGGTGCTCCAGTTTCCCCCACAGTCCAAAGACATGGAGGTTAGGTTAATTGGTGGCTCTAAATTGACTGTAGGTGTGAATGGTTGTTTGTCTCTGTGTCAGCCCTGTGATAACCTGGCGACTTGTCCAGGGTGTACCCCGCCTCTCGCCCATAGTCAGCTGGGATAGGCTCCAGCTTGCCTGTGACCCTGTAGAACAGGATAAGCAGCTACAGATAATGGATGGATGTTCGATTTTCTCAGCCTTCAACTGGAGAATTATGATTCTTAAAAATCTGTGCTTTTTGTCATTAAAATAGTCACTCAGTATAACTGGCTAGGCTAGGTCCCACATCCCAGAGCAGCAGCTGGTACAGATGGAAAGAAAAGTGCTGGCCAGACACAGGAGCTGGGCTGCAGGGTGAACTGAAGTTCAGCTCAGTTCATGACAGCTGTTGCACGTTGGACTCCAGGTACGTATTCATAAACAGTCTTGATTGTAACACTGCAGTGGACTTACTCGTCTCCAAACCCATAATGATTCATTCAGAAATATTACTCAGACAAACATGAAATGCCTTGAAGGCTGAGTGTAAATATTTTTGACATTAGAGATCCCCATAGAAATGCAAATAGTTCTGGTGTTAGAGACAGTTTTCAATCGTTAAACTTTCATTAGCTTAGGGAGTCAGAGACATATGCACTGCATTAAAATGAACAATTAACTGAACACTGATAACAAATGTATTTTATTTTTTCTTCAAGAGCTCTCCAAATATATATTTGCAAGTAAAAAAATGTATTAAAACACTACTTTGGATTTATTAATTCTTTTAAAATACAGACACTACACATGAAATTAACTTTTCAGTTGGTCATCTCATGACTAAGAATGAACAGAATTGAAAAATCAGCAGGAGAGTGACCTCCTCTTTAGGAGAGACATGGACAAGCCAACTGGCTATACTGACTGCTCAAATGCAGTTGTTACTGAGAAAAAAAAAATACAAATAGCTAACAGACCAAAAAGCTTGACTGTGTTTTAAGACTTTTTCTAATTCCAAAATATAGGAGGTGGAAGCAATCCATTTTATTCATTCATTTTCTGTACAGCTTATCCATTGTGGATCAGGGGTAAGCTGGAGCCAGTCCCAACCAATATCAGGCGAGACACCATGGGCAAGTTGCCAATCCATCACAGGTCCAACAAACAACCCATCCATCCATCCGTTATCTGTAGCCTCTTATCCTGTGCAGGGTTGCGGGCAAGCTGGAGCCTATCCCAGCTGACTATGGGTGAGAGGTGGGGTACACCCTGGACAAGTCACCAGGTCATCGCAGGGCTGACACATAGAGACAAACAACCATTGACACTCACATTCACACCTACGGTCAATTTAAAGCCACCAATTAACCTAACCTGCATGTCTTTGGACTGTGGGAGGAAACCCATGCAGGCATGAGGAGAACATGCAAACTTCACACAGAAAGGCCCAAATTGAGCATGGGACTCGAACCCAGAACTTTCTTGCTGTGAGGTGACAGTGCTAACCACTGCACCACCATGCCGCCCCATCCATTTTACATCTAAGAGATCTAAATATCTTCTAAAAAGGAATGCTATTCCATTGCTATGGAGAACAGGCAGTGCTTCCACATCTGTATACAAGTGAAGTGGTATCCCAGTTCACAGTCCTTCCATTTGGGTTAGACTTAGCCCTCAGGCGTTCAGAATTGCTCCATCTGCTGCTGCAATTCCAGGGTTTGTAAATACCCAACCAATACTCAACCCAACAGAAAATGGTGAACCAGACAGACTTTCTGATCCTGATATGGAAGCTCTTGGATTGAAAGTCAGTTACAAAAATTTGACACCTGCATAGAGGATAAGCATCTACAGATGGATGGATGGATGGACAGCTGCAAAGATTTAGCAATTTATAGGCACATGGGTCATGCAAGCCTTTTGATGGTACATGGAGCTGTATAGCTCATAAAAGCAATCAGAAAAATACAAGCAACTACGGACACCACCGATATATAGACTTTCTATGTCAGGAATTGATGTTGACAGTGGTAAATCTGCAAATGCTGCACATCAGACTGCTTCACTATTTGTCAGCTGCATGACAAAAGAATGTGTCAGTAGAAGTGAAAGGAGCATGTACTCATGCTCTGAGGCGTTGATCCAGTGAAAGCTTTCTCTTTCAAGATACATTTGCTTTTATGTGCATTTCTTGCTGAAATAATTAAATAGTAATGACAGATACCTCCCAGTATGAGATAAAATCTAACACTGAAAGAAAGAGGTTCAAACTCAGCACATCAACACCCTCAAAATGAAGCAGTTGGTGCAACTTACTATATGAACCAAATAGTAATGAACCATTGTAATGAAATAATCAATCTTATTCACTTCACCTGTCAGTGGTCCTGATGTTATGGCTGATCAAAGTATATATATATATATATATATATATATATATATATATATATATATATATATATATATATATATATATATATATATATAAGATATTACACAGGTTGCGAAGATATGAAGTTTATCTTCGAGTGGTGAATATATTTTATAAGTGAGCAAAGCAAACGAATGAAAATATTTTCAACATGAGAAGATAAACTTCATATCATTGTGCCATTGTGTAATGTTCTTTATATTATATGGACACATCCAAAAAATATGCAAGGTAATCAAAAGAATTTTTACTTTGAACCGGTTCGCCATTTTGACAACGCATATCTAGTCACCGGGAAAACACTTGGCGTGACATCATTGGAGTGAAATATCAGAAAATATGTCATTCAGATCTGTGATGTATTTCATACAAAAAAATGCGAGTTTTTCAACACGAGAAGATAAACTTCATATCTTCAAGCCAACATGTGATTTTCTTTTTATTATATTGACACATTCACAAACAAAAGTATCCAAATTTATCAAAACAATTCATCAATTTCCTCACGAGTGACATATAGAGATTATGTCATGGTTTTGGTTCTCCATGTCCTGGATATAGCTCGGATGAAAAATACAAATGGCATATTTCCCAGCAAAATGCTCATGTACATATGATATATAGCAACTATAAATAGTGCAGTCAATAGGGATGAAATGTGAAAACTCTGACAATATTGGCTATGCTGTCACTCACAGCTAGCTTTGAATAGCACCATGGGGGTGCTGAATTACAGTGGGGAAAACAAGTATTTGATCCCTTGCTGATTTTGTTGGTTTACCCACTAAGAAAGACTTGATCAGTCTGTAATTTTAATGGTAGGTGTATTCTAACATGTGGAGACAGAATATCAAAAAGAAAATCCAGAAAATAACTTAAATATCTATATTAATTTATTTGTATTTTATTGAGAAAAAGAAGTATTTGATCCCCTAGTAACCATCAAGAGTTCTTGTTAATACAGACAAGTTAGACTCTCCAAATTACCTTGTCACCTAAATTGAAGACACCTGATATCACTAATGACTTGTATAAAAGCCACCTGGCCACAGAATCAATCAGTTTGTCAGACTCCAAACTCTCCAACATGGGAAAGACTAAAGAGCTTTCTGTGGATTTAAGGGAGAAGATTGTAGACCTGCACAAGACCGGTATGGGCTACAAAACCATTAGCAAGAAGCTGGGCATTAAGGTGACAACTGTTGGTGCAATTGTGCGCAAGTACAAGACTCACAACATGATCATCAATCGACCTAGGTCTGGGGCTCCAAACAAGATCTCACCTCGTGGGGTTTCCAGGATCATGAGAACGGTGAGAAATAGACCTAATACAACACGGGCAGAGTTAGTGGATGATCTTAAAGCAGCTGGGATCACAGTCACCAAACAAACAGTTGGTAACACTTTACACCGCAATGGTCTAATATCTTGCAGTGCTCGCAAAGTACTCCTGCTTAAGAAAGCACATGTGCAGGCCCGCCTGAACTTTGCCAATGAACATCTGAATGACTTGGAGAGTGACTGGGAGAAGGTGTTATGGTCAGATGAGACCAAAATTGAGCTCTTTGGCATCAATTCAACTCATCGTGTCTGAAGGGAGAGACATGCTGCTTATGACCCCAAGAACACCATCTCCACTGTCAAGCATGGAGTTGGTAACATTATGCTTTGGGGGTGTTTTTCTGCACAGGGCACAGGGCTACTTCACCGTATCAATGGGAGGATGGACGGAGCCATGTACCGTAAAATCTTAAGTGAAAACCTCCTTCCCTCTGCCAGGAAGCTTAAAATGGGTCGTGGATGGGTCTTCCAGCAGGATAATGACCCAAAGCATACAGCCAAGGCAACCAAGGAATGGCTGAAGAAGAAACATATCAAGGTCATGGATTGGCCCAGCCAGTCTCTGGACCTGAATCTTATAGAAAATCTATGGAGACAGCTGAAGCTCAGAGTTGCCAAGCGACAGCCATGGAATCTTGATGATTTAGAGGTCATTTGCAAAGAAGAGTGGACCAAAATTCCTCCTAATATGTGCAGAAACCTGGTCATCAACTACAAAAAACGTCTGACCTCTGTGCTTGTTAATAAGGGGTTTGCCACAAAGTACTAAGTCCTTTTGGCAAGAGGGTTCAAATACTTATTTTCCTCAATAAAATGCAAATAAATTAATACAAATTGTTTAAAGTCGATTTCTTGATTTTCTTTGTGATATTCTGTCTCAGCATGTTAGACTACACCTACCATTAATATTACAGACTGATCGAGTCTTTCTTAGTGGGTAAACCAACAAAATCAGCAAGGGATCAAATACTTGTTTTCCCCACTGTATATACTAGGCAGATCCTTTCATCCTGTACATTCAATCAGTTGATGATGTTCGTCCTTCGCAGCAAAGACGACCACAACTTCTCGTATCACTGGGTCTTGTGAGTGTGAAGATGGCTGATCAATCCGATCCTCGCTCGAAAATGTCTGTTACAGTGTGGACACGCATGTGCCGGGGGCGAACCAGGCTGGGAGGTGGTGGTCGCTCTGCTTTTGCGTCTCTGGCGTTTCTGCTCCTGCTCCTCCACACGCCTCACTTCGTAGCCTGACACACCAGAGTTAACCACGTGGCGCCATGCACAACGGTCTTGTGCCGTTGTTTCCCAGGTGTCAGGGTTGATGCTGCAGCACTTCAGGGAAGCTTTCAGTGTGTCTTTGTAGCGCTTCCTCTGGCCTCCTTGAGACCGCTTGCCTTCCTTCAATTCACCATACAGCAACCTCTTTGGCAGTTGCTCATCAGGCATACGGAGAACGTGCCCTGCCCATCTGAGCTGGGAGCGTTTAAGCATCGCGTGAACGCTCTCCATCTGGGCTCTCTGGAGTACCTCTGTGTCTGGCACTTTGTCCTGCCATTTGATGTGCAGCAGGTTTCTGAGACATCTCATGTGGAAGGAGTTCAGCTGTCTGGCATGCCGACTGTACACCGTCCATGTTTCACAGGCGTACAGTAAAGAGGGTAGGACGACAGCACGGTACACCTTTAGCTTAGTCTGGAGGCTGATTCCTCTTCTCTCCCAAACTCTGTCTCTGAGTCTGCCAAAGGCCGAGCTGGCCCTGGCAATCCTGTACGACACCTCCTCGTCGATGCTGACAGTTCGTGACAGTGTGCTGCCAAGGTAAACAAATTTGTCCGCCACTGTCAGCTTCTCGCCGTGGACCGTGATGGTTGGTTCTGTGTAGGGAGTTGCAGGAGCTGGCTGGTGCATCACTTCGGTCTTCTTTGTGCTTATTGTCAGACCAAAGTTGTCGCAGGCTTTGGCGAACTGGTCCATGCTTTCCTGCATGTCAGACTGGGTACCAGCATTCAATGCGCAGTCCTCAGCAAAGAGAGTCACGGGCGACGTCATCCTGGACTTTGGTTTTTGCCTGCAGTCTCCGTAGGTTGAACAGCTTTCCATCAGTTCGGAATCTGAAGTCGACTCCAATGTCACCCTCACGAAAAGCGTCAGTCAGCATGGCCAAGAACATCATACTGAAGAGTGTCGGAGCGAGGACACAGCCCTGTTTCACGCCGTTTGTGACAGGAAACGGCTCTGAGTGCTCTCCATCATCCTGTACGCTAGCTTGCATGCCGTCATGGAACTGCCTGACCAGGGAAATGAACTTTGCAGGGCAGCCGAACTTGGCCATGATCTTCCAGAGTCCCTCTCGGCAGACAGTGTCGAAAGCCTTAGTCAGGTCCACGAAGGTGGTGTAGAGGCTGACATTCTGCTCTCGACACTTCTCCTGGAGCTGACGTGCTGCGAAAATCATGTCCACTGTGCTGCGACCCTGTCTGAACCCGCACTGACTTTCAGGTAATAGTCCTTCTTCCAAATGGTCAATCAGGCGGTTCAGCAAAACTCTGGCCAAGATCTTCCCGGCAATGGAGAGTAGCGAGATGCCGCGGTGGTTGTCACACGCCTGCCGATTTCCTTTGCGCTTGTACAAGTGGACGATAGAAGCATCCTTGAGTTCCTGCGGGATTTTCTCCTGGCTCCACATGGACTGGAATAGCTCAGTGAGCTTCCTGATCAGAGTTGGGCCACCAGAAGCGTAGATTTCCGCAGGGATGGAGTCAGCACCCGGTGCTTTTCCACTCGACAGGCGCTTCACTGCTTTTTCCACTTCAGCTTCAGTAGGGGCATCGGCAAGGGAGTGCTTGGTTGGAACCTGAGGCAGCCTTGTGATCGCTTCTTCGTTGATGACAGATGGGCAGTTGAGTACGCTACTGAAGTGTTCTGCCCAGCGTTCAAGTACCTTTTCCTTGTCAGTGATCAGTACGTTTCCATCTGCACTGAGGAGTGGAGACGACCCCGATGAAGTAGGCCCGTAGACAGTCTTGAGCGCACTGTAAAAGTTCTTCATGTCATTGCGATCAGCATAAGACTGGATCTCATCGGCTTTCTCGCTGAGCCATGTATCCTGCATTTGGCGTAACTCCAGCTGTACACTTCTTCTGATGTTGCAGAATGCAGCTTTCTTGGACGCTGATGACGGATCGTTGAGGTGTGCTCGATGAAGGCGATGTTTCTCGTCCAACAAAGACCGAATGCGTTCGTTGTTGTCATCGAACCAGTCCTGGTGCTTTCGTGTGGTGGGACCCACCACCTCTGAGGCAGCAGCGTAGACGATATCACGAAAGATCGTCCAGTCGGACTCAACATCTTGTGAGTCCATACTCTGTTGTTGCAGCTTGCTGTCGATCTCTTCAGCCAGTGACTGCTTGACGTCATCTTTCTTCAGCTTTGAGACGTTCAGACGTTTTGGGGCCTTCTTTCCCTGTGGGCGTCTGGGTAGCTGAATCCTGATGTTGAGCTTTGAGATCAACAAGCGGTGATCTGTCCAACACTCTGCGCCGCACATAGCTTTGGTGACTCTGACGTCTTGCCTATCCCTTTGCCTGACGATGATGTAATCCAGCAAGTGCCACTGTTTGGAGCGAGGATGCATCCACGACGTCTTGTTACGGTTGGGTAGGCGAAAGACTGTGTTGGTAATGAGTAGCTGGTGTGCAGAGCAGGTTTCCAGTAGCAGTAAGCCATTACTGTTGCATTTGCCTAGTCCATTTTTCCCTAGGACTCCTTCCCATGATGCGTGGTCGGTGCCTACTCTGGCGTTGAAATCACCAAGGATGATGAGTTTATCAGTTCTGGGCACGGCGGAAATGGTCGCACGCAGATCCTCATAGAATCTTTCTTTGACCTCATCAGGGTTGGTCATGGTGGGTGCATAGGCGCTGATCAGTGTGGCATACCGCTTTCTGGGCAGTGGCAGTCGGACAGTCATCAGGCGATCGTTGATACCCTTAGGGGGCGTAGCCAGCTTGTTGACTAGGTTGAATTTAATGGCGAATCCAACTCCCGCCTCACGACGTTCTTCTTGTTTGCGTCCAATCCAGAAGAAAGTGTAGCCAGCGTGTACCTCTGACAGTTGACCTTCATCAGCAAAGCGTGTCTCGCTAAGGGTGGCAATCTGTACCCTGTACCTTGCCAGCTCTCTCGCAATAAGCGCAGTCCTCCTCTCAGGTCTGTCAGTCCCGGCATGGTCCAACAGTGTGCGCACATTCCATGTGCCTAAGATGAGTGGTATCATCTTTGTAGATTTTGTTTTCTTCTTACCGCTATAGAGGGATCCCCGCCAGCCGCGGCAAGCTGGCCAGGGTAAGGTGAAGCAGGCAATTTTTGGGACACCTTTTCTAGTCCCTTCCCCAGGCTAGGGGGGAGCAGTGCTGTCCTGAAGAGGGCTGCTCCAACGCTCAGGTGGCTGCCGAATCCCAGTGCTGCTTCAGTTCGATGGAAGACGACCCTATGGCCTGAGCCGCCTACGTGTAGGATTGTGACTACGACTGCCAGCGTATCCACACCTGTCGCTTCGCCACGCCCCCATCGCTGCAGGACTTGAAGAAGAATGATGATGAAGAATGGTTAGGTGATAATGGGTGATAATGGGTGAAGTTGTGACTTGCGCGTGAGTTGGATTAAAGTGAGGGAGAGTTGCGCAGAGTCGTCAGCCTCACTCTCTCGTCCCGGCCCATCTATATCCAGTAGCAAGACATGGTCGAGACGGATGGAGATGAGTCAGGATGCAGTGGATGGCCATCAGTGTCCCACGTGTCTCACTGTGCCCTGGTTGCACTCCACAGCGCTGTGCTGTATCCGCCTTCCTGCCCGTTGAACCAGTCTGGTGGTTTCATCCGCGTGGTCCGCCGGAGTCCAGTCTTCGCATGCATAGGTAGACAAGCCCTAACTCACCGAGTGTATCAGACCCGTCGGCTACCCTCACATGGTTTCGTCCGCCAGTCGAAGCGGTTTCCCGGGGCGTGGCCGCTGTTGCATGCAAACAGCTACTTGGAGCCACATGTGAGAGTTGAGTGCCGGTGGGGACCAAAGCGGAAGAACCACCCGAAGGTGCGACTGTTCCCCCGTCAGAGGTACTACCCCTCCCGAACACCCCATACACCC
Organism: Neoarius graeffei; assembly: GCF_027579695.1. Lineage (NCBI taxonomy): Eukaryota > Metazoa > Chordata > Actinopteri > Siluriformes > Ariidae > Neoarius > Neoarius graeffei. Next base: position 35,829,417 of record NC_083582.1, on the reverse strand, counting down.
CATTCAATCAGTTAATGTTCATGTCGAAAAAGTGATGTTGATGCTTTTATGTCTTATTACTCAGTGAATGACTAATAAACATTATATTGAATAGTTAAAAACATGTAGTTGGACTTATTAGCACCTCATTATATCCATGCATGTCCATGTACTATGCTTGTCTTTGATGATCTTCCGTCCTGTTTATTCCAAGTTATGTGCAATAATTCAGGCATTAGCAGCATGTTGGCACATGCTGGCCTGTGAGTCGAGCCTCCTTTATTTTAAGACCAGAAAGTTTGTGAACTTGAAAGGCGAAAGGCCTGAAGTTAGTGCAGGATGATATGATGTACCTGAGTGATAAATAATTGAAAGCCCTGCAGAGAACTGCTCTGATATCTGATATATGCCATGTTTTGGAATGTGAAAAATAATTTATGGGACTCATTTTTCTGTCTCCTTCTGGTAATGTGAATTAACTTATTTATGTCTTCTTCAATCCTGTTCATGGGATATTTCTGGACATTTTGGTGTTTTCTCTTCTTTAACTTGCACAGTTCAACCCAGTATGGACTTCTTAATTAGAGTTAGAGTTGAATCAGGTGAGTTGCGAGCAGGGAATAGGCCAAAATGTGCAGAGCAGTGGACCTCTAGGAGCAGGATTTAGAAACAATGATCTATCATAAATATCATTAGTTATTTTAATGGGTTTTCTTGTGTAGAGCTTTACATAGAGTTGAGGGAGTGGTGGTGACTCAGTGGGTTAAAGATCTGGGTTACTGATCAGATGAGAGGATGTGAATAGATTGAGCTGATAGGGTTACTGTAAGTGTTTTGCTCAATGGCCAAGCTGCCATTGTTGGGCCCTTGGGCAAGGCCCTTAATCCTATCAGCTCAACCTTTCCACATAGAAGTGGTAAAAAATGATATAAAGAAGAAGAAGAAGACGACGAAGAAGAGCTCTGTATATATGTATTAGAGTTGTGGTTGGACCACTGTTTTAAAGACAAGCACAGTTCAAAGACATGCGGTTAGGTTAACATGGGGTGGCCTAAGGCTGAGGTGCCCTTGAGCGAGGCACCTAACCCTCCTGCTGCTCCCTGGGTGCTGTTAGCATGGCTGTCCACTGCTCTGGGTATGTGTGTATGCTCATTACTCGTGTGTGTGCATGTGTATGTTCACTGCTTCAGATGGGTTAAATGCACAGAGGAATTTCAGAAGTGTATGTGTAATGAATAAAGTTATTATTGTTGTTCTTGTTCTTCTTCTTTGGGATAGAAAACGCAAACTGACAGTACAGATTACATTTTGCCTTCTGTGTCAAATGCAATATGATGAAGCATGAAAGCAAGATACAATTAACAAACTACAATTAAAAAAACCAAAAAACTTTACCCTTTAATATGATAAAATTCAAAAGCAGAAATGAAGCGCAATGGACTTGAAGCCGCCAAACCCCGTGTTCACACCAAATGTGGCAAGAGCGTGAAAATGACTGGAAGTAATTCATTTTCTATGTGAGCCAGTGTCTCTCAGTGGTGAGATCATTAGCGGTGCATCTTGGAGGGGGGAGGGGGGTTAGAATAAAGTTGAAGTCCAGGCAAATTTATGGTAATGAGCTATGATGCAGTTTGGCAGCAACTAATCAAAATTTAGAAGTGCTCCGCTCTAGAGAATCCAAGTCGTGTAAATTTTGGTTCCATTCAAACCGTTCCCAAGTAGCCTACCGTGGAGGCGAAACTGATAATTGCAGTGGTGTGTTTCCTCGTTATTTATCATGTGTCCCTGTTTGCATACAGGGATGAAGCATGGATGAAGGTGCAGAAACCTTCAGTGTTTCTGGCAAGTTGGTGAAATGAATAATATATTTTGTGAAACTAGGAGGGAATTGCATGCAAAAGAGTATTGGCTATTTACATGTGACTTGAATGATGCTGTCAAATGAGATGTATTATGAGACAAAAGGTATTTGCTGGAGATGTTAAAATGAAAGCAGCAATTTTGCTGATTTTTTTTTTTCAACAAGGCAAAAAACAAGCAACAATAAAAAGTCTACCCAATCTCCCTAATGATAGTTAACCCATTTTTAAAATCATTTTATTTATTCAAAAAGTTTTTTTAAATTATCTTTTGAAGATCTATCAGTTGATGTGTGTTTGCTTTTCGGCCCTTTTAAATAAAGCTTTTGAGACAAAGCATTCTGAAATGACCTTGTAGCCGCTTATTTCATTGACATCACAGAGCATCCAGGAACTTACTGGCATCGTTGGCAGGGCAACCAAAGAGAATTTTGATGCTCTTGCCATGTTTGGTTTGAACGTAGGGTGATATTTTGGAGCCACAGTGGCAGAAAGCATGAAGCTTAAGCAGGAACGAAAATGCTGAAGTCAATGAACTTGTCACAAAAATTATTATTGTTTTATTATTTTTATTTTGCATGGAATCCCTGAACAACAAGTGGTGAAAAAAAGTTGAAGTACCAAGCAGGGCTTTTTGAACCGGTTCAAGGAACGAAAACGAAAACCGGGAACTTTTTCTATTTCACATGGAACAGAAACGAAACCAGAAACTTTATTATTTTTTATGTTCCGGAACAGAAACGCTTATTAAAAATAATGGTAACTGGTTTTTATTTCGTTCCTCAAAGTTTCCGTAGCCTACAAATAAAGTCATTCTTCTCCTGCGCAAGTTTCTATGACCCGCTGGGGTTCACTTCCTGTGTGACGGTCGCTGACTGAATGGAGAGAGCGGGACGGTGGACTACTATCACGTCTCCATGTGATAATAAGTGAATTACTGAGTGTCTGAGCAAAGAAGAGCCTGAATGTTGCAACCTCCCTATTGGCTGTTTGTAAAAATGTATCAATTGTTGCCCTTCCCACGGGAATCATCGTGGGCTCGAGAGACGAGACCTGACGAGTTAGTTCGTTGGTAGCGGAACAAAATGTCTGGACACAAATCCGGTTTTCAGAAAAGGAAAGAAAATAAACGGAGGGTCGAAAATACAAAAAAGGAGGCAGAAAATGCAAAACGAGTTTTAAGGTAGGGCAAATGGTTACTTTTTAAGGCAGCCCGCCGTGGCTGCAGGCTTTCAGTTGTGTCATTGAATGGTTACTTTTCTGAGGCAGCCCACCGTGGCTGCCTGCAGGCTTATTTATTATAGCCCATTTAGTTAAAATAGTTGATATAAAATGTTTATAGTTATGTGATGGTTGTCCTGATTTAGACTTTTTTTTTTTGGGGGGGGGGGTTGCGCGATGTTGCACCCGGGTCCAGATTAGGGCAGAACCGGCCCTGGCTACATTTCAGGTGTAGTTTGTTTTATGTATGTATGTACTTGCATAGATGTGTACTTGGTCTTCCAATATGGCGCCTAACAAAATCTCGCGGCGCGGTGACATCATGCGGTAGCCCTCTATAGGGCCTGACTAGCCTTTGGTAACACACTAAACGAATTATCTTTCATTTTTGGCACTTTTTCTGTTTGTGTAGATGGGAAGACATACTGAGAATCCAAATCGCCAACATTTGAAATAATAATTGTTTTGAATTATTTCTTGTCTTATTTAATGAAGGTTGTAATAGAATTAGCCTACATTTGGCTTAAGCTGGATGAGACAGAGACACAATTTTATAGCCATTTGTTAAACAGCTGACAGGGAACGTAATTAACCGTTCCGGGAACAAAATTTTTTTGTTCTAACCGGTTCGGGAACGTCTATTTAATGGTGGAACCCCAAACCGGAAACGTTAAAATTCCGTTTCTGTTCGGAACGAACCAATAGGAAAAAAATTCTGGTTCAAAGCCCTGGTACCAAGGCATTATTCCAACTTAATATCTAATTATATTGGCCTAACTCATTATTGCTAGATGTTGCTATTTTTACTTAATATACCTTTTTTTTTCCACCTCAGGATAATACGTCTAAGTCATTTTGGTTTAATGATTGATTATTTCAACTCAGAAATAAATCTTATGTTAGGTACAAATTATATTACTGCCTTAGTATCTGGGTAACAGCATATGGAATAATAATTTTTATTAATTATTAATCTAAGCTAATTGATAGATTAATGGATAGATTGTGGCATTAATCTAAATAACAGGAAAATATGTCCAAATAGTGACATTAATATCAAGTGGCGACAATTTTATCTTTGAATAACAGTCCTAAACTGTTTTCTTCAATTTTTGTTTGTTTCTTTTATTTCTTTTTATAGCACATTGAGGAGAATTGCTAGTGCCAAAGAGCTTTTCTTGATAATCTGCTTCATATCAGCTCCAATGACAACAAAAACAATTTCACACTTTTACAATTTTATTAAGCGTAGAGCTTTACAGAATAAGCAGAGATACTGTATATTATTACCTCTGCCAGCTGTGTTGGACGAGGTTATGTTTTCGCATCCATGTGTTTGTTTGTCTGTTCCCAATGTAACTCAAAAAATCATGAAAAGATTTTGATGAAATTTGGAGGTAAGGTGAGCCATGAGCCAAGGAACAATTGATATAGATTTTACTGCAAATCCGGATATGTATGTGGATCCAGGATTTTTTTTGGTCTTTTTTTCCAATATAACAAAAAAAAAAAAAAAGTGAATAGATTTTGACGAAATTTGGAAGAAAGGTGGGACATAGACCAAGGAACAATTGATTATATTTTGATGCAAATCCAAATATGTGGCTTGGTGGAGGTATGCACTCTACCAAGTGCCCTTCTAGTTGATCCTAAGATCATGTTTTGAGAGTGGACCTAAATGTCAAGCCAATAAAAGAGAGAGAATGAAAGAGTGTGTGTAGCATTCATAACAATGATGTAAATAATTTAGTTGCTTTAATACAGTATTGTTTTTTAATGGATGTAGATGGATTTATATGAAGTATAAAGTGTGCATAAAAAGGTTTCACTATAAACTGGCTTTTAGTAGCTACAAGTGAGTTGTTTGTGCTTAATTATTACAGATATTTAATTAATTCTGATTTATTTAATTAGCATTTGGATTAAGAAGACTTTACATTGAAGTGGTGGTCATAAATAGTGAACATTCATGAAACTAGACTGTAATATATAACATATAAATTTTATATAAAATATAGTGAACATATTTCCCCTTTGATCAAAATGAGCAAAACTAATTAATAATAATAATAATAATAATAATAATAATAATAATAATAATAAAACCCCACAGAGAGTGATATGTGAAGCTACAAAATCCAGGGACATTGTGTAGTTTAATTTAACCATGATTTTTTTCCCAAAGACGAGTAGTGAATTTTATTTCTTCTACAAAACACTATTTTCAACATTATTATTATTATTATTATTATTATTATTATTATTATTATTATCAGCACTCTTACAATGGATAGTTTCTAATATTTCCCCTGGAGAGAATAAAAGCACCCAGTCTCTATCTGGAATGTTTATCAAGATGGGACACACTTGTACTGGGATTTTTGTCCACTCCACCATATGGAACATTTTAAGCTCCTTATTTTCTTAGATTTGTGAATATGGACTATTTCAGTATGGTTCAAAGACTTGTATATTAATTTGGAAATGTGTCTGGCTCATCTTCTTGTTGAAAGCTCCAGTCTGAACCTCCTGGAAGAGGGATCCAGGTTTTGGTCAAAATAAAATATCCATATTTTACAGTGGTGTATCAGCTGCTTATCTTTGTATGCAGTCCCTGTTTGTCAGCAAACATTTTGTAAACTGATTGCATACATGAAAAAAGTTTGGTTTTGGTCTTATCTGAATGCACAATGTGACAACACATGATGCTTGTTGTAGTTCTAATTATTACTGGTGAAGTTCTGCATTTTGTGAGATGCTCTCAGCAAGGAGTACTTCCTTGCAACACTTCCAAACAGCTTGTTCTTATGAAAATGGCATTTAACTGTCGACTACTACAAGAATCAAATACCACCCCCCTACCTTACTGTGTGCCAGTTCCTGCCCCTATTGTATTGAAATTTACTTGGCTTTTCCCATGGTAATGGCTGACAAAAGGGTTTTATATGTGTCTTTTTTATTTTATGGCCATGAAATTTAGTTACCACTGTCTATGGAGAAACTCCAATTATGCTAACCATGCTACATGAGCTGAAATATCCATGTGTGTATTGATGAATGCAGTTCATTTAAATGATTTTTATGTAGGTACTGATAAGTCATGAATTCAGGATAACAGCTAATAATTAACAAGTATGTTAATTGTGTTTGCCTATATACAGTGTAAACACATAGTTATAGAGTTGTCTTGCAAAAGTATTCCCCCCTTGGTGTTTGGCCTGTTTTGTTGCATTACTCACTGGAATTAAAATGGATTTTTGGGGGTTAGCACCATTTGATTTACACAACATGCTTACCACTTTAAAGGTGCAAATTATTGTTTTATTGTGACACAAACAATAATTAACCCCTTGGCTGCCATCCTTAATTAACTGTAATGTGCTGGGCATATAGGACAAAAATAGGTCAAAATTGGGATATTTTGATAATCTTTCTCTAACTTGTTCAGAACCTTATATTTTTAATATTTGTATAGAAAAATCACAAAAACACTGTTGTAGAGTACAAATAACTTTACTAATAAAAACAACTTCAAAACATCCAAACCAAAACAATGGGTCTTGTCAACAAGAACCTGTCCATAAACATGAATTACTAGTACTTGAAAACACAATGTACACCAAGGGTCCATGTATTCCAAGTAACCAGGTACCATTTTTATGATGGTCTTTGGTATGACCCAACCATGAATAGAACTCATGATCTCCTAATTGAAAGGCAGGCATGCTAACCACTAGGCCAACTTGCAGTAACATGCCACTATGAAGTAAAAGTAATGTGTAAGGTACATAAAAGGAGGTGTTTATGACGAGTAGCATACGTCATAAGGCACAGTGGTAAAAGATTTCATGATGTATGTGACTCATCCAAGGGCATTGAAGGGATTAAAATGAAAAAAAAAACAACAGAAATTTGGAACATGCATAGATATTCACCCCCCCCCCCAAAGTCAATACTTTGTAGAGCCACCTTTTGCTGCAATTACAGCTGCAGTTCTCTTGAGGTATGTTTCTATTACCTTAGCACATCTAGCCACTGGGATTTTTGCCCATTCCTCAAGGCAAAGCTGCTCCAACTCCTTCGAGTGAGATGGGTTGCATTGGTGTATAGCAATCTTTAAGTTATACCACAGATTCTCAATTGGATTGAGGTCTGGGCTTTGACTAGGCGTAGCTTTAGCAGTATGTTTAGGGTCATTGTCCTGCTGGAACATGAACCTTCATCCCAGTCTCAAACTTCTGGCTGACTCAAACAGGTTTTCCTCCAGAATTGCCCTGTTTTTAGTGCCATCCATCTTTCCTTCAGTCCTGACCAGCATTCCTGTCCCTACAGATGAAAAATATCCCCACAGCATGATGCTGTCACCACCATGCTTCACTGAAGGAATTGTGTTCTCAGGGTGTTCAGTTTGCACCACACATGGCATTTCCCATGATGACCAAAAAGATCATACCATAGGTATGATCTTTTTGGTCATCATGGGAAATGCCATGTGTGGTGCAAACTGAACACCCTGAGAACACAATTCCTTCAGTGAAGCATGGTGGTCATGAGCTTTGGGTAATGACCGAAATAACAAGATCATGGCTACAAGCGGCCGAAATGAGTTTCCTTCGCAGGGTGGCTGGGCGCTCCCTTAGAGATAAGGTGAGAAGCACAGTCACTCAGGAGGAGCTCGGAGTAGAGCCGCTGCTCCTCCACATCAAGAGGAATCCGCTGAGGTGGCTCGGGCATCTTTTTCGGATGCCTCCTGGACGCCTTCCTGGGGAGGTGTTCCAGGCATGTCCCCCCGGGAGGAGGCCCCGGGGAAGACCCAGGACATGCTGGAGGGACTGTGTCTCTCGGCTGGCCTGGGAATGCCTCAGTGTTCTTCCCGAGGAGCTGGCCGAGGTGTCCGGGGAAAGGGAAGTTTGGGCTTCCATGCTTAGACTGCTGCCTCCGTGACCCGGCCCCGGATAAAGCGGAAGAAGACAAGACGAGACCAAAAAGATCAATTTTAGTCTCATTGAACCAGAGGATCTTCTTCCATGTGTTTGAGGAGTCTGCCAGATGCTGTTGGGCAAACTCCAAATGTGTTTTCTAAACAGTTACTTTTTTTCTGGCCACTCTTCCATAAAGAAAGAAAGCACAACTTTATTCATCACACACTTGTGAAATTCCTCTCTGCAATTAACCCATCTGAACATCTGAAGCAGTGAACACACACATGCGAGCAATGAGAGCACACACACACATACCCAGAGCAGTGGGCAGCCATGCTAACAGTGCCCAGGGAGCAGTTGGGAGTTAGGTGCCTTGCTCAAGGGCACCTCAGCCCAAGGCCGTCCCATATTAACCCTAACCACATGTCTTTAGACTGTGGGGGAAACCGGAACACCTGGAGGAAACACAGGTAGAACATGCAAACTCCACCAGCTGCTGGGCTCGAACCCAAAACCTTTTTGCTGTGAGGCAACCATACTAACCACTTACACCACCATGCCACCCAAGCCCCACTCTGTGGAGTGTATGGCTTAAAGTGGTCCTATGGACAGATGTTCCCATCTCCGCTGTGGATCTTTGCAGCTCCTTCAGTGTTATCTTTGGTGTCTTTATTGCATCTCTGATTAATGCCCTCCTTGCCTGGTCTGTGAGTTTTGGTGGGCGGCCTTCTCTTGTCAAGTTTGTAGTGGTGCCATATTTGTTCTGTTTTGCTATAATGGATTTAATGGTGCTCCATGGGATAGTCAAAGTTCGTGATATTTTTTATAACCCAACTCTAATCTATACTTCTCCACAACTTTGTCTCTGACCTGTTTGGAGTGCTCCTTGGTTCTCATGTTGCTTGCTTAGTAGTGTTGCAGAGTCAGGGTTCTTCCAGAACAGGTTGATTTATGCAGACATCATGTGACAGATCATATGACACTTTGATTGCACATAGGTGGAGCTTAATCAACTAATTATGTGACTTATGAAGTGAATTGGTTGGACCAGCTCTTATTTAGGGGTTTCATTCGAGAGGGGGTGAATACCTATGCACACTCCAGATTTCTTTTTTTCATCTTAATTCTTGTTTGTGTTACAATTAAAAAAAATGCACCTTTTAAAGTGATAGGCATGTTGTGTAACTCAAATGGTGCTAATATCTCAAACATCCATTTTAATTCCAGCTTGTAATGCGACAAAACAGGACAAACACCAAGGGGATGAATACTTTTGCAAGGCACTGTACATACAGTACCAGTCAAAAGTTTGGACACCCCTTCTAATTCAATGATTTTTTTCTTTATTTTTATTAATTAAAAGACACTTCATGTCTTAAAGTACTGATAGATGTTGTTTCTCTTTACTTAGTTGAGTGGTTCTTGACATAATATGGATTACTACAGTTGTGGAATAGGGCTATTTACTGTATTTTTATTATTTACTGTTTACTGTTTGATCTCAGATGCATTAAGAAGGCAAGAAATTGCACTGTTTAACTTTTGCTGAGGCACAGCTGTTAATTGAAAAGCATTCCAGGTGACTACCTCATGAAGCTGGTTAAGATAATGACAATAGTGTGCAAAGCATCAAGGTAAACAGTGGCTACTTTGAAGAATCTAAAATGTGAAACATATTTTTTAACACTTTTTTTGTTTACCACATAATTCCATATATGTTCCAGATGTTATTTCATATTGTTATTTCAATACTGATGTCTACAGTTTTGTTCTACAATGTAGAAAACAATCAAAATACAGAAAAACCTATGAATGAGTAGGGGTGTACAAACTTTTGACTTGTAGCTACTGTAGCTATAGTATATTGCCTATATATTTTGAGTTGCTTAACTTGTACTCTATGATTGGCTTATGATTAGCATGGCCTGCACAAATAATTAATCTGTATTGTTTATTTTCTCTCATGACTGCTCATTTTCAAACTAATTCTTCATATTTGTTAATAATTCCTTGAAAGGATTTCAGTAATTAAACATTTAAATAGTGAAGATGTCAGTTTGTTATTTGTCACTGTTTTGTTCAGTAACAATTTAAATATTTTACCCATGTCCCCTTTTTCCAGTTTAGATGCAACCAAAAGGGAAAATGTGTCAGTGGAAAGTAGGCATTTATTAAACTCAAATTAAACATGTTAAACATGAAGCAGAGTTGGTCGATGTTGGTAGAGCTAAGCCTCAGCTTGCTTTGTATTCAGCTGAAATATTTTCAGAGTAGCTGCTGTGAATTCTATTTTCTCATACTGTTGCTTAATTGGCTCCTGACTCTAAATGTAGCAAGCTATAGCAGGCGAACATGGATACAGACCCAGGGGGAGAGGAATACAAGTGCTCTTTATTTTCGGTGTAGAGGGTTGTGAGGAATACTAGTGGAGTGATAGAGAGAGAGAAAGAGAGAGAGAGTCAGGTGCATCTGTGCTGGGAGGGTAGCAGGAATCTGGTACTTGCTCATGCAGAGGTGAAGTGGAGGAGCCAGCTGGGTTGTAGGTCACAGGCAGGCAGTGAAGTGAGTGGGTCAGCTTTCAAAAAAGCAAGGTAGCCTGTAGGAAGAGGTTGAGGGAGAGTGGGTGGCTCCATGTGAGGGGTGGGTAAGGGTGCCATGTTCATGCCCAAATTCTCTCTGCTGCAGCTGTGTATAATTGGGTGGTTCCATCCCATGGCCACGTTGTCTTTTGTGGTCCAAAAAACTGGTGCTGAAGCAGAGCTGTCTTTTCAGCACCACTGGGCTGGTAGAGCAATGAGCGACACAATGTTCAGGCAGGGGTTTCTTTGAGCCACCATCACATTAAGCTATAGCATGTTCACACTCATCAAGCACCTTTTTGCCTTCTAAATGATCTGCTGAATCTGGGGGTCCAGAAATGATGCTATTTCAGAGTGCAGACTGTGTAGTCATTTGCACAGTGTTAACATTGCAAAACACTACATGACTGCATCACTGAGAAGGCTGCTATAAATAAAATGTGAGCTCTGTTTTTGGACAGCCTGCAATTTTCACCAAATCAGCTTAAAGGTGTAAAATATTTAAATTCGACTAATCACTTCAGATTCTCTATCATTATTATTAATCAGCAAGCATTGCCCATTACACAAACCCATTACATATACTAATTACAAATACAGACTGGTAATTTAAGCTGCCATTATTTAATGCCCCCTTTGGTACTGATGTCTCATTAATCTTTACATTAATAATAATAATAATCTTCAAATCTTATACCCACCATCTGTAGCAATTATAAATCTCGATGCAGGATATGATCATGCAGATGATTAAACAAAATAGCATCTCCTGTTCATCTCACTTCTTTTGGATGTCAGCTGTATGTTTGTCCCACAAGTGACTGACGTAACAAAAACAACACAATTAAAGCAAATACATCTAGAAGAACTTTATTCGTCACACATACACTTGTGAAATTCCTCTCTGCATTTAACCCAACTGAAGCAGTGAACACACACATGCACACATACCCAGAGCAGTGGGCAGCCATGCTAACAGCACCCGGGGAGCAGGTTAGGGGTTGTTCAAGGCTGCCCCATGTTAACCTAACTGCATGTCCTTGAACTGTGGGGGAAACCAGAGCACCTGGAAGAAACCCACGCAGACACGTGGAGAACATGCAAACTCCACACAGAAAGGCCCCCGATGGCCACTGGGCTTGAACCCAGAACCTTCTTGCTGTGAGGCAACAGTTCTAACTACTACACGACCGTGCTGCCCATCTAGACTTTAAATGTAATACACTGTAGACCTGCAATGCACACATGAGCATCTCTGTTGAATGATTTCTAAATGGAAATGATTGGCCCAACTGGTTTCTCTTTCCTTAAACCATAGCTGTGTCTCTCTTTCACTTGGTATTACTGCATGGAAATACAGCTAATACTACTTGGCTAATAAAGACTAATACTAACCTTTTCAGACCACGAGCTGGCCAAGTTGTCAGCGGGTCTGCCTCTCGACCGGGAGATTGTGAGTTCTACTCTTGGTTGGTCATACCAAAGACCATTATCAAAATGCTACCTACTGCCATCTCGTGAGGCACGCCGCAATACAGATGTGAGTAGGGAGTCGAACTCTTGTGGTTACCAGAGGACTGACCCCCCCACTGCAACCCTAATAGGCAAGAGGCTGAGGGATATAGAAATGGAGATTGGTGCTGCCCAATGTGCCTCAAAGGCCTGGTTAGTATTGGGACAAGAGACTACCTGGGAAGATCAAGTCCTGACACAGGAACGGACTTTGAACTAACTTTATCAAACCCAGGAAAATTTAGTGGAAAAACTGTTTTTTTTCATGCAAACTTTCAGCTATAATTAGACATACAGAGGTGTTTAATGTTAATAAGCAGTCAAGAAAAAAGAAGTCAGATGTGCTTTGTGGTTATTGTAATCAATTTTACTTGAGTGATAACACATGGGCAGCACGGTGGTGTAGTGGTTAGCGCTGTCGCCTCACAATAAGAAGGTCCAGGTTCGAGCCCTGTGGCCGGCGAGGGCCTTTCTGTGTGGAGTTTGCATGTTCTCCCCGTGTCCGCGTGGGTTTCCTCCAGGTGCTCCGGTTTCCCCCACAGTCCAAAGACATGCAGGTTAGGTTAACTGGTGACTCTAAATTGACTGTAGGTGTGAATGGTTGTCTGTGTCTATGTGTCAGCCCTGTGATGACCTGGCGACTTGTCCAGGGTGTACCCTGCCTTTCGCTCATAGTCAGCTGGGATAGGCTCCAGCTTGCCTGCAACCCTGTAGAAGGATAAAGCGGCTAGAGATAATGAGATGATAACACATGAGAATCCATATCTGTGCATGCTAAAATAACTGGGCTGGACCATAATAGTGTAATTGCATGGTTGCATTTTAACACCACTTCTTATTCTCAGTCAAAACTGTTTTGTCATGGTCAAAAGCAATCTAACATAAGGGGAGCAGTCAATTTACAGCACTACTATAAAATGTTCACTACCTGCTAACAAACCAATCTTTTCAGTCTGATTTTATGTTACAAAGACCTGAATACCTTGACAGACTGAGCACTGAAATTATCAACAGAAAAGGACACATATCTTTTACTTTACATTGTCATCATAGATTTATTTTAAGGATCACTTAAACACCTACAATGCAACCACCCTGATAATATAACCTTAACTCAGGACGTGAAGCACTTTTTATCCAATCGTGCAAAATGTTCTGGTCTCATCTTTGAAATCACTGTGAACCCTATGCATCAACTTCTGAGAAAGCTGCTGTGACTTGCAAGAATAATCAACCCCTTGAACTCATGTATTCTCATACATACATTCTAATACATTCACATTCTTGGTTTTGAGCCACTACAGTCTAGCTTTGGCAGCATGTTTAATATACCGGTATGTGTTCTGTTGGAAGATTCACAACAGAGCTCCTTGGATTTCCCAGTATTCTTTTACATCCATCTTGATCTCAACCCGGACCAGTTTTCCAGTCCCTGCCGATGAAAAACAGTTGAACAAAATGTTAATGTGGCTCATTTTGCATAATAGCTCATATTGCTATTCTGCCACACATGCACTCTTTAATGCTATCTAGGCCCACTGCCTGCTACTGTGTAAAATAGAAAGTCACAGCATCTGAGACTATTTCTTTCACAACTGTTATTGCTATGCCAACATGGATGCCTTTTTTCACACAGACATCTGCTGTTTTCTTTCCGTTATGCCTCATGGACATGCTTGTCAAATTGCGTCTCTCTTCTCATTCTGCCACAAAACCCTGTTGATTCATTGCTGGCCTATTTTCACAGTGTCCCTAGTTGTCTCATTAAACACAGTGACTTACCGGTAAATAGGGTTATTTTGCTTTTAGGGAAGAGCAGTAAATGTCCACTTACTGTAGGTGGAGGTTCCTCATTGAGCAAGAATCCTTTAATCAGTTACTTAGGTTATTGCTGGGTTGCATCCAACATCACATCTGGCTCATAAGATATGCAAGACATGAAGTGGTGGTCAGCTAAGCTTACTGTTCACAAAGAGTTACTATTGCTGGGGTGGCTTGTTAGTTGTTAAAGTGCCCTATGCTTGCATTGTGGTGGCATGGTGGTGTAGTGGTTAGCACTGTTGCCTCACAGCAAGAAGGTCCTGGGTTTGAGCCCAGTGGCTGACAAGGGCCTTTCTGTGTGGAGTTTGCATATTCTCCCTGTGTCTGCGTGGGTTTCCTCTGGGTGGTCCAGTTTCCCCCACAGTCCAAAGACATGCAGGTTATGTTAATTGGTGGCTCTAAATTGACCGTAGGTGTGAGTGTGAATGGTTGTTTGTCTCTATATATCAGCCCTGCGATGACCTGGCGACTTGTCCAGGGTGTACCCTGCCTCTCGCCCATAGTCAGCTGGGATAGGCTCCAGCTTGCCCGCAACCCTGCACAGGATAAGTGATGCTTGTGTTGTTTTCGGCTGCTCGAATCAAACAAACCATGAAACTGATAAAAGTTCTTCTGGGTTCCCTGTGAAGTGATAAAAAAGGGTGAAAGGGCAAAGGATTTTACCAAAAGATGATGAAAAAGGTGGCTCTTGAACCTTTTGCTGCAATCAAAGGGAGCTGAGTTGAAGAACACTTGAGTTTGCAGTGATCACTTTGTGAAAGGTTTGTAAATTCCTCTGAGTTACTTCGTTTGGATCTGCAAATGACTTTTCTTGCCATTTTCCATTATTTTGTGATGTTTTGAAGATCAGGAGATGCTTAAGTCCTCACATGTGTTTTTGGTTACTGTTTGGCTGTGTTCCCCATATTGTAAACTAATGGATATAAAAGGCGCATAATACCCAGGTCTTTAAAAGTGTTTCTGTGGACCTTTGTGAATGAGTTACTTGGAAGAAAAGAGAAGAGAGGATTGAGAATCAAGTGTCTTGATCCCCTACCCCAGCTGACTATGGGCGAGAGGCAGGGTACACCCTGGACAAGTCGCCAGGTCATCACAGGGCTAACACGTACGGTAGACAACCATTCACACTCAATTTAGAGTCACCAATTAGCCTAATCTGCATGCCTTTGGACTGTGGGGGAAACCGGAGCACCCGGAGGAAACCCATGCAAACATGGGGAGAACATGCAAACTCCACACAGAAAGGCCCTCGCCAGCCGCTGGGCTTGAACCCAGGACCTTCTTGCTGTGAGGCGACAGTGCTAACCACTACATGACCATGTTGCCACACACCAAATAATGAGGAGAAAATCTAATACAACACACACACACTAATTCAAACTAAATACTGAAGCCTTTGGAACAGTGTTTTGAAGGGAACATAAAGCAGATTTTATTTAAGACGTCCAAGAACGTATAAATTCCAAGAAAATTTTTGAAAACATCTGGAGCTAAAGGCCCGGTCACACAGCACTCCGCGTCTATATCACGTACAAAAAGATACAAAAATCAGGTGGACGTGGTCGTAAGTGGTAATTTTTGGTCAATTTTGGCTTTGCCGTGCTTTGTACGGGGTATGGCCGTCGGCGGCTGTTTCACTGCTGCAGCACTGCCAAATCACGGGTAACCGCGGCTCAGCGTCGTTGGAAGAGCGGCTTGCTGCGCATATAAAAGCGGTAGGATATGTTGAGCCTGTATCAGTTGGTTCTGTTGGTGCTGGAGCATTAAGATGAGGAGATCACAGCGTTGAGGGTTCATGTTCACCCCTTGACATCTAGACTGCAAGTGCCGAGGTCTCAGAAAATTACGGTATTTACATGCCGCAAATCAGAAGTGATGCAGAAGTGATTAGACAGTGATCAATCGAATTTAGAACTTGTTTGAGACGTCGTTTAACGGGCTTAGACAGTGCTATGTACGCGGAAAAATCCATTTCTCAGTGATAAGCCGCTAAACACACGCTATATCCCGTGATACCAACGCGTAACACCCGTCCGATGACCGTGCTCTGCCCGTGATAGACCGCCAAACTTTCGCGTCTTACCACGTCTCCCCAAGTTTTAATAACAGCCGGGACACTGATTATCACGTGTTTTTCACGTGTGTTGCACGTCTTTACCACGTGTGCCAGCCGTGGTTGTCCGCGGTCTAAAGTTTTGAGCAGTCCAAAACTTTTTGCCGCGTCCGACGCCGTTCCGATTTTCCCCTGCGTCCTGTCACGTCTGTATATCGACTGTAACACGTCTTAACTTCGACATCAACACGAACAATATCGTCTGCTTCACGGGAGAGCACTTTTTGACGGGTTTTGGCCGTGATAAAGCCGTAAAGCGCTGTGTGACCGGGCCTTAATAGAGTGGTCTAAATATTTTTGTACACTTTAATGACTAATTTAAATGTTTTAAGCATTTTATTGTCGCAATGAGGACCTAGATCAACCCATATCAAGCCTTTATTAACAAAATTATTTTAACAAATAGGTGGTTTTGCCTTAGCATAAATGCTGATTAGAGACTTGCATATCTCTAATTCTGAATCTGTCTCTCTCTGATATGCAAATAATCTTTCTGACTTTGGCTCTGCCACTAGCTCTAACATCTGTGCTGATCTTAAAAAAAATAAATAAATTTGACAATGGTTCCATTTATTTATTTATTTAGTTAGTTAGTTATTGAAAGTATGACAGTTTTACACCCTGAAAATTGGCCAAGGTTTATTTTCTATGTTAATATTCTCAATATATTCTGAAGTAAGAATTTACACTTCAAACAAAGGGGAAGACGTTGACAAAATCACAGGATGTATAAAATGCTTCTGGGTTTTAGTCTCATAAAAGCGTCATTTTAGAGACAGTACAAAACATAATTTCTAAAATACTGAGTAGGTACAAAAACATTGGTATGAGATGTCACCAAATAAATTCCCTCTCTAATGACTGCAGCAGCAGGCTGAGTACTTGTGGTAGTGGAAAATTAGTATTGCACCACCTTAATACAACCCCAATTCCAAAAAGGTTGGAACAAAGTCTCATCTCATCTCATTATCTCTAGCCGCTTTATCCTTCTACAGGGTCACAGGCAAGCTGGAGCCTATCCCAGCTAACTACGGGCGAAAGGTGGGGTACACCCTGGACAAGTCGCCAGGTCATCACAGGGCTGACACATAGACACAGATGACCATTCACACCCACATTCACACCTACGGTCAATTTAGAGTCACCAGTTAACCACCTAACCTGCATGTCTTTGGACTGTGGGGGAAACCGGAGCACCCGAAGGAAACCCACGCAGACACGGGGAGAGCATGCAAACTCCGCACAGAAAGGCCCTCACTGGCCACGGGGCTCGAACCCGGACCTTCTTGCTGTGAGGCGACAGCACTAACCACTACACCACCGTGCCACCCCCTTGGGGCAAAGTACAAATTGTAAATAAAAATGGAATGCAATGATGTGGAAGTTTCAAAATTCCATATTTTATTCAGAATAGAACATAGATGACATATCAAATGTTTAAACTGAGAAAATGTATCATTTAAAGAGAAAAATTAGGTGATTTTAAATTTCATGACAACACATCTCAAAAAAGTTGGGACAAGGCCATGTTTACTATACCACTATGAGACATCCCCTTTTCTCTTTACAACAGTCTGTAAATGTCTGGGGACTGAGGAGACAAGTTGCTCAAGTTTAGGGATAGGAATGTTAATCCATTCTTGTCTATTGTAGGATTCTAGTTGCTCAACTGTCTTAGGTCTTTTTTTGTTGTGTCTTCCATTTTATGATGCGCCAAATGTTTTCTGTGGGTGAAAGATCTGGACTGCAGGCTGGCCAGTTCAGTACCTAGACCCTTCTTCTATACAGCCATGATGCTGTAATTGATGCAGTATGTGGTTTGGCATTGTCATGTTGGAAAATGCAAGGTCTTCCCTGAAAGAGACGTCGTCTGGATGGGAGCATATGTTGCTCTAGAACCTGGATATACCTTTCAGCATTGATGGTGTCTTTCCAGATGTGTAAGCTGCCCATGCCACATGCACTAATGCAACCCCATACCATCAGAGATGCAGGCTTCTGAACTGAGCGCTGATAACAACTTGGGTCGTCCTTCTCCTCTTTAGTCCGAATGACACGGCGTCCCTGATTTCCATAAAGAACTTCAAATTTTGATTTGTCTGACCACAGAACAGTTTTCCACTTTGCCACAGTCCATTTTAAATGAGCCTTGGCCCAGAGAAGACATCTGCGCTTCTGGATCATGTTTAGATATGGCTTCTTCTTTGAACTATAGAGTTTTAGCTGGCAACGGTGGATGGCACGGTGAATTGTGTTCACAGATAATGTTCTCTGGAAATATTCCTGAGCCCATTTTGTGATTTCCAATACAGAAGCATGCCTGTATGTGATGCAGTGCCATCTAAGGGCCCGAAGATCACGGGCACCCAGTATGGTTTTCCGGCCTTGACCCTTACGCACAGAGATTCTTCCAGATTCTCTGAATCTTTTGATGATATTATGCACTGTAGATGATGATATGTTCAAACTCTTTGCAATTTTACACTGTCGAACTCCTTTCTGACATTGCTCCACTATTTGTCGGTGCAGAATTAGGGGGATTGGTGATCCTCTTCCTATCCTTACTTCTGAGAGCCGCTGCTACTCCAAGATGCTCTTTTTATACCCAGTCATGTTAATGACCTATTGCCAATTGACCTAATGAGTTGCAATTTGGTCCTCCAGCTGTTCCTTTTTTGTACCTTTAACTTTTCCAGCCTCTTATTGCCCCTGTCCCAACTTTTTTGAGATGTGTTGCTGTCATGAAATTTCAAATGAGCCAATATTTGGCATGAAATTTCAAAATGTCTCACTTTCGACATTTGATATGCTGTCTATGTTCTATTGTGAATACACTATCAGTTTTTGAGATTTGTAAATTATTGCATTCCGTTTTTATTTACAATTTGTACTTTGTCCCAACTTTTTTGGAATTGGGGTTGTAAGTTAGTACCTGACTGTTTTTCAGTGCTGTACCATTGACACATAGGTTTTTATTTTTAATTACCTGATTAATATACTATGCTGCTTCCCTTTCACTTTGCACATTTTGTACTCATTCATATGCATACAGTATATAAGGGTGTTCATCCTCATTGCTCTGTTGAAGATGGGTTTAACTTATGCATGCTTACATTTTCTTTTTCATTTTTTGAATAAAACACTTTGAACAATGGACATTGTCACGAACCAGCTTTACACAAATCCAGATATAGATTTGGATTTAGATTGCTAATGAGCAAGCCAGAGGCAACAATGTCAAGTAAAAACTCCCTGAGACAACATGAGGAAGAAACTTTGAGAGGACCCAGGAACTCAAAAGGAAACCAATTCTCTAGTGTATTGTGTAATAATGAGTCATTACTCTTCCACAACTGTATGCCATAAAGTCAGGATCTTGAGTATGAGTCATTTTTTATTCATTAGTTTTTTCCCCCTTTATGTCTGAATTATCTAAATGAAGCTATCCACTGAATAATGAATGAAACGTGGGCATAAACTGTTTTCAGTAGGAACAATCTTTGGACTATCCAAGTGCGACCATCCACAGCCAACTTCAGTGTATTCATGAGGTACCATCCACAGAAATTTCTTGGTAAACTTTAGGCTATCCATATGGTGCCATTTTCAGGATCAGTGAGTGATACTGAGATGAAGGAAGCTCAAAGATAAAGTTGAGCATCATGGTGGATCAGGCAGTTCTGGAGGGCAGAAGGAATCAAGGTCACCAGCATCTCATCAGTCAGCAGGAGTAATGTGTGTAGCTTGACACACACACACACACACACACAGATCTTTCTTTTACAATACAATTAGATGTCTATAATATTCACTTGTGTATATAATATATAGCAAATGTGTTACTATTATCAGAGTTGTCTTATTGGACTGTTTGTAATCATAATGAACTCAACAACTGAGTTAAACTCCTTGTATAATCTAGTACACTTGGCCAATAAAGCATAGTTCTAACCCTGATATAGTATGCATGTGTGTGTAGTGCCCTACGAAAACCCTTCACATGGTCAATAATGTTTTTTTCTTTATGTCTGAAGTACCTAAATGAAGCTATCCACTGAATAATGAATGAAACGTGGGCAGAAACTGTTTTCAGTAGGAGCAATCTTTGGACTATCCAAGTGCGACCATCCACAGCCATCTTCAGTGTACTATACTACTATAGATATTTTGAAAACAGGACAAAAACAAGTGTTGCCAGGCAACACAAACCTCGCCCGGTAGCACTTATGATGGATATGAAGGAAATATATATCGCGAAAAAAATGATTTTGACCTTTTTGTTGACCTTGACCTTGATTTTGACCCTGTGTGTGAACATACTGTACTTGGCCAATAAACATGGTTCTGATTCTGATTTTGTCGCCCCCTGCAACAGCATGCGTATGTCGGCCTTGGTTTGGAGGTTTCAGTTTTAAAAACTGTAAGCGGTAAGAGTAGAATAATATAAAGTACAGACAATGGAAGCTCAGTGGAATGCACATTCCCTCTGTAATAAGCATAAACATGTCTGAAAGCGATTTCTGTAGTCTAGTCCATTTATTTATAATTTATATTTATAATAATAAATCAACGGCGGCACAGTGGTGTAGTGGTTAGCGCTGTCGCCTCACAGCAAGAAGGTCCGGGTTCGAGCCCCGTGGCCGGCGAGGGCCTTTCTGGGCGGAGTTTGCATGTTGTCCGCGTGGGTTTCCTCCGGGTGCTCCGGTTTCCCCCACAGTCCAAAGACATGCAGGTTAGGTTAACTGGTGACTCTAAATTGACCGTAGGTGTGAATGGTTGTCTGTGTCTATGTGTCAGCCCTGTGATGACCTGGCAACTTGTCCAGGGTGTACCCCGCCTTTCGCCCATAGTCAGCTGGGATGGGCTCCAGCTTGCCTGCGACCCTGTAGAACAGGATAAAGCGGCTAGAGATAATGAGATGAGATAATAAATCAACAGAGTGGGAAGTTTTAATCAATGGGGTTTAAAAACGGGCGTGGCCAAACACCTATTTGCATATGTAAATGAACCAAGAAACCATCCAATGACAGCAGTGTATGCAAATGAGACAGGTAGTGATCCAATCAGCGTATTTGTGGGCGGAGTCTTTCCGAGCTTTTTTTTTTTTTTACCTTTTTGGTCACCATGGCCTTGACTTTGGCCAGATGACCCCCAAAATTTTGGAGGTTCTATTTGAGACCATCTATCCTGAAACTTTTATGAAGCTTGGTCCAGCCATTTTCCCTTAACATCGTTTACAAAAAACAAACAAACAAACAAACCCAACCATAAACAATACCTCACCCCCTGGTGGACTCCGTCCCGGGCAAGGTAAAAAAGCACTATGTGGTTGCCAACATCTTTTATAGCAAATAATCAGAATTAAACCAAATAGATTTCCACAAACACAAAGTATCTCCCATTTTTAAGAACCATCTCTACTGTAAAATATATGGAGTGGATAGTGTTCATGCATCAGAAATGCGTGTGCACCACTGTAACCTTGCAAAGGCTAAGATAAAGAACAAAACCACATCCCCTTTTTCCAGTGCCTGAAATAGCCTACTTTCAGGTCGTTAGTTTGGTTTTTGAGATGTAGTTGGCTATTACGTTTTGCTGAAATCTGGTGTTCATCTCATGGTGACTGCAAGAGGAAACACACCTGCTGTATCAAACACAATTGAACGATTGTATATCTCACACCACTCAAACCAGGCTGCTTGACTGTATCCTGGATGATGTTCTCTCACAACAGCTTATTATAGGGTTACTCTAAAAATATGCACTAGATTTTCGACTATAGCACAAGTCATGTATAATATCCCCTTGACTTAATTGAAGCCAGGTTGTAAATGTCATCTCACCAAAATTTATGGTCCCAAGCTGCTGCTGCAGTTTTATTAAATTTTGTGATGTCTGGCTACTGCAATCTAGTTTATTTATCATAGCTAGCTGGCTATCGCATGCAACTAATGTTACTTATTGTAGTTTATTTGGCATGGTAGACGAGTGGGTAGTTGTTTTCAAATTCATATTCATGAGCATTCATTAAATCCATGCAGATTACTATGACATTTTAAAGTTTCATATTGTGCATCAATTATTTTCATATGTTCAGAGGTATTTTAGAGCTCTTCCAGTTAAGCTTTAACTGTGCATGCTGCCTGAGTACAAAATGGTATGTCCACTGATTCTGAGTAGGTTAAATATTCTTAGGGAATAAAAAGGCAGTGCTACCTGCAGTCCCATTGTGCTGCGATTCTTGTCAGCCTCGTAATTCTCCAGTCCAGAGCCAGTAAGACGCAGATGAGAATAATGTATTAGGTATGTTGACGGGTTCAGTGTGGCCTGTTAGTTTACTGATTGCTGTCAAAAACATGGCTTGCTTGCCTTGGAGCTGAAGGTGACTGATTTCAGCATTCACGTTCTTCACAGCTCCCACTCTCCAGAGCCAGCAGAAACAAACAGCCTGACAAACAGTACCAGTCAAAAGTTTGGACACCCCTACTCATTCATAGGGTTTTCTCTATTTTGACTCTTTTCTACATTGTAGAACAATACTGAAGACATCAAAACTATGAAATAATTCCATATATGTTCCATATGTTATGTGGTAAACAAAAAAGGGTTAAACCCCCCCCAACCAAAAAAAAAAAAATTGTCTATATGTACACTGGAAAAATTCCTTGCATTTACACTTGGGTTTCTCAGGTACTGTACATAAAGTGGATTTTCTTGGTGGCCCATTTAAATTACCTGTGTGTAGTTTCTGAAGGTGCCAGATTAGGTATCCAAGATCTGAGAGGGATTTTTCAGAAGTGTCTATCCCACTACCACCTTAAACATGTTGAAGCAATAAATAAGAAAGAGGGGAAAATATAGACTGAGGAAACACTTTTTTCCTTTTACTGTCAAATGTAATATAATGCCACATAAAAGAGACAAATTAACAATGGAAAACATTTAGCAGGAATTTAGTGTATTGCGACTATATTGCTGCATGAATAGTCCCAATTATCACATCGATCACAGCTATTATTTCAAAAAAAAAAATTGGCTTCACCATCTTTATTTCACAGTTTGTAAAATAGCACTTGATCCAGCACATTCTATTATTTGTCATTAAAAAAAGTAATTTGGCACCAATTCCTGCATCATTCCTGTACAGTTTTCTATGAGTTGTTGAACAGTATTGCAATGTGCTTCCAGATACTTTTGCACAGAATTGAATGAAGTCACAAGATACTAAATTGGGATCATGAAACCGCAATATGTACACAAGATGAAGGATTATTTTAACCATACTTTTAATTAGTTATTTTGAGTTAATTAATACAATGCCAGTGTGAGTGGCACAGTGGTGCAGTAGGATTCATTACCATCTCACAGCTCCAGGTTCAATAACCCTAACCCATAACTACATCATTGCTTGTTTACTGCAATGTATTATGGATGATAAATGGGATCAGCTCCGCTATATTGTTTAATTTCGCCTTTGTTAAACACTGCATTGTTCTGTCTAACCAGTTTTAACCATGCCTAAAGTGAATTGCTGTGTGCCTTACTGTGTCTCCACAACAAAGATAACACCTAATTTGAGCTTTTATCAGCTACCAGTCAAGAAGCAGAGAAGAAAGAAATGGATAAGTTTAATTCACAATGAAAACCTTCAAACTGAATCGAAATGGACAAGCGTTTGTAGCTTACATTTCTCTGGTGGGAAAAAGATGTACTTAAACTGTGACCCAGCAATATTTCCATGGTCTGCGGAATGGCCTTCGGTTATAGAAGATTATAACAATCGACACTGTTCATCATCTGAAACTAGTGACATTCCAAAGCCTGTAAAACAAATAAGCATTCTTTGACCTTTACCTCTCAACGCACCAAAGCACTTGGCAGCTGAACGAGCCTGTTGGACCGATACTCCCAAACCATGAAGGGTTCTTTTTCAGGTATGTACAGTATAGTGTACCTCACTAGCAATGTTTATTGAAGTAAATGCATTTATACTGAACATGACACCGCAGATCAGTGGGTTTCCAAAGATTGTTTTTTGTAATGTTTCCTGATATCAATTTTTATTTAACTAATCACTCATTTATAAATGTTTTGATGCTGTTCATCTGGGCCCGGGATCACGAAGCAATCTTAGACTTAAAGGTCATAGGCAACGGTCGGAGTTCAAATGTAGAATATCAACTTTATTGTCTAGAAGAACGACCCAAAAAGTGAATTCAATCTTCCTGGTGTCTAATTTGCACCCTAAAATTGAATAAAATGCTTAAAATATACTGTTTTGCCCAACTTCCGAAGGTTTGTTTACATCTCACTTATGCGCACTTTCACCACCAGGGGACCATCGTCGTGATGTCATTTAAGCCAAACAGACTGGGAGCAGGGCGGCATGGTGGTGTAGTGGTTAGCACTGTCGCCTCACAGCAAGAAGGTCTGGGTTCGAGCCCCGTGGCCGGCGAGGGCCTTTCTGTGCGGAGTTTGCATGTTCTCCCTGTGTCCGCGTGGGTTTCCTCCGGGTGCTCCGTTTTCCCCCACAGTCCAAAGACATGCAGGTTAGGTTAACTGGTGACTCTAAATTGACCGTGAATGGTTGTCTGTGTCTATCAGGGGTGCCCCCATGTGGTGGCTAGGGGTGGCTGCAGCCACCCCCAGATTACTCTGAGCCACCCTTTTAGCCACCACAAGGAGGCGCATTGGATTTCTGTAGAGCTAGGAAATATATTTTAAATCACAACACTAAGTTAATGATGTGAAAAGGTTTTTTAACACAAAAGCCAAAACAATAATAATATACAATAGTAAGAATAAGAAACAGAGCACAATGGGGTCCCTTCGCCCCATCTAAAAGTAGATGCAGCAGCGTTGCTCCGTTCACCTCCCCCCTCCCCCTCTCGTCGATGTTTGGAGCTGTGGAAAGTCATTTTGGAAACTGAAGGCATGGAAGCAGGAAAACTACAACGAATACAACAATTCAACGAATTCTGAAGACGACTTGTGTAGGTATGTATGGTATACAGTGTTTGCAATGTTTAGGCAGTACAATTTTTAGTGGAAATACGTGGATATACTTTATACATGTGCATATTGAATGTGTGAGTCGTTTGCATGCTCTCTGAAGTTATAAGTTAATATAATTAAAGTGTGATTGCAATAATAGTGTTTAAATATATAAATATAAATAAAATATATCAATAAATAGTTTTTATTTATTTATTTATTTATTTTTTTGGTCGGTTATGCCACCCCAAGAATTTGCCTAGCCCCCACTAGCCACCCTCAGAATTTTTTTCTGCTGGCGCCACTGGTGTCTATGTGTCAGCCCTGCGATGACCTGGCGACTTGTCCAGGGTGTACCCCACCTCTCGCCCGTAGTCAGCTGGGATAGGCTCCAGCTTGCCTGCGACCCTGTAGAAGGATAAAGCAGCTACAGTTAATGAGATGAGATGAGATGAGACTGGGAGCAGCTCTGTGTTTACCTGTAAACCGAGCACATGTTTAGGAGGTTCATTTATTTAACCACTTTCTAAATATACTTTTTTTTTTTTGCTGGAGAGAAACATACAGGGCTAATTTTCAACAATTCAATAATAACATATACCAGGACATTTAATGGGGTTACCCACTGATGTGCACAGGGGCGCACACACACATAATCCCTATAATAGAACATGGATTCATTTATATTGCTCATCTCATCTCATTATCTGTAGCCGCTTTATCCTGTTCTACAGGGTTGCAGGCAAGCTGGAGCCTATCCCAGCTGACTACGGGCGAAAGGCGGGGTACACCCTGGACAAGTCGCCAGGTCATCACAGGGCTGACACATAGACAACCATTCACACTCACATTCACACCTACGGTCAATTTAGAGTCACCAGTTAACCTAACCTGCATGTCTTTGGACTGTGGGGGAAACCGGAGCACCCGGAGGAAACCCACACGGACACGGGGAGAACATGCAAACTCTGCACAGAAAGGCCCTCGCCGGCCACGGGGCTCGAACCCGGACCTTCTTGCTGTGAGGCGACAGCGCTAACCACTACACCACCGTGCCGCCCCTATTGCTCATATAATTTATTGCTAATATTAATACAAGCATTATACTATTTATAGCCTACTCTAAACATACACACAAACAATCATGTTAGTCAATAGCATGTTAGCATGCTAGCAGGTAGCCATTGCAAATCAACTTCAACTTTGTGGCCACTTTATTAGGAACACTTGTGTAAAAACATGCACAGACAAGTCAAGTTTATTTGTATAGCGCTTTTAACAATAAACATTGTCGCAAAGCAGCTTTACAGAATTTGAACGACTTAAAACATGAGCTAATTTTATCCCTAATCTATCCTCAATGAGCAAGCCTGTGGCGACGGTGGCAAGGAAAAACTCCCTCAGACGACATGAGGAAGAAACCTTGAGAGGAACCAGACTCAAAAGGGAACCCATCCTCATGAGCATGTCAGCCATTGTCATGTTAGCAGGCTAGCAGTTAGTATGTTAGTTGTGACTAATCAACTTCAACTTAGGCCCTGTCCACACGGCAATGGATTCAGGTGACTCCGATACAATTGCTTATCGTTTAGGCCTGGCGTCCACACGGCACCGGCGTTTTGGGTGCCCAAAACGCAATCTTTTTGAGAACGGGTTCCAGAGTGGAAAGATCTGGCAACGTTGCCGTTGTGAAGTCGTCTGGATGAGTAGAACGGATTTGTTTACGATGACGTCACAACCACATGACTGTGAGTGCTTCACGCCGGGTAGAAGTGTAACGAACTCGATGCGAGTTGTCAACAAATCCTATAACTTGGTTCATGAAACGCGCTTACAAAAAATTTTCACTGTGAATATTTATTGTGTAATGGTGCAAAGTGAGAGAGAGAGAGAGAGAGACTCTGCCCTTAGGGCAGAGTCAATCCCGCCAGCAAAAATAGGGAAAAAAAGGAGCGATCTCACCTCTTCAGATGTTGGTTTAAATCCTACAATACATTCCTCAAAAAGGGCGTAGAAGAGCAAATTAATCCATCAACGTGTAGCA
The DNA here is from genome assembly GCF_027579695.1 of Neoarius graeffei. Lineage (NCBI taxonomy): Eukaryota > Metazoa > Chordata > Actinopteri > Siluriformes > Ariidae > Neoarius > Neoarius graeffei. The sequence continues at coordinate 35,802,373 of NC_083582.1, read as the reverse complement.
TTCAATTTATTCTGGACCATTAAAGACGCCGCCTTCCGCGTAGAATCATACGTCATCCTCGCCGCCATATTGGATAGGTCAAAGCGGAGAATAAAGATTCATGTGCTGCGTTTTAGACCCCGAAGCCGCCGCCAGGCGCCGCTAAAACCGCCATTTAGAATTTGAGCCGCCGCCAGCAAATAATTTTGTAAGCCAATTTGAGCCGCTATCTAATAAAATTTGGCTGAGCCACTAAGAATTGTGTACATCAAATAATGGGTTTATCCACATCATGAGCTACAAGAAAAGTGACACAAACATGATCAACTGTACACACTAGTAGTAACACAATAGAGACGTATAGGCATACACTGTAGAGATTTAGAACTGATATCACAGCACAGAGAGCCACCACAAGCTTGCCGTTGTGACTACCTGTCTGGCTTCCCGCCCCTCACACCGTTACCACGATACACAGGGGAACCCGGGAACCCACCCAGAGCATCAATCGACTCCGATATCGACGAGATGGCTGCATTCTTTGCCGCTGCTGAGGGAAAGTGTAAAGGTATTTTTTTTGTTTGTTTGTTTGTTTGTTTCACATACTTCGAGATTGATAAAAAAAAAAGTACTCCACCACTCTACTTTCATCATAGTAAGATAGCTGCCAGTCCTTCACTGGTCATTGCTAGTGAGAGTAGATAGCTAGATGCCTTCCTTGAACAATCCAGATTAGCTTATTATTAGCATTGAACTACAATCTTGCTAGATTTATATTTACAATGAAGTAAGAGACCAGGGGACCTGTGGTAATTTGCTATTTATTCCCCCCATTTGTTTGATCCGTTCGCCCGGATATATGCCACACAGTGACGTCCAGTATCAGCCATTTGTAGCCATAAACATTTTGGTGGCTGCAGCAGCCATTAAGGTTTTGGCTGAGTCAGCTAGCCAGCCAATAATTTCATCAGCTAGTCATTATCCTGAAAACAAACGGCTTCGGGGTCTACTGCGTTTAACTGTACCAACAGGTTTACCGTCCAAACAAGATCACATGGGATTACCTTTCACAGGTGAGAAACAACAAATTAATCCATCAACGTGTAGCATTCAATTTATTCCGGACCATTAAAGACGCCGCCTTCCGGGTAGAATCATACGTCATCCTCGCCGCCATATTGGATAGGTCAAAGCGGAGAATAAAGATTAGCTGCGTTTAACTGTACCAACAGGTTTGCCATCCAAACGAGATCACATCGGATTACCTTTCACAGGTGAGACTGGAAAAATACTTTTCATTGTATTTGGTCATTATAATGTAATTTTCCGAACAGATTTTCCTGACTTTGTGGCTAATATGAAGTCTCACGCATAATAGTTTATGCGCATGCATCCTTACTTCTTCTATTGTTCTGGTGTCTCCGAAGGGACCGTCTTACAGCGCCCCTAGAGGTGTGGCATGTGTATTGCATCGTTTTCAGCAAGCGTTGCGTTGCCATATGGACCTGATATTTTACTGATCGTTGCCCATTTGGACGCGATATATTTTTAAATAACATCTCGTTGCCGTTGTCGTGTGGATGTAGCCTTAATGGCCACATTATTAGGAGCATGTGTGTCTGTATAATCACGCACATACATTTAGCATGCAAATGGCATGTGAACCATTAGCATGCCTGCAGGTATCATTTTAGCAGTGACAAATTAACTTCAGCTTTGTGGCCACTTCATTAGGAATACTTGCGTTCAGACACACACACACACAGAACAGACATTCATCATGTTAGTCAATAGCATGTTAGCATGCTGGCAGGTAGCCATGACAAACTATCCCTTTTGTCTCATTTACACAATGATTGTACAGGATCCCTCAGGATTCTTTACTTGAAAAATTGCAAGCAAAGATCAAAATGTTTACCTCCAATCTTCTCCTTTTTGCTTGAGCATTGCTGGTCCGTTTTTTCTTTGACTGCTTGCTTTTGTGCTCGAATTTTGTTGGAACAGCATCAGGTTTGAGTCTTCTCTGTCCAACACTGACACCTAAACTCTCCAACAGATGGGGATTCTTCAAAAATGAACCTCCTCGAAGTGATCGGAGCACAGAGCAGCGTATTTACCCGGCTGCCAACCTTCTCGCTTCACACACACAATCCACTATCTCTGCCTCTTTTGGAAAAAGGTAAAAACTTCTTCCTGAACTGGTCCCGTTGTTACAGTTCACTGCACAACAATAAGTCATGGTTTTTCTTTGGAAATTCCTGAATGCACGTCTGTAATCAAGCAGAACGGCAATGTAAGTAAACGGAAGTGAACTCAAGTAGTTTGTTTGGCTTAAATGACGTCATGCGCTGAGTGGTCACGGAAATAGCCGAACAGAAATTCGCCACGATCCGCACTAACTTATTTTAATTATTACTTATTAACAATACTTCTTGGGACCAGAAGAAAATTACAGAGGGTTTTTTAACATATAAAGTTTCAAATGTGCCTAAAATGAAAACCGTTGCCTATGACCTTTAAGTCAAAAGTTGGTTTTTCATAATAGTTTCCCTTACTGCATCTGTAACTTTCATTGTGCTGGATCAAGATTAAGTACAAAGCTAAGCTTTCATTAGAACAAAGCTTCTTAGAAAATGGTAAGGAATAACTGAAGATTAAATGAAAAAAATTTAGACTTAAGTCTAAGATTGCTTTATGATCCGTGATAAGATTGCATGTAGCCCGGGGGGTGTTTAACAAAAAACAACAACCCTTCTTACTTTCTCACCAAGCTTGATTTGGATTCCAGTTTTCCTGCTGTAAACCCTTGACATGTTATCCACCTTGTTAAATCACCAATTTCACTGTCTTCCACAACAGAGCACGGCAAAATTGTTCCTTTCACATCGCTCTCACGTAAAATTAATCTGACATCTGCTTTATCGCTCAACTGCCGACCCCGGCTATCCACCATAATGCACTGCAGTAAACAAGCGATAATGTAGTTATGCTTGGGGGCTATTCTGAGCTCAGGTTACTGTCTATATGAAGTTTTGCATATTCTTCCCATGTCCATGTGGGTTTCTTTTGCATTCTCTGGCTTCCTCTGGCCTCCAAAAACCCTGGAAATACACAGACTGGCTATGTTAAATTAGCCCTAGGTGTGGCTGAAAATGAGTAAGCTATATAGTACAATATAATTTGTATGATCAATATAAGCTCTCTAGCCTTATGAGGCAAATATCCCCCAAACATGAATAGAAAATTTAAACATGAATTAATGGTAAACATATTAATTTTTGTGACAGAAATCAATTCAAAGGAAGCTTAGGCCCTACATTCTTCCTAGTAAGCAGGACAATCAATCAGAGCCAAATCCTATTGAATCACATTTTCACAATTAACTCTTAGTTGTTGTTCATTTGACATTGTACATATACACTCACTGGCCTCTTTATTAGTAACACCCATCCACTTGCTGTTTTATGCAGTTATCTAATCAGCCAATTCCTTGACAGCAGCACAATGCATACAGTCATGCAGATACAAATCAAGAGCTTCAGGTACAGTAATGTTCACTTCAAACATCAGAACGGGAAAAATTGTGACCTCAAAGTGTGACTTTCACTGTGGCATGTTTGACCCAGATGGACTGGTTTGAGTATTTCAGAAACTGCTTATCTCCTGGGGTTTTCACACACAACAGTCTCTCGAGTTTATACAGAATGGTGGGGAAAACAAAAAAATAGTGAGTGAGCGACAGTTCTGTGGGTGGAAACAAATGCCTTGTTGATAAAAGAGGTCAGAGGAAAATGGCCAGATTGGTTCGAGCTACTGCCAGGAAGGATATAGCAACTCATAACAACTCTTTACAACCATACTGAGCAGAAAAGTGTCTCAGCATGCAACAGCAGAAGACCACATTGGGTTCCACTCCTGCCAGCCAAGGACAGGAATCTTAGAAACAAGTTCCTATTTATATGGGAGGAAGAAAAAAATAGGTAACTATCCTGAAACCCCCCCACAAAAACAAACAAACAAAAAATCTAAGAATGAAGTTAGATGTGACTTTCAAGAGCAAAGACCATTTCAAATGACTGCGGTGAAGATGGCAGAACACTTCTGTTAGCCAGGGATGCTGTGAACAAAGCCTCAATCAATAGACATGGTGCCCATTGCTTTTTAAAATGAATGGTCACAGACTCTTTTTCTGTCTGTATTGTGATTAATACAGTGGTGCTTGAAAGTTTGTGAACCCTTTAGAATTTTCGATATTTCTGCATAAATACGACCTAAAACATCATCAGATTTTCACACAAGTCCTAAAAGTAGATAAAGAGAACCCAGTTAAACAAATGAGACAAAAATATTATACTTGGTCATTTATTTATTGAGGAAAATGATCCAATATTACATATCCATTTCCGGTTGAGAGTACATCATGTGCATTCTGGCTGCTGCTTCTCACTGGAGCTTTTTTTTTCTTCTTTCCTTTTTTGTGTTTGTGTAGTTTGATGTTTTTTTGTTTGAGTGTTTTTGTCCACCGGTTGTGGTGTAGCTCCAGATCCAGTTTTGGGCGTTGGATCCCTCCAGGCCTTGGATCACGCCTGTGTTCCTAGCTCTGGACTGCAGTGAGCTCGTTGCTCTTTTTAACATCATGGTTGTCCAGTGCTCTGTGCAGCAGTGCTTTAGTACTCAGCGTGGTGTTCTGAGCGATGTTGCTCAGTGGCGTTGCAGCGTCTGTACAGGCAGTTTGGGACATACCAGTGCTCTGTGTTGTGGTGCATCTGTGCTTGCTTTGTGGATCCATGGTGTGGTGTTCCAAGTGATGTTGCCCGGCAGTGTTGGAGCGGCTGTGCTGGCGGTGTGGGACTTGTTTTCATGTGCCTTTTGGTGGGACTGCAGCGGCTACACGATTGGAATGACATCCTGACCTCTATTTGGTGGACCCCCCCCCCCAAATTGTAAAGCGACCTTGGGTTTTGAGAAAGGCGCTATATAAATTGAAATTATTATTATTATTATTATTATTATTATTATTATTATTATATCTGTGAGTGGCAAAAGTATGTGAACCTCTAGGATTAGCAGTTAATTTGAAAGTGAAATTAGAGTCAGGTGTTTTCAATCAATGGGATGACAATCAGGTGTGAGTGGGCACCCTGTTTTATTTAAAGAACAGGGATCTATTAAAGTCTGATTTTCACAACACGTTTGTGGAAGTGTATCATGGCACGAACAAAGGAGATTTCTGAGGACCTCAGAAAAAGCATTGTTGATGCTCATCAGGCTGGAAAAGGTTACAAAACCATCTCTAAAGAGTTTGGACTCCACCAATCCACAGTCAGACAGATTGTGTACAAATGGGGGAAATTCAAGACCATTGTTGCCCTCCCCAGGAGTGGTCGACCAACAAAGATCACTCCAATAGCAAGGCATGTAATAATCGGTGAGATCACAAAGGACCCCAGGGTAACTTCTAAGCAACTGAAGGCCTCTCTCACATTGGCTAATGTTAATGTTCATGAGTCCACCATCAGGAGAACACTGAACAACGATGGTGTGCATGGCAGGGTTGCAAGGAGAAAGCCACTGCTCTCCAAAAAGAACATTGCTGCTCGCCTTCAGTTTGCTAAACATCAAGTAGACAAGCCAGAAGGCTATTGGAAAAATGTTTTGTGGATGGATGAAACCAAAATAGAACTTTTTGGTTTAATTGAGAAGCGTCATATTTGGAGAAAGGAAAACTGTATTCCAACATAAGAACCTTATCCCATCTGTGAAACATGGTTGTGGTAGTATCATGGTTTGGGCCTGTTTTGCTGCATCTGGGCCAGGATGGCTTGCCATCATTGATGGAACAATGAATTCTGAATTATACCAGTGAATTCTAAAGGAAAATGTCAGGACATCTGTCCATGAACTGAATCTCAAGAGAAGGTGGATCATGCAGCAAGACAATGACCCTAAGCTCACAAGTCGTTCTACCAAAAAATGGTTAAAGAAGAATAAAGTTAATGTTTTGGAATGGCCAAGTCAAAGTCTTGACCTTAATCCAATCTAAATGTTTTGGAAGGACCTGAAGCGAACAGTTCATGTGAGGAAACCCACCTACATCAACAGTTACTGGAAACATTTAGTTGCAGTTATTGCTGCACAAGGCAGTCACACCAGATACTGAAGGCAAAGGTTCACATACTTTTGCCACTCACAGATATGTAATATTGGATCATTTCCCTCAATAAATAAATTATCAAGTATAATATTTTTGTCTCATTTGTTTAACTGGGTTCTCTTTATCTACTTTTAGGACTGGTGTGAAAATCTGCTGATATTTTAGGTCATATTTATGCAGAAATATAGAAAATTCTAAAGGGTTCACAAACTTTCAAGCACCACTGTAGATAAGAATAAAAGTCAGTTGTGGCCATAAGAAATGAACATTATTCTATTGTGACTATTACTGCCCCTCCCCCCCAAAAAAGAAAAGAGTTCATAAAAAGGTTATTGGTGTATATTGATGTGTCACTGTAACTCCCTTCCTTAAGATCAACTCTGTTAAAGCACATTGCCCTCAGAGTCTTATTCCAGAAGGCATGATGTGGTATCCGACAAGCAGCAGAATTTTTTACAAACAGCTCGAATCTGATGTAATATCCCCATGGCAAGATTCTCTGCTGTGCCTGTGCTGAAATATCAGAACTGTATTTAATGTGGTGGAGAAGACAGCTGGACCCAAATTCTATTTAATTTCTGGTTACACAAATCTGCTAAGCAACAAAGTAAAAAAAAAAACTGATACAAATTTATGCACCTTTAACTCAAAGTATTTCTTGGGGTTGGGTGTTTTGAATCCTGAAACCCAACTCAATCCAGGCTGCAAAGATGTCTGAAAGATAGACTGTGACTTTTTTCTGTTTGTACATGGGTGTACAGTAGCTGTGGAAAATGTGTTGACCTTATTGGCTCTTTGAAATGCTGGGGATTGATGTAAAGCCCTGCACACTACAGCTCGCAATGGGTTTGCAAATACTTAGCAATGAAAAAATGATAGCATCACCACGAATTGTGTGATGCATGGCGAATGTTCTCCAAGCTTCGCAAGTTGTTTTTTTGGTGTGGCTCCGCCTCATGAGTGGCCAAAAACATCACAAAAAAGTGTATAGATACATCTTGCGATGCGCTGGGACACATCTTCAGTGATGTTCCTGAGGTCACTGGGTGTTTCGGGTCTTTCAACATCAGACACCCTCACTCAGGCGACCCAGCCGGGGCTGATCAGACCCTGACTTGTGTCCCAGCAGCGTTAGCCCACATTTCAGACCTTTTAATCCAAATCCACCTAGAGGCTCTCTCTGCAGCCTCTATGGTGGACTTGATGGTTCTCCTCTTCCTAACTCCTGTGATGCCAAGGAGGGTGCAGGTCTTGCATAGGGAGTGGGCTGCAAAGCCTCGACATCCCACCTCTATTGGCTCACAGCGGGCTTTCCAGCCTCTCCTCTGGTATTCCTCTACCAGCTTGTGGTATTTGAGCCGCTTGTGCTCATTGGCCTCTTCCATGTGGTCCTCCCAAGGGCCTGTTAATTCCAATAGGAGGACTTGCTTCAAAGAGGCAGATGTCAACACCACGTCTGGTCTCAAGGAGGTTGTTGTCACATACTCTGGGAACTTGAGCTGCCTGCCCAAGTCAACCTGCAGTTCCCAGTCTGATGCCAATGAGAGCAGGCTGGTTGCTGGTGTTGGCTGTGACTGTGCTCGTGGCTTCTCTCCGGCTTTCACGAACAGTACTGACCTCTGGCCACGGATGTATTTGTTGTTGGCCACTGCAGTGGAGATGGTCTCGGCCGCTGTCTTCAGCACCTGGTCGTGACACCAGCGGTAGCGGCCTCCTCCGAGGGCTGCTGGGCAGCTGCTGAGGATGTGTTCCAGTGTGCCCCTTCCTGGGCAGAGAGGACATGTTGGAAGGTCACTCTTTCCCCAGGTGTGCAGGTTGGGTGGGCTGGGTAGCACATCATACACAGCCTGGACCATGAACTTGATGTGCTGTGGCTCTGCCTTCCAGATGTCATTCCAGGTCAGCTTCCTCTCCAGCGCTCCTTCCCACCTTGTTGATGCTCCCTGCTGCCTCATGCTTGCCATCCTGCTGGTCCTCACCTCCTCAACCCCTGCCCGCACCTCCTCCAGGACAAGATGGCATCTGACCTTTCCCTGGGCTAGGTCACAGCGGGGCTGAGCGATGACCCCCAGCCCTGCTCGTCCGACAGCCACTGAGCCCAATAGAGCCCTGTGTCTTAGTCGGGATTCCGCCAGCTCCAGCCCCTCTTGAACTCTGAACTTCCTGCCCGTCCTTACCACAATGCCTGCTGCTGCAACTCTGGAGTCACTGGATTCTTGATAGGCTAGTGCCTATCTTGTGAGGGAGACTCTGAATTCCTCCTCCGCGCTGCTGAAAGGAAGCTTAAGTTTACTGCTCTTCCCATACAGTGCTGTGCTAGTGAGACTACGTGGCAGGCCCAGCCATCTTCGGAAATAGGAGCTGATCATTCTCTCTAGGGTCTCCACAGTGGTCATGGTCACCTCATACACCAACAGTGGCCAGAGGATGTGGGGCAGAATGCCATCTTGGTATAACCATGCCTTGAACCTTCCGGGAAGGCCAGACTTGTCCACTGCAGACAACCATGCTTCAAGCTTCTTGATGGTAGTTTGGACTGCTGCTGTGTCTCTGAGGCTGCTGTTGAAAACCTTGCCCAGGCTTGCGACTAGTTTTTCAGTGATAAATGGTATTACCACACCGTCCACAAAGAAGCGAAACTTGTCCACCACTTTCCCTCTCTTCAGGACCATGGATCTGGATTTTGCTGGTTTAAAGCTTATCCTAGCCCAGTGGATGAGCTTTCCCAGGCCCTGAAGGATCCACCGGCATCCAGGCACTGATGTGGTGGTCACCGTCAGGTCGTTCATAAAGGCTTGGATGGGGGGTTGTCTGATTCCAGACTTGGACAGGGGGTCTCTACACTCTGTCTCAGCTGCCTTCGCCAACATACTCATGGCAAGGGCAAACAGGATAACTGAGATTGTACAGCCAGTAATGATTCCTTTCTCAAGCCGATGCCAATTTGATGTTACGCTCCCTGAAGTCATTCTCAGCCTGAAGTTCCCATAGTAATTCAGGATGAGGTCTGTGGCAGCGGGGGCGTGGTCAAGCGCCGGTCTGTGACAGGAGGGCGGAGTCAGGGAAGGTGAGTGGCAGAATCACTACACCTGACGGCAATTAACCTGTGTTTGTGTGTCTTCCCAGTGACCGCGCCCTATTTAAGGAGGCAGAGGGAGAGCAGAGGGAGTGCTTCCCAAGACAAGACGACAGTGTGTGTGTGTCTCCAATTTACGTTTTGAAATTGTCGGACTGGAAAGTACGGCAATAAAGCCTTCTGATTACCTTGATCTCTGTCCTGCTGTCCTCTGTGCTCCACCCACACATAGGGAACATACTACAGTGGTGCTGAAACCTGGGAAAAGTGGAGCACCAACCAAGCAGCCCCATGGAATCCTCCCCGTTCGCCGACCTGGTCCACGCCCTCGCCACGGCTCAGCAAAGCCAGCACCAGGTGCTCGTCACACTCCGAAAGGAACAAGAGCGGCGCTTCGAAGCCCTGGTGCTGGCCCAGCAGGAAGATCGCGAGGTGTTCCGGCATCTCCTCGCGTCGGCGGGGTCCACCAGCGCTCCGGCCGCAGGCCCGTCCCCCCTCACTGTCACCAAGATGGGCCCACAGAATGACCCCGAGGCATTCCTCATGTTGTTTGAACAGGTTGCCGAAGCCTCGGGGTGGCCGATGGAGCAGCGCGCGGAGCGCCTCCTCCCCCTGCTAATGGGAGAGGCACAGCTGGCCGCGCTACAGCTCCCCGCCGACCGCCGGCTGGCCTACACGGACCTCCGCCGGGCCGTCCTCCAGCGCGTGGGGCGCACACCGGAACAACAGTGCCAGCGCTTCCGTGCGCTGCGGTTGGAGGAACTCGGCCGGCCGTTCGTGTTCGGCCAGCAGCTCCGGGACGCCTGCTGGCGGTGGTTGAGGGCCAACGATCGCGACGCCGAGGGAATCGTCGACCAGGTGGTACTGGAACAGTTCATCGCCCGCTTACCAGCAGGAACCGCAGAGTGGGTCCAGTGCCACCGCCCGGCGTCGCTGGATCAGGCAGTCAGGCTGGTGGAGGATCATTTGGCGGCTGTTCCGGCAGCAGGACAGCCGATGACATCAACCCTTCTCTCCTCTTCTCTCTCTCTCTCTCTCTCTCCCCTTCCTTCTGTGTCCTGTCCTCGCCCCATTCCCCCACCGTGGAGACAGGGGCCGGCTCCACCCCAGCCAGCCCGCTGCACACGTGGTGCCCTCCCGTTTCTCCCTTCTGTGTCTGTCTCTCCCCCCCCCTCAGGTGAGTGAGCCCCAGAGCACTGGTGCAGAGGGAAAGCCCGGGCCGGTTTGCTGGCGCTGCAGGGAGCCGGGCCACCTGCAACAACAATGCACGGCAATGGAAGTGGGCATGGTGGTACGGATCCCCGACACGCCAGAGGCCGCCCTCGATCGGGCCAGAGCGTATCGCATACCAGTGAGTGTCCAAGGGGCTACATATCAGGCGTTGGTGGATTCTGGTGGCAATTAGACCTCGATCCGCCAAAGCCTGGTTCAAGATGAGGCATTGGGGGGAGCACAGGGGGTGAAGGTGTTGTGTGTGCATGGGGATGTTCACAGCTACCCTTTGGTGTCGGTCCACATATTTTTCAGAGGGGAAAAATCTATAGTGAAGGCAGCGGTTAATCCTCGCCTTACCCACTCTTTAATTTTGGGGACTGATTGGCTGGGATTTCGGGGTTTAATGACGCGCCTAGTAAAGAGTGGGTCCTGCCATTTGACAGGGGGAGGTCCCGGTGTCGCTTTGGCGGGAGCAGCTGTCGCAGAGCTGTCTACATCATCTCCGCGTCAGAGTGAGGACCGCCGGCTCCTCCTCTCTCTATTGGGGAATCCCTCGCGGATTTCCCAATAGAACAATCGCGAGACGAGACTCTGCAGCATGCGTTTGACCAAGTGAGAGTAATCGATGGTCAAACGCTCCAGCCGAACGCCACCCCGTCCTTCCCCTACTTCGCAGTTATGATGGATAGATTATACCGAGTGACGCAGGACACTCAAACTAAAGAGCGAGTCACACAGCTGTTAATTCCGAAGAGCCACCGGGAATTGGTATTCCAGGTGGCTCACTTTAATCCCATGGCTGGACACTTAGGGCAGGATAAAACACTAGCCCGAATAATGGCCCGATTCTATTGGCCGGGGATTCGCGGCGATGTTCGTAGGTGGTGTATGGCATGCCGCGAATGCCAGTTAGTAAATCCAGCGGCCATTCCAAAAGCGCCTTTGCGCCCTCTTCCGTTAATTGAGACCCCGTTCGAGAGAATTGGGATGGATCTCGTCGGGCCATTAGATCGGTCAGCACGAGGGTACCGCTTTATATTAGTTCTGGTGGACTATGCAACGCGATACCCGGAAGCAGTGCCTCTGCGCAATATCTCAGCACGCAGTATTGCGGAGGCACTCTTCCGCGTCATCTCCCGAGTTGGAATCCCGAAAAAGATTCTGACTGATCAAGGCACTACATTTATGTCACGGACACTGCGCGAACTGTATGGGTTATTGGGGATTAAGCCGATCAGCACCAGTGTGTATCACCCACAAATGGACGGTTTAGTAGAACGGTTCAACCGCACCCTCAAAAATATTATTAAAAAGTTTGTAAGTGAGGACGCACGTAATTGGGATAAGTGGCTCGAGCCCTTGCTGTTCTCAGTGCGAGAGGTCCCTCAAGCCTCCACGGGGTTCTCTCTGTTCAAATTATTATATGGGCGTAAGCCGCGCGGCATCCTAGATGTGCTGCGGGAAAATTGGGAGGAGGGACCTTCACAAAGCAAAAATGAAATTCAGTACGTTATGGACCTGCGCGCAAAACTCCACACGCTCACCCACCTAACTCAGGAGAATTTGCGTCAGGCCCAGGAACGGCAAGCCCGCCTGTACAACAAGGGTACGCGCCTTAGAGAGTTCACTCCGGGAGATAAGGTACTCGTACTGTTGCCCACGTTGAGCTCCAAATTGATCACCAAGTGGCAAGGACCCTTTGAGGTCACACGGCGAGTCGGGGACGTCGACTATGAGGTGAGGCGAACGGACAGGGGTGGGGCACTACAGATTTACCACCTCAATCTGCTTAAACTCTGGAATGAGGAGGTCCCCGTGGCGTTGGTGTCGGTAGTTCCGGAGAAGGCGGAGCTGGGGCCGGAGGTTCAAAAAGGGACATTGGCATCATATACCTCTCCAGTCCCCTGTGGAGACCACCTCTCACCGACCCAACTCACGGAGGTCGCGCAGTTGTAGACCGAGTTTTCAGATGTGTTCTCGCCCCTGCCCGGTTGCACTAACCTCATAGAGCACCACATAGAGACGCCCCCGGGGGTGGTAGTGCGTAGCTGCCCTTACAGGCTACCCGAACACAAAAAAAAGGTGGTTCGGGAAGAACTTGAGACCATGCTCAAAATGGGCATCGTCGAGGAGTCCCACAGTGACTGGAGCAGCCCGGTGGTCTTGGTACCCAAGGCTGACGGGTCGGTTGGGTTCTGTGTGGACTATAGAAAAATCAACGCGGTGTCTAAATTCGATGCGTACCCAATGCCTCGTATTGACGAGCTGCTCGATCGACTAGGCACGGCTCACTTTTATTCGACACTGGATTTGACGAAGGGATATTGGCAGATCCCCTTGACTCCATTATCCCGGGAAAAAACGGCCTTTTCCACACCGTTCGGCTTGCACCAATTCGTCACACTTCCTTTTGGGCTGTTTGGGGCGCCTGCTACGTTTCAGCGGCTGATGGACAGGGTCCTCCGCCCCCACGCCACCTATGCGGCCGCATACCTTGATGATATAATAATTTATAGTAACGACTGGCAGCGGCACTTACAACACCTGAGGGCTGTCCTTAGGTCGCTGAGGCAAGCGGGTCTCACTGCCAACCCGAAGAAGTGTGCGATTGGGCGGGTGGAAGTACGGTATCTGGGCTTCCACTTGGGCAACAGGCAGGTGCGTCCCCAAATTAACAAGACAGCAGCAATTGCGGCCTGCCTGAGGCCCAAAACCAAAAAGAGGGTGAGACAGTTCCTGGGGCTGGCTGGCTACTATCGTAGGTTTATACCTAATTATTCGGACGTCACCAGCCCGCTGACTGATCTCACTAAAAAGGGGGCACCAGATCCAGTCCAGTGGACGGAGCAGTGCCAGCGGGCTTTCTCTGAGGTAAAGGCTGCACTGTGTGGGGGGCCACTATTTCACTCCCCTGACTTTTCTCTCCCTTTTGTGTTGCAGACCGATGCGTTGGACAGAGGGCTGGGGGCAGTGTTGTCCTAGGAGGGGGAGGACCGCCCCATCCTGTACATTAGCAGGAAGCTGTCGGTGCGTGAGGGGCGCTACAGCACAGTCGAAAAAGAATGTCTAGCGATCAAGTGGGCGGTCCTCACCCTCCGTTACTACCTGCTGGGGCGCCCTTTCACCCTCTGTTCGGACCACGCGCCCCTCCAGTGGCTCCACCGCATGAAAGATGCCAACGCGCGGATCACCCGTTGGTATCTGGCACTCCAACCCTTCAATTTCAAGGTGGTCCACAGGCCGGGGGTGCAGATGGTCGTGGCGGACTTCCTCTCCCGTCAAGGGGGGGGAGTCGGCTGCAGGCCAGACGGCTGCCCGGCCTGAGTCGGGCGGTGGGGTTATGTGGCAGCAGGGGCGTGGTCAAGCGCCGGTCTGTGACAGGAGGGTGGAGTCAGGGAAGGTGAGTGGCAGAATCACTACACCTGACGGCAATTAACCTGTGTTTGTGTGTCTTCCCAGTGACCGCACCCTATTTAAGGAGGCAGAGGAAGAGCAGAGGGAGTGCTTCCCAAGACAAGACGACAGTGTGTGTGTGTCTCGAATTTACGTTTTGAAATTGTCAGACTGGAAAGTACGACAATAAAGCCTTCTGATTACCTTGATCTCTGTCCTGCCGTCCTCTGTGCTCCACCCACACATAGGGAACATACTACAAGGTCCTTGATCTTGTCAGGTATGTGGTGTCGGTCCAGCGTAGTTTCTACCAACTTGTGGGAGATTGACCCATATGCATTGGCTAGGTCCAGCCAAAGCAATGCCAGGTCTCCATTCCCCTCACGTGCTTCCCTGATCAGCTGAGTGACCACTCCAGTGTGTTTCAGGCAGCCAGGAACTCCAGGAATGCCGCCCTTCTGTACTGAGGTGTCAATGTACTTGTTCTTTAGGAGGAAGTCTCTCATCCTTCTGGTGAGGATGCTGAAGAAGACCTTTCCCTCCACACTGAGGAGTGAGATGGATCGGAACTGCTCCAGCCTGGTTGAGTTCTCCTCCTTAGGTATCCAGATGCCCTCTGCCTGTCTCCACTGGTTTGCGATGGTCCCCCTCAGCCAAATCACTCACAGCAACTTCCAGAGGATTCTGAGGAGGTTTGGGCAGCACTTATACACGTTATAGGGTACTCGACTTGGGCCTGGAGTAGAGCTGGCTCTGGCTGCTGTTATCACCTCCTGGACTTCCTTCCAAGTGGGTTCTGAGGTGTTAAACTCCATTGTAGGGACTGGCATGTCCAGGATGGCTCTCAGTGGTCCAAGCTCTTGCTCTCTGTTTGGGTCAGTGAGGGTGTTGTACAGGAAGTTGTCCACTTCCTCCTGGGAGCACTCAAGACACCCACTTCGTTTCTGTCCTAATAACCACTTTGTGAAGCCAAAAGGGTTATCTAGGAAGGAACTTCACTTCCTGGCTCTTTCTCTCCTCCTTCTCCTATGCTATTCAGCTCTATGCATGGTCATGAGTTTCTTCCTGCAGATGTGCCGGAGCTCTGCAAGGGGTGGCTTGTCCTCCTCAACTGCAGCTTTGAATTGCTTTGCCAGCATACACAGCTCTTTCCGTAGCTGGTGGATCTTCTTTGCCCTGCGGTTTTAGTGCAAGTGGGCTTGCTGGACTTAAACTCCTCAACTCCAAACCTTTCTGCCCCAAAGTTTGTAATAATGGTGGTCAGGTACTTGAGTTGGCCTTCTATGCCTCCCTTTGCCGTAGAGTTGATGATACTGGATGTATCCTTGTCAAACTGTTCCCACAACTCGTGCTTCTTTGCTTGAGGCCTCTTGATTGGATGGTTCTGGGCTACCCTGCTAGGAGTTGGAGTGCTGCGCACCTGGAGGTTCTGGGCTCTGTGGGTTGTCTCCGGGCCGGGCTCCTCCTGCGTCTCACCAGGCGTTGGTCCTGTGCGTTGTGCTGCATTCTCCTGCACCTAGCATTTCTTCCAGCCCTGGTGGATTTTTTGACCTCGATTGTTCTTGCAGATTTTACTGCAGATACATAAGCTTGTCATTGTCGATAGTCCATTCTTCAAGGTCATCATCGTTAGGTCCGTCCTGTTGGGGCGCTCATCCTCCCCCCTCTCAGACTCCCCTGCGGGTCTTTCTCTGTAGGTTGATCTATAGCTTGCTTGGGTTCTCCCTCACGGGAGATGCAGGTTGGGCTGCTAACCCTTCCTACCCCGGACGCCGTCTTTCTGAGCTGTCACTGTCTTTCCAGTTGTCACCAGTTTTTCTTGGTTGTCATCCAGTCTCTCCCTGGGAGTCACTGGTCAAGCCAGTTAAAAGTGTATAGATACATCTTTTGATGCACTGGGACACATCTTCAGTGATGTTCCTGAGGTCACTGGGTGTTTCTACATGCATTGAAATTTGGTGGATATATTTGCATCAGCAAACTATGTGGTGAATACATGCAGATGGGTTTGGGAATATTTCCTGAAGCTCGGGGAACCTTTGTCAAGCCTCTTGAGATGTATTTGTCTTGAATTTGTATCCCCAATGCTCACAAGAGCTTCATCAACACAGAGGCTTGGCACAGCCTAACCTTCCGCTGAGTCTTAAAAAGTGCATTTACATTTGGGGATCCTTCAGAGTGTGTTGTGCACACACTTGGGACCCAATTGTTATGGGAAACATCTGATACTGATTTGAGCACAATCAGCATGTGCATATAAGGACGCTGCTTTCACAGAGACTTTGTGAAGCATTCTGTCAGGTGTGCGGCAGTAGACTAATCTAAGTGCAGGAAGTGCGTTTATTAGCAGGCATGATATTTACAAAAACAAAACATGAGGGAGGCAAGGTCAGAGTAAGAAAAAACACAAATGAAACCAAAAACAAAACAGAAAGCAGAGTATTTAACCAGAGTCATAAACATGGCTAGAAACAAACGTGACAGTGATTCTGATAATACTTTGCAAAGTCTCTGTGAAAACATCGTCCTTATCTGTACGTGCTGATTACACTCAAATCAGCATCAGGTGTTTCCCATAACAACTGGGTCCCAAGAGTGCACACAACACGCTCTGTGAATGAGGGTAGCTGCTTGAGCTGTGCCAGGCTTTAGCACAGGAAGGCGTGACAGTCAAATGTTCACTTGCTGTGTGACCACAGCTTTTGGTTCACCTGTATATCACCATGCATCTCCACCAAAATGCCTAATTTTCATTGATAACCCATTGCAAAGCATCGTGAGCTGTAGTGTGACCGTAGCTTAAAGCTAGACGGCCTTTCGATTCCATAAAATCGGTGAAATTTAGTTCCCTCTGAAATATGGTCATTGTGTATATGTTTATTTCTGTAATATCTCAAACAGGCCATTCTGTGCCTGGGAAGTTATTTAATTTGAGGGGATTCCTCTAGCAAATAATGTGCATGAAATTGCTCACTTTGTGCAGTCAAGCAGACAGAGGAAGTCCGTGTGAGCAGGCGCAGGTTTACCTTCTTCTTTTGGGTTTTATGGTAGCTGGGATCCACAGTGTTGCATTACTGCCATCTACAGGTTTACCATAAAAATGCACTGACAGTTACATCATTCTGTCGCTAAACACTGAGGTGCTTGCTGACCGCCGACATTTATTAGTTTGGTCCTGCATTTCCTTTCCTTCACAACATAATATCTTTTCTTTTCGCTTTCCATTACTGTAGCTGGTCTTTCATATTTCATTCGCACACTCACGTCCTCCATTTGTCTCTCCTGTTTCAAATTTGTATCCCACAATGTCTTGCATGAACGGGGAAAGCCCACCATATGATGCATGATGTAGTATCGTGAATTGGGTCATTTTGAAGCAGGAAAATATAGCAGAGAATATAGGGCTATGTGGCTCTAAATTCATTAATTGTTCTATTAAAAAAAACCCTCATAAAATTGGAAGTCTGTGATTTGAATTCAGTAGCTTTCAGTCCACGAAACAAAAATAATTGGGTGTCAGGGAAAATTCTTTTTATGACCTACACTTGCAAAATCTGAAAGGCATCCATCCATTATCCATAACTGCTTATCCTGTGTAGGGTCACAGGCAAGCTGGAGCCTATCCCAGCTGACTATGGGCAAGAGGCAGGGTACACCCTGGACAAATTGCCAGATCATTGCAGAGCTAACACGTAGAGACAAACAACAATTCACACCTATGGTCAATTTAGAGCCACCAATTAGCCTAACTTGCATGTCTTTGGATTCTGGGGGAAATTGGAGCACCCAGAGTAAACCCACGCAGACACAGGGAGAACATACAAACTCCACACAGAAAGGCCCCAGTCAGCCGCTGGGTTCAAACCCAGAACCTTCTTGCTGTGAGGTGACAGTGCCAACCACTTCACCACCATGCTGCTCACCTGAAAGACAGTCTACCTCTAAAGTAACAGATTTTTGATGGTCAGAGAGGTATCTAAAAAGTGGCCTGAGATGGCCATTGCCACTCACTGAATAGACTCGCCAACCACTGTGGCTATCCCAGAGCTGATATATTGTTGTTCAATCATGGGGAACAAGCTTAAATTTGGTCATCAATGACCATGTCTTCTTACTTTTATATTTCAATGCAGAAAGAGAGACTTTGAGAGAAGATATTAATTTAATGTATTTAATATTAAATCTGCTGATTATAAGGAGAAAGAATGTCTCCTTTACTGGTAATAAAATATTAGAATGCTAAATACTTGTGGAAGAAGACTGTAATGTGGGCTGTGCTGCATCATTCATTTTCTATAAATTAGACTTCCAGTACAGTCCAGCTCATGCCACTTGCAAAAGTTCTATGATGCCTCATGCATTGTAGGGTGCTTTCAGAATGTAGAGTACACGCAGTTACTGTGTAATGCAACACCAAGAGTCTCAATAAAACAGGTCAGGAAGGCCAGTTCCATCACAGGACTGAATCAATACTCACACTAGACAGTGACAGAGAAGGAGATCTTAGCCATTTTAAAGAAGATTCTGAACAATTCAGACAATCCAATCCCTGATGTGATATGCAGGAACACTTTTAGACACCAGAGCTACACTACTGTGCTCAAGACTGAGGTACCCTATTTTTTTTCCATACAAACTTTGTTTCTATTTTATGACTTCTACATTATTGAGTCAGTACAAAAACATTTTAGAGTTCTAAACATTCATTTTCCAGCACAAAATTAAATGTTACAAGAAAAAAATAAGTTTGTATCTGAGCAGCATATTACATAAAGTTAAAGTCCTTCACGCGCCATGTGGCGCAGCCGATCTCCGTTTCCGCAGCCTTCGGCCTCTTGCCTATTACATAGCTAGGGTTACAGTGGGGGGCTAGTCCTCTGGTAACCACGAGAGTTTAACTCCCCACTCGCATCTGTATTGCAGCGTGCCTTGCCAGATAGTAGTAGGTACCATTTTTATGATGGTCTTTGGTATGACCCAACTGTGAATAGAACTCACGATTGAGAGGCGGACACGCTACCACTAGGCCACTAGCCAGTAGCATATTACGTACAGGCCTAGGAATTCATATATTTTTTCACCAGCCAGTCGGACTAGTTACCTTCCAAAGTAACTAGCCAAACAGAAAATCAACTAGCCAAAATTTGTTCATGTATGAATTTTACTTCTGTCAAAAATAACACAAAAGAGAGTAGTTACCATTGTTCATGACTAATGTGCATTTATTTCAAGACCCAAATATTTTGATACTGTTGTTAAATGAGAACAACACAGAGCACCATAATATAATATCAACAAATAATAATATATTGGAAAACTTGGCAACTTGGTGTATGAGTATTGAAAACAAATATACTTACTATCATGACTATAGCACCCAAAATATGTCCAACATGCTTTCTGTATTTAACCATTTATGAGAGAGAAAGCATTAGGAGCTTCGTATTGACTAGGAATCAACTTGAAAAAAATTAATTATTCCATAAAAATCCTATCGCAGCCAAGGCCTACCCTGCTCCCACATTTGCTTATAAGTCTTTTGTCATTTCTCCTTCTCGTACGCTTTATCGGCTGCCTTTTTCTCCTCTTCAGACCGAGGTTGCTTTGTCCCCGTCTCTGGCGGTTTCTGTACACCTTTCAGAAAATTCCACATCGCAACGTAGCTTTGGCAGATGTAGATGTAAACAACAACAAAAACACGTGTTTAAATGGCTGATAATGTAGCCACATCTATTGAATTTGATAACGTGATGTGGCAGCGTCGGTCTGTGAATGGAGGGCGGAGTCAGGGAAGGTAAGTGGTGGAATCATTGCACCTGATGGGGATTAACCTGTGTTTGTGTGTTTTCCCCAGTGGCCGTGCCCTTTAAAAAGAGAGGAGAGCAGAGAAAGGGATCTCTCCCCAACCAGAACATGTGTATGTGTGTGTGCGCACACGTGCGCGCACATGCGGCTGGGAAGTGATAAAAGGCTGAAAAGCTAGCAATAAATAGTTCATTGAGAACTCAGTTCTGGCCTGCCGTGCTTCTGTGCTCCACCCACCTGGTCCAATACTACATGTGATTACCGCGATATTCAACGAGATGCGTTATATGCACGTGCAGTAGTGAAAAAAACGACAGCCTGACTCGTATATGATATGATTCAGAATTCTTCGGTAGTTTCCGTCCTGCCAATAAACACGGACACGGCACACGCTTAATATGTGGCGGCTTTAGTTGACGGTGTGTCTGAATCTTCGCTTCATATATATTTTTTATTTTCAACTGGCCAGCCGGCCTGGCTAGTGACAGGAATTACCCGCCAAATGACAAATTAAGTCGCCTCGGGCGACCGGACCACCGCGAATTTCGAGCCCTGACATAAGATACCACTTTTCAGATTAGAAAAGAAAATATAATGAAGGCTACTGGGTTTTGGTGCAAATTAAAGAAGCGAGTGTGACAGTCAAAGTGGAACTGTGGCTGGTTCTGTAAGATGCTCAGTAAAACCTACAGCTCATTTCCTTCTAAAACTGCACTCTTACCTGAGACTGCTATTTTTTTTAAAACAAAGGGTCGTCTCACATGAAATATTGGCTTTGTTTCATTTATCATGGCTTACTGCTGTTGATTATGGCTTACTGCTGCTTATCTACACCCCTACAGTGGTGCTTGAAAGTTTGTGAACCCTTTCGAATTTTCTATATTTCTGCATAAATATGACCTAAAACATCATCAGATTTTCACACAAGTCCTAAAAGTAGATAAAGAGAACCCAGTTAAACAAATGAGAGAAAAATATTATACTCAGCCATTTATTTATTGAGGAAAATGATCCAATATTACATATCTGTGAGTGGCAAAAGTATGTGAATCTTTGCTTTCAGTATCTGGTGTGACCCCCTTGTGCAGCAATAACTGCAACTAAACGTTTCCAGTAACTGTTGATCAGTTCTGCACACCGACTTGGAGGAATTTTAGCCCATTCCTCCATATAGAACAGCTTCAACTCTGGGATGTTGGTGGGGTTCCTCACATGAACTGCTCGCTTCAGGTCCTTCTACAACATTTCGATTGAATTAAGGTCAGGACTTTAACTTGGCCATTCCAAAACGTTAACTTTATTCTTCTTTAACCATTCTTTGGTAAAACAACTTGAGTGCTTAGGGTCGTGGTCTTGCTGCATGACCCACCTTCTCTTGAGATTCAGTTCGTGGACAGATGTCCTGACATTTTCCTTTAGAATTCACTGGTATAATTCAGAATTCATTGTTCCATCAATGATGGCAAGCCGTCCTGGCCCAGATGCAGCAAAACAGGCCCAAACTATGATACTACCACGACCATATTTCACAGATGGGATAAGGTTCTTATGCTGGAATGCAGTGTTTTCCTTTCTCCAAACATAACGCTTCTCATTTAAAACAAAAAGTTCTATTTTGGTCTCATCTGTCCACAAAACATTTTTACAATAGCCTTCTGGCTTGTCCACATGATCTTTAGCAAACTGCAGATGAGCAGCAATGTTCTTTTTGGAGAACAGTGGCTTTCTCCTTGCAACCCTGCCATGCACACCATTGTTGTTCAGTGTTCTCCTGATGGTGGACTCATGAACATTAACATTAGGCAATGTGAGAGAGGCCTTCAGTTGCTCAGAAGTTACCCTGGGGTCCTTTGTGACCTCGCCGACTGTTACATGCCTTGCTCTTGGAGTGATCTTTGTTGGTCGACCACTCCTGGGGAGGGTAACAATGGTCTTGAATTTCCTCCATTTGTACACAATCTGTCTGACTGTAGATTGGTGGAGTCCAAACTCATTAGAGATGGTTTTATAACCTTTTCCAGCCTGATGAGCATCAACAACGCTTTTTCTGAGGTCCTCAGAAATCTCCTTTGTTCATGCCATGATACACTTCCACAAACATGTGTTGTGAAGATCAGACTTTGATAGATCCCTGTTCTTTAAATAAAACAGGGTGCTCACTCACACCTGATTGTCATCCCATTGATTGAAAACACCTGACTCTAATTTCACCTTCAAATTAACTGCTAATCCTAGAGGTTCACATACTTTTGCCACTCACAGATATGTAATATTGGATCATTTTCCTCAATAAATAAATGACCAAGTATAATTTTTTTCTCATTTGTTTAACTGGGTTCTCTTTATCTACTTTTAGGACTTGTGTGAAAATCTGATGATGTTTTAGGTCATATTTATGCAGAAATACAGAAAATTCTAAAGGGTTCACAAACTTTCAAGCACCACTGTAATTCCAAAAGAGGTTAGTATGCTGTGTAAAATGTAAATGAAAACAAAATGCAATAATTTGCGAATCCTTTTCAACCTATATTCACTTAAATACAATTCAAGGACAATATATTTCATGTTCAAAATGAAACTTTTTTTTTTGTAAAACATTTTTCAAAAAGTTTGTCAAAAATGAACAAACAATTTTTTTATAGATAACACCAATTAGCATGATAATAGTACTCTACTAATTTATTAACAATACATAAGCTAGTGATAGGTAAAAACTCCAAAACATTTTTTTGCAGTGCAATATAAAAGATTTCCTTGTATTTTAAAAATGCACTTTCTTGTATACAATTGATCCCTATGTGCAGCACATGCACTCATAAAAATGTGTCTGACTTTCCATTTAGCTTCTCCGAATTTTTATGAAAGGTCACAATGAATTATTCATACATTTCCCTTCCAGCCCACCTCAACAATGGAGAAAAACAGAGGGATAAATTAAACTTCACATCAGCTTCAATTTCAAAATCAATATTTCAGTTCAGTCAAAGTATTGTTCATGAGTGTCTGATAGACTCACCTCTTTGACTGGTCACTAATTGATTAATAAGTGAAAATAAAATAAATAGAAAAAATATTACTGTACACATTTAAACAAGAAGCCTAATATTTGAATAGTTGGATTGTTCATCAAATAAACCTGTACTGCGGGGGTAAGTAGAATATTTTATTAACAGTTAAGGGGTCTCTGGGTGCACAAAGTTTGAGAGCCTGTGCTTGAGAGAAATGAGGTCAGTCTATCAGGTAACAAGCCTCTCTCAGTCATACTAATGCTATCAGTCAATTTTAATGCACCAACTTAGTCACAGTGGCCTTCAAATTCAGGTCAGATCTCAGTTATTACTTTATTTTCTGCCAACTTCACCATGTGTTATTCATATAGAAATATACTACATTCAAAACTGAAAAAAATACATTTTTGTGCCATGTCCAAATCTGCATTGCAGCTGGTGCATTTTTAGAGAATTCTCTCATAAATGCATGCTGCACAGTCTTGTTCGACTATACTCTAACACACAAAACGCCTTTTATTTTCCAGTGAATGGCATTTCTATACCTAACAAGATCTAAAAAAAAAACCAACCAACCAAACATCTCATCTCATTATCTCTAGCCGCTTTATCCTTCTACAGGGTCGCAGGCAAGCTGGAGCCTATCCCAGCTGACTACGGGCGAAAGGTGGGGTACACCCTGGACAAGTCGCCAGGTCATCACAGGGCTGACACATAGACACAGACAACCATTCACACTCACATTCACACCTACGGTCAATTTAGAGTCACCAGTTAACCTAACCTGCATGTCTTTGGACTGTGGGGGAAACCGGAGCACCCGGAGGGAACCCACGCGGACACGGGGAGAACATGCAAACTCCACACAGAAAGGCCCGCGCCAGCCACGGGGCTCGAACCCGGACCTTCTTGCTGTGAGGCGACAGCGCTAACCACTACACCACCGTGCCACCCCAACCAAACATTAAACAAATTTTTGACCTGTTTCCACACATGCTGTTAAAATTTGAGGTCAATTGAACAAGAACTGGCAAAGTTATTAGATTGTGAAATGATATCACATTTTTTGAAACACCCTGTATATATATATATATATATATATATATATATATATATATATATATATATATATATATATGTGTGTGTGTGTGTGTGTGTGTGTGTGTACCAGTCAAAAGTTTGTACATCCCTACTCATTCATAGATTTTTATGACTATTTTGACTATAGATTTTAGAACAATACTCAAGACATCAAAACTAGGAAATAGCATCTGGAACATTTATGGAATTATGTGGTCAATATAAAAGTGTTAAAACAAAACATGCTTCATTTTATATTCTTCAATGTAGTCACCATTTACTTTCATGACAGTTTTGCACATTATTGGCATTATCTTAACAGGCTTTAACCAAATCAAGCTTGCTGAATGTTTTTTTGGCTTCATTTTTGAAGCAGCTACAACTATATTTTAGAAATGGCTGTCATTAAAAAAAAAAGAAGAGAACACAAACTGATTATAGGCAGTTGGCCAACCAGACTACAACCACCACTCTACCACACCACAACAGCCCTACAACGAGGATCCCCAGTGAAACAGCTTGCTGTAAGGTTGAATAAATATGGATTTGTTGAGCAATTACTCTTGCTGGCTGGTTTAATTCTGACTGGAATACCGGTAAATGATGCACTGTACCTATAAGAGAGAAAAAGAAAGTGAACATAGAAAGGTAGCTGACAGTTTGAGATCCCTTTGAAACACTACTTGTACAACATAGACATGTTCATTTCTTATTTGTGATGAGGTGGACCCAACAGGGCTTCAAACACAAGTTGGTCTGAGGATCAGACAACTGCCATCCAGAAGTAGTAGTATTATTGTTGTCAAGACCACCTAAACCAAGACCAAGTCATAAACAAGACCAAAGTATATTGAGACCAAGACTTTGAGGGGTTGAGATCAAGTCAAAACCAAGACAGTGCGAGACCAAGTCAAGACCATACTAGTGTGTGAAGGGGGGCGGGGAGGGGTAATTGCCATTAACAGGAAGAAACATTTCAAGTTAGCAATAAGTCATGTTATTGGTTGCATTTCAAGCAGGAAATTTTTACATCCAATCACAGTAACGATGTTAAACAAATCAGACAATGCACAGACAATTTAGTGAAATCCCCACAGTTATTGTCTTGAAATAATATTGTAGCGCGGACAATGCGTGGGTGGAGCACAGAGGACGGCAGGACAACGTTTGGAGGTAGTGACAACGTATTTATTAGTAAACTTTTCAGCTCAACTATTCACAGACACACTCAGCCTCCAATCCCGGGTCGCGCTCCCTCTGCGCTCTCTCAGCCTCCTAAAATAGGGAGCGGTTTACTGGGGAAACACACACAAAACACAGGTTAATTACAGTCAGGTGTAGCGAATCTGCCACTCACCTTCCCCGGCTCCACCCTCCTGTCACAGACCGATGCTTGACCACGCCCCCGCTGCCACATACCCCCACCGCCCGACTCAGGCCAGGCGCCCGTCCGGCCCGCAGCCGACTCCCCCCCCCCCCCCCTTGATGGGAGAGGAAGTCCGCCACGACCATCTGCGCCCCCGGCCTGTGGACCACCTTGAAGTTGAAGGGTTGGAGTGCCAGATACCAACGGGTGATCCGCGCGTTGGCATCCTTCATGCGGTGGAGCCACTGGAGGGGCGCGTGGTCCGAACAGAGGGTGAAAGAGCGCCCCAGCAGGTAGTACCGGAGGGCGAGGACCGCCCACTTGATCGCCAGGCACTCCTTCTCAATGGTGCTGTAGCGCCCCTCACGCACTGACAGCTTGCGGCTGATGTATAGGACTGGGCGGTCCTCCCCCTCCACCTGCTGGGACAAAACGGCCCCCAGCCCTCTGTCCGACGCATCCGTCTGCAACAAAAAAGGGAGAGAGAAGTCAGGGGAGTGTAAGAGTGGCCCCCCACACAGTGCAGCCTTTACCTCAGAGAAAGCCCGCTGGCACTGCTCCGTCCACTGGACCGGATCTGGCGCCCCCTTTTTAGTGAGGTCAGTCAGCGGGCTGGTGACGTCCGAATAATTAGGTATAAACCTACGATAGTAGCCAGCCAGCCCCAGGAACTGTCTCACCCCCTTTTTGGTCTTGGGCCTCGGGCAGGCCGCAATCGCTGCCGTCTTATTAATTTGGGGACGCACCTGCCCGTTGCCCAAGTGGAAGCCCAGATACCGTACTTCCACCCGCCCAATCGCACACTTCTTCGGGTTGGCAGTGAGCCCCGCCCGCCTCAGCGACCTAAGGACGGCCCTCAGGTGTTGCAGGTGCCGCTGCCAGTCATTGCTATAAATGATGATGTCGTCTAGGTACGCGGCCGCATAGGTAGCGTGCGGCCGGAGGACCCGGTCCATCAGCCGCTGAAACGTAGCGGGCGCCCCAAACAGCCCAAACGGAAGTGTGACGAACTGGTGTAAGCCGAACGGTGTGGAAAAGGCCGTTTTCTCTGGGGATAATGGAGTCAAGGGGATCTGCCAATATCCCTTCGTCAAATCCAGTGTCGAGTAAAAGCGAGCCGTGCCTAGTCGATCGAGCAGCTCATCAATACGAGGCATTGGGTACGCGTCGAATTTAGACACCGCGTTGACTTTTCTATAGTCCACACAGAACCGGACCGACCCGTCGGCCTTGGGAACCAAGACCACCGGGCTGCTCCAGTCACTGTGGGACTCCTCGACGATGCCCATTTCGAGCATGGCCTGAAGTTCTTCCCGAACCACCTTTTTTTTGTGTTCGGGTAATCTATAAGGGCGGCTACGCACTACCACCCCCGGGGGCGTCTCTATGTGGTGTTCTATGAGGTTCGTGCGACCGGGCAGGGGCGAGAACACATCCGAAAACTCGGCCTGCAACTGGGCGACCTCCGCGAGTTGGGTCGGGGAGAGGTGGTCTCCACAGGGGACCGGAGAGGTACGTGATGCCAATGACCCTTTAGGGACCTCCGGCCCCAGCTCCGCCTTCTCCGGAACTACCGACACCAACGCCACGGGGACCTCCTCATTCCAGAGTTTCAGCAGATTGAGGTGGTAGATCTGTAGCGCCCCCTCCCTGTCCGTTCGCCTAACCTCATAGTCGACGTCCCCGACTCGCCGTGTGACCTCAAAGGGTCCTTGCCACTTGGCGATTAATTTGGAGCTCGACGTGGGCAACAGGACGAGTACCTTATCTCCCGGAGTGAACTCTCTAAGGCGCGTGCCCTTGTTGTACAGGCGGGCTTGCCGTTCCTGGGCCTGCCGCAAATTCTCCTGAGTTAGGTGGGTGAGCGTGTGGAGTTTTGCACGCAGATCCATAACGTACTGAATTTCGCTTTTGCTCTGTGAAGGTCCCTCCTCCCAATTCTCCCGCAGTACATCTAAGATGCCGCGCGGCTTACGCCCATATAATAATTCAAACGGGGAAAACCCCGTGGAGGCTTGGGGAACCTCTCGCACTGCAAACAACAAGGGTTCGAGCCACTTATCCCAGTTACGTGCGTCCTCACTTACGAATTTTTTAATAATATTCTTGAGGGTGCGATTGAACCGTTCAACTAAACCGTCCGTCTGTGGGTGATAAACGCTGGTGCGGATCGGCTTAATACCTAGTAGCCCATACAGTTCGCTCAGTGTTCGTGACATAAACGAGGTGCCTTGGTCAGTCAGAATCTCTTTCGGGATTCCAACCCGGGAGATGACGTGGAAGAGGGCCTCTGCAATACTGCGTGCTGAGATATTGCGAAGAGGCACCGCTTCCGGGTATCGCGTTGCATAGTCCACCAGAACTAATATAAAGCGGTACCCTCGTGTTGACCGATCTAATGGCCCGACGAGATCCATCCCAATTCTTTCGAACGGGGTCTCGATTAATGGTAGGGGGCGCAAGGGCGCTTTTGGAATGGCCGCTGGATTTACTAACTGGCATTCGCGGCACGCCGTACACCACTTACGGACGTCGCCGCGAATCCCCGGCCAATAGAATCGGGCCATTATCCGGGCGAGTGTCTTATCCTGCCCGAGGTGTCCCGCCATGGGATTAAAGTGGGCCGCCTGGAATACCAATTCCCGGCGGCTCTTTGGAATTAATAACTGGGTGACTCGCTCTTTCGTCTGAGTGTCCTGCGTCACTCGGTATAATCTATCCTTCAAAATGGAAAAATAGGGGAAGGATGGGGTGGCGTTCGGCTGGAGCGTTTGACCATCGATTACTCTCACTTGGTCAAACGCGTGTCGCAGAGTCTCGTCTCGCGATTGTTCCAGTGGGAAATCCACGAGGGATTCCCCAATAGAAAGAGGAGGGGCCGGCGGCTCCTCCCCCTGTCGCGGAGATGACGTAGACGGCTCTGCGACCGCTGCTCCAGCCAAAGCGACACCGGGACCCTCCCCCGTCAACCGGCAGGACCCACTCTTTACTAGGCGTGCCATTAAACCCCGAAATCCCGGCCAATCGGTCCCCAAGATCAAAGAGTGGGTAAGGCGAGGATTAACCGCCGCCTTCACTATAGATTTTTCCCCTCTAAAATATATGTGGACCGACACCAACGGGTAGCTGTGAATATCCCCGTGCACACACAACACCTTCACCCCTTGTGCTCCCCCCAATGCCTCGTCTTGCACCAGGCTTTGGCGGATCGAGGTCTGATTGCAGCCTGAATCCACCAAGGCCTGATATGTAGCCCCTTGTACACTTACCGGTATGCGATACGCTCCGGCCCGATCGAGGGCAGCCTCTGGCGCGTCGGGGATCCGCACCACCGCCCCCACCTCCATCGCTGCACATTGTTGCTGCAGGTGGCCCGGTTCCCCGCAGCGCCAGCAAACCGGCCCGGGCCTCCCCTCTGCAGCTGTGTTCTGGGGCTCACTCACCTGAGGGGGGGGAGAGACAGACACAGAAGGGAGAAACGAGAGGGCACCACGGGTGCGGCGGACCGGCTGGGGTGGAGCCGGCCCCCGCCTCCGTGGTGGGGGAATGGGGCGGGGACGGGACACGGGAGGAGGGGGGGGAAGACAGAGAGAGAGAAGAGGAGACAGAAGACGATGTCATCCGTTGTCCTGCCGCCGGTACAGCCGCCAGATGATCCTCCGCCAGTCCTACGGCTTGATCCAGCGACGCCGGATGGTGGCACTGGACCCACTCCGCGGTTCCGGCTGGTAAGCGGGCAACGAACTGTTCCAGCGCCACCTGGTCGATGATTCCCTCGGCGTCGCGATCTTCGGCCCTCAGCCACCGCCAGCAGGCGTCCCGGAGCTGCTGGCCGAACGCGAACGGGCTGCCTGCTTCCTCCATCCGCAGCGCGCGGAAGCGCTGGCGCTGCTGCTCCGGCGTGCTCCCCACGCGCTGGAGGACGGCCCGGCGAAGGTCAGCGTAGGCCAGCCGGCGGTCGGCGGGGAGCTGTAATGCGGCCAGCTGCGCCTCTCCAGTCAGGAGGGGGAGGAGGCGCGCCGCGCGCTGCTCCATCGGCCACCCCGAGGCTTCGGCGACCTGCTCGAACAAGGTGATGAAAGCCTCGGGGTCGTCCTGCGGGCCCATCTTGGTCACAGTGAGGGGAGACGGGCCCGCGGCCGGGGCGCTGGTGGACCCCGCCGACTCGAGGAGCCGCCGGAACGCCTCTCGATCTTCCTGTTGAGCCAGCACCAGGGCTTCGAAGCGGCGCTCCTGCTCCTTTCGGAACGTGACGAGTGCCTGGTGCTGGCTCTGCTGAGCCGTGGCGAGGGCGTGGACCAAGTCCGCGAACGGGGAGGATTCCATGGAGCTGCAGCACTGGTGCTCCACCTTTTCCCGGGTTTCGGCACCACTGTAGCGCGGACAATGCGTGGGTGGAGCACAGAGGACGGCAGGACAACGTTTGGAGGTAGTGACAACGTATTTATTAGTAAACTTTTCAGCTCAACTATTCACAGACACACACTCAGCCTCCAATCCCGGGTCGCGCTCCCTCTGCGCTCTCTCAGCCTCCTAAAATAGGGAGCGGTTTACTGGGGAAACACACACAAAACACAGGTTAATTACAGTCAGGTGTAGCGAATCTGCCACTCACCTTCCCCGGCTCCACCCTCCTGTCACAGACCGATGCTTGACCACGCCCCCGCTGCCACAAATATCCTGAGTCCTCTATATCTGAGACAAGACAGAGTAAAAATGCAGTCAGTCAATTCTGAGACCCTCAAAAAGTAGTCTTTAGACCAGCCTCAAGACCAAGACCGGTCTCAAGTACTAAAATGCTAGAGGAAAGATGCATTTAAAATAAATAACCAAGCATTTGTTTTTACATTTTGTGAAACAAATCAGGAGCAGTAAATATTAATATACTAAACAAAGTATGATAACACTGCTTAAAAAAAAAAAAGTTTTAGGCACAAAAATGCTGTACAATTTTATAAGGAACTGAGCTGCAGGTTTTCTTGAGCATCTTGCAGAACCAGCCACAGTTCTTCTGAAGACTTTTATGGTCACAGTTCTTTCTTTCTTTTTCTTAGCAAAACCAAGCAATTATCTGAAAAGTGATCTCTTACAGAATATGCTTTGTTGACTGACAAACATTTTTCTGTAACACTTCTTATTTGTACTGACTCAGTAAAGCCCAAGTCCTAAAATAATCTACAGTATAGCAAAACTTGTGAAAAAAAACCCCTTTTTTGCACAGTACCGTGTACAACTTGGAGCAGGTATCCAAAACCTACTCACACTGTTAGGGTTTTGCTGGGATTCAAACCTGGTTCGCTGGTGTGATAATCCAGCAAACCCCCACTAGGCCACCAGGGGGATGACTCAAGTGCAGAGGCGTGAGGCGGAAGTAGAAAAGTATCAAAAAGTTTTTACAAAATGTACAATCCACAGCAAAAAACAAAAGTAATCCAAAAGCTCAGAAGATAAAGGGAAAATAAAAAATATCCAAAGTCCAAAAATAAGAAAAAAAGGCAAAAATGCAAAACGCTCAGAAGATCTCAAAAAAAAAAAAAAAAAAAAAAAAAAAAAAAGGTACAAACAATTCAAAAAAGGTCCAAAAAGAAAGCAAAGTACAAAAACCACAACGACACAGGCAAGGAACATGGAACTAGCACTAACAGGCATAGCATAGGAAAAAGACTCTGTGACAAGGGAATAAACAGAGGGGTATTTATACACACACTAAGGAACAGGGCGGGGCAGGAAACAGGCAATGAAGACAAACACAGTGGCAGCCTCTAGAGGCCAAAACAAACATGACAAGATGGAAATAACAGCGGCCTCTAGAGGCCAAAACAGTCCCAGTCCTAACAGGACCCCCCCTCTAGGAGCGTCTCCTGACGTTCCCAGGGTGATCCGGATGGGCCGAATGGAAGTCCCGGCATAGTCCTTTATCTAGAATGTCCTGGGCGGGGACCCAACAGTATTCCTCAGGGCCATAGCCCTCCCAATCTACTAGATATTGAAGCCCGCCGCGGACCCGGCAGGAGTCAAGCAGGCGATGCATGGTGAACGCATTCTGACCCTGGAAGATGCGGGTTCCTAGGGGCAGGGGCATACATGGACGTCAGTATGGGCCACAACAGGGAAACATGGAATGTGGGGTTGATCCTCAGAGTCCGGGGCAACTGGAGCCGGTAGGCGACAGGGTTCACCCTGCGCACCACTTTGAAGGGGCCAATGTAGCGAGGAGCAAGTTTGCGGTTCTCCACCCGCAGTGGAAGGTCCTTAGTGGACAGCCAAACCCGCTGCCCAGGGCGGAAAGCACGGGCAGGTCTTCTATGGCGGTTGGCCTGAGTCTGGTTGGTTCTGGAGGTCTGGATGGTTCTGGTGGTCTGGATGAGGGTCTTCCTGACCTTGCTCCAGGTCTTGCAACACCGTCTCACATATTGGTTGACCGAGGGCACCCCCGCGTCCTCCTCCTGGTCCGGGAACAGAGGTGGCTGGAACCCAAATTGGCACTGGAATGGTGACAGCATGGTGGCCGATGACTGCAGGGTGTTGTGGGCGTACTCTGCCCATGGCAGCCAGGTGCTCCACGATGTCGGGTTATCCATAGCCAGGCCTCGCAGGGTGGTTTCCAGGTCCTGGTTGAGCCTCTCCGTCTGGCCATTTGACTGTGGGTGAAACCCAGAGGAGAGGCTGGCAGTGGCTCCGATGACCTTGCAGAACCCGTACCACACTCAGGAGGAGAACTGGGGCCCTCGGTCTGAGACGATGTCCTGCGGGAGACCAAAGACTTGGAAGACATGAGTGAATAATAGCTTAGCAGTTTCAAGAGCAGAAGGGAGTTTGCACAGTGGTATAAAGCGGCAGGCCTTGGAGAATCTGTCCACAATGACCAAAATGACAGTGTTACCTTGTGACTCGGGGAGACCCGTGATGAAGTCGACTGCCACGTGGGACCAGGGATGCTGGGGAATGGTCAGAGGATGCAGGAGACCCTGGGGGTGCTGTCGTGGGTTCTTACTTCTGGTGCACACTTCGCAGGAAAGGACGAATGACCTCACTTCCTTCTCCATGCTAGGCCACCAGAAGTGCCTTCTCAAAAAGTCCAGGGTCCTTCGAGCTCCTGGGTGGGCGGTGAGAGGGGACGAGTGACCCCACTGGAGAACCTTGGCCCGGGCTTGATGTGGGATGTACAAGAGGCCCAGTGGCCCCATCCCAGGACCGGGGTCCTGGCATTGGGCTCGTCGGACGGCCTCCTCAATACCCCAGCAGACAGGGGCCACAATCCAGGACACAGGGATAATAGGCCCGACTTCACTCTCCCTGTTAGTGGCAGAGAACAGCCTGGACAGTGCGTCATGTTTGGTGGTGTTCTTGGAGCCGGGGCGGTACGATAGGGTGAAGTCAAACCGACTGAAAAACAGGGCCCACCTAGCCTGTCGTGGGTTCAGTCTCTTGGCTTGCTGGAGGTACTCCAGGTTCTTGTGGTCCGTCCAAACCAGGAATGGATGTTGCACTCCCTCCAGCCAGTGCCTCCACTCCTCAAGGGCCAGTTTGACTGCTAGCAGTTCTCGATCCCCCACATCGTACCGGGACTCCACAGGACTCAGGCGGTGGGAGAAGTATGCGCAGGGGTGCAGCTTTCCTTCCGAACGTTGAGAGAGCACCGCGCCGACACCACTGTCCGAGGCGTCCACCTCCACGATGAATGGTTGGGAGGTGTCCGGGAGGACCAGAATGGGTGCCGTGCAGAAGCGGTGCTTGAGGTCTTTGAACGCCTTTTCCGCCTGAGGAGACCAGACATAAGATCCACCTGTCCCTTTGGTGAGGTCCGACATGGGTGCTGCTACAGAACTAAAGTTCCTGATAAACTTGCGGTAGAAGTTAGCAAATCCTAAGAACTGCTGAACCTCTTTGACGGACTTGGGAGTAGGCCGAGAGTTCGGGACATGATGCTCGGAAGTGACCAGGCTTGCCACAGTAGATGCAGCACTTGTCCCTCCTTCTGCGCTCCCTCTCAGATGTGGAGAGGCGAGTACGACCCACTTGCATGGGTTCTGGACAGTCACTGGAGGAGGTAGACGGGCTCCAGGTAGAGGCAGGGAGGCCGGGGAGGCTCAGGACTTGGTGGCGTTCTCTCATCCTGTTGTCCAGACAAGTAGAATGTGAGATCAGTGTTTTGAGGTCACTAGGGCATCCGATAGAAGCCAGACCGTCTTTGATGGGGTCAGACAGACCATGGTGGAAGGCTGACACCAGGGCAGTCTCGTTCCATCCACTTACTGCTGCGAGCATCCGGAACGAGATGGCATAGTCTGCGACGCTTCCCCCTTGCCGGATGGACATGAGCTTTCTGGCTGTGCCTTTACTGATGTCTGCTTGATCGAAGACGCGAAGCATCTCCTCAGTAAACAGCTGGAAATCAGAGCACTCGGGTCCCTGTCTCTGCCAGATAGCAGTGGCCCAGGCCCGCACCTTACCAGCTAACAAGGTTATCACAAGGTAGTGTAGGTGGTAGGCTGAAGCTCAAAGGTGAGTTGGCACTGGGGAAGGAACTCTCGACACTCGCTGTGCTTGCCATCATACCTCTGTGGTGCAGGAAGGCTGGGTTCACGAGGTGAAGAAGGCAGCATGGCAGGAGGCACTGGAGCAGGAGCAGATGGTGGAGCAGGAGATGGGGGCAGAGAAGTCAGCTGTGCCAGGGTTTTCCCAATCTGCTGAAGCAGTACCTCATGGCGAGCAAGGGTCTCACGTTGGCTCACGTTGATACTCCGTCCATGAGTGTCCATGGTGGATCAGAGGCGTGTTAATGCAGCCATCATTCCCTGAAGGTTGGCCGGGTAGACAGATGAAGAAGCCTCTGCTGAGTCGGTCATGACGGAGTCTTTCTGTTAGGGTTTTGCTGGGATTCGAACCTGGTTCACTGGTGTGATAATCCAGCAACCCCCCACTAGGCCACCAGGGGGATGACTCAAGTGCAGAGGCGTGAGGCGGAAGTAGAAAAGTATCAAAGTTTATTTACAAAATGTACAATCCACAGCAAAAAACAAAAGTAATCCAAAAGCTCAGAAGATAAAGGGAAAATAAAAAATATCCAAAAGTTCAAAGTCCAAAAATAAGAAAAGAAAAGGCAAAAATGCAAACGCTCAGAAGATCTCAAAAAAGGTACAAACAAAATTCAAAAAGGTCCAAAAAGAAAGCAACGTAAAAAAACCACAAAGACACAGGCAAGGACCATGGAACAGAGGGAACTAGCACTAACAGGCATAGCATAGGAAAAAGACTCCATGACAAGGGAACAAACAGAGGGGTATTTATACACACACTAATTAAGGAACAGGGTGGGGCAGGAAACAGGCAATGAAGACAAACACAAAAATACAGTGGCGGCCTCTAGAGGCCAAAACAAACATGACAAGATGGAAATAACAGTGGCCTCTAGAGGCCAAAACAGTCCCAGTCCTAACACACACACAAACAGCACTGGTCAAATGATCAAATATACAATGTACAGGAAGGCTACTAAAAGAGAGTAATATAATAATATGAAATATAAGGAGGAATGAAACAGAATTAGCATACAATTGACAAAGTAATGGTATGGTAATTAGCCAACAGATACAACCCTGATTCCAAAAAAGTTGGGACAAAGTACAAATTGTAAATAAAAACGGAATGCAATGATGTGGAAGTTTCAAAATTCCATATTTTATTCAGAATAGAACATAGATGACATATCAAATGTTTAAACTGAGAAAATGTATCATTTAAAGAGAAAAATTAGGTGATTTTAAATTTCATGACAACAAGACATCTCAAAAAAGTTGGGACAAGGCCATGTTTACCACTGTGAGACATTCCCTTTTCTCTTTACAACAGTCTGTAAACGTCTGGGGACTGAGGAGACAAGTTGCTCAAGTTTAGGGATAGGAATGTTAACCCATTCTTGTCTAATGTAGGATTCTAGTTGCTCAACTGTCTTAGGTCTTTTTTTGTCGTATCTTCCGTTTTATGATGCGCCAAATGTTTTCTATGGGTGAAAGATCTGGACTGCAGGCTGGTCAGTTCAGTACCCGGACCCTTCTTCTACACAGCCATGATGCTGTAATTGATGCAGTATGTGGTTTGGCATTGTCATGTTGGAAAATGCAAGGTCTTCCCTGAAAGAGACGTTGTCTGGATGGGAGCACATGTTGCTCTAGAACCTGGATATACCTTTCAGCATTGATGGTGTCTTTCCAGATGTGCAAGCTACCCATGCCACACACACTAATGCAACCCCATACCATCAGAGATGCAGGCTTCTGAACTGAGTGCTGATAACAACTTGGGTGGTCCTTCTCCTCTTTAGTCCGAATGACACGGCGTCCCTGATTTCCATAAAGAACTTCAAATTTTGATTCGTCTGACCACAGAACAGTTTTCCACTTTGTCACAGTCCATTTTAAATGAGCCTTGGCCCAGAGAAGACGTCTGCGCTTCTGGATCATGTTTAGATACAGCTTCTTCTTTGAACTATAGAGTTTTAGCTGGCAACAGCGGATGGCACGGTGAATTGTGTTCACAGATAATGTTTTCTGGAAATATTCCTGAGCCCATTTTGTGATTTCCAATACAGAAGCATGCCTGTATGTGATGCAGTGCCGTCTAAGGGCCCGAAGATCACGGGCACCCAGTATGGTTTTCCGGCCTTGACCCTTACGCACAGAGATTCTTCCAGATTCTCTGAATCTTTTGATGATATTATGCACTATAGATGATATGTTCAAACTCTTTGCAATTTTACACTGTCAAACTCCTTTCTGATATTGCTCCACTATTTGTTGGCGCAGAATTAGGGGGATTGGTGATCCTCTTCCCATCTTTACTTCTGAGAGCCGCTGCCACTCCAAGATGCTCTTTTTATACCCAGTCATGTTAATGACCTATTGCCAATTGACCTAATGAGTTGCAATTTGGTCCTCCAGCTGTTCCTTTTTTGTACCTTTAACTTTTCCAGCCTCTTATTGCCCCTGTCCCAACTTTTTTGAGATGTGTTGCTGTCATGAAATTTCAAATGAGCCAATATTTGGCATGAAATTTCAAAATGTCTCACTTTCGACATTTGATATGCTGTCTATGTTCTATTGTGAATACAATATCAGTTTTGAGATTTGTAAATTATTACATTCCATTTTTATTTACAATTTGTACTTTGTCCCAACTTTTTTGGAATCGGGGTTGTACAAGTTTAATATATGAACATTTGTTTGGTCCAGTCCAAATAATCTCTGAGTAACAGAGAAATTCAAAAGGTGTTGCAACCTTCCCCAGTCTCCCCAACAATAGTCAAGTCAAGTTTATTTTTATAGCACTTTTAACAATAGACGTTGTCGCAAAGCAACTTTACAGAATTTTAGTGACTTTAAACATGAGCTAATTGTATCCCTAATCTATCCCCAATGAGCGAGCCTGTGGTGACAGTGGCAAAGAAAAACTCCCTCAGACAACATGAGGAAGAAACTTTGAGAGGAACCAGACTCAAAAGGGAACCCATGCTCATTTGGGTGATAACAGACAATGTGATTATAACATTTTAACAGGTTAACAAGAAGTCTGTTTTGTTGAAGTTATAAACTGTTCATTGATGGAATCTTAAGTGCAAAACTGTTCATTACAATGCAGTCTTAAAGTTAGCAAGTTAACTGTAGTCCTCAGCCATAAAAGCATTACTGTAAGTGTCATGACTTCCTGGCTCAAGGCCACCACAACATAAAGGGGGGAAACCACACCATATCAAACGCAAAAATAGATTTATTAAAGAACTATATACAAAAGTCAGTAAATGTAAAACAAAGCAAAACTGTAATGTATATCAGCATAATGGAATGTAGTGCAAAAAGGTAAATAAAAATAAGTGGGGAGCACAACCAGCACCGCAGCAAGTGTGATGTTGAGCAAGCAAGCCCCCTCACGGACTGGACGGTCCAGGTTTTATCCGGCTCCTAATTACGCCACCAATTAGTCACGTCATCAGAGCCCCAGAACTCCCCCTGCTGGCCGAAAAACAAACACAAAACAGAAACCAAAACACTGGGAGACCAAGAGGGCTAGTAACGAACCCAACACAGAAAAGCTGCAGCATCACACCTCCCCCTTAAAAAAACAGAGGCCCATATTCATGGGACTCTGATTAACTGTAGCTCCCATCACCAATAATAAAGAATAAACTCAATAAACAACAAAAAATTCAAAACTGTAACAAATGACTCATTCTCTCTGGAAGATCATATTACGTGCGCACACACACACTCCTCCGTGATCAGTCACTCATGGTGGCACAACCATTAAACCTAGTGTTGCACCGATACCATTTTTTTGGCCCCGATACCGATACCTATACCTGGCTGTGCAGTACCGGCCGATACCGATACCATACCGATACCACTCCGTTATATATATATATATATATATATATATATATATATATATATATATATATATGAAGAGCTGCATACTTGGATGTAAAATCATTGCTATCATGGCTTTGTCAGGCTGCTGCTTACCTTTGTGAAACAGGAAAAAGACTAATACAAAGTGAATCCAGTAGAAACTCTGTGTTCGTTCACATGTTTCGTCTTCAAATGTTTTATCAGGTTCGAGGTATTGAAACTGGCTGATTTAACTCCACCTCTTGAAACTTTCAGGCCGCAAATCTTGCATGTAGCCATTGTACTCGCCGGAGTTTCTATGCTGAAATATATCCAGACCGCCGACATTTTCTTCTCGTGGTTTGTTTTTCCTCCGCATGAAAAAGCTGCCCCTGTATTGGTTAAGAGCGGCTATTGGCCCGCTCTCATTGGTCTGGAGCAGGTCTATAGCAATAGCTGCTTGGCGTGCTTGGCAGGCATGCACAGTGATCACGTGTGATCACACAACACAGAGTGTAGTGAGTGTCGGGAGAGAGAAGGCTGCGTTCAAGTGTCATACTAGCATCGGTAAATGGTATCGGCGCCCTATTTCTTGCTACTCTCCAATACTGATACCACCATTTTAGTGCCAGATCGGGGCCCCGCCCGATACTGGTATCGGTATCAGTGCAACACTAATTAAACCCCACTCTCACCTCCAGCCTCCTCCATGTTCTACCCTCCAGCAGATCCTGGCGCCTGAACAGCAAATTAAGGACAGATAGAAACAGAGAGAAGACAAAGGTAATAGAGACATGCACACAGTCACATTGTCCCATCCAGAGCCCGAGACAGCGCATCCACCATCACGTTCTCAACACCCCAGATGTGACAAATAGACAGTCTATAGGGTTGCAAAAAGAGTGCCCACCGCATAAGGCGTTGGTAAGAATTCTGCAATGACTGAAGAATGTGAGGGGGTTGTGGTCAGAAAAGACCACCACAGAATGTAAACCAGCCCCCATATAAACATCAAAGTGCTGGAGAGCCCAGATTAACGCCCGGGCCTCCTTCTCAATTGTTGAGCAGTTCATCTGATGTTTATTGAACTTGCGTGAAAAATACCCAACAGGCCGATCCACACCGCTTTCATCACCCTGAAGGAGAACTGCACCGGCCCCCACCTGGCTTGCATCCACCTGTAACTTGAAAGGCTGATCTAACCGGGGCGCAGCCAGGACTGGTGCAGAACTCAACAACAGTTTTGCATTTTCAAATGCTTGCTGGCATTGAGGAGACCACACAAACCCTTAAGTAAATTGGTCAAAGGAGCAACAACTGTAGAAAAATGACAACAAAAATTCCTGTAATAACCAATCATTCCTAAAATCGCATCAGTTCTTTCTTAGTAGATGAAGGAGGAAACTCATCTATGGCCAAAACCTTGGGTCTTACCGGCCTAACCTGACCTTGACCGACCACTTTGCCTAAATAGACTACAGTGGCCTGAGCAAACTCGCACTTCGCTAAGTTCACTGTTAAATTTGCTGCCACCAAATTTTCAAACAATGCACGAATGCGAACAAGGTGTTGCTCCCAGGTATCAGTGTAAGAAACCACATCGTCGATGTACTGTACACTGTGCACCCCTCCAACCCCGCAACGACTCTATTCATAAGCTGTTGAAAGGTTGAGGGGGCGTTACGTAACCCAAAGCTTATCCTGTTGTAAGAGTAAAGACCTGAAGGAGTTATAAATGCAGAAATCTCTTGAGCTCTATTATGATTGACAAGTTTGATCCTCACTGGAGGACCCAAATTAAAATGACGAGGACGATCATAACGATTGTATTCATTACGCGAAGCAAATTCACGCACCTGATTTTTGTGTGTTAAAACATACCCATCAGCAAGAGCAGCTGCCTCTGCAACTGTCTTTACCTGATGTTCATTTACATAAACAACTACACGTTCAGGTAGAATGTTTTTAAATTGTTCAACAACAACAAGATCACACAATGCCTCAAAACATATCAACCCCTTCTGCCAAGAGCCAGCGATGAAAAAAACTTGTTAATTCCCTAACCACCTCAGTGTGAGTTTGTTTGTTGGTCTTTTTCCAGTTGTGAAAGCGTTGACAATATGCTTCAGGAACTAATTCATAACATTTTAAGACCGCATCTTTAACACACTGATAAACTTTTCTCTCAGCTAGCAGCAACGCAACAAAGGCCTCCCGAGCTTTACACACTAAGACAGTTTGTAGAAACAAAGTTTTATCCTTGTCACTCCAATTTCTATCGGAAGCAACATTTTCAAACAAAGAGAAAAATATGTCTGGATCATGTTCATTAAATTTGGGAAGAAACTTAATCATACCAGACAATCCCGAATGCTGGGATAAACCTCCACCACTGCCACTAGTGGATATTTTGCCCTCTGCAATCAGATAAAGCCTTGTACGCTGAATTTCCCTTTCCAGCTCTTGGTGTTTAAGCTTTTCCAACTCCAACAGCTCATTATCTTTAAGCTTTTCTATCTCCAATAAATGATTTTTTTCTCTTTATTGTGCTTCCAATTTATTTTATTCAAGTTGCATTTGCAATTCTCTTTCCTGCACTTCTAATTTATTTTGTTCCAGCTGTATTTTCAACAGCTCTTTTTGTTGTTCAAATGTCAGCTGGCTAGGTTTAAGAGACTGCATGCTGGAAATCAAGGACGTGTCTAAAAATTGTGTTGCTGTTGGATTAATCCCAATTGATGTATCTAAAAATTGTGTTCCTGGATTACTAGTCTCGATTGGACTGCCCCCCCCCGGCAGCACCTGCCTTTCTTTTAAACTGCTACGAATGAAGTCAAACAACTGGTCTTTTTTAGAAGACTTAGGAATAATTAGTTCCAGTTGGTAATGATCCACTACACTAAGCAGCTGATCCTTTGTCAATATCGCTAACAACCTCTCCGATGGAGCTTCCAAAAACTCCTCCACTGCACTCATCCCAAAGTTTAAATGTAACCTACTCACTCAACAATTAAACAATGAATACTCATAAAAAATAAACTACAAATGGATCTTCCAGACTAACCAACCCAAATAACAACTACAACACGAAATACAAGCAGCTCACGAAACAGGACAAACCAACTACAGAGCTTCCCCGTATCTAAGGCCCCGGTCACACCGCCCGAACTTTGCAGGAGCGTTCCTTGAACGGTAGGGAGGGGGGGCCGAATTTCGACAACGCTCATCACCGCGCACAAAATGGGAAAAAAAATCGAAAACACGGGCGTTGGCTTAGCGGTGCACCGCTGAAGCTGGCGTTGCTTTAGCGTTGGTTTAGCGGTAGCGAGCGGTAGCGAGCGTTGGTTTAGCGGTGACGCGAGCGTTGGTATAGCGGCGTTCTGCGCATGCGGGCTTTGGCTCGGCGGGGGTATAAAGTTGGTTTAGCGGCATATCGCTTGTGACTACGGAGCTGAACGGATCGTTTTGATACAAGTTCTGATAGATTTTTGATAGAAGCTCCACCATCAGCTTGTTATACAGTCCATGTTCAGGCCTTCTCAGTATCCACTGTCTGACCCACACAACTCTGTCTCTCCTTCTTCTCTCTCTTCTCCTTCTGTCAACAGCTTGTTGCAATCTGAGGAGGTTCTGATTCTGCTGCTGGACTAGTGCACCAATCATAGCAAGTCTCTCAGCATCCATGGTGATACAGTTTTACTGTAACTTTGAGCAAATTCGATATAGATGAGGTCTGAACTCAATGGCAGCTCGATTCCAAATGAGCTCCTGGTCCATTTCTCCCCCTATTCATAGCCAAATTCTGGTCCCGCTCCGACACCTCTATACCAACGCCAAACCAAAGTTCATCGCCGCCATGGATAGCTGCTTCAACGCCCGACACCGTTCCAGCAACCCCGTGTCCGCTCGTAAAACGCTTACAACCGCTCCACCGAAGTTTGTGCAATGTTTAATCGCCGCCCGGGCAATGCTGGCGAAGCAGCGGTGGTCCAGCGTTCAAGATTTCTGCGTTGGCCTAGCGGACCCAAGCGTCCACGAACTTGCGTCTAGCGGTGCCAAACTTTGACTGGGCGTTGGTGGAGCGGGGGTGAACTTTGCCGAGGGGGAAAATTGCCTCCTCCTCACCGCTCGCAATATTTTGTGCAGCTCAAAACTTTTGGAGCGGTAGGAGGGCCCCTCGAGAAACATCAGTGGTGGCCGAGCGTATACGGCGTTGCTTTAACGGGGGCCAACTTTTGTTAAACGGTGGTGAACAGTTACGAGCGGTGAATTTTTTTCACCGCTCCAGGAACGCTCCAGCAAAGTTCGGGCAGTGTGACCGGGCTATAAAACATTTACCCACCATATACTAACCTCACTTCACACTGTGCCTGAGAGCCAAGTTCTTTACTCACCATTACCGCTGGAGTCGTGCTGCCCCGACCGAAGCCAATTTAGCCCGGATCTCCACGGCGATGTCCTCAGCCCAGACACAGTGACACTCCAGCCTAAAGCCCCAGCGCAACAGCACTCTAAGCTAAGGATAAACGATAGCTCCAAAATGTTTTCATCCTGCTACATAAGCTCAAAATACATCATTGGAAATGAAATAATTAACTCAACATGTGACTATGCGCCACCCCAATTTACCTCAACACAAGCCAAACAAAATACAACCTGTGTAGTTCCCCCAAACAGGTAGGCCAAATGTACACCAATACGTTTCATTCACAAATCAACGTCAATTATGTAGCTCATACCCTCACTATGCTCTGCATTAGCCAATAGTGGGAATTGTAGCCTACATACCAAAATCCGAAGCGTACCAAAAAATTTTCAGGTCAATACTCCCAGACGAGCCCCCAAATGTCATGACTTCCTGGCTCAAAGCCACCACAACATAAAGGGGGAAACCACACCAATATATATCAAACGCAAAAATAGATTTATTAAAGAACTATATACAGAAGTCATTAAATGTAAAACAAAGCAAAACTGTAATGTATATCAGCATAATGGAATGTAGTGCAAAAAGGTAAATAAAAATAAGTGGGGAGCACAACCAGTGCCGCAGCAAGCATGATGTCGAGCAAGCAAGCCTGGACTGGATGGTCCAGGTTTTATCCGGCTCCTAATTATGCCACCAATTAGTCACGTCATCAGAGCCCCAGAACTCCCCCTGCTGGCCGAAAAACAAACACAAAACAGAAACCAAAACACTGGGAGACCAAGAGGGCTAGTAACGAACCCAACACAGAAAAGCTGCAGCATCACACCTCCCCCTTAAAAAAACAGAGGCCCATATTCATGGGACTCTGATTATCTGTAGCTCCCATCACCAATAATAAAGAATAAACTCAATAAACAACAAAAAATTCAAAACTGTAATAAATAACTCATTCTCTCTGGAAGATCATATTACATGCACACACACACACACACACACACACACACACACACACACACACACTCCTCCGTGATCAGTCACTCATGGTGGCACAACCATTAAACCCCACTCTCACCTCCAGCCTCCTCCATGTTCTACCCTCCAGCAGATCCTGGCGCCTGGACAGCAAATTAAGGACAGACAGAAACAGAGAGAAGACAAAGGTAATAGAGACATGCACACAGTCACATTGTCCCATCCAGAGCCCGAGACAGCGCATCCACCATCACGTTCTCAACACCCCAGATGTGACAAATAGACAGTCTATAGGGTTGCAAAAAGAGTGCCCACCGCATAAGGCGTTGGTAAGAATTCTGCAATGACTGAAGAATGTGAGGGGGTTGTGGTCAGAAAAGACCACCACAGAATGTAAACCAGCCCCCATATAAACATCAAAGTGCTGGAGAGCCCAGATTAACGCCCGGGCCTCCTTCTCAATTGTTGAGCAGTTCATCTGATGTTTATTGAACTTGCGTGAAAAATACCCAACAGGCCGATCCACACCACTTTCATCACCCTGAAGGAGAACTGCACCGGCCCCCACCTGGCTTGCATCCACCTGTAACTTGAAAGGCTGATCTAACTGGGGCGCAGCCAGGACTGGTGCAGAACTCAACAACAGTTTTGCATTTTCAAATGCTTGCTGGCATTGAGGAGACCACAGAAACTTTGCAGAACCCTTAAGTAAATTGGTCAAAGGAGCAACAACTGTAGAAAAATTACAACAAAAATTCCTGGAATAACCAATCATTCCTAAAATCGCATCAGTTCCTTCTTAGTAGATGAAGGAGGAAACTCATCTATGGCCAAAACCTTGGGTCTTACCGGCCTAACCTGACCTTGACCGACCACTTTGCCTAAAT
Source organism: Neoarius graeffei (assembly GCF_027579695.1). NCBI lineage: Eukaryota > Metazoa > Chordata > Actinopteri > Siluriformes > Ariidae > Neoarius > Neoarius graeffei. Next base: position 35,758,626 of record NC_083582.1, on the reverse strand, counting down.
AGACTACAGTGGCCTGAGCAAACTCGCACTTCGCTAAGTTCACTGTTAAATTTGCTGCCACCAAATTTTCAAACAATGCACGAATGCGAACAAGGTGTTGCTCCCAGGTATCAGTGTAAGAAACCACATCGTCGATGTACACTGCGCACCCCTCCAACCCCGCAACGACTCTATTCATAAGCTGTTGAAAGGTTGAGGGGGCGTTACGTAACCCAAAGCTTATCCTATTGTAAGAGTAAAGACCTGAAGGAGTTATAAATGCAGAAATCTCTTGAGCTCTATTATGATTGACAAGTTCGATCCTCACTGGAGGACCCAAATTAAAATGACGAGGACGATCATAACGATTGTATTCATTACGCAAAGCAAATTCACGCACCTGATTTTTGTGCGTTAAAACATACCCATCAGCAAGAGCAGCTGCCTCTGCAACTGTCTTTACCTAATGTTCATTTACATAAACAACTACACGTTCAGGTAGAATGTTTTTAAATTGTTCAACAACAACAAGATCACACAATGCCTCAAAACATATCAACCCCTTCTGCCAAGAGCCAGCGATGAAAAAAAACTTGTTAATTCCCTAACCACCTCAGTGTGAGTTTGTTTGTTGGTCTTTTTCCAGTTGTGAAAGCGTTGACAATATGCTTCAGGAACTAATTCATAACATTTTAAGACCGCATCTTTAACACACTGATAAACTTTTCTCTCAGCTAGCAGCAACACAACAAAGGCCTCCCGAGCTTTACAGACTAAGACAGTTTGTAGAAACAAAGTTTTATCCTTGTCACTCCAATTTCTATCGGAAGCAACATTTTCAAACAAAGAGAAAAATATGTCTGGATCATGTTCATTAAATTTGGGAAGAAACTTAATCATACCAGACAATCCCGAATGCTGGGATAAACCTCCACCACTGCCACTAGTGGATATTTTGCCCTCTGCAATCAGATAAAGCCTTGTACGCTGAATTTCCCTTTCCAGCTCTTGGTGTTTAAGCTTTTCCAACTCCAACAGTTCATTATCTTTAAGCTTTTCTATCTCCAATAAATGATCTTTTTCTATTTATTGTGCTTCCAATTTATTTTCTTCAAGCTGCATTTGCAATTCTCTTTCCTGCACTTCTAATTTATTGTGTTCCATCTGTATTTTCAACAGCTCTTTTTGTTGTTCAAATGTCAGCTGGCTCGGTTTAAGAGACTGCATGCTGGAAATCGAGGACGTGTCTAAAAATTGTGTTGCCGTTGGATTAATCCCAATTGATGTATCTAAAAATTGTGTTCCTGGATTACTAGTCTTGACTGGACTGCCCCCCCGGCAGCACCTGCCTTTCTTTTAAACTGCTACGAATGAAGTCAAACAACTGGTCTTTTTTAGAAGACTTAGGAATAATTAGTTCCAGTTGGTAATGATCCACTACACTAAGCAGCTGATCCTTCGTCAATATCGCCAACAACCTCTCCGATGGAGCTTCCAAAAACTCCTCCACTGCACTCATCCCAAAGTTTAAATGTAACCTACTCACTCAACAATTAAACAATGAATACTCATAAAAAATAAACTACAAATGGATCTTCCAGACTAACCAACCCAAATAACAACTACAACACGAAATACAAGCAGCTCACGAAACAGAACAAACCAACTACAGAGCTTCCCCGTATCTAAAACATTTACCCACCATATACTAACCTAACTTCACACTGTGCCTGAGAGCCAAGTTCTTTACTCACCATTACCGCTGGAGTCGTGTTGCCCCGACCGAAGCCAATTTAGCCCGGATCTCCACGGCGATGTCCTCAGCCCAGACACAGTGACACTCCAGCCTAAAGCCCCAGCGCAACAGCGCTCTAAGCCGAGGATAAGCGATAGCTCCGAAATGTTTTCATCCTGCTACATAAGCTCAAAATACATCATTGGAAATGAAATAATTAACTCAACATGTGACTATGCGCCACCCCAATTTACCTCAACACCGGGGCGTGACCACGGGGGGGCTGGGGTGGGCACTGCCCCCCCAGGGACAAGTCCTGCCCCCCTGAGAAATGCCCTGTCCATCCAAAGAAAACTGGCCAGAAAAAAGGCCACGATTTATGATCTCTGTTTGTGTCTTGTATTGGTAGAATAAATGCTGGTGTTGATTTAAAAACAGCATATATCTGCAAAGTTTATAGCTTTAATTATTTTTTGTTATCGTGTTTCCCCCCTCCGTAACCTTAAGGGGCAGAACAATCGTCAAAACTGCTTTCCAGTTGGTTCGTTTGAATAGGGGGCATGTCAGTCCTCCTCCATTCAACTAGCAAGCACAACGCTGTGCGGGAGTTTACTTTGCGCCCATACAGTTCCTATTTCGTTTTTCTCTGTCATCTTTTCACAAAGTAGTGGTAGTAGTTTTTGTTGAGTTGAGCTTGTTCATTTCATTTACTTGTTGATTTGTGTAGATAAGTCAGCTAGTTACAGCAGTCTGCCTGTGCTAGCCTGCTATTATTAAGACTAGGAGACTGTGCTAGCTAGCTGAATTGCCAGCCTAGGCAGGCAGCCAGCCACTAAGCATAACCCACACAGACGTTATTAAAACATTTTATTAACTAGTACGTAACACCAAAAGACATGCATAGGTGGCTCATTAAAAAGCAGACCTAGTCCGCCCCTGTCGCTGCGCAAGCTTCTGACTCCGCTGTTGAGCCCAGCACCGCTGCTGCCAACGCGGAGCAAAGCCCTTCACAGGATCTGAATTGGTCTGCGCCATCCTGCAGTTCTGTGGCCGCTTCAGGAACTCAAAACCCCTGCATTTCACAAAGTACGCAGTCCTCCCAAACCTCTGATGTGCACGTCCCTTCCGACTTAAATATGGATAGCCTGTCCCAGCCTATTTTAACTAATTACCCCAAGCGCCCATTTGGACAAACCCTTCGGTGCTTTAGTGCAAGCTGGTATCATTCTCGACCGTGGCTCGAGTATTCCGTTATCCACGATGCCAGCTTTTGCTTTGCCTGCCGCAAATTTAACATTTCACATTCGGACCGCGAGGATATATTTACCAAACGTGGCTTCACAAATTGGAAAAAAGCCCTTGAAAAAGACGCCGGCTTCCAAAAACATGCGTCGAGTCTCCCGCACGTCAGATCAATGTCTGCGTGGCAGGAACACCAGCGTCAGGCAGAGACGGGTGAAAGCATAGCTCACCTGCTGGGTCAAATGCAGATAGAAAAAAACAGGTACTATGTGAAGAGCATTGGGGAGGCCATTCAGTTCCTGGCTGTCAATGAACTGGCTCTGCGTGGTCACAATCACGAGGGTGGGGAGGAGGGACTTTTCCTGAAGTTTTTTGAATATACAGTCAAAAAAGATGAGAAATTGGCAGAAATTGTAAAACATATCCCAGACAATGCAAAATACACGTCAAACGTAATACAAAATGAAATAATTGAAACCCTCACCAAAATGGTGCTAAACAATATCCAAGCCAGATACGAGAAAGCAGACTCTCCTGGACTTTGCATTAAAAGCGATAGTACCAGAGATCACTGTAACATAGAGAATTTGTCTGTAGTAATTAGATTTGTCCAAAACTCTGTCCCCAAGGAACACCTAATTGGATTAATTGAACTACATCAGCTTGATGCTGAGTACATTTCCGACCACATTCTTTCACATTTGACTGACCTGGGTTACAGACCAGACAATTTAGTGTGTTAGTGCTATGATGGTGTGTCTGTCATGTCTGGGGGAAGGGGTGGTGTCCAAGCTTTGTTGCAAAACAAAGTGGGGAAGTACATTCCATACGTGCACTGCTACAAGCACCAGCTCCATTTGGCAGTGGTTCACGCAATGGAAGCAGAACCCCTGGCAAAGAAGTTCTTTGACTGGTCAAATTCTTTAAACACATTTTGTCACAGACATTATGTTGCACACACTTACAACACACCTACACTGAAATGACTACTGGAAATACGGTGGACCAGTCATTATGAGGTCACGAAGTCCATTGTCACCAATGAGGACACAATCAGAGGGCTTCTCTCAGATGTAGCAGAGGATGACACTGCTCCTTTTGACATCAGCACAGAGGCATTGGGTCTTTCGACCCAATTAAAACGACAGTGTTTCTTTAACACAGGAAAGTTCCTCCTTCAGGTCCTTGGTGCACTGAAACCAGCTAATGCCATTCTGCAGGCCCAAGCAGTGGATATGTGCACTGCTGGGGAGGTGGTGACAGCTTCACTGGCTACTCTGAAGGAAATGAGGAGTGACTCATTCTGGCAGGAGCATTTCTCTCAGGGTGGAAGTAGGCCTACCAATTCGCCCCCACCTAAAAGAAAACGCAAAGTTAATTCACAGCTTGGTGATAGCGTTGTCTTGTCAACACTTGGGCATTCTGATGACCAAATAGCTCCTAATCAAACTTTTAAAAGGGCCATGTTAAACATTCTTGACAGACCTATTGTAGAGATGGAGACAAGATTCTCTCAGAGAAATGTTGAACTGATGAGGTCCACATCATTTCTCCTGCCAAAATCAAAGTCCTTTCTTGAGCCCTCTCTCCTGAAACCACTTCAGGTGCTTGCAGGCACAGAGCTTAACAGCATAAGCTTGCAAAATGAAATTTCTGTGGCAAAAGCAATGTTGCTCAATAAATTGTCAACTGATGCTAACCTCTCTGAAGCATGCAAATGCATTCAGCAGTACAAAGAGGCCTTCCCCTGATTGCATTCAATATTTGTCACAGCACTTGTCATTGGCATGTCTTCAGCTGCATGCGAAAGCTCTTTCTCCACCTTGAACCACATCCTCACTCCACTACGCAGAACAATGCTGCATTCAAGGAAGAAAAATTTAGTCATTCTGGCACATGAGAAGGAAATCACAGAAAATCTAGACATGAATGAATTTGTTTCAGAATTTGCTAAGTGTAACTGCAGACTTGTACTGTAGATAATGGTCCAGGTCAAAGGTCAGCTATTCATGAAGACCAGTAGATGGTGCATCCCAACATTTTCAATGTCAACATTTAAATTTCCATTCAGCATAGCCAGGCTTTTCAAAAAAAGTTAGTTTAGTTTTTTTTCTTTACAAAAAAAACAAAAACAAAAAAACAAACAAAAAAAAACTTCATAAAAAAATTCCACACTGTTAACAAAATTGACGGTCATGATTTATGCTAGTGTGACCATATTTTGATTACCGAATTGAATTATTATTATTATTATTATTATTATTATTATTATTATTATTATTATTGGACTATTAGGCCTAGTAATTGTAGTAGTGGTTTTCCACCGATTTTTCAGGTATTGTTTTCTGCCCCCCCAGATGAGCTAACTGCCCACCCACACATGCCATTCTGGTCACACCTCTGCCTCAACACAAGCCAAACAAAATACAACCTGTGTGGTTCCCCCAAACAGGTAGGCCAAATGTACACCTATACGTTTCATTCACAAATCAATGTCAATTATGTAGCTCATACCCTCACTATGCTCTGCATTAGCCAATAGTGGGAATCGTAGCCTACATACCAAAATCCGAAGCGTACCAAAAAATTTTCAGGTCAATACTCCCAGACAAGCCCCCAAATGTCATGACTTCCTGGCTCAAGGCCACCACAACATAAAGGGGGGAAACCACACCAATATATATCAAACGGAAAAATAGATTTATTAAAGAACTATATACAGAAGTCATTAAATGTAAAACAAAGCAAAACTGTAATGTATATCAGCATAATGGAAGGTAGTGCAAAAAGGTAAATAAAAATAAGTGGGGAGCGCAACCAGTGCCGCAGCAAGCATGATGTCAAGCAAGCAAGCCCCCTCATGGACTGGATGGTCCAGGTTTTATCCGGCTCCTAATTACACCACTAATTAGTCACGTCATCAGAGCCCCAGAACTCCCCCTGCTGGCCAAAAAACAAACACAAAACAGAAACGAAAACACTGGGAGACCAAGAGGGCTAATTATGAAACCAACACAGAAAAGCTGTAGCATCACATAAGTGTCCAGAGCCATCTTCCAAGTGCAACTTTCGACTGTCCATATGGGGCCATCCTCCACAGGAGTTATGTGACGAGACTCCAGCCAGACGTAGGGCTTCAGGATGGATCAGGCAGTTCCGAGGAGCAGAAGAAGTCAGCATCTCGACAGACAGAGTGGGGGGGAGAAAACAAAGGTTGTTAGGTACCGTATGCCCAGTGTCACCTGATGAATAAGAACAGTATACATTTTGCTCTGAGTGCAAGCAGGGACTCCGGCAAAACTAACAATGACAGCATAACTAAAAGGGGAGAGCTAGAAGGTAACACAGGCATGAGGGAGCCCCGGGACATAAAGCAGCAGCCACTACACCATCAACAAACCTGAGTGAACAAGTGAGTGGGGGACTGACAGCATCCATACATCCCAGTTTACCAAAACACTCTGTTTGAGGACCCTCCAGATCTACCCCTTTCCCTCTTAAAATTAGCAAACGGCTTGGCTAAACAGATATGTTTTCAGCTTAGACTTAAACACTGAGACTGTGTTTGATTCCCAAACACTACTTGGAAGGCTGTTCCATAACTGTGAGGCTTTGTAAGAAAAGGCTCTGCCCCCTGATGTAGCCTTCATGATATGAGGTACCAGCAGATAGCCTGCAACTATAGACGTGGCGGGTCATAAAGGACCAGAAGTTCACTCAGGTACTGTGGTGCGAGACCATTCAGTGATTTAAAAGGTCAATACCCAGGGAACAGTTTTATGTAGTAACTATGTACTTACAACGTAGTGGTTTGGTAGATGTTACATAGTGTTTTTACATAGTTACTACGTAAAATTCTGGACTACCAGCAATGTTTTTACTATGTCGTAAAGTTACGTAGAGAAATTACATACCCACCACCTTCCCACTACCCTATGGGGACCTTCCCACTATACTATGGATACTTTCACACTCATATGGGCACGTTCTCACCACCTTACATTTTCACATCCTTTCTACTACCTTACAAAACCCGAGTAATATTATGCAGAAAACATGGAAGAAGCAACAATATTTTCCACAGTTGTTGCATTTATTTCAACCAAAAAAAAAAAGCTGCATCAGCCAGTTTAGGTTAGAAATGTGAAAAAATTTATATATATATATGGGGCAGCATGGTGGTGTAGTGGTTAGCGCTGTTGCCTCACAGCAAGAAGGTCCGGGTTCGCGGCCAGCGAGGGCCTTTCTGTGTGGAGTTTGCATGTTCTCCCCGTGTCTGCGTGGGTTTCCCCCACAATCCAAAGACATGCAGTTAGGTTGATGTGGGGCGGCCTTGGGCTGAGGTGCCCTTGAGCAAGGTACCTAACCCCTGACTGCTCCCCGGGCGCTCTGGTGTGGCTGCCCACTGGTGTGTGTGTTCACTGCTTCAGATGGGTTAAATGCAGAGGATGAATTTCACTGTGCATGTGACAAAGTATTTTTCTTCTTTCTTTATGAATTAAAGACATACATTTACAAAATAGTTAGATTTTATGATAAAATACCACACATCAATAAGTAATATTATTAGTACTGGATGTCACTACACAGATATTCAGACTGACAGATCACAAATGTAAGTCATTTATTCAAGTAGTGTTTCTATCTTTTCATAAAATGATCTCCACCACGCGCATCATCCCCCACAAACAACATGGCGCTGCAGCGCGCTTTCCTGCAGTGGAGACTCAGACACTAACATTCATTAAAATAAACATTTAAAGATAACATTTGCATATATCATCAGACTTAATCACCTTACATTCACATAGTGACAACAATAGCAAGGGTAACATTCTTACCTTGAAAGATTCTGTCGATCAAAGCTTTCCAATTATAACCAAACACCTTCCCTTCGCACGAATAAAAAAACCTGGGAGGCCGGAAGTTGCTCCAGCGGGTTTTGAAAGACTGACGCGATCCAGAGCCGCAAAGCATGATGGGATAGAGGTCAGCCAGCATATGCCCTTTTCCTGTCAAGTTAAGAGGATGGAGGGGGTCACGGGATGGGGCGGGGATTGTATTGTATTGATAATTTCTACGAAAAATGTTGGTGAACGCCCTGAAGGCACCTTGGAAAATGAAACTGTACATGTTCATTCAGTGAATTTGAGCATATTTTGAATAATTTTGCTTGCTTCAAGCTTTCTGTTGTGTTTACTCTTTTATACCCCCCCCCGGTCGCTGAAGGGGGGTGGGGGGGTTAAACCCCTCCCCCAGGTCCGCCCCTGGGGGTCACAAACATAAACATTCTCAAATCACACATCACAGGAACAGAAACAGGCTCAAATCACAGGTACAAACTACAAAATCATGAATCTGCAAAATTTTATTTCATTTAAATGGCCTCAGTCAGCACTATTTTAAAATTAAAATACGATCAATTCATCAACAGACCAAGATCACATTGTTAATGTTATTCATAGAGACATACAACAAAATGTACGAAAGCAAATTATTAATACATCAATCATCAAATAGAAAATACACACAACATGTAGACTACGTAGTAGGACATATGTCACTGGATGGTCTCCAGATAACATGTCCATTGCGTATTACCACTATGTTGTCGTTAGGTATTACCACTATGTTGTCATTACATATTACCACTACATTGTCGTTACGTATTACCACTACGTTGTCGTTAGGTATTACCACTATGTTGTCATTACGTATTACCACTACATTGTTGTTACGTATTACCACTATGTTGTCGTTAGGTATTACCACTACATTGTCGTTACGTATTACCACTACGTTGTCATTATGTATTGGCACGACGTTGTATTAGGACGTGCCTACTATGTAACGATGACGTATTTCCCTGACATTACCAAACCACTACCTAACCACTAAGTCATATATACATTATGCATTTGCTGGGTAGTATTTTATAAACAATATAAAATTTGATTGGGAGCCCATGCAGTGTGGATATGACAGGGGTGATATGGTCATATTTTCTAGTTCTAGTAAAGACTCTTGCTGCTGCATTTTGAACTAACTGAAACTCGTTTATGCACTTATTGGAACATCCAGACAGTAAGGCATTACAATAATCCAACCTTGAGGTAATAAAAGCATGAAGTGGTTTTTCTGTGTTGTGTAGTGACATTAACTTTCTTATCTTAGCAATATTTCTGAGATGAAAGAAAGCAAGGTGAACAATAGACAGCAAGGGGAATGAAACAGAATTAGTGTAGGTATACTTGACAAAATAATGCACTGAAGCAATGTGTAAAGTGATTACGTGGCAATTAAAAAGATACTCAATATTAATTAAATGTTTTGATTTACTTTGACTCTATATGCAATGTAAGAGTTCACCAGTTAATACTACACTGTAAATTAAGCATGAGTTAATTTGATAGTATAAATTATTTGCTCAAGTTAATTAATAAGCAATGTAATAACGGGTGTAATAAGTGGTGTAATAACACTGTGATAACATGTTATAACCCATAAACAGGTGTAATAAGTGGAGTAATAACACAGTAATAACTAATTCGTATATAATTCAATTCATGAGTCATTTCATGATTCAGGACAGTTATTCAATTAAATCTTGAGAAATGTGACGGATAATGGGTGGTGCATTTTTTTTTTTTTTTTACTTTGACTCGATCCAACCAAAGATCAACTTGAGTAAATGTAAAATATTTCTTCTATTTCTTATGAGCAGATCGGTTGATGTGCATGCGCTGTAGTGCATATACAGGAAAAAATGACTGAGCAGTTTTTCCAGAGTTAAAAGTATTTTCCTCAAAGTAGTTAATTTTGCTCTATTTCGAGCTTAGAGAGTAAAATTACAGAGTAATTGTGTAACAGAGTAGGTCGTGGCTCTGAACTGAGTAAAATAGTCCAAGAATTAATTTCAAGACAAACTGAATAGAGTCAAATATGAAAATAAAGTCAAATACCAGATAAATGAAGCTGTTATAAAAATCAGTTTTAGAACTGAAATGGAATGTGTGAAAACACATAACCTTACCCATTGTGACTTGACCTGATGGGATTAATAGTTGGCAGTGGGAGGGGTTTTCACTATTCTCATTGAATACCCCTCCCACTGCCAACCCTTTATCCCAAAACAATAGGACATTTTTTTTTTTGATGGCCAGTTAATTGTCAAATCAATGGTGCAGATTTAAGTTTTTGTGCTCGATCCATTCCTAAGACAACAGAATTACCTCAAGTGACAAAAACGGTTTGACACAATGGGTAAGGTCATGTTTTTTCACACGTTCCAACACAGTTCTAAAACTGCTTTTTACATCTTCATTTATCTGTTTTTTTTAAGTACAATCATGACCGACATATTACATAGATATTATTGCAGCTGAACACAGTCATATGACTTTAAAAATACTGCTTAGATTTGTTGAAATTACATCAAAATCAGAGTATACCAAAATCATTAGAGTGCCAGAAAAATACACTCAGACCCCAGAGGGTTAATTTATATTCTCAAAATAAACAGGAGGCCTCTAACAATGCACCCAATTCATGATATTTCTGAAAAATTTTAAATGAAGAAAGACATTTTTCTTAAAAAATGCATTTATTTTCCTCTTTTTCATCAATAGGAACATTCCTTTTGTTAAATTGAAAAACTTCATTTTCTTAACCAGTAGTTATTTACACATATATGTAAACATTGGAGTAAAATATAGTCTATTATCTGAAATATTCCTTTTATGAAAAGTGAAAGAGTTAAACGGGTCTTTTCTAAAGAAACTTTTATGAAAATTTGTACTGCCTCTATTTGAATCTCTTTTCTTTATCTTTCAGCAGACTGTAAAGAGAGCTCAGATTTCTTGTTGAATCTTTAGTCAAGTGCACAACAACTCTTTCCCATTTTAGACCTGTTTTTTTTTTTTTTGTATTGTCATGGCATGTGAGCTGTATTACTTCTGCCTAAAATTAAGTCACGTGTTCCTGCTATTGTACATTATTGCCCCCTCTGCTGTCTCAACACAATTACAGCTAGGGAAAACTAAGATTATGTAGCCTGATGATCATCCTGATTCAATTTCTTTAATTGAATCATAAATTTCCATCACAATTTATCATACAATATGCCCATGTAGATGTTTATGCAACAGTATAAGAAAAAAAAAATCACTCCCCCCCAAAAAAAAAAAAACATTTGAGTACACTAATCTTCAAATCAAAAGCCTTAAAAATGATTAGTACTGTTACACAGCAGGAGCTCAAGCTCCAGAGTCAGGATATTTGTAAATAATCATAATTCATTAAAACACCATGAAATAAAGTAATGTAATGTCAATAAAAATACACCTTAAAAGAGAGTTTCTCTGGAACTAAGTGCTTTCAGAAAAAGATTTCACAGAAAAGTCACTTACATTGCAACTATAATAACTTAGAAATGTAATAAAATCATTCCTTACAAAAGAAAAAGTCTTCTTATATGTAAACATTCCCAGTTGCAAAGTCACCATCAGTTACAGAACCTGACATGCTTTCTCTAACATCTGATCCACCATTTCATCCACCAAGGTCATGACCAGTTCTGATCGAGGGATTCGAGGTGGAGGCTATGGATTCCTACAAGTACCTCGGGCTGTGGCTGGACAGCAAGCTGGACTGGACTTGCAACACCAACCACCTGTACAGGAAGGTACAGAGCAGGCTGTACTTCCTGAGGAGGCTGCGGTTCTTTAACATCTGCAGGAAACTCCTGTGGATGTTCTATCAGTCCATGGTCGCCAGTGTCCTGTTTTACACCGTGGTGTGCTGGGGGGGCAGCACATCCAAGAAGGACACATCCAGGCTGGACAAGCTGATCAGGCGGGCCTGCTCTGTGGTCGGCATGAAGCTGGACTCTCTGGTGACGATGGCAGAGAAGAGGACTATGGACAAAATACTGAACATCATGGACAATGCCAGTCACCCTCTACACACCGTCATCAGCAACCAGAGGAGCCTGTTCAGTGACAGAATGCTCCTTCCCAAATGCAGGACTAACAGACTTGGCCAAGTTTACATTAGACCGTATCTGTCTCGTTTTCTTCGCGGATGCACTGTCCGTTTACATTAAACCGCCTGGAAACGCCGGGAAACGGGAATCTGCCAGGGTCCACGTATTCAATCCAGATCGTGTCAGCTCTGGTGCTGTGTAAACATTGAGATACACGGATACGCTGTGCTGAGCTCTAGCTGGCGTCGTCATTGGACAATGTCACTGTGGCATCCACCTTCCTGATTCGCTGGCGTTGGTCATGTGACGTGACTGCTGAAAAACGGCGCGGACTTCCGCCTTGTATCACCTTTCATTAAAGAGTATAAAAGTATGAAAATACTGCAAATACTGATGCAAATACTGCCCATTGTGTAGTTATGATTGTCTTTAGGCTTGCCATCCTTCCACTTGCAAGTAGTAAGTGATATGCACTGGGATCACACACACAGCGGCTCAGTCCCGAATCACAGCTTGTGCACTTCACTCGTGCGCTCTGTGAGCTGCGCAGGGCCGGAGTGCGCACCCTCCAGAGGGCACTCGCTGTTCAGGGCGGAGTGATTTGGAGCGCAGGATGCCTGCGGAGCCAAGCGTATCCGTGTATTGGTGTTGCTGTGTGCACGTGAATCGTGTATTGGTGTTGCTGTGTGCACACTAATCGTTTTAAAAACGTTAATCTGATGATCCGCTGATATGGTCTAATGTAAACATGGGCTAACTTTGACCACTGAGTAGCTATTAACTTGTTACAGAAGTTAATGGTTAATTGTGTAGCTAAACCTACAGCTATTTCCATTTTAATTCATAACTCCTGAGGAAAATGTCTCGTACTATTTTCTTTTTTTTTTCTTTCACCACTAAAATGTTACTCAGATCACGGAGAAACAGCAGTGCTGTACAGACAGTGGGAAATGTCATCCTGCTCAGATGGAACTGAAGACACAGACAATTAAGAAATGGATGGACACCATGGAAGCTTTGTTCTCTTATCTTTCTGTCATACAAAGTTTTTTTTCCAACAAGATGCCAGGGCTTTGCATATTGGGTGCAGACAGGTTGTGTGAGGAGAGAGGTACATACACAAGGTCAGCAAAGAGGATACAGTTTTTGGATTGATAGGGTGATATATAACACAAAAAGAGGAAGGAATATAGAGGAAGAGGGTTTTTAAAAACTCAGTCTGAAACCAGCAGACAAACTTAAGCCAGGACTATCGAGTGAAGTGCTCTATAAATTAGTTGATTTGCCCTGTTAGCATATGCCAACTTTTTCAAAAGTCAAGCTAACTTTAAGAATTTGGGGGAATACTACTAACAGTTTAGAATTGAGAAGTTAACATTAATATTGACCGTGAATGGTTAATGGTTAACTGGGACAACTGGGGAAAGCTAATATTACCAATTGGGAAAAAGACCTGCTCCTACCTCTGCCCCAGTTTCTAATTCAGTTGGTGAATATGAGGAGTTATTTGCTGTACAGATTAGCCTAATAAGCTATCGTTTTTAGCTTCATCAACTTTTCCTCAGGAAAAAAAACAAGATGTATAACTGTAAGGTTTGCCGTCATTGCGCTGCCAATTTAAAAACGTTCTATGGCCATGTGAAAAGCCATCGAAATTTGGCCAACTACCAGTTTCCGTGCAGCATAGAACAGTGTCACAGTAATTTCAGGACATTTTCTGTGTTGAAGTCCCACACGTACAGAAATCACATACCTTCTGTGTCACAAAAGCAAGACACATATCAGCATACTGTAGTAGTAACAATGAATGTAGTGTTCAAGGATGTAATTATGTGGCTGACAATTTTTCTTTGCTGTGTATTCATTTTTATGATTACACATACGGAATGACAAGAAAATAATTTGTCCATTTGATGGATGCTCAAAATATTTTAGACTGAGGTCGTCCTTTACCACACATATATCTAGGAAACAGGCAGACAACTGTAACACAACCACATGCACCACAGGATGTTCAAGTTCATGCCATCCATGTCCAAGATGAGCCTGGCTGTCCATCTTTTCACAGTGATGGAATGAATGCAGATTTTACATCGGACACATTTCTTAAGAACTTGGCTTTGTTCTATTTAAAAATGCAGGCCAAACTACTCTTGCCAGCCACAACAATACAGTGCATTATTGATGAGTTTCAGGATGTTCATAGCAGTGGAATGAAGCAGGTGTTCAAAAAGCTAGAGCAGAAACTGGTAGAATTAAACATTTCCAGGGATGAAATACGGAAGCTAGTCAAAGAACTTGAACAAGAGGATCTTTTAACTGTTCATAATCAAGGCATTTTAAGGTCAGACAGAACCAGGAAAACATATTTCAAAGAAAATGTTGATTATGTTGCACCTGCTCAAATGTACCTAGGAACAGATAACACTGGTAAAGAATGCTTTTGTCAGTATGTTCCTCTAAAGCACACACTTTCTGCTTTGTTTAGGCAGTCAACAGTGAGAGACCAGTATTCACAATCAAAAACACAGATCTAGAGGGATATGGTTTTACATGATGTTAATGATGGCAAAAACTTCCAAGAAAATGTCATATTACAGGAATCACCCTCCTCTGTATCAGTTATTCTTTACCAGGATTCCTTTGAAGTGACAAACCCCCTAGGTTCTGGAAAAAAGAAACACAAAATTATGGCCATGTACCGGTACATGACTCTTGGGGAAATACTGCCACATAATCAATCAACTGTTGACTCAACCCAACTTGTCTTGCTTTGCAGAGAGCAGGATTTCAAGTGTTTTGGTCAAGACAAAGTATTTGCTCGCCTTGTTGCTGACCTAAAAGACTTAGAAGAGTCAGGCTTTCAGTTGGAGGACAACAGTCAACTTAAGGCTTCTCTGATAGCGATATGTGGTGATAACCTGGGTTCTCATTGTATTGGTGGATTCACTGAAAATTTCAGCACTAGCAAACACTTTTGTAGGTATTGCTTAATTGATAGAGAAACATTTGTCAAATCACCCCTGGTACTCAGCCAAAAAAGAACATCTGAAAATTATAATGAAAGTGTTCAGCAACTATCCTCTGACAATAATGTAATAGATGGCATCAGGTTTGATTCATGTTTCAACTCACTGAAATCTTTTCATGTCTGATCTGGCCTTCATGTTTAGGACACAATCTCTTTGAGGGAGTAGTGGCAAATGATTTAGTCCTCTACAATGAACATTTGGTACAAACTGAAAAGCATTTCACCTGTGACCAGCATCAGTACTTTACAGTGAACTGCTAGCCACACATGGTTAAAATGGCTCTTGTGCAATATACCTACTTACTTGTGCAATACTACCTGGATAATACTGGTAATACTATCTGTGCAATACTTACCCATGCAATTCCACCTTTGTAATATACTTATGTTAACTGTTTATCTGCAAACCTGTTAATTTATGCAAATTTGTTAATTTTTTATCTCTAAATGTGTAGTTTATTTCTTTTATATTTATTATTTTTTGTATACTTAGTACTTTTGCACTACTCCTTCACTGCCTTATCTTTTTCTCTTTATATATTTTGCTGCTGTAACAATGTAAATTTCCCCTTGTGGAATAATAAAAGTCTATCTTATAAATCGGGCAATTTCACAGACAAAATTTCTAGGCAGTGATTCAGATAATCGACCCTGTGAGATAAAAGAAAATGCTAAAAAGCTCAGTGGCTCGGCAGCGCAGAATTGGTGCCTCTTGCGGCTTTTACCAGTCTACGTCGGCAGGTGGATCAAACATCCTCGTGAAAGTAAGGTTTGGCTGTTGTACATCAAACTAAAGGAAATTGTTGAATTTATCTGTGCTCCCAAAATTAATCTAAATGAGGCTGCATATCTTAAAGGTTTGCTAGAGGAATGTGGGTACTTATGTAAAAGCATGTTCCCTGATCATGCTCTCAAACCAAAGCACCACTACCTGCTGCATTACCCGGGCCTTATCCTTTCATTTGGACCACTGATATGCTTGTGGATGCTGAGGTTTGAGAGCAAGCACTCTTATTTCAAGGAATGTGCCAGGAAACTTCACAATTTTTTACACTTAAGAAAAACCCTTGCAGAAAGACACCAGCTCCTTCAGTCATATTTGAGTAGTGGTCAGTTATTTCCACTTCCCATCCAGGTTGTTGGGGAAGCAAATAAAATTGATGAACGGTCATACAACACATATATACAGAGAGTGTTAAAAATGTCAGATTTCGATGAACACAAAACTTCAGAGGTTTCTGCAGTGACATACAAGGGGACAAAGTACACAAAAGGCTTTGTTATTGTTCTAGAGCACACTGGTGACACATTGATCTTTGGAAAAATATCATTAATACTCATTGATGATAACAAGGTTTCTTGTTTTGCAGCATCACTCAGTCCTTTTAATAGATCTTGGAGTCTACCTGTTAAAGTCAGACAATAAATATGTGTATATTAATGCAGATAGTCTGCAGGACTATTATCCACTGCCAGTTTACAACATCATGGACCTCCCTGTTGTTTCCTTGCATCACTCAGTGTGTTCATTTTAGGTATGGATGCTGAATACATTCAAGAAATCCAGAAAGCCCTACCAGAACTGGACTATGACAGGTTGATGATTGTTATTGAGCATCTGGCTTCAGTGGTTGAAGTCACAAAAAAACAAGACCTAGCCTATGTAGAGAGGGGCGACTTAGAGGACCTTTTAACACCGATACAGTGTCGTAGAGCCATCCAGACATTCAAACAAAGAGGTGAGAGGGAAAACAAAACATGTAAAGCAATGTAAAATTATATTTTACAAGGCATCTGTCTAGATAAAGTTGTTGTAGAGTTAAGATAAAACTTTAAAGAGATGGGTTAAAAGGTCTAAAAAATGAGATGTTTGAAGATGCTTAAAAAGTTCTTAATAGTTTATGATTGGTTCACAATGATATAGCCTAATTACTAGATTCCTTTGCAGTCAGTGTAATCATATTCTGAAACAGCTAATGCATACTATTTTTTAAAATGAAAAGTATATATACTGTAAATAACCAAAACCTGCAAATATGTTTTGTATTTCTTTGTCTTTAAAGAGTTGAATGATGGAGACACTGGTTACAAAGGTCTGTCAAATGAGCTAACAGGGTCCCCCTCATCCTCGGACACATCACTGACAGAACATGTCCCCACACCTCCTCGTACACTGCCTCCTGGACCCTCTTTGACAAACACACAGACCTCGTGGAGCAGCCACTTTGACATTCTTTGGAACAAGATGCCAGCTTCACTCTTACAATCCATATCAAAAGGGGAGAGAGCTAACCCTGCAGATAGAAGGGCCATGGTGAGGACTGTGGTAAGTGCCATGCAGGAACACTGTTCAAACCCCAACAGGGCTGCCTGTGTAGAGGTAGCAAAAAGGATTGTGTCAAAATATGTTTTGACCTTTGCAGACACAACAGATGAAGGAGAACAACTTGGAATAGGTTATTATTCACTTGTTAATCAGCTGAAGACAAGGGTTGAACATGTGAACTGTAACAATGTAAGTGACAGAATGCGTAAACCAAGAAGAATGGCAGAAACTGTGGATGGTAGCAGTACCACTAAAACAGTGCGGTGCAAAGTTGACAGCTACGGCTGCATTAATTGGCAGCCAAAATGTCTCCCAGAAGGAGAGACAGTGGACTCTTTGGAGATTAAAATAAAAACTATGGCAGCTATATTTCAGTCTAATAGCCCCAGAGCTGCAGAAATGTCAGATGTTGATAATTCAATGTGTCTGACATACATTTATCAATCCCACATGATAAACACCTGCCCTCCGCCAAGTATCTCTGAGACTAAAGAACAATGGCCCTTCCTCTTCACAAAAAGAGGACTCTGTGCCCATTTCAAAACTCTCGCAGGTATTGATATATGTGATCAACTTGGAGAAGCTCTTCAGACCAAGGGGAAGAGGATCATCACCTTCTTTCAAAGACACCCACTGAACAGAGACATTCAGATTATTCTGCGGGACATCGAGAACAATACTACCACCATGCAACAAAACCGGACCAGCATAGCAGCAGTGCTTCTCATGATGACACACTTCCTTGAAAAAGAAGACTCCATGTTCATTTTGGCTGATGTAATTAGGCAAATAATATTGGAAATTTCATTAAATATAATTTAAGTAAATATTGGCTGTGTTAATGTAATGTAACCCCATGGTTTCTGTTTTAAAGGCATATGCAACAGCAATGTCCATTGAGAAAGACCAGTTACCAGTTACGCCAAGACTGATCATGCTTGGTAAGGGTGCATAATTTTTAGAAATGTTTTTATATAGCATTTACAGTATCCTTTTACGAGGGTGTAATATTTTATCTTTCAGGGAACACATTTCTCACTGCAACAAAGTACAGTGGTGCTTGAAAGTTTGTGAACCCTTTAGAATTTTCTATATTTCTGCATAAATATGACCTAAAACATCATCAGATTTTCACACAAGTCCAAAAAGTAGATAAAGAGAACTCAGTTAAACAAATGAGACAAAAATATTATACTTGGTCATTTATTTATTGAGGAAAATGATCCAATATTACATATCTGTGAGTGGCAAAAGTATGTGAACCTTTGCTTTCAGTATCTGGTGTGATCCCCTTGTGCAGCAATAACTGCAACTAAACGTTTCCGGTAACTGTGGATCAGTCCTGCACACCGGCTTGGAGGAATTTTAGCCCATTCCTCCGTACAAAACAGCTTCAACTCTGGGACGTTGGTGGGTTTCCTCACATGAACAGCTCGTTTCAGGTCATTCCACAACATTTCGATTGGATCAAGGTCAGGACTTTGACTTGGCCATTCCAAAACATTAACTTTATTCTTCTTGAACCATTCTTTGGTAGAACGACTTGTGTGATTAGGGTCGTTGTCTTGCTGCATGACCCACCTTCTCTTGAGATTCAGTTCATGGCCAGATGTCCTAACATTTTCCTTTTAGAATTCGCTGGTATAAGTCAGAATTCATTGTTCCATCAATGATGGCAAGCTGTCCTGGCCCAGATGCAGCAAAACAGGCTCAAACCATGACACTACCACCACCATGTTTCACAGATAGGATAAGGTTCTTATGCTGGAATGCAGTGTTTTCCTTTCTCCAAACATAATGCTTCTCATTTAAACCAAAAAGTTCTATTTTGGTCTCATCCATCCACAAAACATTTTTCCAATAGCCTTCTGGCTTGTCCACGTGATCTTTAGCAAACTGCAGACAAGCAGCAAGGTTCTTTTTGGAGAGCAGTGGCTTTCTCCTTGCAACCCTGTCATGTACACCATTGTTGTTCAGTGTTCTCCTGATAGTAGAGTCATGAACATTCACATTAGCTAATGTGAGAGAGGCCTTCAGTTGCTTAGAAGTTACCCTGGGGTCCTTTGTGACCTCGCTGACTATTACACGCCTTGCTCTTGGAGTGATCTTTGTTGGTCGACCACTCCTAGAGAGGGTAACAATGGTCTTGAATTTCCTCCATTTGTACACAATCTGTCTGACTGTGGATTGATGGAGTCCAAACTCTTTAGAGATGGTTTTTTAACCTTTTCCAGCCTGATTAGCATCAACAATGCTTTTTCTGAGGTCCTCAGAAATCTCCTTTGTTCGTGTCACGATACAGTTCCACAAACGTGTTGTGAAGATCAGACTTAGATCCCTGTTCTTTAAATAAAACAGGGTGCCCACTCACACCTGATTGTCATCCCATTGATTGAAAACACTTGACTCTAATTTCACCTTCAAATTAACTGCTAATCCTAGAGGTTCACATACTTTTGCCACTCACAGATATGTAATATTGGATCATTTTCCTCAATAAATAAATGACCAAGTATAATATTTTTGTCTCATTTGTTTAACTGGGTTCTCTTTATCTACTTTTAGGACTTGTGTGAAAATCTGATGTTGTTTTAGGTCATATTTATGCAGAAATATAGAAAATTCTAAAGGGTTCACAAACTTTCAAGCACCACTGTAGATGGGCAGCACTGAGGGAAAGTTAGCCGTCGTTTTGGAGGAGTACTTGGGTTTTTCGGATGCCTTGTCAGTGTTTTTTGCATGCTTCTATGCTAACATAGAGTACCAGGAATCTGCTGCTGCAATCCTGGAATTCCTACAATGGTAAATAGGTATCGCATTTTTGTCATGATCTGGCCCAGTCTTTCCAGATCTCAAGCCATTTTTTCTGTTGTTTTTCTCTCCTTCTAACACTCTCTTACACACACACACACACACACACACACACACACACACACACACACACACACACACACACACACTCTCTCTCTCTCTCTCTCTCTCTTTCTCTCTCTCTGACACAAAATTCACTCTCTCCACACACTCTGACACATACACACACAATAATCTCTCTCACACACATATGTGCACACGCACACTCATGATATCTTTTCTCATGTACACTGATCACTTGTGCTGCTGTTGCATAGTTGAGCAACCACATCATTTCACTACTTATTTTGTTTGTAACTCTATGTGACAAATAATATTTTTCCTCATTTCTTTTATTTTCCCAAAAGATTCTTTGTTAGAATAAACCCAGAAGAGGGAACAAAATGCACAGCGAAGATGGGTCAGTCGTAAAACTGGAATGGTGGTGAAAAGGAAGATAGAGGTCATCAATTCCAGGGTGTCATCCTTCCTTTGCCACCTGGCAGAGTTTGAATGGAAGAACTCTTAAGAACTTAGTTTTTTTTTAACACTACTTGTCAATCAATGATTGTAGTGAAGGGAGAGAGAGAGCAGTCACCCCACACAGCCTTAAACCCAGGTCTACGGGGTGTCAAACCTACACCTTGACCACAACACCAAACAGCCAGGCTGGCAGTCAGAGCACATACTCAGCTGTAGTGATGGGCACTCCGTCTCACTCACACACACACACACACACACACACACACACACACACACACACACACACACACACACACACACACACAAACGGCAATCACGGTGTGAACAGGTCCCTTCACAAGCCAAGGGAAGCCCTGTTTGAGTTCACTGCAGAAGGAGCGAAACAAACAGCATTTCACCTTATTGTCTCATCTTTATATGTCACTTGCTGATTTGGGTTTGTTACCAAGGCTGCTAAGAGCAGGATCAGCTGCTCTCTCTCTCTCAAGCACATGCACACACACATAGACTGAAACACTGCCCCCTCTCTAAGACAAAAATTCACTCTCTCTGTTTCTCTCACACACTCACTCATACACACACACTCACTCTCTCTTTTACACACACACACACACACACACACACACACACACACACACACACACCACCACATACATACACACACACACCACCACCACATACACACATTCCGTTCAGAAGCAGTTCAATAACAAATGCGTTGTCACTGACTATGAAAACAATAAGTTACGTTATGAAAACAATAAGTTCCTAACAATAAGTTAGGAACATCCTGTAGAACAGGGGTTTTCAAAGTGTGGGAGAGTCAGCCCCCCCTCGGAGAGCAAATAAACAACAGCGCCCCCCCTTACAATTTTTGTTGTTGCTATACTTAATGTTCCATTCGTATTTAAAAAAAATGGTTGTTGTACACATTTTAATTTTTTTCTTTTACACATTTTAAACATCTGTGCTTTTTAAAACATCTTTTTTTCACATTTTAAACATCTGTGCTTTTCTTTTTAAAACATCTTGTTTTACACATTTTAAACATCTCATAGCATCGTTAGCTAGCACCTCTTGGCAGACAGCACACTGTGGCAGTGGAGCATCTTCAGATCCAGTCCATGAAAATCAAAACTTTAAATAATCGTGGTCATACTTCCTTCTTTTTTCAGTCCCCCCAGGATTCCGTGGGCCTTTTTTGTGATTGTTGCGGGCTAAAATGTCTGATGTTGTGGGGTTTTCCAAAAAATTGCGATGAAAGTTGTGGTGTTTTTTAGGTTTTTGTTGCGATTACATTGCGGGAGGAAGTGAAAGTTGCGAGAAATTGTTGCGATTTTCTCTTTTTGTGATTAAAATTGAGTGATATGTTAAATATTAAGTTATTACCGAAAAACTATTGATTAAAAAAACAAAGACACTGAGAAATGGTCCTATAAACAACTTTACCAATGTAAAAGATTACCAGGACTACAAAAATGCAGAAAAATAGGCTTTACTTATCCAAATGCACCTGTTGGTTCAAAAGATAAAGTGCATAGAACCTCACAGCGCAACATGAAGTTACCTTAAAATATAATATAAATGCCCCAGCTTTCATGTAAGAAAAAAAAAAAACTATTAATACTAGTACTGTGTGCAGGCAGTCTCTCCTGAAGACTAAATTAAACAATAATTATAAACTAATAAAATAAATGGCTCAGGCTTCATAGAAGAAAAAAACAATTTGAACAGAATCTCACAGTATGATGCTGAAGCTGCCTAAACAATGGAAAATAAAATACCATTTTGGCAAAAATGTTGGCATCCATTAATTTCTTGTATTAAGTAAAAAAAATAATGTAAAGTGCACACAGTCCTTCACTGTAAACATCACACACTTTCAGGAACAGAATTTAAGCCTATATAAACACTGACTTGCACATGCAGTGTTGCCAGATACTGCTGACGTTTTCCAGTCCAAAATATGTTCAAAATCCGCCAAAATGCACTTAAAACAGCCCAATCTGGCAACACTGCGCATGCTGCTTCTCTTGAACGTATACACGGAAGTAAGGCGGAAGGTAGTTTGTCGACGTCACCTCAAGATGACGCCAATGATTGGTCAAATTTGCGGGAAGGTTGCGGTGATTGGATATAATTGCAACACCGCCCTGAATAAGCGGGGATTGGTTGAATTTGCAAATCGCAACATCGCGAAATCCTGGAGGGTCTGGTTTTTTGCTTGGCCCAGACTCTGTCTCCTCACTCACTGTAGCTTTAGGTACTAAAAATCGGTCCATTTTGTCTCTGGTAAAGGCTAGCTGAAGTTCGCTAAATGTCCGCAATAGTAACTTATTCTGGTTTATGTTTCCTCACGTTGCGCCCCCCCTGAAGAACTCTGGCGCCCCCCAGGGGAGGCGCGCCCCACACTTTGAAAAGCCCTGCTGTAGAGTATTTACTGCTTTACTACTCTGGATTTCTCATGAATATTATGTTGCTAGAAAATGACAAGTGAAAAAAGAAGTTCTTGCTTTAGTCTTTTGAAGCAAACAGTAACAAGAGTGCTCTGAGAGCACATACACACATTCTGTTCAGAATTAGATAGCAGTTCAATTACAAATGTGTTGTCACTGACTATGAAAACAATAAGTTATGTGTGTTGACCACTTGTTTACAAAAAACTTATTTTGATAAGTTTTTGTTAAGTAATTTTGAGGATTAATGTGAAATATGTAAAATACCGTTTTGTACCTTTGCCTCACCACATGTTGTCTCAGTGTAAACACTGAATGTAGACTTCATATTCATCTGTTAGAAATGTGTTTTTATGGGTTTTTCTTCATGTTTTCAATTTTTCAAATGAATTCATGCATTTTAACATATTTGTAATGTTTTAAATATGAAGTCTAAATAAATAACTTGATATTTTGCAATAATTGTGTCTGGATTGAATAGCAGTACAAATGTAAATATAAGTGAGATAAATACAAAGCAAAACATTAATAGTAATAATAAATAAGATTACAGTACTGAATAGTTTAACTAGGTTTTCATAGTGTTACTGTAATATACAATTACAGTAACACTTACTGTAAAAATAAAATACAGTTATAGTACTGTAAATTTTAATTACAGTGCCTTACTGGCAACAGTGTTGCTAGTGAGTAAGTGTAAAAACCCTTTGAAATGTCTAACAGTGGAGGGAGATGCAATGTGGAGGTCATGTACACTTCATTTTCTCCAAACCTTCCACCAAATCCTCCATCACATCCTCCACCACTGCTGTATGCACCACTTGGTGCCAACGCATCAATCACTGCAGCCAAGGGGTGGAGGGGAACAATGTCAGAACAGTTATACAGTAATCTTCACAGTATTTATACTGAAAGTCTATAATTATACTGCAGTACAACAATAACATCCTGTAGAGTATTTATTGCTTTACTACTCTGGATTTCTCATGAATATTATGTTGCTAGAAAATGATAAGTGAAAAAAGAAGTTCTTGCTTTAGTCTTTTGAAGCAAACAGTAACAAGAGTGCTCTGAGAGCACAAGATCCCCCGTTACAATATACTGCAAACTAAATTGCAATATGTGTATTACTGTCCTATAACAAAGTGCTTTGCCAAGTTTCATGAAATTCCTCCAAAAATTGTGAGGTGTGGATTTCAGAAGATAAGAACCCTTTCCGGGATGGATGGACAGATGGACTTCGCCATGACAATCCCCCTTCAGGCCTTTCAGCCAGTGGGGGATAAAAATGTGACCTGTAATAGCTGTTAACTTCTCTCAGGAATAACGAAAATACAGCAGCAAAACAGACAATCTAACAGCAGAATCACTAAACGCATCAGAAATATTACAATATACACAGTTAATGTATTTGAGGCTGGAGTTTTCCCTTTACCCAGGGACACTGGGACTGTGAGACAGCAATGTAATTACCTGCTCTTTAGAGAAACTGTTTCATTGTTTTACACAGTGTCAGCAGTTAAATTAGCTTATGTCTTAAAAGCACTATTTGTCTTGATGACTTTAATAGGCATGCTTGCATTTTTGGCTTTTCATACTGTAAACAAAAGAAAAAAGTGCTAGGTGATTTACTTTATTGAACAAGCTAAAAGAAAATGGCTGAAACAGGAAGTGTAATGTAAGCTGTTTTCATATATAGCATATGACTTGGTTTTATGTAGGAAAACTTGTAAGAATTTGAAAAATGTGGGATTATAGTGTTAATAATGATGAAAGATTTGTCCTCCAGTTAATTACACATCAGTTTGGATTTATTACTTCTGACCCAGATAGATGCCAAATCGCCCTCACAGAAAGAGCTACAAGGTTAGCATACTCACTTTTACAAAGTGTCATCTTGTGTGATAGGAATAGAAAACACTTTGCACTCTTAATTTAAATATTATTGCTTTGAATGATCGCTTTCCTGCAAAGTAAAGTCTATAGAGGTTTTCGACCTGAAAAAGTGCATCGTGGCGATCAGGCGAGAGAATTGGCAGCCCACCGAACACATGCATTTGTGTGGCGAACATTTTGTCTCAGGTAACTTTTCCAAAAGTTTAAAGATATCATATGTGAGATAAATGACAAATTATACATGTAGCCTAGCACCTAGCCTACACGTAAGCCCTGTTAGGCAGTGTTCAGGCTACCTGGCACCTAGCCCCACTAGTCAGGCTACGATGGTTTTATCTTTATACATCTATGGTTTTATATACGTGAGACGGGGACCGCTTGGCCTCATCAATGGGGCTACCTGGCACCGGGCTTCTTACTAGTGTTTGGGCGGCTTACGTGTAGTCTAGGTTTAACATACACGGTGCCCTCAGGCGAGGCAGAGCCATGTTGTTGGGTGGGTTGTACTTTTTAGATGTGAATATGCAATGGACAAAACTAGAATTCGATACTAGACATATTAATTATTATGCGTTTTTCTATATGATTAATGTAACTCTCTCTCTCAACCTGGACACTATTTTTCTAACTGCAATGAATTTACTTTTATTTGGTATCACGTTGAAGTAGACTGTTATGGAATTTTTTTGCCACAAAATGTTGTTGGAAATCTTTGCATATGTTGTCATGGCAACCATTCACGATGTCGAGGTACTGAAGGTCCGGCAAATCACCGACACTACACCATTGCAGTGGCATAAACAGGTGATTAGGTAACGAGTATGGGTCACATATACCAGCCTCCGTCAATTTTTCGCGATATCTGCTCTTACTTTTACCATCGAGATGCTGTACGGTACACGACAGTAACCCACTCGCTTGATAACCCACATGTTGGGCTAGCAGGAGTCGCCATTGTTGTGACCGCCAAAATGGCGCCATCTACTTGTCGACATGGCAATGGTCACGTGGGTCGAAAACCTCTATAGTGTTTGTGTAGTTCTATCTAGATTCTGTAGAAAAAAAAAGGAAGGTAGTCAACACTTAAAAAAGTAATGCAGCAATGAATGTGTTCATATGGTATGGTCAAGTCAAGTGTATTCATTATTTTGCACAGTATATCAAGATATATAGTACTGTTTAATAGTTTATAGTACTGTTAATTTATGCAAATTTGTTAATTTTTTATCTCTAAATTTGTAGTTTATTTCTTTTATATATATCCCTTTTTGTATACTTAGTACTTTTGCACTACTCCTTCACTGCCTTATCCTTTTCTCTTTATATATATTTTGCTGCTGTAACAATGTAAATTTCCCCTTGTGGAATAATAAAAGGCTATCTTATCTTATCTTATCTTATCTTATCTTATCTTATCTTATCTTATCTTATCTTATCTTATCTTTAAAAATAAATCTTAGGCACATGCAATGTTGTAGAGGAAAGTAGTGTTGTAGTGACCAAGACAAAACCAAGACTTTGAGGGGTTGAGATCAAGTCAAAACCAAGATCAAGGCAGACCGAGAAAGAGTCAAGACCAGGACCAGACCAGTGTGTGAAGGGGGGTGGGGAGGGGTAATTGCCATTAACAGGAAGGAAAATGTTCAAATTAGAAAGAAAATTTTCAAATTACAGCTGATCACAGTAACAATGTTGACAAATAAATCAGACAGTGCACAGGCAATTTAGTGATTCTTGCAGTTGTGGTTTTGAAATAAAATCCCAAGTCCTCCATGTCTGAGACCAAGACAAGACCAAGTGAAAACGCAATCAATTCTGGGATGAGACCAAGACCTTCAAAAAGTGGTCGAGACCAAGACTGGTCTCAAGTACTACAACACTAGGAAGCAGTACGCTAGAGTGCTACCAGGCACAACAAGGTATGCTTGCCTTCATGGAACACTGCAATGTCAATCGATTAATTTACAAATTTGGGTGATAAGACCTTGGGCAACAAACCTGGGCTCAACAACAAGGTCAGTCCATAGTCATTTAGCCACCAATGTAGACAAGATCAACTTAATTGCCAGACATGTTTATTGCATCTCCTGAACTGCAAAGAGGACATAGCTCCAGTTCTGGCCTTCTTTATGTACCACCCAACATTTGGATGAAGCACTGCATGAGGCTGGGGAAGAGCCGACAGGCAGGCTGAGGTCAAGGTACTCTGAGTCTAACTAGGTCTGGACAAGGGCTCCCTAGAGCCAAATGCTTGTTGCAGGTTTATGAGTTCACTCATCTTGCAGCCAGCCATTTCTGACCACAATGGTTGACAGTATATAAGAAGGTTTCCACATAATCACCTCTGAGTCTTGTTAAAGTCAAACAAAACCACAAAAATAAGTACCGTTTGCTGATCACAGCAACTGCCTGTCAGTAATGGCTCAGAACAGCCTTCAAACATGGCCACTCAGAACTACAAACCCCAAGAACCACAGTACACTCTGCCTCCTGATTATTAATCACATCACCTGCATCTCACTCAGTAATCAGCCCCTCACCTATATAAGCACAGCTCTCACACTTGGACTTGAGAAGTTCCATTTAGTGTTCTCTCTAACATACAGAGCTATTTGATTACCACCTGTTTATCAGTGTATGACCAGTATTCCTGTTTTGTTTTGACCTCATCTTATTAGCCCAGGAGTAATAGGGTTATACCCGGAACAAATTAGTAACAAGCTGAAAATGTCAGAATATGTTCAGAATACCTTTAGGAATAACACTAACGCTACGTTCACACTGCAAGGCTTAATGCTCAATTCTGATTTTTTTGTGAAATCCGATTTTTTTGTGAGGTCGTTCACATTAACAAATATATGCGACTTGTATGTGATCCTCAGTATGAACGAAAAGCGACCTAAAAGTGTTCCGCATGCGCACTGCAGGATACGACGACGTCACATGCAGTGAGCATGGCCAGTGTTTACGGAAGTAAAACCGCCCGGTTGCGGTATGACTCATCCAATCTAGCTTGAATAGCTGCATCCCCCCAAATGGAAATCAGCTCCCTAACCTCTGCGTCCTTCCATTGAGAAGATTCAGAACCTTCACAGCCCGAAGCGTCCCTCGCATTGATGTCATGCGCAGGGGCGCAGATACGTTTTTTGAACTGGGGGGGGGGGACAAAAAACTGGGGGGGGGGACAAAGCTGCCAGCAAACCAACCCCAACATGCCTGTCAAACTTGTTGTTAGTAACCATAGCAACCAAGCTCGAGCTCGCAACCTGTGCAGTCTGAGCAGCTCAACCAACCGAATATCAGTCTTTGTTTTGTTTTATGTGAGTTGTTGCAACTATATGTATACACTGCTGTGCACCTCAATAAACCGAATGGTAATTAGTCTTTTGATTTTTCCGTGAGGTTTGCCTTATGCAAAGAAAGACAGCATAGACGTTTTTTCCTCCCTATAAGTAGGGGGGACCGAACGAGGTGAATTTAAATATGACTCGTCCCACCCTCTATCTGCGCCTGTGATTATGCGCCATGTTGTTGTAACTTTTTTGAGAGACCCGCCGCCTACTTCAGCACAGAATAGTGACGTTTGTGGCTTGTTGATGACGTGTAAGTCGGATGAATGAGACCTGGCGGTTCAGACTGAAGTCGCATATGAAAAGAGCGGATAGGAATCGGAATTAGCACCACATATCCAAACGGCCTGGGTCGGATTTGAAAAAATCGGATCTGTGTCGTTCATATTGTCAATAAAAGATCGGATACAGGTCACATATGGGCGAAAAGATCGGATTTGAGTCACTTCAGCCTGCAGTGTGAACGTAGCCTAAAAGTCCCCAGAAATCCCCCTTGTGCTCTCTGAGAAATTCAAGATGGCGTCCAAAATGGCCGACAAATGGAGATCTGCCCATATCTCAGGCCCAAAACAAAATATTAATGCAATTAAAAGGTCAGAATATATGTTTTGTAGGGTAGGAGAGTAAATTCCAACATGTGTGTATTAATTACATTGTGTATTAACATTATATAATAACAATGTACACATTATTATAACAGTATATTTGTGTATAGTGTGGATCCATTGGTTACTCGTTCACTCTGTATCATCCTATTCTGTTCACAAAACAACAAACACAATTACTAGGGGTTGGAGCACTTATTTTCATTAATATTAATTAAAGTAAATTGGTGGTGTAAAATGAAAAATGGCATGTTAAAAGGTCATGCTGAGTTCAGTCATTTTTAAAAGGTCATGCTGAGTTTAGTCATTTTTTGTCCGAACACACTGGCATTGCTAGTAGTAAAGACTGGCGCTAGAAACTCAAAGATTAATTTTTTTCCACCCTTAAACAAGCTTGAATAAATTCCCTACTTCATTGATGGTACAACAAAGATCCAAGCATTACAACTGAGGCACGGAGAAGTGTTTAAGTCTACTCATTGTTTATAAGCAAGAGCTTTTATTGAGGCAGACCTTTTTGTCATGAAAGTCACCGGAATGTTGAAGTGTACTGAAACAGCTTGCCATTGTAGTTTTAGAAGATAGGGTTCTCAAATTTAATTTCCCTTTAATATTTTATCAAAGCTTAAAGATGCACTAAATATTAAGGAAATTGATGTCTAATTGTTGTCTTACATTATTTTCATGTATGTAGGTAGCCTACTAACCTAATCTGTCAATCATGTCAACCATCAAATTCCATGTAATTTCCACATTAATGACCTTGTAATCTTGGTTAATTTTAATTTTAACAGTGTGACAATGGTGAATTTGCATTGCTTGTATGAGAGAACATATAATTTAACATTTTAATTGCATTTATATTATGTTTTATCCCTGAGATATTGAAAAATCTCTAATCGGTGGCCATTTTGGACGCCATCTTGAATTTCTCAGAGAGCACAAGGTGGATTCCCGGGGATTTTAGTATATTATTCCTAAGGGTATTCTGAACATATTCTGAAAAATTCAGCTTGTTACTAATTTGTTCTGGGTTGGACTCAATTTTGAGCTAATGCTCTTGGGCTATATAGTCTAGCCTACATTGCTCTGTTTGCTGATCACTTGACCCTCACTAGTTTCCTGACCTCGCTTCCTGCAGGCTGATTCGGATTACATCTGCAGTTTGCGCCACCCTGGCCTCCCCTGCATCCATAAGTGCCTCCACTCTGACAGTGCCCTGGTGTGCCCCCTGCACGTTTAAATTAAAAAAATAAACTTTATAACAATGTATCCATTATAAATCAGTTATGATATTACTAAAAATAGGCTTACCTGGGTGTAACCATTTGTATGAAAACTGGATATCCACTTGTGACTGTCAGGATGTCATTTTGAGCACAGACACAGAGGTTAGTCAGATGATTCAGTCTTTTAATCCAATAAGAAGGCAGTTCACAAGAGGCTAGGCTTAATGTTTGGTGTTTACAAAATTCAAACTGTTAGGACTAGGACTGTTTTGGCCTCTAGAGGCCGCTGTTATTTCCTTTTCATGTCGTGTTTATTTTGGCCTCTAGAGGCCGCCACTGTTCCTGTGTTTTGTGTTTGTGTTAATTGCCTAATTATCTTCACCTGTGTCCTTAATTAGTTTGTCTATTTATACCCCTGAGTTCAGTCCTCTTGTCACGGAGTCTTTGTGCTGTTATGTTTATCTCCAGTTTCCTTTGTACTGTGTTTTTTGATCTTCTTAGCTTTTGAATTTTTGCACTTTGCTTTTCTTTTGGATTTTACTCTTTGGTTTTTTTTTGTCTTTTGTTTTGCCCTGTATATAGTGTATATAGTTTAAATAAACCTTTTGATTCTTTTTCTACTTCCGCCTCACGCCTCTGCATTTGAGTCATCCCCCTGGTGGCCTAGTGGGGGTTTGCTGGATTATCACACCTACGAACCAGGTTCGAATCCCAGCAAAACCCTAACAGAAAGACTCCGTCATGACCGACTCAGCAGAGGCTGCTTCAACTGTCTACCCGGCCAACCTTCAGGGAATTATGGCAGCTTTGACACGCTTCGGAGCGACCATGGACGCTCATGGACGTACGCTCACCAGCCAACGTGAGGCCCTCGCTCGCCACGAGGAACTGCTTCAGCAAATTGGGAAAACCCTGGCACAGCTGACATCTCTGCCTGCATCTCCTGCTCCTGATCCAGTTCCTGCTCCTGATCCAGCTCCCACTCCTGCTCCAGTGCCTCCTGCAATGCTGCCTTCTTCACCTCGCGAACCCAGCCTTCCTGCACCACAGAGGTATGACGGCAAGCACAGTGAGTGCCGAGAGTTCCTTACCCAGTGTCAACTCACCTTTGAGCTTCAGCCTACCACCTACACTACGGATCGCCGCAAGATTGCCTTTGTGATCACCTTATTAGCTGGTAAGGCGCGAGCCTGGGCTACTGCTATCTGGCAAAGACAGGGACCTGAGTGCTTTGATTTCCAGCTGTTTTCTGAAGAGATGCTTCGGGTCTTCGATCAGGCAGACATCAGTACCGACGCAGCCCGAAAGCTCATGTCCATCCGGCAAGGAGGAAGCGTCGCAGATTACGCCATCTCGTTCCGAACACTCGCAGCAGTAAGTGGATGGAACGAGACTGCCCTGGTGTCAGCCTTCCACCATGGTCTGTCTGACCCCATCAAGGACGGTCTGGCCTCTATTGGATGCCCAAGTGACCTCGAAACCCTCATCTCACATGCTATTCGTCTGGACAACAGGATGAGAGAACGCCACCAAGCCTTGAGCCCCCCCAGCCTCCCTACCTCTACCTGGAGACCGTCTACCTCCTTCAGTGACTGTCCAGAACCCATGCAAGTGGGTCGTACTCGCCTCTCCGCATCTGAGAGGGAGCGCAGAAGGAGGGACAAGTGCTGCATCTACTGTGGCAAGCCTGGTCACTTCCGAGCATCATGTCCCGAACTCTTGGGAAAAGGACCGCCCCGTCCAGCCGAGGGAGGGTTGTGACGGGGCCTACCCTCTCTCCCGGACTCCCTGGCCAAGGAATCTACATCCCGGTCTCCATCTCCTGGGGTGAGTCTGTCCACTCTTGTCAAGCTTTGATAGACTCAGGGGCGGCTGGGAACTTTATGGATATTCACTTCGCCCAAAGCATCAATATTCCGACTGCACCTCTTGAAGTCCCACTGTCTGTGTCTGCCCTCGATGGCCAAGCGTTAGGTGATGGAAGAGTCACCCAAGTTACTTCTCCAGTTTTCCTCCAGTCTCAAGGTCACAAGGAAGAAATATCCCTGCACCTGATTCCTTCACCTGAGTTCCCAGTTATTCTAGGCCTTCCTTGGCTTACTCGCCACAACCCTCGCATAGACTGGGTAACAAGCCAGGTTGTGGAATGGGGCCCTGCATGCCATGCCTCTTGTCTGCTCTCTAGCTCTCCTGTGTCTCCTGCCGAGCCCCCTGATCTCACCGAGTTATCTCAAGTTCCCACAGAGTACTGGGATCTCAAGGAGGTATTCAGCAAGAGCAGGGCCGCCGTTCTTCCTCCGCACCGGGCCTACGACTGTGCCATCGACTTGCTCCCTGGGACTACCCCTCCTCGTGGCAGACTGTTTTCACTCTCTCAGCCAGAACGCAAGGCCATGGAGGAATACCTCAAAGATGCCCTGGTCTCTGGGTTTATTCGACCCTCCACTTCACCTGCTGGAGCCGGCTTCTTCTTTGTCGGCAAGAAGGATGGGGGGCTCCGACCATGTATTGATTACAGGGGCCTGAATAAGATCACTGTGCGCAACCGATATCCCCTTCCGCTGATGTCCACAGCTTTCGACCTGCTCCAAGGCGCCACCGTCTTCACCAAGTTGGACCTACGGAACGCATACCACCTCATCCGTATCCGACAGGGAGACGAGTGGAAGACTGCCTTTAACACCCCGTCTGGGCACTACGAATACCAGGTGATGCCCTTCGGACTCACCAACGCACCAGCTGTTTTTCAGGCCCTAATCAACGACGTCTTAAGGGACATGATTAACCTATACGTTTTTGTCTACCTCGACGACATCCTTATCTTTTCCAAGACCGTGCAGGAGCACCGCCACCATGTCCGCCAGGTTCTCCAGAGGCTGCTACAGAACAATCTGTTCGCCAAGGCCCAGAAATGCGAATTTCATGTTCCCGAGGTCTCCTTTCTGGGATTTATTGTACGGACAGGCCAACTCCAAATGGACCCTGCCAAGACCCTGGCCGTCCGGGATTGGCCTACTCCCAAGTCCGTTAAGGAGGTTCAGCGGTTCTTAGGATTCGCTAACTTCTACCGCAAGTTCATCAGGAACTTCAGTTCTGTGGCAGCACCCATGTCAGACCTCACCAAAGGGACAGGTGGATCTTATGGCTGGTCTCCTCAGGCAGAAAAGGCATTCAAAGACCTCAAGGACCGCTTCTGCACGGCACCCATTCTGGTTCTCCCGGACACCTCCCAACCATTCATCGTGGAGGTGGACGCCTCGGACAGTGGTGTCGGCGCGGTGCTCTCTCAACGTTCGGAAGGAAAGCTGCACCCCTGCGCTTACTTCTCCCACCGCCTGAGTCCTGCTGAGTCCCGGTACGATGTGGGGGATCGAGAACTGCTAGCGGTCAAACTGGCCCTTGAGGAGTGGAGGCACTGGCTGGAGGGAGCACAACATCCATTCCTGGTTTGGACTGACCACAAGAACCTGGAGTACCTCCAGCAAGCCAAGAGACTGAACCCTCGACAGGCTAGGTGGGCCCTGTTTTTCAGTCGGTTTGACTTCACCCTCTCATACCGCCCCGGCTCCAAGAACACCAAACCTGACGCACTGTCCAGACTGTTCTCTGCCACTAACAGGGAGAATGAAGTCGGGCCTATTATCCCTGTGTCCCGGATTGTGGCCCCTGTCCGCTGGGGTATTGAGGAGGCTGTCCGACGAGCCCAACGCCAGGACCCCGGTCCTGGGACGGGGCCACCAGGCCTCTTGTACGTCCCACATCAAGCCCGGGCCAAGGTTCTCCAGTGGGGTCACTCTTCCCCTCTCACCGCCCACCCGGGAGCTCGGAGGACCCTGGACTTCCTGAAAAGACGCTTCTGGTGGCCTAACATGGAGAAGGAAGTAAGGTCATTTGTCCTGTCCTGTGAGGTTTGCACCAGAACCAAGAACCCACGACAGCGTCCCCAGGGTCTCCTGCATCCTCTGACCATTCCCCGGCGTCCCTGGTCCCACGTGGCAGTCGACTTTATCACGGGTCTCCCTGAGTCACAAGGTAACACGGTCATTTTGGTCTTAGTTGACAGATTCTCCAAGGCCTGCCGCTTCATACCACTGTGCAAACTCCCCTCTGCTCTTGAAACTGCGAAACTTTTGTTTAATCATGTCTTCCGAGTCTTTGGTCTTCCACAGGACATCGTCTCAGACCGAGGGCCCCAGTTCTCCTCCCGAGTGTGGCACGGGTTCTGCAAGGTCATCGGAGCCACTGCCAGCCTCTCCTCTGGGTTTCACCCACAGTCCAATGGTCAGACGGAGAGGCTCAACCAGGACCTGGAAACCACCCTGCGAGGCCTGGCTATGGATAACCCGACATCGTGGAGCACCTGGCTGCCATGGGCGGAGTACGCCCACAACACCCTGCAGTCATCGGCCACCAAGCTGTCGCCATTCCAGTGCCAATTCGGGTTCCAGCCACCTCTGTTCCCGGACCAGGAGGAGGACGCGGGGGTGCCCTCGGTCAACCAATATGTGAGACGGTGTCGCAAGACCTGGAGCAAGGTCAGGAAGACCCTCATACAGATCTCCAGAACCAACCAGACTCAGGCCAACCGCCATAGAAGACCTGCACACGCTTTCCGCCCTGGGCAGCGTGTTTGGCTGTCCACTAAGGACCTTCCACTGCGGGTGGAGAACCGCAAGCTTGCTCCTCGCTACATTGGCCCCTTCAAGGTGGTGCGCAGGGTGAACCCTGTCTCCTACCGGCTCCAGTTGCCCCGGACTCTGAGGATCAACCCCACTTTCCATGTTTCCCTGTTACGGCCCGTACTGACGTCTACGTATGCCCCTGCCCCTAGGAACCCCCCACCCCCCCGCATCTTCCAGGGGCGGACTGTGTTCACTGTGAATCGCCTGCTTGACTCCCGCCGGGTCCGCGGCGGGTTGCAATATCTGGTGGACTGGGAGGGCTATGGTCCTGAGGAGCGCTGCTGGGTTCCTGCTCGGGATGTCCTTGATAAAGAACTATGTCGGGACTTCCATTCGGCCCATCCGGATCGCCCTGGGAACGTCAGGAGACGCTCCTAGAGGGGGGGGTCCTGTTAGGACTAGGACTGTTTTGGCCTCTAGAGGCCGCTGTTATTTCCTTTTCATGTCGTGTTTATTTTGGCCTCTAGAGGCCGCCACTGTTCCTGTGTTTTGTGTTTGTGTTAATTGCCTAATTATCTTCACCTGTGTCCTTAATTAGTTTGTCTATTTATACCCCTGAGTTCAGTCCTCTTGTCACGGAGTCTTTGTGCTGTTATGTTTATCTCCAGTTTCCTTTGTACTGTGTTTTTTGATCTTCTTAGCTTTTGAATTTTTGCACTTTGCTTTTCTTTTGGATTTTACTCTTTGGTTTTTTTTTGTCTTTTGTTTTGCCCTGTATATAGTGTATATAGTTTAAATAAACCTTTTGATTCTTTTTCTACTTCCGCCTCACGCCTCTGCATTTGAGTCATCCCCCTGGTGGCCTAGTGGGGGTTTGCTGGATTATCACACCTACGAACCAGGTTCGAATCCCAGCAAAACCCTAACACAAACACCACAGGGAAGAAATGACTCAAGAGAATCCAAAAGTAGAGACAGTTACCAAACAAGAGAGTTCAGTTCATAAACATAAAGGTGCAGGGCTTTCCAGGGAATCCATAAACAGAGAGGGTCCAGAGAATTTAGTCCATGAGCAAAATCTCCACAAAGGGAGAAGTGCACTGTGGCAGTGGGAGCGTGGCCGAGCATCAATCTGTGAATGGAGGGCGGAGTCAGGGAAGGTGGGTGGTCAAATCGCTACACTTGTTGTCAATTAACATGTGTTTGTGTGTCTCTTGTAGTGACGGCATCCCATAAAAGGAGTGAGAGGAATAGAGGAAGGGAGATTTTTGGACCAGAATATGATGCTGTCTGTGTGTGTGTGTGTGTGTGTGTGTGTGTGTGTGTGTGTGTGAATGTCTGTGATAAAGATTTGTGCTGAAAAGACAATTAAAGCCAATTTGAAGCTAATAACAGCCTGCCATACTTCTGTGCTCCACCTACATCCAGGCAGATTTTACAGTGGTGCCAAAACCTGGGAATGCAGAAGGGAACAACCCTATGGAGTCCTCGCCATTTAAAGATCTCATCCATGCCCTTGCCACAGCACAGCAGAACCAGCATCAAGCGCTGATTGGCCACCAAAAGGAGCAGGAACAATGGTTCGAAGCCTTGATGCTGGCCCAACAAGAAGACTACCAGGTGTTCATGCACCTGCTCACGTTGGCAGGGTCCACGACAGCCACCGGAGGGGACCCTCCTCACCTCACCTTAACAAAGATGGGTCCGAACGACGATCCAGAAGCCTTCCTTGCGCTCTTTGAGCAAGCAGCAGAGGCATGGGGTTGGCCGGTCAAGCAGCACACAGCGTGCCTCCTCCCCCTACTGACCAGTGAGGCACAGCTTGCCACGCTGCAGCTCCCTGCCAACAGCTGGCTCATATATGCGGCCCTCAGAAGAGCCATCCTCCAGTGTGTCAGCCGCTCCCCGGAGCAACAGTGGCAGCGCTACCGCTCACTGTGCTTGGAGGAGGTCAGCCGGCCGTTCGCGTTCGGCCAACAACTCCGGGATGCCTGCCGGCGGTGGCTGAGGGCAGAAGACCGCGACGCAGAGGGAATTATTGACCTGATGACACTGGAATAATTCATCGCTGTTAGAGCAGTCACGAGACGAGACTCCGAGGCATGCCTTTGACCAAGTGAGAGTAATCGATGGTCAAATTATCCAGCCAAATGCGATGCCGGCCTTCCCCTACTTTTCTATTATCAAGGATAGGTTATACTGAGTGATGCAGGACACTCAAACTGGCAAAAAGATAACAGTTATTAATCCCAAAGAGCCGCCAGGAACTCAAATTCCAGGTGGCTCACTTTAATCCCATGGCCGGATACTTAGGGCAGGACAAAACACTAGCCCGAATAATGGCCCAGTTCTATCGGCCAGGAATTCACGGGGATGTCTGTCGGTGGTGTGCGGCGTGCCGCAAATGCCAATTAGTAAATCCCGCAGCCACTCCAAAAGCGCCTTTGCGCCCTCTCCCTTTGATCGAGACCCCTTTTGAAAGAATTGGGATGGATCTCGTCAGGCCATTAGATCGGTCAGCAATGTGATATCTAGAAGCAGTGCCTCTCCGCAATATCTCAGCATGCAGTATTGCGGAAGCACTCTTCCACTTTATCTCCCAGGTCGGGATTCCGAAAGAAATCCTGACAGACCAAGGCACCACATTCATGTCACGCACACTGTGTGAACTGTATGGGTTACTGGGGATTAAGCCTATCCGCACCAGTGTCTATCACCCACAAACTGATGGCTTAGTAGAGTGTTTTAATCGAACCCTCAAAAACATAATTCGGAAGTTTGTAAGTGAAGATGCATGTAATTGAGGTAAATGGCTAGAGCCCCTGTTATTTGCAGTATGAGAGGTCCCACAAGCCTCCACAGGTTTTTCACCATTTGAATTATTATATGGGCGTAAGCCGCGTGGCATTTTGGACGTGCTACGTGAAAATTGGGAGGAGGCACCTTCACCTAGTAAGAATGAAATTCAATACATTCTTGACCTGTGCGCCAAACTCCACACACTCACGCACTTAACCCAGGAGAATTTGCAGCAGGCACAAGAACGTCAAATCCGACTGTATGACAGGGGCACGTGCCTTAGAGAATTCACACCGGGAGACAAAGTGCTCACATTATTGCCCACATTGAGCTCCAAATTGATCGCCAGGTGGCAAGGGCCCTTCGAGATCACATGGCGAGTCAGGGACATCAACTATTAGGTGAGGCAAATGGACGGGGTGGGGCATTGCAAATTTACCACCTCAATCTGTTAAAATGCTGGAATGAGGAGATCCCTGTGGCATTGGTGTCACTAATCCCGGAGAAGGTGGAGCTGGGGCTGGAGGTTCAAAAATGAAAATTGATATCACCAACCACTCCGGTCCCTTATGGAGACCACCTCTCCCCAGCATAACTCATGGGGGTAGCCCAATTGCAGAAGGAATTTTCTGATGTGTTTTTGCCCCTGCCCGGCTGCACCCACCTCATAGAACACCACATTGAGACACCCCCAGGGGTGGTAGTGTGCAGACGCCCTTACCATCTGCCCGAACACAAAAAAAGGTGGTCCGGGATGAACTCAAGACCATGCTCAAAATGGGCATAGTCAAGGAGTCCTACAGTGACTGGAGCAGCCCGGTGGTCCTGGTCCCCAAGACCGGTAGGTCGGTCTGGTTCTGTGTGGACTATAGGAAGGTCAATGTGATGTCTAAATTTGATGCATACCCAATGCCTCGCATTGATGAGCTGCTCGATCGATTAGGCACTGCTCGTTTTTATTCGACACTGGATTTAATGAAGGGATATCGGCAGATCCCCTTGACTCCTCTATCCTGAGAGAAAACAGTCTTTTCCACACTGTTTGGGTTACACCAATTTGTCACACTTCCTTTTGGGTTGTCTGGGGCTCCCGCGACGTCCCAGCGGCTCATGGACAGGGTTCTCTGCCCCCACACCGCTTACACAGCCACATATCTCGATGATATTATCATCTGTAGCAATTACTGGCCATGGCACCTTGAACACCTGAGGGCCATCCTAAAGTCGCTAAGGCGTGCAGGTCTCACAGCT
Organism: Neoarius graeffei; assembly: GCF_027579695.1. Classification (NCBI taxonomy): domain Eukaryota; kingdom Metazoa; phylum Chordata; class Actinopteri; order Siluriformes; family Ariidae; genus Neoarius; species Neoarius graeffei. The sequence continues at coordinate 35,719,789 of NC_083582.1, read as the reverse complement.
AACCCAAAAAAGTGTGTAATTGGGCGGGTGGAAGTACGGTATCTGGGTTTCCACTTGGGTCATGGGCAGGTGCATCCCCAAATTAACAAGACTACAGCGATTGCGGCCTACTCAAGGCCCAAGACCAAAAAGGGGGTAAGACAGTTCTTTGGACTGACTGGCTACTGTTGGAGGTTCATACCTAATTATTCGGATGTCACCAGCCTGCTGACTGATCTCACTAAAAAAGGAGCACCAGATCTGGTCCAGTGGATGGAGCAATGCCAACAGGCTTTCTCTAGGTTAAAGGCCACACTGTGTGGGGGGGCACTTTTGCACTCCCCTGACTTCTCTCTCCCATTTATTTTGCAGACTGACACATCAGACAGAGGGCTGGGGGCTGTTCTGTCCCAGAGGTTGGAGGGGGAGGAACGTCCGGTGCTGTACATCAGCCAGAAGCTGTCAATGCATGAAGCCAGGTACAGCATGGTAGAGAAAGAGTGCCTAGCCATCAAGTGGGTGGTCCTTGCTCTCTGGTACTACCTACTGGGACGCCCTTTCACCCTCTGTTCGGACCATGCGCCCCTCCAGTGGCTCCAGCGCATGAAGAATGCCAATGCATGGCTCACCCGTTGGTATCTCGACCTCCAGCCATTTAAGTTCGAGGTGATCCACAGGCCAGGGGCGCAGACGGTGGTGGTGGACTTCCTGTCCCATCAGGGGAAGAGTCAGCTTCAGGCTGGATGGCTCCCCGGCCTGAGTTGGGCGGTGGGGGTATGTGGCAGCGGGGGCATGGCCGAGCGTCTGTCTGTAAATGGAGGGTGGAGTCAGGGAAGGTGAGTGGTCGAATCGCTACACCTGTTGTCAATTAACGTGTGTTTGTGTGTCTCTTGTAGTGACAGCACCCCATAAAAGGAGTGAGAGGAATAGAGGAAGGGAGATTTTTGGACCAGAACATGATGCTGTGTGTGTGTGTGTGTGTGTGTGTGTGTGTGTGTCTGAATGTCTGTGATAAAGATTTGTGCTGAAAAGCCAATTAAAGCAAATTTGAAGCTAATAACAGTCTGCTGTACTTCTGTGCTCCACCCACATCCAGGCAGATTCTACATGCACTTACAAAGAGTAAGTAAACCACAAGGAAGATTGGCTGAGTAGACTCCATCACAGGAAGATCATGACTGAGGCCAGCATCAGCTCAATTTAAATAGCTAGCAAATAAGTCATGTGACCACTAGGTGAATCCACTCATTGAAGCTCAGCTAAAAGTGTTCCAGAGGAATGTCTCCACCTAATGGTGACCACCAGGAGCAGTGCGAGGGCTGACAGTGAGGTAACTGGTACACTAGTATGCTCTTTCCCTTAGTAACACAGAGCCATCAAATAAAGGTGTAACAGTTCTTATGAAGGGGTGGAGCACAGAGGACGGCCGGACAGAGATCAGGTTCAACAATAGTTTTATTGCTACACTTTTCAGTGGTCTCTCATAAACATACACACACAGCCAGACACACGCGCACACACATCAGGTGTCTGGTTCGGGAGAGATCCTCTGCTCTCTGCTCTCCCTCCCTAAATAGGGCGCGGTCACTGGGAAGAAACACACAAACAGGTTAATTGCAGTCAGGTGTAGTGATTCTGCCACTTACCTTCCCTGACTCCGCCCTCCTGTCACAGACCGGCGCTTGACCACGCCCCCGCTGCCACATACCCCCACCGCCCGACTCAGGCCGGGCAGCTGTCCGGCCTGCAGCCGACTCCCCCCCTTGACGGGAGAGGAAGTCCGCCACGACCATCTGCGCCCCCGGCCTGTGGACCACCTTAAAATTGAAGGGTTGGAGTGCCAGATACCAAAGGGTGATCCACGCGTTGGCATCTTTCATGCGGTGGAGCCACTGGAGGGGCACGTGGTCCGAACAGAGGGTGAAAGGGCGCCCCAGCAAGTAGTACCGGAGGGCGAGGACCACCCACTTGATCGCCAGACACTCTTTCTCTATCGTGCTGTAGCGCCCCTCACACACTGACAGCTTCCTGCTGATGTACAGGACAGGGCGGTCCTCCCCCTCCACCTCCTGGGACAAAACCGCCCCCAGCCCTCTGTCCGACGCATCGGTCTGCAACACAAAAGGGAGAGAAAAGTCAGGGGAGTGTAAAAGTGGCCTCCCACACAGTGCAGCCTTTACCTCCAAAAAAGCCCGCTGGCATTGCTCTGTCCACTGGACCGGATCTGGTGCCCCCTTTTTAGTGAGATCAGTCAGCGGGCTGGTGACGTCCGAATAATTAGGTATAAACCTACAGTAATAGCCAGCCAGCCCCAGGAACTGTCTCACCCCTTTTTGGTCTTGGGCCTCGGGCAGGCTGCAATTGCTGCCGTCTTATTAATTTGGGGACGCACCTGCCCGTTGCCCAAGTGGAAGCCCAGATACTGTACTTCCACCCGCCCAATTGCACACTTCTTTGGGTTGGCTGTGAGCCCCACTCGCCTCAGCGACCTAAGGACAGCCCTCAGATGCTCGAGGTGCCGCTGCCAGTCATTACTATAGATGATTATATCATCTAGACAAGCGGCTGCATAAGTGGCATGAGGGCAGAGGACTCTGTCCATCAGCCGCTGAAACGTAGCGGGCGCCCCAAACAGCCCAAACGGAAGGGTGACGAATTGGTGTAAACCAAACGGTGTGGAAAAGGCCGTTTTTTCTCGGGATAGTGGAGTCAAAGGGATCTGCCAATATCCCTTTGTCAAATCCAGCGTCGAATAAAAGCGAGCAGTGCTGAGTCGATCGAGCAACTCATCAATACGAGGCATTGGGTACGCATCGAATTTAGACACTGCATTGACTTTTCTGTAGTCCACACAGAACCGGACCGACCCGTCGGCCTTGGGTACCAAGACCACCGGGCTGCTCCAGTCACTGTGGGACTCCTCGACGATGCCCATTTAGAGCATGGTCTCAAGTTCTTCCCGAACCACCTTTTTTTTGTGTTCGGGTAGTCTGTAAGGGCGGCTACGCACTATTACCCCCGGGGGCGTCTCTATGTGGTGCTCTATGAGGTTAGTGCGACCGGGCAGGGGTGAGAACACATCTGAAAACTCGGTCTGCAACTGGGCGACCTCCGTGAGCTGGGTCGGGGAGAGGTGGTCTCCACAGGGGACCGGAGGGGTACGTGATGTCAATGCCCCTTTTTGAACCTCCGGCCCCAGCTCCGCCTTCTCCGGAACCACCAACACCAGCGCCACAGGGACCTCCTCCTTCCAGAGTTTAAGCAGATTGAGGTGGTAAATTTGTAGCGCCCCACCCCTGTCCGTTCGCCTCACCTCGTAGTCGACGTCCCCGACTCGCCGTGTGACCTCAAAGGGACCTTGCCACTTGGCGATCAATTTGGAGCTCGAAGTGGGCAACAGTACAAGTACTTTATCTCCCTGGGTGAACTCCCTAAGGTGCGTTCCCTTGTTGTACAGGCGGGCTTGCCGTTCCTGGGCCTGCCGCAAATTCTCCTGGGTTAGGTGGGTGAGCGTGTGGAGTTTTGCACACAGGTCCATAATGTATTGAATTTCGTTCTTGCTTTGTGAAGGTCCCTCCTCCTAATTTTCCCGCAGCACATCTAGGATGCTGCACGGCTTACGCCCATATAATAATTCTAACGGGGAGAACCCCGTGGAGGCTTGGGGAACCTCTCGCACTGAGAACAACAAGGGCTCGAGCCACTTATCCCAATTTCGTGCGTCCTCACTTACGAATTTTTTAATGATATTTTTGAGGGTGCAATTGAACCGTTCCACTAAACCGTCCATTTGTGGGTGATACACACTGGTGCGGATCAGCTTAATCCCCAATAACCCATACAGTTCGTGCAGTGCCCGTGACATAAATGTGGTGCCTTGATCAGTCAGAATCTCTTTCGGGATTCCAACTCGGGAGATAAAGCGGAAGAGTGCCTCTGCAATACTGCATGCTGAGATATTGCGCAGAGGCACTGCTTCTGGGTATCGCGTTGCATAGTCCACCAGAACTAATATAAAGCGGTACCCTCGTGCTGACCGATCTAATGGCCCGACGAGATCCATCCCAATTCTCTCAAACGGGGTCTCGATCAATGGAAGAGGGCGCAGAGGCGCTTTTGGAATGGCCGCTGGATTTACTAACTGGCATTCGTGGCATGCCGTACACCACCTACGAACATCGCCGCGAATCCCTGGCCAATAGAATCGGGCCATTATTCAAGCTAGTGTCTTGTCCTGCCCTAGGTGTCCAGCCGTGGGATTAAAGTGAGCCGCCTGGAATACCAATTCCCGGCGTCTCTTTAGAATTAAATGCTGCGTGATTTGCTCTTTTGTCTGAGTGTCCTGCGTCACTCGGTATAACCTATCCTTCATAATAGAGAAATAGGGGAAAGACGGAGTGGCATTTGGCGGGAGCGTTTGACCATCGATTACTCTCACTTGGTCAAACGCATGTCGCAGAGTCTCGTCTCGCGATTGTTCTAATGGGAAATCCGCGAGGGATTCCCCGAGAGAGAGAGGAGGAGCCGGGGGCTCCTCACTCTGACGCGGAGATGACGTAGACGGCTCTGTGACAGCTGCTCCTGCCAAAGTGACACCGGGACCTCCCCCTGCTAAATGGCAGGACCCACTCTCTACTAAGTGCGTCATCAAACCCCGAAATCCCGGCCAATCAGTCCCCAAAATTAAAGAGTGGGTAAGGCGAGGATTAACTGCCACTTTCACTATAAATTTTTCCCCTCGGAAAAAAATGTGGACTGACACCAAAGGGTAGCAGTGAACATCCCCGTGCACACACAACACCTTCACCCCCTGTGCTCCCCCCAATGCCTCGTTCTGCACCAGGCTTTGGTGAACTGAGGTCTGATTACAGCCAGAATCCACCAACGCCTGATATGTATCCCCTTGGATACTCACTGGTATGTGATACGTTCCGGCCCGATTGAGGGCGGCCTCTGGCGCGTCGGGGATCCGAACCACTGCGCCCACCTCCATCGCCGTGCACTGCTGTTGAAAGTGGCCCGGCTCCCTGCAGTGCCAGCAAACCGGCCGGGGCTTTCCCTCTGCACCGGTGATCTGGGGCTCACTCACCTGAGGTGGGGGAGAGACAGACACAGAAGGGAGAAACGGGAGGGCACCACGGGCGCGGTGGGCCGGCTGGGGTGGTGCCGGCCCCCACCTCCGTGGTGGGGGAATGGGGCGAGGACGGGACACAGGAGGAGGGAGAGAGAGAGAGAGAGAGAGAGAAGAGGAGAGAAGAGACGATGCCATCTGCTGTCCTGCTGCTGGGACAGCCGCCAAATGGTCCTCCACCAGCTCGACTGCCTGATCCAGCGACGCCGGGCGGTGGCCCTGGACCTACCCCGCAGTTCCTGCTGGCAAGCGAGTGATGAACTGTTCCAGCACCACCTGGTCGATGATTCCCTCGGCGTCATGGTTGTCGGCCCTCAACCACCACCAGCAGACGTCCCGGAGCTGCTGGCCAAACGTGAACGGCCGGCCGACTTCCTCCAAGCGCAACGCATGGAAGCGCTGGTGCTGCTGTTCTGGGGTGCGCCCCACGTGCTGGAGGACAGCCCGGCGGAGGTCCGCGTAGGCCAGCCGGCGGTCGGCGGGGAGCTGTAGCACGGCCAGCTGTGCCTCTCCTGTTAGCAGGGGGAGGAGGCGCGCCGCGCGCTGCTCCATTGGCCACCCCGAGGCTTCGGCGACTTGCTCAAAGAGCGTGATGAATGCCTTGGGGTCATCCTGCGGGCCCATCTCGGTGACGGTGAGGGGAGACGGGCCCGCGGTAGGAGCGCTGGTGGACTCCGCCGACGCGAGGAGGTGCCAGAACGCCTCTCGATCTTCCTGTTGGGCCAACACCAGGGCCTCGAACCGCTGTTCTTGCTCCTTTCGGAGGGTGAGTAGTGCCTGGTGCTGGCTTTGCTGGGCCGTGGCGAGGGCGTGGACCAGTTCAGCAAATGGGGAGGACTCCATGGGGCTGTTAGGCTGCTGTGCTCCAGGTCCCGGGTTTTGGCACCACTGTAACAGTTCTTATGAAGGGGTGGAGCACAGAGGACGGCTGGACAGAGATCAGGTTCAACAATAGTTTTATTGCTACACTTTTCAGTGGTCTCTCATAAACATACACACACAGCCAGACACACGCACACACACATCAGGTGTCTGGTTCGGGAGAGATCCTCTGCAATCTGCTCTCCCTCCCTAAATAGGGCGCGGTCACTGGGAAGACACACACAAACAGGTTAATTGCAGTCAGGTGTAGTGATTCTGCCACTTACCTTCCCTGACTCTGCCCTCCTGTCACAGACCGGCGCTTGACCACGCCCCCGCTGCCACAAAAGGCTTCTAATTAAAAAAAAATCCCCAGGTGCCACTGCTCTCTCTCTCTCTCTGTGTTTTCACTGCTTCAGATGGGTAGAATGCAGAGAAAGAACTTCACTGTGCTATAATGTACATCTCATCTCATTATCTCGAGCTGCTTAATCCTGTTCTACAGGGTCGCAGGCAAGCTGGAGCCTATCCCAGCTGACTATGGACGAAAGGCAGGGTACACCCTGGACAAGTCGCCAGGTCATCACAGGGCTAACACATAGACACAGACAACCATTCACACTCACATTCACACCTACGGTCAATTTAGAGTCACCAGTTAACCTAACCTGCATGTCTTTGGACTGTGGGGGAAACCGGAGCACCCGGAGGAAACCCATGCAGACACGGGGAGAACATGCAAACTTCACACAGAAAGGCCCTCACCAGCCATGGGGCTCAAACCCGGACCTTCTTGCTGTGAGGTGACAGCTCTACCACTACACCACCGTGCCACCCTGTAATGTACATGTGACAAATAAAAGCTTCTAATTCTAGAAATCTAATCAGAAGGTTTCTGTAACCGTGTGATTTTTCCTGGCAACAAAATCCGCGAATCAACAGACTTCCCTTTTCTGAAGTTTAAATCTCACTCTACTAGATAACGCATACAAATTACTGACACAGATACTAGTAAACAATATCTGTTGTCCTAGCAATGTGATCCTTGCCATCTAAAAAGATCACTTTTTGTAGTGAATAAAAACAAACAAAAGCATATCACATAAAAATACAAGGAAAAATTTAATTTAAAAACAACAACAACAATAACACTGAGTAGGCAGCAAACAGCTTCCAAAGGCTGGGCATGTGTCTGCTGACTGTTTACCTGCATGTGTGTGTGTGCATGCATGCATGTGTACGCATGCGTTCACTGCTTCAATGATCGGGCTTATTTTTACACTCAAACACTTGACACTCAGGCATCTTCAGCATTGTTTACAACAATTTAGAAGCGATTTATCCATTACATCACAGCCTCAGTAAGTCATGTAGTGTGTAAGTGACATCACAATCTCAGATTCTCTTGCATAACTTGTACTCAGCGCCTGATATTTGAACCTCAGAGAGAGTAAGATGTCAGTGCCTAGGGACATTGTTTTTCTTTTAAAATAAAATCTATACGCAGTATACAGATACAAATATTAAAAAGTGAACACCCAAATATGTATCATATGTATATTATCTGTCAATGTAAAGGAGTTTACTTTTTTGGGTTTGTTAATCTGGAAGAGAGTGTGGATGTCTGGTCAGGGGTCAGAAAGGGGTGGGGTGGCCACAGTGCCCAGAGTACACACAGATACAAGCTCATCAGTGACAATCTGGAGGATTCAGGTTAATTCCTGGGTAACTTGCATGCTGAAGTTTCCAGTAAATGTAAGCTCATAGGATCCATGAGGGATTTTTTTTTGGGGGGGGGCTCTTCTCAAATGAAGGGCTCAGGGCCTGTGCATTGTTTGCTACTGCCATGGAGACAGAACATTTGATGTAATGATCCATCGCCAGCCATATTTTCTTGCTGGTCTCTGCCCCCTGCCATGTGCCATTTGGCTGTTCTCAACATGGATTCTGAATTGACATTATCTTTTCAGCACTGTAGTTCAATTGCAACCCTGCTAATGATTTTTCCTCAATAAAGGGATGGAGCACACCTGAGGAGATTCCACACAAGACCGATAGAGCCTGTGTTCCCTTTGCTGAGATAAGGACACACGTCTGTATTATTTGGGGTCAAGCCATAGACTAATAACCCACTTCTGAAGGCAAGCATTGCTGCTGCTACCATCAATCCTTACATCCTCAATAGCAACCAGGAGCATGCTTCACATGATTGGCAAGCATAATAATGTCTGCCACATGTTGGGTTCAAAGGGTAGCTAATAGTCTCAGTGACTCTAGCACCTCAAAAAACACCTCTGGTGCTAGGGAGAGGCTGAAGTGTAGAATTTTGAATTCAAATGTCTGTCCTTGGAAGGCAAATCTTAAAAAGCACTGGTGCACAATGAAGACATAAAAATCTGTGTTATTTAGGTTCACGTACAGGAACCAATTTTGTATTTGCACAGCACAGATTAAATCTGATAACCTTCTCAGATGGAAAAAAAGAACCATTAGGAACATACTAAACCCCCCATGGTATAATAATTTTGGCCATGGAAGTGTCGAATAGAGCACTGAAGTGTGGGGTCTACCTTTTCAAATGCGCCTCTGTCTTTTTTTTTGTATGATCAACTCATCCTTGATGGGCAATGTTTATATATCTTTCTCAACAATTTTAGTATTTTATCCCACCATTTGAATTTTTCCCCCCACACAGCAGTACATTGACTTTTCAGAAATGAATTGACTTTTCATGAATTCCAAATAGTGGGGAAACTAAATTTAAAGGAACAGTTTTACCTCAGTTGAAAGGCACATTATGGCGATACTTGATGTTAAGACTTGACAAAAATACTTTCGAATACAATCTCATTTTACATTGTCTCTTCACTCCCCATCCCATATTCAAAGCAATTCACAGCCCCAGAACCTCACAGCACATGTTTCTTTAGTGATTTACCATTTGTGTCTAATTCTGCATGGTACCTTGAGTTGTTTGGGGAATTGATTAACTGCCAGACTCCAAGGATGGGTGGAAAGAGATTGAGTTTAGGCCCTAAGCCTATTCGACAAGACCTAAAGATTAGGAAGATGGAAATGGACCAAGTTGTGTGCTGAGTGTCTGGTTGAGAGTTGTAAAGTGAATTGACTTTATTACATCCCTTGCCACTGTTCTTTCACCTCATTTAGTTTTCATCAGTCTATGCTGCACCTCTGATCTCAGTAAATGCTAGCTACTTATTCCAGCTCCTTGATCCTACTCAGTTTGTTCAGTTTAACTCATAACACCAATTCAATTATCTTCCAGTTAAAAGACCATTTGTGACATTTGGACCAACAACTTATTGAGCTCAAGGTCTTTGTGCAAATTATTGGAATGCTTAGCATTAACGTCATATCCTGTTCATGGTAACTATGTGGATCTCAAAGTTATCCCATGCTTTAGCTATTACAGCCTTTCGATTTTTTTGAAGTATATAACACTGTGTGGCCAAGGTGTAACTCTCTGCGGGGATTCCTTTCTGATTCTGTTCTCTGTGTCAAACAATAGTCTGGGTCCACAGTCTAGGACATGACTGGAGCACAATGACAACAAGCATCAATGTTTGTGAGACCAGCTGAGTTGAGCCCATGTTCATCAACCGTATACTGAATTACTTTGTGCCAAAAGCTGCCCATTATCATTCCTATCCACATTACCAGCCAATCAGACAGGCCAAGATATAAGCCTGAAAAAGCAGACCCACCAAATTCCTAAAGGATGTAGGTCATAGTCAACATGGATTTTTAAAATATGTTTTATTTATGAATGTTTTCAGGCTTATGTGTGCCAGCTCATTGTGAGTTATGCAGCCAGAACCTAACCTATTATGCAATATATGTATGGATGTTTTTGATTTGGATTTCAAATAGTTCTTTACCTCCTTTGAAGTGACACCTTCAATTCCTGAGAGCCCCCGGATGGATTACTGCAGGGTCAAGCAGTGTGGTCAGACACTGCATCTCAACTAGTTCATACCCTAGGGCTATGCTGAGTTTCAGGTACATAGGGAAATAACTATTAATATAATCTCTGCATTAATGCTCTAAGTTATATCCACTGGTTCATAAGTAAGCAAGTTCTATAAGAAAAGCTTAACTGAGGGATTGTTATGACTTGTAGGATATTAAAATTGACCATTTAAAGTCATTTTACCTTTTTTTTTTAATTTTCTCTGAGACAGGACATTTTAACCACTTAAGGCTGACTTAGGGTTAAACTGTATATGAGGTTTTTTTTTTTTAATTATTAGTTCAGTTGTGCGCTAGCATATTAAATGAAAGAGGTAGGTAGGTAGGTGTGTGTGTGAAAGAGTGTAAGAGCTTTTTAATATGCAGCCACAAATAAGTGACAGGTGTGCCATATTAATTTGCTCATTGCCCCAAACTCCCACTGCAAACTCCTGCTAAGTCACATCCCCACCTGCTACAGACGTATTAGTAATATATTGTCCAGAGTGCTGCCTTTAAAACTAACCATCTGTGACACAATGTGGTTCTCATGCATAGCTGCTTTGCTTTTACAGATAAATCCATGAAGCTAATACACAGTAAGCAATAAATTTTGCATTATTTTCATCATATTAACCTGTTATGAATTTTGGCTGTTGCGTTTCACAAAGAAGAAAAAAAAAACCCTAAAGCATAATGTGCCTATTATTAGAGCTTTGGCATTATCAGTCTAAAAACAAGAGGAACTGTCACAGATACAGCAGTGCCCTTTATCTGCATGTGAATTGTAAGAATTTGGAAGGCTTGGCTTTATTCTCATTACATCATTAGTAACAAGGCAATTGACGTTTTTAAGAATCAAAAGCTCTTACATCATACAGTTTCTCCATTAAGTGTTACGTGCTGCTCCATTCATATTTCAAGCAGTGCTTTGTCTCTACTCCATGCTATCTCTGCTGCAGTGTTTGCACTAGTAAGGAATGTAAGTCTAGACAATTTAATAAGGTTCTGGGAGCGAAACTAACACTAGTTACTTAGGCAGGTTGAGCATTTGTCCAGAATTTGGCCTCTGTGTGTCACCTCATGTTTGTTCCCCAGTTAATCAGGAAGTCAGAGATTACAACTTGAAAGTCCCTACACACTCCAATCAACTCAAATTGCTTCAGTTACATTGTGTTCACTGTAATTTCCAGGGGTGCTAATAATAGTGGGACATGTGTTTTTGTTGAGAATAGTTATTTCTTGATGATGGATTTGTTTTTCTCTGAATAACTTTATTTCAATTAAAGGTTGGATTTTTCTCATTTTTTTCAGTATGAGATGAAGCGACTTCACAAAAAGGTGGACTTTTTTTTTTTTTAAACGCTTTTTTACTAATCTTTCCAAGTTGGGGCCAATAATCATGGCGGACATTGTATTTCAGGAAACAAAGGAGTTGTAACTGAGGTTCAACCATGATGACATTATTCTGACATCTGACATTTGGTCATCTCTTAACACACATGCTTTATTTTTTTGAAGGGTCACTGTACACTTTATAAATCGAAATTTCAAATTACATACTAACCTACCAGGCTATGGGGATGAAAAAAATAATAACTTGCTGCTGTTGGGGAAAAAAAAAGAGTTCAGCTTCTAAGGCCAGATCAACAAGCCAGACTTCTATCTACATTTGTAACCAATCTTTATAATATTTTGTTTCAATAATATAAGCAATACTGATTAACCTTATTCAGAAATCATATAATTCCCATGGTCAGGGCAATCCCACCAACCTTCAACTGCTAGATCATTTTTAACCTGTTCGGCAAAGATGGAGCAGGTGCACATTTAGATTGTCTCTCTTCTCGACTCCAGGTTCAAGGATATTGGCATTTGGAAATGACTGCAATGTGCAGCAAGCCAGTAAACATTCAATGTCAGAATGTTCACATGTATTACAGTCCTCATATGTACAACCGGTTCAGCCAAACAGATTATGGGCTGGCTTTGACTCCATGATAAAAGAAAGATCATCTAGTCACTATGCAGGGATAGGACTGGAGAAGTGTCACAGTATGCAGGGGTGGTCCTGGGGGCGGTCCAACCGGGCAGCCACCCAGGGCGGCATCGCGCGGGGGGGGGGGCGGCACGAGCGTGGGCGCGAAAAAAAAAAAAAAAGCCCCCCCCCCAAAAAAAGGTCCCCCAACCCCCCCCCCCCAAAAAAAAACAAAACAAAAACAAAACAAGACGGGTGGGGTGTGTGTGAACATTTTGGATGGGGAAGCCCAATACCAATACATGCAGGTGGACCTGGCTGTCAGTCTTTTGAAGAAGGCAGAGCAAAGTCTCCAGAGCTACAGGGCAAGTGGCTTCGTGGCAGCACAGATGGCAGCCAAAGACATTTGTGAAGCAATGAATGTGGAGGCTGTTTTGAAACAAAAGAGACTGAGGACCACAAAGTGGCACTTCTCATATGAATCTCATGATGAACCCTTCAGTGACGCATTGAAGAAGCTGGAGGTTGGCTTTTTCAATGTGGTTGTGGATGCAGCCCTGGCAGCCATTAAAGAAAGATTTTCCACACTGGAAAATGTGGGAAACAGATTTGGCATTTTAACAGCTTTTGAAAATCTGTCAAATGAGGAGCTGGCAGGCAAGTGTGAGGCACTAGCCACCACCTTACATTTTGGAGGGCACTTTGATTTGAACAGCAAAGAGCTCATGCAGGAGATCAGGAACTTTCCTGACTTGCCGTCAGCAACTGTGACCCCCCTTGAGCTGATCACATTCATGCACGAGAAGGAGCTATCAGAGATCTACCCCAATTTCTGGACTGGACTCAGAATTGCTGCCACTCTGCCTGTCACTGTGGCTCAGGCAGAGAGGAGCTTCTCGAAGCTAAAACTGATCAAGACTTACCTAAGGTCAACAATGTCACAGGAACGGTTCAGTGGCCTTGCTGTGATCAGCATAAACCACGCCTTAGGGGAACAAATCTCATATGAAGACATTGTGGAAGAATTTGCATCCAGGAAGGCCAGAAAAGCCAACTTTTAGGTTGTGCTTTCATTTTTGCATCCTGAATATAATTGCCACTTAAATGTATATAGACTGTTTTCCTCTTACTTCTTTTGCATGTCTTGTTATTTATGACAAATTATAGTGGTTTGCCATTTTTGCCACTTTAAAGAGTGTTAACTTCTTCATTTGTTACTTCTTGTTATTTATGATACACAATAGTGTTTGTTATTTCTTCTTATGTGTACAGTAATATGTATAGGATTTACCTCTTCTCTGTCGTTAGTTCATTTATTTATGATATATAATTGCGTTTTACCATTTTTGCCACTTTAATGTATAGTATTTTTAGATCTTTTGTCACTTCATGTTATTCTGTAATTGTGATTGTTTAACTGTTTAGCTTCTTTTGTTATTTATATGGTGCGACTTTAATGGAGGTTGAAGTCTTCTTGTTAATAATAATGGTGAATGGTACTCTATGATAATTCATTGTGCACTCTGTTGGTAAAACTGACTGACTTGTGCAATATTTTGACCATCGGGTGGTGTTGTAGTGCAGTTGTGCTTTCTTAAATAGCTGTGGATAGCTGTAATGCGAAGTCATTGAGTCTTTTTGCTTATTGTTTATCTTTTATTGTTTATCTTTGTATTTTTTATTGCACTAGTCATTAAAACTGGAAATTTGTTCTTGAAAATAGCTGTTGTGAGTTTGTGTATGGGGTCGTGTGTGTTCTGGACGAAGTTAGTGTTTTCTTAGGTGGTGGGTGGGAGGTGGTTGTCGGGTTGGGCCAGGGGGGTTTGCCAGCAGGGGGTTTCGCCCGGGGAGTAAATCACTCTAGGATCGCCACTGACAGTATGTTCAGGACTCATATATCAACAAACAAGTTCCATTAGGCCACTGGGCAAGCTATAAAATCCTTGTGGCAGCGGGGGCGTGGTCAAGCGCCGGTCTGTGACAGGAGGGTGGAGCCGGGGAAGGTGAGTGGCAGAATCGCGACACCTGAGGATAATTAACCTGTGTTTGTGTGTGTGTTTTCCCAGTAACCGCTCCCTATTTAAGGAGGCAGAGGCAGAGGAGAGGGAGCGCAACCCGGGACCAGACGACTGTGTGTGTGAATGAATAAACGTATAGTTAAGATTTTGAGACTGAAAAGTTATCAGAATAAATCACCTTGTCTGCCTCCAAACGCTGTCCTGCCGTCCTCTGTGCTCCACCCACACTCTATACGCGCTACAGTGGTGCCGAAACCCGGGAACAGGTGGAACACCAACACAGCAGCCCCATGGAATCCTCCCCGTTCACGGACTTGGTCCACGCCCTCGCCACGGCTCAGCAGAGCCAGCACCAGGCACTTGTCACGCTCCGAAAGGAGCAGGAGCGCCGCTTCGAAGCCCTGGTGCTGGCCCAGCAGGAAGATCGAGAGGCGTTCCGGCGTCTCCTCGCGTCGGCGGGGTCCACCAGCGCCCCGGCCGCGGGCCCGTCTCCCCTCACCGTGACCAAGATGGGCCCGCAGGACGACCCCGAGGCTTTCATCACATTGTTCGAACAGGTCGCCGAAGCCTCGGGGTGGCCGATGGAGCAGCGCGCGGCGCGCCTCCTCCCCCTCCTGACGGGAGAGGCGCAGCTGGCCGCGCTACAGCTCCCCGCCGATCGCAGGCTGGCCTACGCCGACCTTCGCCGGGCTGTCCTCCAGCGCGTGGGGCGCACGCCGGAGCAGCAGCGCCAGCGCTTCCGCGCGCTGCGGATGGAGGAAGTCGGCAGCCCGTTCGCGTTCGGCCAGCAGCTCCGGGACGCCTGCTGGCGGTGGCTGAGGGCCGAAGATCGCGACGCCGAGGGAATCCTCGACCAGGTGGCGCTGGAACAGTTCATCGCCCGCTTACCAGCTGGAACCGCGGAGTGGGTCCAGTGCCACCGCCCGGCGTCGCTGGATCAGGCCGTGGGACTGGCGGAGGATCATCTGGCGGCTGTTCCTGCAGCAGGACAGCGGACGGCAGCATCTTCTTTCTCCTCTTCTCTCTCTCTTTCTCCCCCCCCTCCTCCCGTGTCCCGTCCTCGCCCCATTCCCCCACCGCGGAGGCGGGGGCCGGCTCCACCTCAGCCGGCCCGCCGCACCCGTGGTGCCCTCCCGTTTCTCCCTTCTGTGTCTGTCTCTCCCCCCCCTCAGGTGAGTGAGCCCCAGAACACAGCTGCAGAGGGAAGGCCCGGGCCGGTTTGCTGGCGCTGCGGGGATCCGGGCCACCTGCAGCAACAGTGTGCAGCGATGGAAGTGGGGGCGGTGGTGCGGATCCCCGACGCGCCAGAGGCTGCCCTCGATCGGGCCGGAGCGTATCGCATACCGGTAAGTGTACAAGGGGCTACATATCAGGCGTTGGTGGATTCAGGTTGCAATCAGACCTCAATCCGCCAAAGCCTGGTGCAAGGCGAGGCATTGGGGGGAGCACAAGGGGTGAAGGTGTTGTGTGTGCACGGGGATATTCACAGCTACCCGTTGGTGTTGGTCCACATACATTTCAGAGGGGAGAAATCGATAGTGAAGGCGGCGGTTAATCCTCGCCTTACCCACTCTTTGATCTTGGGGACTGATTGGCCGGGATTTCGGGGTTTAATGGCACGCCTAATAAAGAGTGGGTCCTGCCGGTTAACAGGGGAGGGTCCCGGTGTCGCTTTGGCTGGAGCTGCGGTCGCAGAGCCGTCTACGTCATCTCCGCGACAGAGTGAGGAGCCACCGGCCCCTCCTCTTTCTATTGGGGAATCCCTCGCGGATTTCCCACTGGAACAATCGCGAGACGAGACTCTGCGACACGCGTTTGACCAAGTGAGAGTAATCGATGGTCAGACGCTCCCGCCGGGCGCCACCCCGTCCTTCCCCTATTTTGCCATTTTGAAGGATAGGTTATACCGAGTGACGCAGGACACTCAGACGAAAGAGCGAGTCACCCAATTGCTAATTCCAAAGAGCCGCCGGGAATTGGTATTTCAGGCGGCTCACTTTAATCCCATGGCTGGACACCTCGGGCAAGATAAGACACTCGCCCGGATAATGGCCCGGTTCTATTGGCCGGGGATTCGCGGCGACGTCCGTAAGTGGTGTACGGCGTGCCGCGAATGCCAGTTAGTAAATCCAGCGGCCATTCCAAAAGCGCCCTTGCGCCCCCTACCATTAATCGAGACCCCGTTCGAAAGGATTGGGATGGATCTCGTCGGGCCATTAGATCGGTCAACACGAGGGTACCGCTTTATATTGGTTCTGGTGGACTATGCAACGCGATACCCGGAAGCGGTGCCTCTTCGCAATATCTCAGCACGCAGTATTGCGGAGGCCCTCTTCCACGTTATCTCCCGGGTTGGAATCCCGAAAGAGATTCTGACTGACCAGGGCACCTCGTTTATGTCACGAACACTGAGCGAACTGTATGGGCTACTGGGTATTAAGCCGATCCGCACCAGCGTTTATCACCCACAGACGGACGGTTTAGTTGAACGGTTCAACCGCACCCTCAAGAATATTATCAAAAAATTCGTAAGTGAGGACGCACGTAACTGGGATAAGTGGCTCGAACCCTTGTTGTTTGCAGTGCGAGAGGTCCCCCAAGCCTCCACGGGGTTCTCCCCGTTTGAATTATTATATGGGCGTAAGCCGCGCGGCATCTTAGATGTACTGCGGGAAAATTGGGAGGAGGGACCTTCACCGAGCAAAAACGAAATTCAGTACGTTATGGATCTGCGCGCAAAACTCCACACTCTCACCCACCTAACTCAGGAGAATTTGCGGCAGGCCCAGGAACGGCAAGCCCGCCTGTACAACAAGGGCACGCGCCTTAGAGAGTTCACTCCGGGAGATAAGGTACTCGTCCTGTTGCCCACGTCGAGCTCCAAATTAATCGCCAAGTGGCAAGGGCCCTTTGAGGTCACACGGCGAATCGGGGACGTCGACTATGAGGTTAGGCGAACGGACAGGGGGGGGGCACTACAGATCTACCACCTCAATCTGCTGAAACTTTGGAACGAGGAGGTCCCCGTGGCGTTGGTGTCGGTAGTTCCGGAGAAGGCGGAGCTGGGGCCGGAGGTCCGAAAAGGGTCATTGGCATCGCGTACCTCTCCGGTCCCCTGTGGAGACCACCTCTCCCCGACCCAACTCACGGAGGTCGCCCAGTTGCAGGCCGAGTTTTCGGATGTGTTCTCGCCCCTGCCCGGTCGCACTAACCTCATAGAACACCACATAGAGACGCCCCCGGGGGTGGTAGTGCGGAGCCGTCCTTATAGATTACCCGAACACAAAAAAAAGGTGGTTCGGGAAGAACTTCAGGCCATGCTCGAAATGGGCATCGTCGAGGAGTCCCACAGTGACTGGAGCAGCCCGGTGGTCTTGGTTCCCAAGGCCGACGGCTCGGTCCGGTTCTGTGTGGACTATAGAAAAGTCAACGCGGTGTCTAAATTTGATGCGTACCCAATGCCTCGTATTGATGAGCTGCTCGATCGACTAGGCACGGCTCGCTTTTACTCGACACTGGATTTGACGAAGGGATATTGGCAGATCCCCTTGACTCCATTATCCCGGGAAAAAACGGCCTTTTCCACACCGTTCGGCTTACACCAGTTCGTCACACTTCCTTTTGGGCTGTTTGGGGCGCCCGCTACGTTTCAGCGGCTGATGGACAGGGTCCTCCGGCCCCACGCCACCTATGCCGCCGCTTACCTAGATGATATCATCATTTATAGTAATGATTGGCAGCGGCACCTACAACACCTGAGGGCCGTCCTTAGGTCGCTGAGGCGGGCGGGACTCACTGCCAACCCGAAGAAGTGTGCGATTGGGCGGGTGGAAGTACGGTATCTGGGCTTCCACTTGGGCAACGGGCAGGTGCGTCCCCAAATTAATAAGACGGCAGCGATTGCGGCCTGCCCGAGGCCCAAGACCAAAAAGGGGGTGAGGCAGTTCCTGGGGCTGGCTGGCTACTATCGTAGGTTTATACCTAATTATTCGGACGTCACCAGCCCGCTGACTGACCTCACTAAAAAGGGGGCGCCAGATCCGGTCCAGTGGACGGAGCAGTGCCAGCGGGCTTTCTCTGAGGTAAAGGCTGCACTGTGTGGGGGGCCACTTTTACACTCCCCTGACTTCTCTCTCCCTTTTGTGTTGCAGACCGATGCGTCGGACAGAGGGCTGGGGGCCGTTTTGTCCCAGCAGGTGGAGGGGGAGGACCGCCCAGTCCTGTATATCAGCCGGAAGCTGTCGGTGCGTGAGGGGCGCTACAGCACCATTGAAAAAGAGTGCCTGGCGATTAAGTGGGCGGTCCTCGCCCTCCGTTACTACCTGCTGGGGCGCTCTTTCACTCTCTGTTCGGACCACGCGCCCCTCCAGTGGCTCCACCGCATGAAGGATGCCAACGCGCGGATCACCCGTTGGTATCTGGCACTCCAACCCTTCAACTTCAAGGTGGTCCACAGGCCGGGGGCGCAGATGGTCGTGGCGGACTTCCTCTCCCGTCGAGGGGGGGGGGAGTCGGCTGCCGGCCGGACGAGCGCCCGGCCTGAGTCGGGCGGTGGGGGTATGTGGCAGCGGGGGCGTGGTCAAGCGCCGGTCTGTGACAGGAGGGTGGAGCCGGGGAAGGTGAGTGGCAGAATCGCGACACCTGAGGATAATTAACCTGTGTTTGTGTGTGTGTTTTCCCAGTAACCGCTCCCTATTTAAGGAGGCAGAGGCAGAGGAGAGGGAGCGCAACCCGGGACCAGACGACTGTGTGTGTGAATGAATAAACGTATAGTTAAGATTTTGAGACTGAAAAGTTATCAGAATAAATCACCTTGTCTGCCTCCAAACGCTGTCCTGCCGTCCTCTGTGCTCCACCCACACTCTATACGCGCTACAATCCTATATACTAATCTATCTTAAAAGGAAAGCCTGTGGGTGTGAAGTGGGAGTGGTGATGCCAAACACTGTGCAGCAACAACAACAACAACACACACACACACACACACACACACACACACACAAAAAAAAAAAAATTTATATATATATATATATATATATATATATATATATATATATATATATATATATATATATATATATATATATTAGTAGGCTTTAGTTGTAAAAATATTCCACCTTCTGACCAAGAGTGAATTTTTTTTTTTCGGGTAAAGGTCTATGTAGTAGTACTTACATGTATCATTTTTTTTCTTCCTGTGTCACTGGCTGTCACACAACCCTATCATAAACCCATAACACAAACATTATCTAGACTGACATTCAATACCTTCACTATAAGATGTCCTGTAAACTTAATATTGGCTAAAATGTTATAATACAACAATACCCTATTGGAGGGTTAGATTGTAGAAATGGTGTACCTGGCTAAGGTAAATATTTTTTCATATGTTCACATGTTACATTATAGGGTGGTGCAGAGGTTAGCACTGTCGCCTCACAACAAGAAGGCTCTAGGTTTGAGGCCAGTGAGGGCCTTTCTGTGTGGAGTTTGCATGTTCTCCCCGTGTCTGCATGGGTTTCCTCTGGGTGCTGTGGTTTCCCCCACAGTCCAAAGACATGCAATTAGATTAACTGGCTGCTCTAAATTGTCCATAGGTGTGAATGGTTGTTTCCCAAGCCCGGAAATGAGAGGGTTGCAGCAGGAACGGCATCCAGTGTAAAACGATGCTCCAATTAATATGATGTGCGTCAATAGGGTCCACATGGCAGTGACCTCACACACAGAAGTGGGACAAGCTGGAAGAAGTGAGTGAGTTAACTTGTTATATTATAAAACATGCTCTGGAAGTGTATTAGACCCACCAGAAGCAACACCAGTTATGGTCTAGCTCCATGACGTTTTCCTCTTCTAGCATCTATAAACCTTTTTAGAGTTATAATAATCTACAATCAACAATATTAATGGAATTTATCTAATGATGGGCTGGCAGTAAAGTCAACACTATAACCAAAAGCATAACAACAACAACAACAACAACTTCTACTACTACTACTATTTTATTATTATTATTATTATTATTATTATTATTATTAATTAATCACTTTACTTATACCAATGGTTGCCTTCAACAAATAAAAAGCAGTCTTATAAAATTCTCTACTGTAATTGCACTGTTATAGCCCACCTTTTAACAGTCCCACTGATGCCCCACAATGCCAAACAACACAGTCTGCAGAAGCCACATTACTACTATGTTTACCAGTCAAACTGTTAGGAATAAGTCTAGACTCATAATAGCTAGACTTATGGCAAAATGGATAGAAGAAAAGTGGCACGACAGTGAGGCAAAACAAAACAATTCATCATTTAGGAAGTGATCCAGTGCTGGATTCCGACATAATGCATGTGTCTGTTTGTGCCCATTTTTTGATACTGATAGATGGCTTCTATGCCCTGCACTGGAAACAGGATAATAGGTTTCATCTGATGTGCCTTTTTTTTGGTGTATTTTTTCGTAAATTAGATCAATAAAATCAATATTGCATATTTTTTCTTTTCCAGTATAAGCTCATTATTTGCAATAACAAAATGATATTTCTAAAAAAAATAAAGAAAAAAATATGATGACTGGGATTTATCTAGTCAATTTTTTCCAGGCTGACAGACATTTAAGGCTGCTGGGCCATAGAAGGTGCACGCTGCATGCTGCACACTACACGCTACACGCGTGTAAAGAAAAGTGGACAAACGTAGCATGACTTGCTCTGGGCCATAGAACGGCGTTCACGTTGCACGCTGCACGCTGCACACTTCACGCGTGAAGCGTGAAATGAACATGCACACTTTTTTCTAGGCGTGAAGATGGAAATTCCAGTCAATGCATGCGGTCACCGCCGCACCAGCCAATCAGAACGGGTCTAGGGAGATAACTCTATGCTTTCAGGGGAAAACTTCAGAAAAAATATAATTGAATGGTATAATTGAAAAATAGTTCTTCATCGGGATTGTCAAGCAGATTATAGAATGTTCGGTGAAATTCACCACGGGTTTCTCTCAGAAGGAAGTGTTCTCGGCTCCAAATTCTGTTCCTTTTTCTCTTCCTCTGTCTCAGTAAAAGCAGAATGAGGCAATCGTCGTCATCCGAAGAGTCCATATTGTTGGTTACTCGGTCAAAGTAGAACAGACGCAACACGTGAACATCCAAGCATGAAGTTTAATGGCCCAGGGTCCGGTTCTTCACGTGAACGTGTAGCGTGTAGCGTGCAGCATGCAGCGTGCAGCGTGAACCTTCTATGGCCCAGCAGCCTAATGGTTCTATTTATCTCATCTCATCTCATCTCATCTCATCTCATCTCATCTCATTATCTCTAGCCGCTTTATCCTGTTCTACAGGGTTGCAGGCAAGCTGGAGCCTATCCCAGCTGACTATGGGTGAAAGGCGGGGTACACCCTGGACAAGTCGCCAGGTCATCACAGGGCTAACACATAGACACAGACAACCATTCACACTCACATTCACA
This sequence comes from Neoarius graeffei, assembly GCF_027579695.1. Classification (NCBI taxonomy): domain Eukaryota; kingdom Metazoa; phylum Chordata; class Actinopteri; order Siluriformes; family Ariidae; genus Neoarius; species Neoarius graeffei. Next base: position 35,698,390 of record NC_083582.1, on the reverse strand, counting down.
CCTACAGTCAATTTAGAGTCACCAGTTAACCTAACCTGCATGTCTTTGGACTGTGGGGGAAACCGGAGCACCCGGAGGAAACCCACGTGGACACGAGGAGAACATGCAAACTCCACACAGAAAGGCCCTCACCAGCCACGGGGCTCGAACCCGGACCTTCTTGCTGTGAGGTGACAGCGCTAACCACTACACCACCGTGCCGCCCTAGTTCTATTTATTTATTTATTTATTTATTTTTACATTTTGTGGAAGCCTTTTTCAAAGAAGATTAAACTAACATTGGAGATCCCAGATGCTGCTTCTTATTTGCTTGCTGTGCTCATCACTATTACCTCTAGCTTATTTACTTATCCTGAGAGAGTAAGCAGCAGGAAGACAGCTAAGTCAAACAAAAATCTTCCTACACTAGAACGTGAAAGTAGCTTCGAACTGTACAATGCAAGAGCCGTGCTTTTCATGAGCACCAGGGAAAAATAAATGCTGGAGAAATGCAAGGATGAGTTAGAACTTCAAAAGACCACAATGCTAAAAGGTTAAATCTTTCAAATCTTGTGTTTTCTTAAGATACAAGGTATATTCTTCAGATAACAAATTTAGTACTGCACTGTTCTGGATCTGCATAGCTGGTCCGGTGTCTTTTGGCTCATTAATGGCCAAATGCTAGAACTAACTGTTTTAAGGTACCGTATTTTGTGCTGAAACTATTCTAGCGTGATACTGAAAATTGTTATATCTGACCCTGAGCTAGTGCATGTCCAAATGTGGCACAGACCCAGTTGAGAAAAAAACAAAATAAAAAAACGTTCTTTAAACAAAATTACCATATCATACCATATACAGTGGTGCTTGAAAGTTTGCGAACCCTTTAGAATTTTCTATATTTCTGCATAAATATGACCGAAAACATCATCAGATTTTCACACAAGTCTTAAAAGTAGATAAAAAGAACCCAGTTAAATAAATTAGACAAAAATATTATACTTGGGCATTTATTTATGTTAGGACTAGGACTGTTTTGGCCTCTAGAGGCCGCTGTTATTTCCTTTTCATGTCATGTTTATTTTGGCCTCTAGAGGCCGCCACTGTTCCTGTGTTTTGTGTTTTTGTTAATTGCCTGTTTGTCCTGATTATCGTCACCTGTGTCCTTAATTAGTTTGTGTATTTATACCCCTGAGTTCAGTCCTCTTGTCACGGAGTCTTTGTGCTGTTATGTTTATCTCCAGTTTCCTTTGTACTGTGTTCTTGGTTTTGCACTTTGCTTTCTTTTGGATTTAGTAGTGACTGTTTTTGGATCTTCTGAGCTTTTGCATTTTTGCCTTTTCCTTTTTGGAACTTAAACTTTTGATATTTTATTTTTCCCTTTGTCTTCCCAGTGTTAGATTATACTCTTTGTTGTTTTTTGTTTTGCCCTGTATATAGTGTATATAGTATAAATAAACCTTTTGATTCTTTTTCTACTTCCGCCTCACGCCTCTGCATTTGAGTCATCCCCCTGGTGGCCTAGTGGGGGTTTGCTGGATCATCACACCAACGAACCAGGTTCGAATCCCAGCAAAACCCTAACAGAAAGACTCCGTCATGACCGACTCAGCAGAGGCTACTTCAACTGTCTACCCGGCCAACCTTCAGGGAATTATGGCAGCTTTGACACGCTTCGGAGTGACCATGGACGCTCATGGACGGACGCTCACCAGCCAACGTGAGGCCCTTGCTCGCCACGAGGAACTGCTTCAGCAAATCGGGAAAACCCTGGCACAGCTGACATCTCTGCCTGCATCTCCTGATCCAGCCCCAGCTCCCGCTCCTGCTCCTGTGCCTCCTGCCATGCTGCCTTCTTCACCTCGCGAACCCAGCCTTCCTGCACCACAGAGGTACGACGGCAAGCACAGTGAGTGCCGAGAGTTCCTTACCCAGTGTCAACTCACCTTTGAGCTTCAGCCTACCACCTACACTACGGATCGCCGCAAGATTGCCTTTGTGATCACCTTATTAGCTGGTAAGGCGTGAGCCTGGGCTACTGCTATCTGGCAAAGACAGGGACCTGAGTGCCTTGATTTCCAGCGGTTCTCTGAAGAGATGCTTCGGGTCTTCAATCAGGCGGACATCAGTACCGACGCAGCCCGAAAGCTCATGTCCATCCGGCAAGGAGGAAGCGTCGCAGATTACGCCATCTCGTTCCGAATGCTCGCAGCAGTAAGTGGATGGAACGAGACTGCCCTGGTGTCAGCCTTCCACCATGGTCTGTCTGACCCCATCAAGGACGGTCTGGCCTCTATTGGATGCCCAAGTGACCTCGAAACCCTCATCTCACATGCTATTCGTCTGGACAACAGGATGAGAGAACGCCACCAAGCCTTGAGCCCCCCCAGCCTCCCTACCTCTACCTGGAGACCATCTACCTCCTTCAGTGACTGTCCAGAACCCATGCAAGTGGGTCGTACTCGCCTCTCCGCATCTGAGAGGGAGCGCAGAAGGAGGGACAAGTGCTGCATCTACTGTGGCAAGCCGGGTCATTTCCGAGCATCGTGTCCCGAACTCTTGGGAAAAGGACCGCCCCGTCCAGCCGAGGGAGGGTTGTGACGGGGCCTACCCTCTCTCCCGGACTCCCTGGCCAAGGAATCTACATCCCGGTCTCCATCTCCTGGGGTGAGTCTGTCCACTCTTGTCAAGCTTTGTTAGACTCAGGGGCGGCTGGGAACTTTATGGATATTCACTTCGCCCAAAGCATCAATATTCCTACTGCACCTCTTGAAGTCCCACTGTCTGTGTCTGCCCTCAATGGCCAAGCGTTAGGTGATGGAAGAGTCACTCAAGTTACTTCTCCAGTCTTCCTCCAGTCTCAAGGTCACAAGGAAGAAATATCCCTGCACCTGATTCCTTCACCTGAGTTCCCAGTCATTCTAGGCCTTCCTTGGCTTACTCGCCACAACCCTCGCATAGACTGGGTAACAAGCCAGGTTGTGGAATGGGGCCCTGCATGCCATGCCTCTTGTCTGCTCTCTAGCTCTCCTGTGTCTCCTGCCGAGCCCCCTGATCTCACAGAGTTATCTCAAGTTCCCACAGAGTACTGGGATCTCAAGGAGGTATTCAGCAAGAGCAGGGCCGCCGTTCTTCCTCCGCACCGGGCCTACGACTGTGCCATCGACTTGCTCCCTGGGACTACCCCTCCTCGTGGCAGACTGTTTTCCCTCTCTCAGCCGGAACGCAAGGCCATGGAGGAATACCTCAAAGATGCTCTGGTCTCTGGGTTCATTCGACCCTCCACCTCACCTGCTGGAGCCGGCTTCTTCTTTGTCGGCAAGAAGGATGGGGGGCTCCGACCATGCATTGACTACAGGGGCCTGAACAAGATCACTGTGCATCGCCTGCTTGACTCCCGCCGGGTCCGCGGCGGGTTGCAATATCTGGTGGACTGGGAGGGCTATGGTCCTGAGGAGCGCTGCTGGGTTCCTGCTCGGGATGTCCTTGATAAAGAACTATGTCGGGACTTCCATTCGGCCCATCCGGATTGCCCTGGGAAAGTCAGGAGACGCTCCTAGGGGGGGGGTCCTGTTAGGACTAGGACTGTTTTGGCCTCTAGAGGCCGCTGTTATTTCCTTTTCATGTCATGTTTATTTTGGCCTCTAGAGGCCGCCACTGTTCCTGTGTTTTGTGTTTTTGTTAATTGCCTGTTTGTCCTGATTATTGTCACCTGTGTCCTTAATTAGTTTGTGTATTTATACCCCTGAGTTCAGTCCTCTTGTCACGGAGTCTTTGTGCTGTTATGTTTATCTCCAGTTTCCTTTGTACTGTGTTCTTGGTTTTGCACTTTGCTTTCTTTTGGATTTAGTAGTGACTGTTTTTGGATCTTCTGAGCTTTTGCATTTTTGCCTTTTCCTTTTTGGACCTTAAACTTTTGATATTTTATTTTTCCCTTTGTCTTCCCAGTGTTAGATTATACTCTTTGTTGTTTTTTGTTTTGCCCTGTATATAGTGTGTATATAGTATAAATAAACCTTTTGATTCTTTTTCTACTCACGCCTCTGCATTTGAGTCATCCCCCTGGTGGCCTAGTGGGGGTTTGCTGGATCATCACACCAACGAACCAGGTTCGAATCCCAGCAAAACCCTAACAATTTGATATTACATATCTGTGAGTGGCAAAAGTATGTGAACCTTTGCTTTCAGTATCTGGTGTGACCCCCTTGTGCAGCAATAACTGCAACTAAACATTTGCGGTAACTGTTGATCAGTCCTGCACACCGGCTTGGAGGAATTTTAGCCCATTCCTCCATACAGAACAGCTTCAACTCTGGGATGTTGGTGGGTTTTCTCACATGAACTGCTCGCTCCGGGTCCTTCCACAACATTTCGATTGGATTAAGGTCAGGACTTTGACTTGGCCATTTCAAAACATTAACTTTATTCTTCTCTAACCATTCTTTGGTAGAAGGACTTGTGTGCTTAGGGTCGTTATCTTGCTGCATGACCCACCTTCTCTTGAGATTCAGTTCATGGACAAATGTCCTGACATTTTCCTTTAGAATTCACTGGTATAATTCAGAATTCATTGTTCCATCAATGATGGCAAGCCATCCTGGCCCAGATGCAGCAAAACAGGCCTAAACCATGATACTACCACCACTATGTTTCACAGATGGGATAAGGTTCTTATGTTGGAATGCAGTGTTATCCTTTCTCCAAACTCAACGCTTCTCATTTAAACCAAAAAGTTCTATTTTGGTCTCATCCATCCTCAAAACATTTTTCCCATAGCCTTCTGGCTTATCCACATGATCTTTAGCAAACTGCAGACGAGCAGCGATGTTCTTTTTGGAGAGCAGTGGCTTTCTCCTTGCAACCCTGCCATGCACACCATTGTTGTTGTTCAGTGTTCTCCTGATGGTGGACTGATGAACATTAACATTACCTAATGTGAAAGAGGCCTTCAGTTGCTTAGAAGTTACCCTGGGGTCCTTTGTGACATCGCCGACTATTACACGCCTTGCTCTTGGAGTGATCTTTGTTGGTCAACCACTCTTGGGGAAGGTAACAATGGTACTGAATTTCCTCCATTTGTACACAATCTGTCTGACTGTGGATTGGTGGAGTCCAAACTCTTTAGAGATGGTTTTGTAACCTTTTCTAGTCTGATGAGCATCAACACTTGATACACTTCCACAAACATGTGTTGTGAAGATCAGACTTTGATAGATCCCTGTTCTTTAAATAAAACAGGGTGCCCACTCACACCTGATTATCATCCCATTGATTGAAAACACCTGACTCTAATTTCACCTTCAAATTAACTGCTAATCCTAGAGGTTCACATACTTTTGCCACTCACAGATATGTAATATTGGATCATTTTCCTCAATAAATAAATGACCAAGTATAATATTTTTGTCTCATTTGTTTAACTGGACTCTTTTTTTATCTACTTTTTGGACTTGTGTGAAAATGTGATGATGTTTTAGGTCATATTTATGCAGAAATATTGAACATTCTAAAGGGTTCACAAACTTTCAAGCACCACTGTAATTTGTGCAAAATGTAATTAGGCAAAATAAAAGCACTGAAAACCAAATATAATTTACCAAATATATTTACAATGAGGATGTTTATGAAGCTTTTGCCCGTAGTCAGCTGGGATAGGCTCCAGCTTGCCTGCGACCCTGTAGAACAGGATTAAGCAGCTAGAGATGATGAGATGAGAGCCACAAAACAGCTTAATTATTTCACACATTTAGAAGAAAACCACCATTGGTGTTAGCTCACTCTGACACCATGTTAAACCATCTGATTGGAACCAGCATGCATTGTACAATACCACTTAAAAAGTGTGTGAACCCTTTACAATTTTTCTGTATTTTTGCTTAAATTTGACCGGAAATTTGATCAGATCTTAACTTGAGTTGACTTTTTTTTTAATTGTTTCTTTGCACCTAACCAAATTATTAAGAAGATTGGAGATAGAAACTATGTAGTAAACTCCCATGACCATACAAAGCATTTTTGATTGTGCATATCAACCTAAAACTGGAAGGAAACTCCCGTGTCCATACAAAACATTTTTGATTGTGCATATCAACCTAAAACTGGAAGGAACCTCCCGTGTCCATACAAAACATTTTTGATTGTGCATATCAACCTAAAAGTGGAAGGAAACTCAATAGATCGCATACCTCCACCAAGCCACATATTCGGATTTGGATCAAAATCTAAACAATTGTTCCATGGCCCATAGCTCACCTTTCTCCACAATTTCATCAAAATCCATTCACTACTTTTTGAGTTACATTGGAAAACACAAACAAATGGAGGTGTAATCCTAACCTCCTCCAAAAATAGTGGCAGAGGTAAAAATGTTACTACGATCAAAGATATAGCTTGTGTCTATGGTGGCATTGGCAGAAGATTATAATGTTGATAAGGCTTATCTTATTTCGGCTGCTCCCGTTAGAGGTTGCTACAACAGATCTGGTCTGTATATTTGATTTTGGCATAGATTTTACACCGGATGCCCTTCTTGATGCAACCCTTCCTAAACTATCCAGGTTTGAGACCAGCACTAAGCATGCACTGGCTTGTGCAACCCCAGTGGCTGGATATTTTACCGAACCTGCATGTCTTTGGACTGTGGGGGAAACCAGAGCACCCGGAGAAAACCCACACAGACACAGGGAGAACATGTAAACTCCACACAGAAAGGCCCCTGTTGGCCATGAGGTTTAAACCCGGAACCTTCTTGCTGTGAGGTGACAGTGCTAACCACTGCACCATCGTGCCATCCCTTTGGTAAGACTTGTGATATGATGGCAAAATTTGTCTAGTGTACTAACACAGCTGGTGTACCAACATCAGCATGAGCTCTCAAACTTAAATTCAGTAACTTGAAGGAGCAAGTTGGATTAAATGTAATCAGTTGGAGCGATTACACCTGCTCTGATTGAGACAAGCTCAGCAGTAATGCTAGTTTCAAAACCTGGCAGAATTCTGAGATTTGGCATTGAGTATTGAACAATTATTGAAGCAAACAAGGATTGATGATGTTCCCATCCAGTGACTTGAAATAGCATAGACCAAATTTTCAAGCTTAACGTGTCTCTACATTAGACCTCTGAAAAGGCTATTGTGAGGTTCTTTTGTCAGACAGAACAAAAGATAATTGTCTTTGTGACCATCGAAAACTTCAGATGAAATGTTCAGGAATAAAAGGTCTACTTTTTGCTATGAATTATGTTCCAGTAACCTTTTAAAAGCTAAAAAGCTACTCCATCGACCTTTATTCCTGGTGTCATATATTTTGTTGACCTTTTTTCCAACTGTTGCATCAGACTGCTGAACATGGCTATGTAATCACAGCCAATCCTATTGAGGACTTACTTGCCATTAAAAGATAAGGAAATTAATTTCTGTTATTATGAAAACTTGAGTATTGCAACTTATTAGCTGTGTTGTCTGGCCAGAATGTTAATCACTGTAGATTTTTAACAGAAATCAGCTTTACTGCTAATAACATTGTGGGCAAATACTCTTATAGTAAACTGACAGTCCAATACAGAAATTTATATATAATTATTATATATAATAAAATTATAAAATATAAAATACATATAATATATTTAATGCTTTATTATGAAACGATTTGATCCTTAAAAAAGCATGACTGAAACATCATTTCACTAACTTCAATCATTTGATCATTTTTATTTCAAAGCAACAGAATGCTTTTATAATAAACAATCAAGATACATAAAACATACTATGCATGATCAGGATTTACCGTATAGTTGTGCATAATTTTAGGCACACTGTTTACTAGAGTAATATGCAGTCTGGAATATAGCTCATCTACTGAAGATAAGCATCTGGGGCAGAAAATGATATAAAGTACAAGATATGAGGAGAAAAGGCTAAAGTTGAATAGTATATAGCCAAGTAATATTTATTTATTATTTATTATTTTTTTATTGATTATTATTTATATTTATTCATGAAATAAATTGGTCAATATTAGTTAGTACATCTTATATAAGATGCGCGCGCGCGCACACACACACACACACACACACACAGTGGGTATAAAAAGTGTACACACCCTGTTAAAACGATAGGTTTTTTATGTAAAAAATAAATAAATAAATAAATAAATGAGACCATGATAAATAATTTCAAAACTTTTCCCACCTTTAATGTGACCTATAACCTGTACAATTCATTTGAAAAACAAATACATCTGTTAGGGAGAAAACATTAAAAAAAAATGTACAATAAGCTGGTTGCATAAGTGTGCACACCCTTAAACTAATAGTTTGTTGAAGCACCTTTTGATTTAATTACAGCATTCAGTCTTTTTGGGTCAGAGTCTATCAGTCTGCCACATCTAGACTTGGCAATATTTGTCCACTCCTCCTTGCAGAAGTGCTCCATATCTGCCAGATTGTGAGGGCATCTCTTGTGCACAGCTCTCTTCAGGTCACCCCACAGATTTTCAATTGGATTTAGGTCTGGGCTCTGGCTGGGCCATTCCAAAACTTTCATTTTCTTCTGGTGAAGCCATTCTTTTGTTGACTTCGATGTATGCTTGGGGTCATTGTCATGCTGAAAGATGAAATTTCTAGCAGACAGTTGGTTTTGGGCCAAAATTGACTGGTATTTAGAACTGTTCATAATTCCCTCCACCTTGACTAAAGCCCCTATTCCAGCTGAAGAAAAACAACCCCAAAACATGATGCTGCCATCACCATGCTTCACCGTGGATATGGTGTTCTTTTGGTGATGTGCAATGATATTTTTGTGCCAAACATACCTTTTGGAATTGTGGCCAAAAAGTTCAACCTTGGTTTCATCAGACCATAACACATTTTCCTACATGCTTTTCTGAGAGTTGATGTATTTTTTTTTTTTTTGCAAAATTTAGCCGGACCTGGATGTTTTTCTTTGTAAGAAAAGGCTTCCGTCTTGTGACCCTACGCCATAGTCCAGACATATGGAGAATACGGGAGATTGTTGTCACATATAGTACATAACCATTACTTGTCAGAAATTCCTGCAGCTCCTTCAGTGTTGCTATAGGCCTCTTAGCAGCAGCCTCCCTGACTGGTTTTTGTCTTGTCTTTTCATCAATTTTGGAGGGAAGAGCCAGTTCTCGGTAATGTCACTGTTGTCCCATATTTTCTCCACTTCTTGATGACTCTTCACTGTGCTCCGTGGTATATCTAATGCTGTGGAAATTTTTTGTACCCTTCTCCTGACTGATACCTTTCAACAATGAAATCCCTCTGATGCTTTGTAAGCTCTCTGTGAATCATGGCTTTTGCTGGAGGATGAAACTGAGTAAATGTCAGGAAAATCCTAATCAGACAGCTGAACTTTATTTGGGATTAATCAGAGTCATTTTAATTGATGGCAGGTAAAGACTGAATGCTGTAATTAAATCAAAAGGTGCTTCAACAAAGTATTAGTTTAAGGGTGTGCAGACTTATGGGTAAGTCCAAGCCAAAAAGACCCAATATATAGAAAATTGGTTGCAGCAATATTTTTATTTTAATGGTGGAAGGTACTGATGAAAATATATGTAAATCTAAATTATTTTTCAAAATTTCAGCTTTCTAGACCCAGAAGTTTGTTATTTATGCCATTTTGAAAAATTACTAAATTAGACTAGAATGTACCCCCTAAATCCTCGCCAGGGATTTTTGAAATTTGAATGTTTGAAATTTGGAAAATTAACTCTCTACACGTTGCTAATCTGGTAGGAAAACATAGAGTCATCTATCTAGAAAATCCTGGCCATAGGTTCTTCCTAAAAATGCTAAAAATTAAGAAAAACGCACACGTGAGTGGGGTTTAGGGCCCTAAAAATGCTAGAAAACAAATGTATTCATCTCCTATCACTACCTGGTCTTATTATAAACCAGATTGCCTGGTCACCAGTATCTATTACCATAAGCTCTCACAAAGAGAATGACTCTGGTGCTGCAACCACCGTCTGATCATTTGGCATGGACCTACCCTTATGCAACCAGGTTATTGTACATTTTTTATTTTTTTTTATGTTTTTTCCCCTAACAGATTTGTTTGTTTTTCAATTGAATTGTACAGGTTATAGGTCACATTAAAGGTGGGAAAAGTTTTGAAATTATTTATGGTGGTCTCTTTTTTTTTTACATAAAAAAACAACTATCATTTTAACAGGGTGTGTATACTTTTTATATCCACTGTATATAAAATACAGGCACCAATGTTTTACTGGGAAATAAACCACTCGTATTTTTCATATGACATGGAGACCCAAATCCATGACATAAATCTCTACATGCCACTCAAGAGGAAATCAATGAATTGTTTTGATAAATTTGGGTACTTTTTGTTTGTTAATATGTCGATATAATAAAAAGAACATCACTTGTTGGATTAAAGATATGAAGTTTCTCTTCTCATGCTGAAAAACATAATCTTACATGAAATACATTGCAGATCTGAGTGACATATTTAAAGAATATTGTTTAAGAATGGGGGTGGCATGGTGGTGTAGTGGTTAGCACTGTCGCCTCACAGCAAGAAGGTTCTGGGTTCGAGCCCAGTGGCCTTTCTGTATGGAGTTTGCATGTTCTCCCCATGTCTGCGTGGGTTTGCTCTGGTTTCCCCCACAGTCCAAAGACATGCAGGTTAGGTTAATCGGTGGCTCTAAATTGACCGTAGGTGTGAATGTGAGTGTGAATGGTTGTTTGTCTCTATGTATCAGCCCTGCGATGATCTGGTGACTTGTCCAGGGTGTACCTCGCTGTAGAAATAGTTAAGGTGGGTGGAGCACAGAAGCACAGCAGGCCAGAACTGAGTTCTCACAAAACTCTTTTATTTTAGCTTTTCATCTTCTCATTTCGCTCGCCCAAACACACACACACACACAAGTGTCCAGGTTGGGGAAGAGCTCCCTTCCTCTGCGCTCCCTCTCCACTTATAGGACATGGTCACTGGGGAAGACACACAAACACAGATTAATTCCCGTCAGGTGCAGTGATTCTGCCACTTACCTTCCCTGACTCTGCCCTCCATTCACAGACCGACGCTTGACCATGCCCCCACTGCCACACTCGCCTATTGCCCATAGTCAGCTGGGATAGGCTCCAGTTTTCCCGCAACCCTGCACAGGATAAGCGGTTACAGATAATGGGTTGATGGATGTTTAAGAATGGCAGTTCAGTTAATTCCAGTCGCCGTCATCATTGTCAGCCTCCTTCTGTCTCGGAAGACGATGGCTGCACCAGAGTACAGTATAGTCACTGCCGTGAATTGCATTTCCTGCTGTGGCAATGTAGACAAATGCAGGAGTGGCAGTCTCTCCTGCATGATGGACAGATGTAGGTTGTGGCTGATTGCTCTGTGGGACTTGACTTGTGAGTGGCTCTTTTCCTCCTCAGTGAGTTGATGCAGCTTCTCTCTGCTTGCTTCACCCTGCTCTGGATGGCAGACTTCCACGGTCCATGCAATTCAGCTAGGCTTTCCCAGGACTGGACATAAATTCCTGTGCTTTTCAGGTCCCATTTGCAGATGTCTTTGAAATGTAGCCGGGGATGGCCCAGAGACCTAAAACCCTCTGATAGTTCGCCATACAGCAGGTCTTTGGGGATATGGCCCTCGTCCATATGGTAAATGTGGCCAAGCCAGCGGAGGCGATGTTGGCTCAGAAGAGTGAAGACAGTCGGCGAGCCTGTGTGCTCCAACACTTTGGTGTTTGGGATCCTTTCCTACTGGATTCCGAGAATGTGTCTTAGGCAGCGAAGATGAAAAGAATTAAGTCTCTTCTCCTGGGCAGAGTATGTGCTCCATGTTTCACTGGAGTAGAGTAGCGTGCTGAGAATGCAAGTTCTGTACACCTACATCTTGGTGTTCTCTGTCAGGTTCTTATTTGACCACACCCTCTTGTGAAGCTTGGAAAGGATCCCCGTGGCCTTTGCGATTCTTGCATTGATCTCTGGCTCAAGGGAGAGATTTGAGGTTATTGTGGTACTGGAAGCGGTCAATGGAGTTGAGCTCGTAGTCCCCTATGTGAATGTTAGGAGGAGAGTCGGTGCCTTGTCCCATCACTTCCGTCTTCTTGAGGCTGATGGTGAGGCCAAACTCACTGCACGCATGCACAAGGCGGTCTATCAGTCTCTGAAGGGCTTCCTCAGTGTGTGTCACCAATGTAGCATCGTCAGCAAAGAGGGCCCCTCTGATGGTGACATGCCTGACTTTGGTCTTGGCTCTGAGTCTGGTTAGGTTGAATAGCTTTCCGTCAGATCATGTGTGCAGGTATACTCATCTTCATTGTTGTTGAATGTGTAGGATAGAAGCATGGAGAAAAATATGCCAAAAAGTACATTTTGGTACTGTATTGGTACAGTGATGGGCCATCTGCTGGCACTTGCTGCACGCAGTCCTCAGTTCATCCTGTGTGGCCTGGCAGGGGTTGTTTACATGCACTAGGTGTGCCTTGCGCTTGGCCCCCACTGCTGGCTCCATTTTCTGCCAGCTAGCCTCGAACCAGTCCTTGTTTCTCTGCTCCTTCCTCCCGAATGCCTCCAGCCCTGACTGGTAGACAGCAGCACACGTTTCCATTTGGAGTCAACAGTCATTGCTTCTGTACGGCTGTTTTCCAGTAATGCTTTGAGGATTTCCAAGAACTCCTGGATTTTGGTCGGATCTGACGATTGACAGGTGTTAACGTGCGGACAGCCTTTGGATCTGGAGTGATGCATTTTATGTGGGATGAGGTGTATCTTGGAATGGACCAGGATGTGGTCAGTGTCGCAGTCTGTGCTGTGGAAGCTTCTAGTGTTGAGCACACCATTGAAATCTTGCTTCCTGGTCAGGATTAGATCCAGCTGGTGCCAGTGGTTGGATCTGGGATGACGCCATGAGACTTTGTGCCTAGCCTTGTTTTGAAAGAAGGTGTTTGTCACTGCCAGCTTGTGGAAGGAGCACAGCTCCAGAAGTCTCTGACCATTCTCATTGATTTTGCTGACTCCGTAATGACCAATGGTAGAAGGCCAGGATTCAAATTCAACACCAACCCTTGCATTGAAGTCTCCCAAGATGTAGAGCCCTTCTTTGTTGGGCACACTTCTGACATTCAAGTCCAGGGCATCGTAGACCTGATCCTTTTCATCTGTAGAGGAGGATAGTGTTTGAGCGTAAGCACATACAAAGTTGGCTACACCTGTCCTTGTTGTCATCCTCATGTTCAGGAGCCTCTAGGAACCTCCAGTAGGTGGTTCGATGTTTGACAGCAAAGAGTTCCTCATGGTGAAGCCTGCACAATGTATGTGTGCCTCCTCTGAGCTCTTTCCCTACCAGAAGAACGCGTAGTTCTGTTAGCACAAGGATCCATCATCTGGCAACCTTTTCTCCTGCAGAGCAGCGACATTGATGTTGAGACGGGCTAATTCTCTGTCAATTACAGCAGTCTTTCATAGGTCATCCAATGACTGCAGGTCACTGTCATAGCCTGGACACATGGTCCTCACATTCCAGCTTGCAATCTGAAGAGTGTGCGGGAAATTTAGTGGATGAACATTCCTACTCTCTGTTTCTCTGTGTGTTGAGCTCAAGTGGCCTAATATACTGAGAAAGATGTTTTTTCCAATGTTGTAATCGCTTTTCTGTGGCCTTGGTGGTAATGAGCAGGGTGCTTGAGTTCGTCCTAACTACACATCTTCTCATGATGTAACCACCTTTCCTGACCTCAGTGGTGATAAGCAGGGAGCTTGAGCTCTCCCTAACTCACATCCGCCTGCACATACCAGAGCACGCCAGGTGCACGCTTTAACAAAGCTTCATAGAAAATCTTGAGCCAATCACGTGAAGACACAAGCAGTGAGCGAATGCCTTTAGAGTATAATAGATAACAGCCACTAAAACACAACTCAGAGTGCGCGTACTCTCGGCATCATCAGAAGTGGTGTCTTCTTCTATTCTTCTCTTTCCTTTCCTATTTTATATATCTGTTATATGATCTACTATAATAAATAACTGAAAAGATGACTGCTAAGCGTTCTGAAGTGTTTATTAGAAATTTCCATTACAATTTGGCATCCCTGGGTGGGCCCTATGCGTCTGATCCTCAGACGATGGAACACTCCCAAGGCTACGGTGCGGAGCTGAGAACTCGGACGAGAGACCAGACCGTCAGGGCCCACCGAACCAGTAAGTGATAACTTTGCATTCTTGTGTAAAGAAATTAGTGGAAACAGTATTTAAAAATGATACAAGAAATGGACAGAGATTTGTCCTAGTATTTAAAGAATGATATAAGAGATTGACAGAGATTGTCCCAGTCAAGGAAGACTGATATAAGAGACGGACAGAAGTTTGTCCGAGCTCAGGAGGACTGCTAAGCTGTGATGCCATCAATATGTTTGCAGAAAACAGATAAAACACAATTTTGAGACAATAAACTGCGAGTAGTTTATTGGTTTGTGTAAGAGAATTATCCGCCCAAGTGACGACTGGGTAACGGCTCACCTACTTGAGCGAAGGAAGTACAGGTGCGTGTCTCGATGGACTCACGTTCAGCAATTCGTAACTGGAAAGAATTGAATCTTGCTCCCTTTGTTCTGTGTGAACAACTGGCCCATTGGAGGAACGGGATAGAGAGGTTCGATCACGAAGTCGCAAAGACGCACCGGTGTGCACGCAAAATATTGATGAATTAACAGAGTACTGTCCTCCAAATTCTGAAACAGAGAAACAGATTTTGTACACATGCGTGAGTTGTCTTTGAGGTTGTTGTGCTAAATGATACCTACTTTAGTTTAAGGCGAATGTCAGATAAATTGTTTACTAATAAGAACACACCTAAAGGATTATTGTGTCGCATTTTTGGACATAGTCCAACTTGTTCTTCTTGTGATCCTAATAAAAACTCAGCCATTGTTGTCATAACCTATTGATATAACAGTGTACAATGAGGAACAGAAACAGTAAGTTAGGGAAAGAAAAGAAAAAAGCAAGTAAGTGTGAAGCTACGTGTGCTATACTAAGAATTGGATGTTTCTATGACAGCTCAAACATCCAGTTTAAGAAAACCTCGTATGGCGAGGATTATTTGGTACAGTTTGATATATGGGTAAAGGACTTAGGATTCCCTGAAAAGGGCAGTTTTAGTCTCAGGCAGATAGAGCAGTTAGAAGAAAAGTTGAAATGGAAGAAAAAAGAAGAGTCTGCAGATAATGTTAAGTTCTTAGGGGACTGGAGGGTGTTTTCTGCATGGAAAGAAGAAACACTTAAGAGAGAGTACAAAAGAGAGAAACAACAGGCAGGGCTCTCACCCTCTTCTCAGTGTTTGAAATTTCAGATGGACCCTGACCTGGAGTCTGCCCCACCACCCCGACACACACTGCCTCCTCAGCAAGGCAGAGCATCACTCCCACAAGCGCCTCACCCACAGAGAAGGGGAGAAGTCGAGACAAAGAAAAAAAACCCTGAGCCTCTGGAATCTCTCCCAGCCTACCAGCCGCCTCCAGCATCAGCGCCTCTCAGCGCTTCTCCGTCACACACGAGATCCGGTCTTGCATATGGCGACGGAAGAGACACCCTCCTGGACCTGACCACATGCTCACCAGTGGGTCCACAAGGCTGTAACCTAAAGTCTGAAGTTCTTCATCTTCCAATTGTGGAAGTGGCTGGAGCTGACGGCGTGCTTTTAGTCCACAGACCCTGGATGACAGCTGATATCAAGGAAAGCATGGCTTCTCTTCCCAACGTGAGAGAGGTAGGAGGAAAGAGATTTGGTAATGAGCTGTTGATATTTTGCAGAGAATTCCGACCAACCACCCATGAACTTCACCGCCTAATCATGACCAAGATGGGTATAGACTGGAACAAGGTTTCCAAAGAGTGGCCGGAAGCTGACCAGCAAATGACTACACCAGACTGGAGCGCAGCTGGCAATGGTGAGTATAGAGATACCATCACTGCTGTCTGTGCTCGTCTGGACAGTGCTTTTCCCTTGAACACAGACATTACTAAGATCAGTATGTGTAAGCAAGAAGATGGAGAAGGTGTGTCAGTGTTTCTCGTCCGTCTCACCGCTGCACATGAGAAAAAAAACACAGTGGCCTGACCAGGCCCGTGACCCTGACTGCAGTGGAGGGCACTCCTGAGCCTCACCAAGATCGAGCAGTACGCTGTGCATGCAGAAAGTCTGATGAAAGGAAAGGAGAAGACAAAGTCGGCACAAAGAGACCAAGACCTACACGCCGCCACTCTCACTCTTCTCCAGACTGCTCAGCCTGGACCTAGAGGAAGAGGTCGAGGTAGGGGCCGAGACAGGACGACCTGGAGTGACTCATCCTGGATAAAAGGCACAACCTGCTACAACTGCAATCAGAAGGGACACATTGCTCGAGATTGTCTCCACAGTAGCAGCCAGACGCCCTGTGAGGAGTACAGCAAAGCAGACTGACGGGCGGACTCCGGGAACAGGCCCCACACAGAGAACAGGGGAGGTAACACACACACACACACACACACACACACACACACACACACACACCTGATGATACACATACACATAGACAGGAGCATTCACATAACGTTAAACACATTAGTAGCAGCACCTGCATGCAACAGCAAGACTACACAGAAACGCCTGATACACCAGTCCAGATAGATACACCTGAAGTTGAATTAAGTTTGTTAAAATACACAACTACTCCCTTCTCTAAACTCCCTTGTATGCCCCTCACTGTATGTGGGCATGTGCTAACCTTTTTAGTAGATTCTGGAGCAGAACACTCAGTCATACAACATGGGGTACTTCCAGTAGACCCACCGCTCAGCTCAAATTCTATTCAGACGATGGGCATCTCAGGATGACCTGTAACCGAAACTTTCTCAGTCAACCTCCCGTGTAAAAGCGAGGGAGGAATAGTTACATCCCACTCATTCCTCATCTCACATACATGTCCAGTAAATTTGTTAGCACGTGATTTAATGTGCAAATTAGGAGTAAATCTCATGTCCACTCCAGATGGACTAACTATTGAAGTAAGTGAAATGTGTGGTGTGCAGTATGGGTTTGGAAGCCCTCTGTATGTGTATGTCTGGCGGCTCTGCTCAGATCAGCTCACACAAACTCCAAAACACCTTGTACAGCTCGCAAACTTGAACACCTCATCAGTTGACACAGATTATATGAAAGAGGAAGATTTACATTGCACAGCACATGTTCACCAAGGTCAAGATGTGGAGTTTGAAAAGACTTGGTTTGCAGACCCCCATGTACCGTACGTGAAAGATTGACCCTCAAAACTACATATTGGTCTAAACATTATTGCGCTGTGCAGGTCCATTTTACTCGTCCAAACAGCTGCATCAATGCTCATCGCAGTGTTCTCAAACATGTTATATGCGGCCTCATGTCAGAGGACTCTGAGGTCGACTGCTGCCAGCATGATTTCTTTGACATTGTTAATTCTATACCCTATGTCTCATTAGCAAAACTGTGAGCCACCCATTGGAAAGACGTGGGGAAGTGGGTCAAGAAGTGCACAGCCAATGGCAATGAGTGGTCCCAAACAGAGGACCCTAGTGTGTTGTTTTGCCAAAGCTTGGGGTCTACAAACAAAGTCATGCTATGTGTGTGCATGTTAAGCGCAGCGTAATATTAGCCACTGATGACCAGGGTCCTGGGGACCCCGGCCATAGTGGCCTGTTTGTCTCTGTTTCCACAGGCATAACTCCAGCAGAGGTGCACCCCAAATTGGCGGGAGTTCCAAATTCTGTTTGGGCGAAGGGTAAACATGATGTGGGCCTAATAAAGAATGCTGAACCAGTGGTGATCACCCCAAAATCAGATTTCAGGCCTAGACAGACCCAGTACCCACTCAAACCAGAAGCAATTGCAGGTATAAAACCGGTCTTTGATTCGTTGCTGAAGGCAGATGTAATTGTCCCTTGCCAGGACTCTCCAGTGCGCACTCCTATTTTTTCCAGTTAAGAAGGCAAGAAAACTGTCCCAGCCCAATGAGTGGAGGTTTGTCCAAGATCTGCAAGCAGTCAATGCTGCGGCTGTCCCGCGCACGCCTGACGTCCCTAAAGAGTGCTCTGCAGACCACACCCACTCTGGGACTGCCTGACCCCAATAAACCATTTTGTTCAAACTGTAGATGAAAAGAAGAGTTTTTATGACCTCTGTTCTTTTGCAGAAACACGGGGATAGATTGAGACCTGTAGCTTACTTCTCCAGCAGGCTGGATCCAGTGGTAGCTGGACTTCCTGTTTGCCTGTGTGCAGTTGCTGCAGCTGAAAAGGTGGTAACTGCTTCCAAAAATATTGTGGGGTATTCTAACCTCACCCTTTTGGTCCCACATGCTGTCTCCCTGCTTCTGTTGGAGAAAAAGACATCACATTTGTCAGCACAGAGATGATTGAAGTATAACGCTGTCATACTTGATATGCCTAACATCATTGTGAAACATTGTACTGTTCTGAATCCTGCCTCTCTTCTCCCTACAGAGGACGATGGAGAGCCACATGACTGTGTTGCTCTCACTAATTATTTTTGTTCCCCCAGGGCAGACTTAAAGAGCGACCCTTTGGAAAATCCAGACATGGTCCTCTATGTGGATGGTTCAGCCTCCAGAGACCCAGAGACGGGAAAGAATAAAGTAGGTTTTGCCGTAGTGTCAGATCACGAGGTCCTCAAGGCGTCGTGTCTGCCCTCGAACCTATCGGCGCAGGCCGCAGAGCTCTGTGGCCTCATTGAGGCATGCAAATTGGCGGCAGGGCAATCTGTCAATATTTTTATGGACAGTAGGTACACGTTTGGCATTGTGCACGATTTTGGCACCATTTGGAAACACAGAAATTTTCTCACTAGCACAGGATCTCCCATTACACATCATAAACTGGTCTCTGAGTTGTTGGATGCTATTCTACTCCCTAGAGCCATTGCTGTGTGTAAGTGTGCTGCCCATACTAACAATAACGATCTTGTGTCTCAAGGGAATGCCAGGGCGGACGCGGCAGCTAAGTGTGCAGCCTCAACTTCCAGTTCACCCTCTAACCTTGCCTTTCCTCAGGTTTCTACCCCGTTTACAGCTAGCGGACCTTCAGAGCACTGCCACTCAGGACGAGAGACAAGTCTGGAAACAGGCAGGCTGTATCTTTGCAAACTTGGTCTGGGTTTGTCCCTCGGGCTGTCCCTGTCTACCAAAATACATGTTCCCTTTCTATGCAAAATTGGCACATGGGCTCACCCATGTGTCAAAAGGGGGGATGGTAGCAGAAGTAACAAAGAGATGGTTCACAAATGGGTTTTCAAATTATGCTGTGAAATTTTGCAAGCAGTGCTTGATATGTGCACAACATAATGCAGATCAAGGTATCAAACTAACTCAAGCAGCACACCCAATACCAGACAAACCATTTGATCACCTCCAAATGGACTTTATTGAACTGACACCTAGTGAAGGGAAAAGGTATTGCCTGGTAATAGCTGACATGTTTTCAAAATGGATTGAAGTATTTCCCACAGCTAAACAAGACTCAGAGGCGATAGTCAAAGCACTCCTGAGAGATATAATTCCTACCGTAGGTGGGGTATACCTAGCAAAATCTCAAGTGACAATGGAACACCCTTTGTTAATGCAGCCCTAAAGAAAATAGGAGCATTCCTAGGGATAGACCTGAAACAACATTGTGCCTACCATCCTGCCAGTGCAGGAGCAGTAGAGAGGGAAAATGGGTCCCTTAAAAATAAACTAAGCAAAGCTTGTGCAGAAACAGGGCTAGGATGGACAAAGGTCCTCCCTGTAGTACTCACACAAATGAGGATGCAAACTAGACCTAAACATGGGTTAAGCCCATTTTGAAATTCTGTTTGGACAAGTACCCAACACGGGGATAGGGCCAGTTCAAGGAACACTGCCGAACAGCAGACTGTGTGATGATGCAATGTTGAATTACTGTGCAACGTTGTCCTCTGCTTTGAAATTTATCCACAAACAGGTAAAAGAAGCACTTCCCAAACCCGCTGAGGGATCTACAACCAGGGTATTGGATCATGGTGAAGGACTTCCAATGAACCAAGTGGAACAAGCCACGGTGGAATGGCCCATTCCAGGTCCTGCTCACGACCCCAACAGCAGTGAAGGTCACAGGCAGAGTGATGTGGATCCACGCTAGCCACTGCAGGAGGGTTCCTGAACCGGCTGAGCAGGAGGAAGAGGAAGGCCTAAGTGACCCAGATGCTGACTAAAGCTCGTGAGGAAGAAAGGCATTACTGCATGGAACAGTGCAAGTATCACATCAATCACGTACGCACCCTCAATAGGGAAGAGTATTTCAGTGTCTAGCCGATAGATAAGTCTTAGGGTTTCGAGTTTCCTCCAAGTCCTGGTGAGGTGGGATGAGGGCTGATAGGGCGTGCCCGCCCTCTGAGCACCAATACACGTCAAGAAGGGCAAGGGTTAGCTCGGTAACATTACTGAGGCACTGAACAAGATGTGCGAGGTTGCTGAACATTTATGAGCAGATGAACATGGAGGAGTTGAAGACAGCTGATCGTGTTGGTTTAGTGGATGGAAGACTCTAATTCTATCCACCATACCGGTCCTGGGCTTAGTGATTGTGATGCTATGTTTGCTCCCTGTTTTCTGTCAATGTTGTATGTCTGTGTTTCAGAGGCAGCTGACAAATATTGGTTACCAGATGGGAAAATAGACTCAGACGACTTACCTGACTGGCCTCCAAACTCACATGAAAACTACAACCCACTGTTTGATGACATCAGCACAGTTGACATGAAATTAGCCTGAACTTAAAACATTTTCATTTGTGGTTGTTTCCTGTTCTATTGTTTCCTGATCTATGTATGTAGCTTGCTAGCATTAACTTAAGATGTCTATGTCTTATAAAAAACAGCCCTAGCATTATCCCTGTACACTCAATGACATGTTAAGTCGAATCTCTCTGAGAACTCTTATTAAAACTGTGTACAGTTCTTTTCTTTCCTTTTAGCAATTATTATCCTATAGGATAAAAAGGGGGGGAATGTGAGGGAAATTTAGTGGATGAACATTCCTATTCTCTGTTTCTCTGTGTGTTGAGCTCAAGTGGCCTAATATACTGAGAAAGATGTTTTTTCCAATGTTGTAATCGCTTTTCTGTGGCCTTGGTGGTAATGAGCAGGGTGCTTGAGTTCGTCCTAACTATGCAGCTTCTCATGATGTAACCACCTTTCCTGACCTCGGTGGTGATAAGCAAGGAGCTTGAGCTCTCCCTAACTCGCATCCGCCTGCACATACCAGAGCACGCCAGGTGCACGCTTTAACAAAGCTTCATAGAAAATCTTGAGCCAATCACGTGAAGACACAAGCAGTGAGCGAATGCCTTTAGAGTATAATAGATAACAGCCACTAAAACACAACTCAGAGTGCGCGTACTCTCGGCATCATCAGAAGTGGTGTCTTCTTCTATTCTTCTTTTTCCTTTCCTATTTTATATATCTGTTATATGATCTACTATAATAAATAACTGAAAAGATGACTGCTAAGCATTCTGAAGTGTTTATTAGAAATTTCCATAACAAGAGCTGGCATCTTCCTTTCGACTTTACATTTGCCTGGTGCTGGAATTTACAACCTGCCTGTCAATATCTCTAAGCTCCAAGCACCCTATGGAGCAAACAGGTTGTGGTGGGGTAGTACCTTATTGTCTGGGGGCTGCCCAGATTAAGGCAGGCCGTGACTACCCAGTGGAATCAGAGAATTCCTCCCACCAACAAGACCAACCCCTGGTGCCCGGCTCTACGCCAAACAAGCCTAGGCTTATAACTGGTAAACTGCTGCTTGGGGTTGTGTCAACACTAACTTAGCAAAGCTGGAGTGACCTCTCCAGGTGCAGGCCTGGGCATTTTGAAATGAAGGACGAGCTGTTGCCCATGCAGCAGGTCCCCCCTCTCCTCGCCTCTGGTGGAGTCCAGGAGAAAAGCAGAAGCTAGTATGCATTGCACCAGGGTGACGCAGAAGTTGCCAGAAAAATGTTGATGACAAGAACAGACTGCCTGAGGGACTCTGACTCTGGATTATTCCTCAGGGTTTACTCCCAAAGTCTCTCCTAGGAATGGGTATAGCTGTGAGACAGTGGAGGTTTGAGATCAGAGTTTTCCTTCTCCTAGATGAGCTACCGACCAAAGTTGATGAGCCCCATCTGCCCGAAATTCCAGTATCAGCAATGTTATTCATTATTCACAAGAAGCAAGTTTGTTTGTCCTGTGGTGGACGATTGCCAAACCAAAACAAATGTGATGGTGAATGATCTTTGAATCAGCGTTACCTCAAATGAGTCATTCTTTTTTATGCAGCAAAGGCATTTATGAAAACCTGCCATCTATCCTTCTTACTTGGTCAGATCTCCTCTTCTGAGTACTTCTCCCTGAGCAACAGCACTGCTGAGCTACGTCTCATGTGATCCATTAGCTCCATGCAGCAGCAGTGATTTGAATTGGTAATCAAGGTAATGAAAGAGAAAAAAAATTGTGCCATTGTAATTTGCTACTGGTTGTAAGTAGTAGATTGTGAAGAATCAGTGCAAGAGAGAGAACGAGACAGAAGTGTGGAACTGAACTAAAGCTGGTGACACACTGGGATCTGAATGAGAGTGGAGTGGAGAGTAGGAGTGAGTGATGCAGTGTAATTTTGCATAAAGAAGTACCTTTCCTCAAAGAGCTAATGTGTCACTGAAATGATAATGTCAGTGAATCTGTTTCATGTCCCCTTACAAGAAAGTCTGTCTGTAGTTCCATAGAAGACAAAAAGGAACAAGTGGGATGTACAATGAGATAGGGGTGATACATGGAATATGATTGTGAGTGTGTGTGGGATGCCCAGCATGGTAATTGAACACTAGTTGGCATAAGTGAAACTTTGCATTATCATAGCTGCAACAATCAAACAACCAAAATATATAAATAAAATTCATTGTAAGGTTTAGGCTTTAAACATTGTTTTACTTTGAACTTTTCATAACGATGGATATATTATATTGTATCGTTCACTGTACTGGAGGAAGAAAGATAAGAATTGTAACAAAGGGCTGAGTTAATTTGTCAATATTGTTGTTATAGAAACAAAACTGATGTGCAGCATGGGAGCACTTTTTTGATGATATGCTGGGGTGAAGTGCTCCCCAGCACCCTACTAGTGCTTTTCTGTGAAAAAAAAGAAAAAAAACCCCAAAGAAACAAAACAAAAAACCCCACACCTATATGGACACATGATCTAAACAAAATCAAATATGGGGCTCTGAACTGTGGCTTCTTATTGGCTACAAAAGACAATAATACTTGATTTAGAGCAATAGATAAAAGTATATAAGTATACTTTTTTTGAATATATTATTATTATATAATATATAATACTTATTGAATATAGCCCATCTTTTGCTATGTACAACTTGTGAGCCCCTCTTTACTCCATCCATCAGTAGAAATAGACCACCGTCTGACACTCAATTAGATAAACAGATGTGGTTCCTCATTCTAAATCACAGTAATGTAACCATGGTGTACAAATCAACTGATTAATCTGCTTGGAAAAAGTGGAACACACTTGCTTTATTAGCAATATCCAAGTGATGTGGGGCTAAAGTGAAAGTAGATGTGCATAACTAAATCTTGGCATTCCTTCCAGCAATTTTCCCCCAAGTCAACACCAAATTTGTTTTGCAGAAAGAGCTCGACAGGACTTTGTATACAAATAATTTGTACTTCAGTGTATATCTGCTTCAGTGACACCTAGAGTGGTGCTTGAAAGTTTGTGAACTGTGGGGGGGGGGCTGCCATGCCGTAGCCATAGTACCCACAATTCCCTGCTTCACTTTATGGCCCATCTTCTCCCCTTTCACTGTTACAGCATGGAACACACCAATCCCTGTACTCGATGCCATGTTCTATCTCCGCCCATTCTTCTGACTCCCTGTAATGGTATTGGATACAGAGATGATACCAGATACCAAATACAGTGATGTCATGACTGTGCTTTAAAACCCACGGCGAAATCAAAATTCTTTCTCTCTGGTGTTATCCCCATGCGTGAAAGAGACGTCGTTGCATCTGTGCTACAGAAGAACAAAGGACAAAGAACGAACTATTGATACCGGACCTTTAGCCAAAGTTCAATGTACCATATTTGATCTTCACATAGTTGCAATAATAACTAAACCGGTTAGTTACTGCAGCCCATGCAGTATTTTAAAGAGAAAAGGCAACCGGATCCCTTTTCCCTTTCGCAACATCGACGAACTACAAACAAGATTCCTTC
Organism: Neoarius graeffei; assembly: GCF_027579695.1. Taxonomy (NCBI): domain Eukaryota; kingdom Metazoa; phylum Chordata; class Actinopteri; order Siluriformes; family Ariidae; genus Neoarius; species Neoarius graeffei. The sequence goes on along the minus strand of NC_083582.1, from coordinate 35,674,097 downwards.
CAGATCATCAGATGACTGACGGGACACTGAAGATCTTCAGCTGACGAGCTGTAAAAGCAAAAGGAACAGAGCTGTTTTCTCCCTGGACCTGTGCTCCGTGCTGTCTTCAGATAACAGATGGCGCACTTTCAGTCGCCAAGCAAGAGTGATCTCAAGTAAGGCTGGCATCTGGGCAATTGTTAGTCTTAGCTGTGGCTAGTTAATGTGAAGAGTGTTGTTTATTTGAATTCATTCATGGTTTAAATGCACGCATTCTGATTCAAATGAAAGTCGGTCTTAGACCGCGTGTTGTTTGATTTGCTTTGTTTACTATCCGTATTAGGGCGGCACGGTGGTGTAGTGGTTAGCGCTGTCGCCTCACAGCAAGAAGGTCCTGGGTTCGAGCCCCATGGCCGGCGAGGGCCTTTCTGTGTGGAGTTTGCATGTTGTCCGCGTGGGTTTCCTCCGGGTGCTCCGGTTTCCCCCACAGTCCAAAGACATGCAGGTTAGGTTAACTGGTGACTCTAAATTGACCGTAGGTGTGAATGTGAGTGTGAATGGTTGTCTGTGTCTATGTGTCAGCCCTGTGATGACCTGGCAACTTGTCCAGTGTGTACCCCGCCTTTCGCCCGTAGTCAGCTGGGATAGGCTCCAGCTTGCCTGCGACCCTGTAGAAGGATAAAGCGGCTAGAGACAATGAGATGAGATGAGACTATCCGTATTACAACCCCGATTCCAAAAACGTTGGGACAAAGTACAAATTGTAAATAAAAACGGAATGCAATGATGTGCAAGTTTCAAAATTCCATATTTTATTCAGAATAGAACATAGATGGCATATCAAATGTTTAAACTGAGAAAATGTATCATTTAAAGAGAAAAATTAGGTGAGTTTAAATTTCATAACAACACATCTCAAAAAAGTTGGGACAAGGCCATGTTTACCACTGTGAGACATCCCCTTTTCTCTTTACAACAGTCTGTAAACGTCTGGGGACTGAGGAGACAAGTTGCTCAAGTTTAAAGATAGGAATGTTAACCCATTCTTGTCTAATGTAGGATTCTAGTTGCTCAACTGTCTTGGGTCTTTTTTGTCGTATCTTCCGTTTTATGATGCGCCAAATGTTTTCTATGGGTGAAAGATCTGGACTGCAGGCTGGCCAGTTCAGTACCCGGACCCTTCTTCTACACAGCCATGATGCTGTAATTGATGCAGTATGTGGTTTGGCATTATCATGTTGGAAAATGCAAGGTCTTCCCTGAAAGAGACGTCGTCTGGATGGGAGCATATGTTGCTCTAGAACCTGGATATACCTTTCAGCATTGATGGTGTCTTTCCAGATGTGTAAGCTGTCCATGCCACACGCACTAATGCAACCCCATACCATCAGAGATGCAGGCTTCTGAACTGAGTGCTGATAACAACTTGGGTTGTCCTTCTCCTCTTTAGTCCAAATGACACGGCGTCCCTGATTTCCATAAAGAACTTCAAATTTTGATTCGTCTGACCACAGAACAGTTTTCCACTTTGCCACAGTCCATTTTAAATGAGCCTTGGCCCAGAGAAGACATCTGCGCTTCTGGATCATGTTTAGATACGGCTTCTTCTTTGAACTATAGAGTTTTAGCTGGCAACGGCAGATGGCACGGTGAATTGTGTTCACAGATAATGTTCTCTGGAAATATTCCTGAGCCCATTTTGTGATTTCCAATACAGAAGCATGCCTGTATGTGATGCAGTGCCGTCTAAGGGCCCGAAGATCACGGGCACCCAGTATGGTTTTCCGGCCTTGACCCTTACTCACAGAGATTCTTCCAGATTCTCTGAATCTTTTGATGATATTATGCACTGTAGATGATGATATGTTCAAACTCTTTGCAATTTTACACTGTCGAACTCCTTTCTGATATTGCTCCACTATTTGTCGGTGCAGAATTAGGGGGATTGGTGATCCTCTTCCCATCTTTACTTCTGAGAGCCGCTGCCACTCCAAGATGCTCTTTTTATACCCAGTCATGTTAATGACCTATTGCCAATTGAGCGAATGAGTTGCAATTTGGTCCTCCAGCTGTTCCTTTTTTGTACCTTTAACTTTTCCAGCCTCTTATTGCCCCTGTCCCAACTTTTTTGAGATGTGTTGCTGTCATGAAATTTCAAATGAGCCAATATTTGGCATGACATTTCAAAATGTCTCACTTTTTGACATTTGATATGTTGTCCATGTTCTATTGTGAATACAATATCAGTTTTTGAGATTTGTAAATTATTGCCTTCCGTTTTTATTTATAATTTGTACTTTGTCCCAACTTTTTTGGAATCGGGGTTGTAGTTAGATCATGCATGCTCTCTCTCTCTCTCTTTTAACTCCCTCCATCGCACCACACTCCTCAACATTGGGATTTCAGGAGTAGCTAAGGGTTGAGTAGAAGTTTGGGTTTAAGGCCTAGCACAAAGGCTCGCACATTACATTCACATACCACACCTATCTCGCCCGTGCGTGTACACAGCCTTGTTCCCTCACTCCTCTCCTCCTTGTCGTGTGCCTGTGCACGCCCTCTCTCCCTAGCTCCTCCTCATCTCGCTAGTGCGCAGCTGCGCACACGCCTACACTCTCACACACCCTCACACACACACTCTTACACACACACTCTCACACAGACACACATAAACACATGATTTCCCTCTCACATTTTAACATCCACTCACCCCTACACTGAACACTTGCATATAGCCCATTACTTCTGATCACCATTAGTGCCTTAGTTATCATCATACTCACTGCTGATTTCTTACTCTGTTTACTGCTGGTTATTGTACTGTATTGTACTTACTACTGACTATTGCTTTAAACACTACTGATTCTGGGTGGCACGGTGGTGTAGTGGTTAGTGCTGTCACCTCACAGCAAGAACATCCGGGTTCGAGCCCCGTGGCCGGCGAGGGCCTTTCTGTGCGGAGTTTGCATGTTCTCCCCGTGTCCGCATGGGTTTCCTCCGGGTACTCCGGTTTCCCCCACAGTCCAAAGACATGCAGGTTAGGTTAACTGGCGACTCTAAATTGACCGTAGGTATGAATGCGAGTGTGAATGGTTGTCTGTGTCTATGTGTCAGCCCTGTGATGACCTGGCAACTTGTCCAGTGTGTACCCTGCCTTTTGCCCGTAGTCAGCTAGGATAGGCTCCAGCTTGCCTGCGACCCTGTAGAACAGGATAAAGCGGCTAGAGATAATGAGATGAGATGAGACTACTGATTCTTATTTGTGTATATTGTATCACCATTTATATTGAAATATTCCTTGGCTGCTATTGTTGCTATATCTGATCAGTATTACTTTTCGGGGTGGTGGAGGTGTGGTGAGATAAGGATCCAAAAGCAGAACACAGACAGTAATCCAATAAATAAGGTGATTTAATCCAGGGAAAAAAGGGCGTGGCAAAAAGGTAAACAAATCGGACAAAAAAAACAAATGGCAAAAATAGTCTGGGTAAAAAGAGACAAAATACTTGACAAAAACACGAGACAGGCAAAGACAAAAACGCTAGTGCAAAAAAAAAACATGAACAAGAAAAAAAATGCTGAGTGCAAAAAACCATGAACCAGAAAAATAGCTAGAGCAAAAAACCATGAGACGCAATAGAGGCACAGAAACGGCTAGAGTAGCAAACGAAACATTCTGGCAAAGTCAGAGTCTGAGAATGGCCTTTAAATATGCAGTGGTGAAAACCAGGAAGTGAGTTCAGGTGAGCGCTCGCTGAACGGGGAAGCAGGCAGGATGGAATTCCCGTCCCTGATCTGGATCGGTGGTGATGTGGGAGAACTGTAATCTCCAGAATGGATGTCCAGGGTGGAGCATGACAATTAGTTTCCTAATTCGTGTCAGCTATTTCAGTAAATGGTATCTTTGGAATAAACTGTCCTGTCTATTGCTACAACATTCACTGAGTGCCAACCTCTGCCAAACAAGTATTCTAATTGCCTTCGCCCATTTGGTTGTTATATGAATGTTATAGATCTAGAGTAAACATATTACATTAGAGCTACAAAACTCACTAAAACTATAGCAACATCACCACTAAGTTATTCCATTGATTTTAATAGTTTAGCTATAAACTATTAGACACTTGAATTAATGATTAATGAATTTATGATACTGATCCCTTTTTAGATGAGACTGATTCGATAAGCCTATTGCACCTATAGAACCCTTTAGAATTTTCTATATTTTTGCATAAATACAGTATGACCGAAAACATCATCACATTTTCACACAAGTCCTAAAAGTAGATAAAGAGAACCTGGTGAAACAAATGAGACAAAAATATTATACTTGATCATTTATTTATTGAGGAAAATGATCCAATATTACATATCTGTGAGTGGCAAAAGTATGTGAAACTTTACTTTCAGTATCTGGTATGACCCCCTTGTGCAGAAATAACTGCAACTAAATGTTTCTGGTAACTTTTGATCAGTCCTGCACATGTGACCAGCTTAGAGGAATTTTAGCCCATTCCTCCATACAGAACAGCTTCAACTCTGGGATGTTGGTGGGTTTCCTCAAATGAACTGCTCGCTTCAGGTCCTTCCACAACATTTCGATTGGATTAAAGTCAGGACTTTGAATTGGCCATTCCAAAACATTAACTTTATTCTTCTTTAACCATTCTTTGATAGAATGACTTGTGTGCTTAGGGTCGTTATCTTGCTGCATGACCCACCTTCTCTTGAGATTCAGTTCATGGACAGATGTACTGATATTTTCCTTTAAAATTTGCTGGTATAATTCAGAATTCAGTGTTCCATCAATGATGGCAAGCCGTCCTGGCCCAGATGCAGCAAAACAGGCCCAAACCATGATACTACCACCACCATGTTTCACAGATGGGATAAAGTTCTTATGCTGAAATGCAGTGTTTTCCTTTCTCCAAACAGAATGCTTCTCATTTAAACCAAAAAGTTCTATTTTGGTCTCATCCGTCCACAAAACATTTTTCCAATAGCCTTCTGGCTCGTCCACGTGATCTTTAGCAAACTGCAGACGAACAGCGATGTTCTTTTTGGAGAGCAGTGGCTTTCTCCTTGCAACCCTGCCATGCACACCATTGTTGTTCAGTGTTCTCCTGATGGTGGACTCATGAATATTAACATTACCCAATGTGAGAGAGGCCTTCAGTTGCTTAGAAGTTACATTGGGGTCCTTTGTGACCTCGCCGACTATTACACACTTTGCTCTTGGAGTGATCTTTGTTGTTTGAACACTCCTGGGGAGGGTAACAATGGTCTTGAATTTCCTCCATTTGTACACAATCTGTCTGACTGTGGATTAGTGGATTCCAAATTCTAAAGATGGTTTTGTAACCTTTTCCAGCCTGATAAGCATCAACAACGCCTTTTCTGAGATCCTCAGAAATCTCCTTTGTTCGTGCCATGATACACTTCCACAAACATGTGTTGTGATTTTCAGACATTGATAGATCCCTGTTCTTTAAATAAAACAGGGTGCCCACTCACACCTGATTGTCATCCCATTGATTGAAAACACCTGACTCTAATTTCACCTTCAAATTAACTGCTAATCCTAGAGGTTCACATACTTTTGCCACTCACAGATATAATAATAATAATAATAATAATAATAATAATAATAATTTCAATTTATATAGCGCCTTTCACTGACCGGAAGTAAACAAACCCTGCACCATATTGGAAGACCAACAAACGTGATTGGGGGAAAATAACAGCAGCGCGCGGTATTTGAACCCACGAGGCACTTGGATCATCAAAAACCTACAATGGTCAACTTTTGTGCTGTGTTAGGGTGTTCTAATGTTGCATTCATGTGCTATGGGAATTATGGTAAATACCAAACGCCGACATGGAAAGCACACATGAGTGCCCCCTCTTGTGGTATTTTCCACTGGGCAACTCATAGAAAATTTTGCTACACAAGTTGCAGAGATGAGATGAACTTTAACCTTTTCAACATGGCGGCGAGCGGTACAGGACACTTGAATGGTAAGCATTGTACGCTACTAAGGTTTTTTTTTTTTTTACTAGTACTAGTGGGTAGTTTTTGGTGTCTATGCAATGTTGCATCATTAACAAGTGTAATATAATACGTTAGAAATCCATTTCCTTTAAAAATGTGTTGTTATGGTTTGTTTTTACCTATCCAGAGCAGACGCTATTGCTAACGATAGCATCTGGTCCACCATCTTTAAAATTTGTCAACAATAACAAAAGCTTGTGAACACAACACACTGGTAAATACCACTTCCCAACTGGAAAATATCATCTTCCCATAGCACATGAACGCAGCATATGTTCAGACCATTTTGTTACTGGCAAGTCACTAGGCTAGAGTTTTGTAGAACATTTTTTTAAATGTTTACTGAATAAAAACATCCTTAATTTTATCACATTTGTTATGTATTTCATTTCTTTCTTTTGTTTTAATTTTCCTCCCTCCATCCCTCTTTGGATTTTAAATATAGTTTTTCCCCATGCCCAAATAATTTATATATATATATATATATATATATATATATATATATATATATATATATATATATATATATATAAAATTATGATATAAAAAATCCATAACAGCATGAATACAGATTGCAATAGTGGTCAAGTGCTATATATTTTTTTTTAACATGATAGTGGAGAATTTCATTTAATCTGCACTGATTATTATATGAAATATAAATGAACAAATTCTGAACAGGTCTTTCATAGAATGGAACAACTGTTAATGTAGTAAAGAAAACACTGTTAACATGTTAATAAAAGAAAATTTGCTGCTACATTTCAGGTGTAGTTTGTTTTATGTATGTATGTACTTGCATAGATGTGTACTTGGTCTTCCAATATGGCGCCCTAACAAAATCTCACGGTGCGGTGACGTCACGCGAAAGCCCTCTATACAACTAGCTTCGTTCGACTTTCAGCTATACCTAATGATTAGCTGGGGCTTAGTTCATCTCTTTGCCGTTGAGATGCAATTCACACTTGTATTATTTACAACCACAGTATATATTTGACCAATGGAAGAAAATGAAGCAGATCACAATGTTAGTTCGGTTATTTGTGGTTGGAAGCGAGTAAGTTATTGCTTCAAGGCACCTAGCATGAGTGGGGTTACCACGCAGATTCTTTGCACCTTACCCATCGTGTAGGCGCGAACGAAGCTAACCATTTAGCTCAAGGTAGCTACAACTAAATGGATTTTCACAGGCATGCCTATACAGTCCCTCGAGTTTTTTGCAATCGCTCTCGCATAATTAGCAATAAGTCGCATATTTCCTACAATGTCGCGTAATTATCGCAAAATAACCAAATATGCAGCCCCTTCCATACAACACGTGTTTCGAAAAGGAATGTTTGTGCGTTTTGGCATGCGAACATAAGTTAACAATAACCTGAATTTGCACTTGCCTGCAGTATAGTGCATGAACGCCGCTGTAATATACGTTAGATTTTCATGGGGCTGTATATACATCATATGAACTAGCTGGCTAGCGTCTTGACTTCCAGGAGTGTAGAGAGCGACCTCTAATTCCATGCCATGACTAAAAAGTATCTGAAGTCACACCTGCGCGACCAGCCGTCAGAAAAATAAAATGTATTGGTAAGGGAACACATTAGCCCTATACACGATAAACGTGGGCCATCACACAACACTTAAAATGACTGCCGTTCTCTTCCTTCGTCTGCCCCCCCTCACTCAAGCTCTCACATACAGTACAGCTGATCAATGAATGAATGAATCTGTCTGTTCTGGATTGAGAGCTATTTTTGTACTGCAGTTACCAAAGATCTGATTTGGTGTAAAATAACTGGAATGAATATCAGACGAATGAAACAGTCCTACAGTGCTAAGATGTTACCTCACTGTATTTTCAAGTAGTTGAATGGGCCTGCGTCAGTTTCTAAAAAAAAAATGCATCTTTACACTTCAGTAATAATATTCTTTGTTAGTATTCTTACAGAAAATAAAAAGGAAATGGTGTGTTTGTGTTATTAAGCTTGTTTAGACTTTTTGATGCGGTTTAAAAGTAAAGAATTCTTCGCAACAACAAAAAAGAGAATGCCACTGCAAAATCAGTCATTTTGATCACAAAAATCACCCCCCCCCCCCCCCAAAAAAAAAAAAAATTGAAATCATGTAGTAACTGCCTATAATGTACTTCCTTTTTTTGGTCTGTTTTAGCCAGCCCCTCTTTCTTTTACAAGATATTTAGTCCAGTCCAGTCTAGTGTTTGCCATGAAACAAATTGCAATAGTAATCATTCAATAGTACACATTCCAAGTGGAACATACTTTTTTCAAGGTCATGGGTATCAGATTTTCCATACATTTCGTCATTGGGAGTACTAGAAGGGAATGGGTTAAAATTGATGTCAAATTGAAACTAGTTTGTGTAATTAGACGTTGGTCTTGCTACTGTCTCAACTGTTCTTTTTATTCCTTAGGTAATTTCTTCAATATTTCAACTGATCTAAGGTAAGCATGGCTCATGAAATGCATTCTCTCAAATCCAATCTTAGACGCAAGGCAGTCAAATCAGTGTCCAGTTTGCTACAAGGTATTGAGGAGGGTAACTTTAGAGATCTGACTGATGACCACACTGTACATGATGTAGATCATGTTGTAAACTGTGAAAATGATGACGTTATGTATGACTGGGACAGTGACAGTGATGGAGATGACCCTTTTGATCATACACCTGACCTTGGTGATAGTTTGGTGAATTGGGCTTTGGAGTTGAATGTAACCATAGTAGCACTCACTGCCTTATTATCCATCCTACATTTTCACCACCCTAATTTGCCCAGAGATGGAAGGGCTCTCCTCAAAACTGTCACCAACTACAAAATCCTACCTGTAGCAGGAGGTGCCTTCTTTTACTTTGGTGTTTTAAATGCTATAACGAGCCTTCTTGAAAATGTATGGATGAAACTCCCTAGTAAACATTGCCTGCAGTTACAGTTGAACTTTGATGGACTCCCATTGTTTAAGAGCAATAATCAGCAACTCTGGCCCATTCTAGGCATATTGAAGGATGTAGGTAAATGTCCCTTTGTGATAGGCATTTTTGGAGGGGATTGCAAACCCAAATCACTCACAGAGTATTTGAATGACCTGGTGAGTGAGTTGATTAGTCTTCAGTCTGGGTTTTGGTTCAAAGGAAAGATGTTTTTTCTGCGGGTCTGTTCTGTCGTGTGTGATGCTCCAGCCCGGGCGTTTGTTAAAGGTATTAAGGGTCATACAGGCTATTCTGCATGTGATAAATGTGTACAAACTGGTGTGTATATAGGCAGTCGCATGACTTATCCACAGACTGACTCCACCGCAAGAACAGATGTTGGTTTCAGGCAAATGTTGGATGAGGAACATCATGTTGCACAGTCTCCTCTGACTAAACTTGACATTGACATGGTACTTGATTTTCCACATGACTACATGCACTTGGTTTGTCTTGGGGTGGTTCGCCGATTATTTGACCTGTGGTTCAGTGGGCCATTGCCAACTAGGTTGTCCAGTCAGATGGTTAAATTATTGTCTAGGAACCTAGTGCAGTTGAAGAATAGCATTCCATGTGAGTTCTCAAGGAAGCCAAGAGCTTCTGAGGAAAGGGGGAGGTGGAAGGCTACGGAGTTACGACAGTTCCTATTGTATACAGGCCCTGTTGTTCTCCATGATGTTCTGGCGGCTCCTGTATATCAAAACTTCATGCTGTTGTCAGTTGCTATTTTCATACTGGCCAATCCTGAGGTGGATGTAGGGATGTGTGACTGTGCGAAGAACCTCCTTGTGTCATTTGTTGAACATTTTGGCAGACTTTATGGCGAGGGCTTTCTGGTGTATAATTTGCATGGCCTAGTTCATTTAAGCAATGATGTTAAACGGCATGGATGTGTTGAGGTGATATCTGGGTTCCCTTTTGAAAATTTTCTTGGTGAGATTAAGCGCATGGTGAGGGGTCCAAATTTCCCAGTTGCCCAGGTTGTCCGTCGCTTGTCTGAGCGCACCAATAACGGAGTCCATAAAGGTCATGTGAAAGCTGGAGCTGTGTTAAAGAAAGTATGTCGGTGGACCCGTACCACAGGGTGTTGGAGCAGGAATACAGGAGTTTAAAGAATTGCACATGGACCAGTTTTGTGTTAAAATTACAGAGGGTGATAATTGTATTAAAATACGTAGGCAATGACATTGGTTTGCTTCAAAATATCCTATTGCTTGAAGGTAATATGCATTTGGTGTACTATCAGTTCCATGCTGTTGAGACATTCTACACATACCCCTTCAGTTCATCTACCCTGGGTGTGTTTCTGCTTTCACAGTTGTCCAGGACTTTGAAGTGTGTTAAAGTAAATGATGGCCTTTGTAAATATGTCCTCCTTCCCTTCAAAAACAAACATGTGGGGATGCCTTTGTTGCATTTGCAGTAGGCTTTAAAGGGATCCCTGGCTAGTAAGACATGTTGGCCTAAAATTTACCTTTGGGTCATTGCATGTGAAATCAGACACTTCGGGGCCCGACCGGCACAGATTTTAGTGAAACTTTTATGCATTTTTGTGACCAGCTAGAACCCCAGAACAGTATTTGCACAAATCGGGCACCAACATTAATATTGGTGCCAGATTTCTGCAAATACAGTTCAGGGGTTCTACCTTGTCACTAAAAAGGCATACCAAGTTGCATTAAAATCCATGCTGGTCGGCACCCAAAGTGTCCAATTTCACACGGAATGACACCTTTGTTAGGTGCGTCAATGTGATTTAAAGGTCCAGTATGTAATTTTCTTGGTAGTCTTTCTAGAATTGAATCTGCCCATTTACAAATGCCATCTTTTTCATGAATACTTACTACCACTACCATTGGTAAGTATTCATTATGACTTGGAAATGTACGCTTTACATACATGAATAGGTGGATCCTCTCTATGTAATACGGCATTTTGACACTGAATAAAAACTTGAAGGACAATACCGGCCAATTTCAACATGCAGTTGTATTGCTCGTGCTACCCCTGACTTGTCAGTAGCCGAAGATGCAACTTTTTTTTTTTTTTGCTCAGCCCTTAAATGTCAACAAGCCATGCCCCGTTTGAAGTCGTCAGGTACTGATAAGCCAAGTGTAACGTGCGTGAGCAATTCAACTGCATGTTGAAATTGGCTGGAACTCTCCTTTAACAGAAATGGATTCCTTTACCATGAAAACATGAATATACACCATTCATGGAACACCATTTTAAATAAATCAGTTCTATAACATGCAACAATGATTTCATGTCTTAACACATGTCTGTCTTCTGCTTATTTCTGGCCTGTCTGTCTGCTGCTTATTTCTGGCCTGTTTGTCTTCTGCTTATTTCTGGCCTGTTTGTCTATGTCGTTGTTGAGAATCTGGGTTATTTGACTTGACTAATTTTCTTTTAGAATGTATCACGTGGTGGAGTTCATGGACACTTGTGAGGTTGAGGTGGTGCCAGCCAACTGGCTCAGCGGGAACAAGTGTTTCTGGCCTCCAAGTAAATCCATAGTTACATCTCACAAAGCTGCGAGAAATCGAGATCAACCCACTTCTCTTTGGAGCCTCTACAATATTCGTGTGCTTTATTCTCATGGTAAAGTATAGCTTTAAAGGTGGGGTAGATGTTTTTCTGGAACATTTTATCATACGTCACACACCATATCATACGCCACACACCATAAGTCACAAGCAGTGACTGCTGGAAATCCTCTTCGCCCATATTGCAACCAGTAAATTGGAAAGGTGTCTCAAAAACTAATCATATTGAGCTAGTCAGTCAAAATGCTTGGATCCTGACACGTCCATCAGACTTGTATCTTGCTTCTCCCTTCCCCTCTGCACTCCTGTAGGCTATTTTGGAGGTGTGGTCTGAAGAAAGGGCAGGGTTGTATATTTTCAAAATTTAGCTCGCTGGAACAGTCCCCCCCCCCCCCCCCCCTCAAAGATGTCCTACCCTACCTTAACATTGATTATTAATGTTTTCTTGCCCAAATTGCCAACCTAATCTGTCTACCTGAAACTGTATAAATCTGTATTGTCTTGTATTTATGTTAAACAGAATAATATGAACATGCCATGACCAAGCTTCCAGATGCCACTGAAATGTCAGATCTTCAGACTGAAGAGGAGGATGCAAATATTCCAGAATATTTGAGAAGAAAAAATAGGTAATGGGTCATCCAGAAATTCAGAACTGAGTGGTTAAGAATGTCAATGGGGTCATCCCTATAGTCCCCAGGTTCTATGTTCTCTGGTCAATTTTGAAAATCAGGTTAGGGATCGGTTTTGGTCTAGGCATAGTTAAATATTCTCCGGCGCTCACATAGAAATTAACTCTCATGGTGTGAAACTTTCAAGCTGCGGGATTGTGAACTAAAGGCAGGCCAGGGTGACATTGGTATGATAACTTGTGTAGCACTTTGTATGTTCGTGTAAAACTGTTTGGTTCTTTATTGTGATTGGCTGATTCGGCGTTCCAAGCTGTTGTAAATCGAGTACAGTGTGTGGGATGTCATAGAATTCTAAATCATTACCCATTGAAGAAGCATCTGGTGTAGCCTGGTAACCACTTCCCAGTTCTAGATAACAGTTCAACAGTTTTAGATAAACAATGAGCCCTTGAATCTGTGTTTGAGCTGTATTTAGAACAACTAAGGGGAGTTTTACCAGCACTTCCTGCCGTGCTACAACCCCCTTAGCCAGTCTATATCCAGCACAAACCCACAGCCTCTCGTGGCTTATTGCTAATTGAATGTGGGTAGACTGCTACTATGCAAACACCAGATAAAACCGGTTTCTAATTCTGCATGATCTTTCACATAAGAGGCTGCAAAAGAATCGACACTGATGAAGAAGCTCCTGCATGTAGTCCAGCAGCCCGCAAGAAGTCCTACACACAGCTTGTGAATGCTCCACAGATCACAGCCCCTGAAGGTAAGGCTTGTAACATATAACTAAATCATTCATAATTCTTGACATGACGGCTGTGAATTTTGCACAATTAGTCAAGTATCTTTATAGATACTTGAAATGAGGAAATGCATGCTCAGTATCCTACTTTTCTGCTGCCATGTTTTACTGTTCATTTTAGTCTCTTAGCATGACACTGTACAGCACTTTAACCAGTTTTCACTGTTTGTAAATGCGCTTTGCAAGTTAAACTTAATAATGAATCTAATGCAAATGTCATAGCCATATTTGGAGAAAATTTGGCATCTTCCTCAGCAGTCACCACGCATTGGTCCCCTGAAGCTCCTACATGTTCTCCACCAGCCCGCAAGAAGCCCTGCACACAGCTTGTGAATGCTCCCCACATCAAAGCCCCTGAAGGTATGGCCTGTGACACATTACCGGTACCAAGTTATTCATAATTCTTGACATTATGGCTGTGATCAGTGCTCAGTATCCTATTTTTCTGCTGCCATGTTTTATTGCTCATTTTAGTGTCTTAGTATGACACTGTACTAGCCTGGCTAAAGCCATCCCCTTTCTGCTTCTTTCCATTTGCAGTATAGGGTCTGGATACACAGTGCTGGGAGGGGTTTGCTCATGTAGCCAGACTACCGGGCCAATAAGCGAATGGGGCAGGTTTGGGGGAGGGCGCTAATGGCGATGATGCCAAATGATGTCGGGCACATACGGTACGTCATGGGCAACTGTCAGCGATTGAGTGAGAGCAGGTCCAATCGTTTCAAACCAGAGTGGAGTTCATTCCTCCCACCTAACAATCGCTTCAGGGCACTGTGTATCCAGACCCTATACTGCGAATGGAAAGAAGCAGAAAGGGGATGGCTTTAGCCAGGCTAACACTGTACAGCACTTTGGCTAGTTTCCACTGTTTGTGAATGTGCTTTTTAAATTCAACTTACTAATGAATCTAATGCAAATGTCAATATAGCCCTATTAGGAGAAAATTTGCCATCTTCCTCTATCACCACGCCTTGGTCCCCTGTGGTCCCCACACCACCTTGGAATCCACCTCGGAGGCCCTCAGATTCCACTGCAGACCTTGTAAGATCTTTTCAAAGATGGTTAAAAGAAAATATGTTGGCTTTGAATCTGTGTGGAACACTAAATACAGATTTAATGAGGGTGTATACAATTCTGATGCCCATTTTCTTTTGTTTTTCCCAAGATCCCTCCACAAGAACAGCATTTGGATCACTCCTTGACACCAGAACATGGCCGGGTTTCTGTAGAGGCTGTGCCTACGTGTATGCATTTTACAAAGGTGGACAGTAAACAGCAATGGACTTATATTGTGTATAAATGTGTTCTACCAACGCTTTTATTTCTGTCTTATTTTGCAGCCCTTCTGAGGGAGATTCTTATCCAGTTGACTACTATCCGGGAGCAGCAAATGCTCATTTTGGTTCAACTCCAGTCACACTCCACCGGTCGTCCAGTTTCTGAAGCTCTGCCTGATGCGTCACACTGTCGACTGCCACTTTCTTCCCAGGAAGACCTTCAGAATCTGGAGGTCCTCTTGAAAAACCCCGAAGAGAAAAGAAATTTGGTGAGCAAACGATAAAAAACAAAACAAAACATGAAATGCAGTTGGCAGGAAATGTTTTGGCAGCCATGGCCTAATTGGTTAAGGAGTTCCCAGATGGTTGCAGGTTGGGATCCCACCCTGACCAATGGAAGGTGTATACCGACACCTTCATCCATGGCTGAAGTGCCCTTGAGCAAGGCACCTAACGTTGCTTCAGGGACTGTAACCAATATCCTGTAAAAGTGTAATGTGATGTAGTAATTGGTGATATGCATACACTTCTTTCAGACAATACATCTGGGAATTGTGGGGGGATTGACTGTGAAGGAGACCGTTTGGCGCATAATGAAGAGGACAGTAACCACATCTCTGGCGAAAGGACTGAACTGGAGTGGTGCGAATGGCAAGCCAGCATTCAAAAACTTGGCTTTGAAGCTTGTTGTTCTGGGTAAGTTTTAGCTTTGTCACTTAAACAAATTGGTTTGGATGTATGGGCTATAAAAATGTGAAGTTCTTTGCACTAAATCACTGTCACATAAGGGTGATCTGACCAGTTTTAATATATCCTCTGCATTAAGTGATGTACAGTTGCTGACACTGGAGTGAAAGTTGCACAGTTGCACTTCTGCATGAATGGTCATGTATTTCTGTTCCCCCCCCCCCCCCCCAGATGCTGTCAGAAGAAATGTGTTGACAAAAGATGCTTCAGACAAACAAATTGAACAGTTGATCACCCACTGGCTCCAGCTAGCAGCTGACAGAGATGGAGGAAGGAGTCAAAGGGCTCAAAGGGGTCGTCAGGCTTCCTAAAGGCATCGTGTTTGTTACACATTTTTAGTGCGCGTGTGTGTGGTGGTTTGTGTGCTTGTGGTGGTTTGTGTGCGCGTGCGTGTGATTTTTAGTTTATTCACATGAATGGAAATGTTTTTTGAAGTTTCAATTTGATATCTTTTAGTTTGAAATTTTACCCTATTAACCTGTAGTATCTCCCAATGGCAAAATGCATTCAAAATCTGTTACGACCTCCCCTTTGGTTTTTCATTGTTTTGTGATTTTTTTTTTTTTTTTGCAACACCGAGTAACATGGTGGCAATCTGACCGCCAATCTTTCGATACACACACTGAAAGGGCATACATTTGAGTTTTGTATTTGGAATTGTATGTATAATAATTGCATTAAGGAAATAAACTGACTGCTGTTGACCCTGTTTGTAATTTTTTTTTTAAGGTATTGAACACGCTTAACTAAGAAAATGACTTAAGCTTGAACGTCTCTTACCATTTTCATATGCAGTACAAAGAATAATACTTAGGAGGCTATTTTTGTGATTACCTAGACACATGACTTGATATCTGAGGACTGACTCGTAAGCGCCGTGCACTGTTCTAAATTTGTATAAAATAGCTTTTGTTCATTATATACGAACTCTTATGAAGTCTAAGATCTGCTGGACACCCTATGTTGGTGTTTTAAACAAGATATGAGTGTGAATAAAGCCGCATATATGAGCGGTAATGATTAGATTTGATTTTTGCATCATAGCTGCTAGATGGCCACTCGGCATTCCGGAATTGGCCCGAGTGTAATTTCGCATACCTACAGTTACCAGCGCCAGAAGCAGGCCGATTTCTAAACATGCGGCTTTCCACACTCGGTCCGCATTCGAGCCTAGTGCTCGGCACGGAATCGGACCTAGATTCACTCCCGAGTGTTGGCCGACTGTTTTTGCCGTAATTGAGCCGCTTCCGGGTTGCGGGCATTTTGCTGTTTGGGTACCCACTTGTCACACTGGGGGTAAAAGCGGTGACCGTGGGAAGTGGGGGAAGGAATACAAGAGAGTCTCACAGCAGTGATCTTCAGGGGGAGTTGTTGTCCCAGCAACGGCCTTGGCCAGGGCCAGTGCTGTCTGAGGGAATTAAGGTGTTTGGCAGAATTGAGGAATTCTAGGTTTTTGTGGTCAGTCCAGACGAGGAAGGGGAGATCTGACTCCTTGAGCCAGTGCCTCCACTCCTCCAAGGCTAGCTTGACGGCCAACAGCTCTCTGCTTTATCTCCCTTCTTGAATATGGTGACAATCAGGGCGTCCCTGAGTTCGGCAGGGATTTTCTCCTCCTCCCAGATCTTAGAAAGGAGGCTGTGGATGTGACTGAGGAGTTTGGGCCCACCTTGCTTGAGGATTTCTGCTGGAATCCCATCTGGTCCAGAGGCCTTGTTGTTACTCAATCTCCTGATGGCACCCAAGACCTCACTTTCAGTGGGAGGGTCATCCAAATGCTCCATGATGGGCCGCTGAGGAATTTGGTTGATGGTTTCTGAGTCAACTGTGGTGTTTCGGTTCAGGAGCTCCCGGAAGTGTTCTTCCCATCTGGAGCTGATCCCTTCCTCGTCCTTCAGCAGGGTTTGCCCATCTTTGGAGCGGAGGGGATTGAGGCCACGATAACTTGGGCCATACACAGCTTTGGTGGCATTGAAGAAGCCCCTGGTGTCACCCGAGTCAGCAAGCCTCTGGATCTCCAAGGCCTTCTCTGTCCACCACTGGTTCTTTAACTCTCATACCCTGCACTGGACAAGTGCCTTTGCCTTGGAGTGGGCCTGCCTTTTAGCCTTACAATTGATGTCATTCTGCCAAGAACAAAAGGCTTTCCTTTTGGCATCGATTAGCTGTTCTATTTCAGTGTCATTGTTGTCAAACCAGTCTTGATGTTTCTTGGTCTTGTAGCCAAGGGTGTCCATGCAGGTCTCGAGTAAGATGGTCTTAAGGGTCTTCCAGTGTTCTTCCACATCCTCAGGATATTCTTCAGGGAGTCATTCAAGTAGGGTCTTTTGAAGTTGTTGCACTCTTTCTGTATCCCCCAAGCTGTCAATGTTGAATTTAGGATGTGTTTGCTTCCTTTGGGTCCTCCTTTTCTGATGTAGCTGGATGTTCATTGTGGAGCGGATTAGGCGATGGTCTGTCCAACAATCATCCGCACAGGTCATGGCCCTGGTGATGTTAACATCCTTGCAATCTCTAGCCCTGACAATCACATAGTCAATGAGATGCCAGTGCTTTGATCGAGGGTGCATCCAGGAGGTTTTTAACCTGTTTCTCTGGCTGAAAAGGGTGTTTGTTATGACCAGCTCATGTTCAGCACACTTTGACAGTAGGAGGGTTCCATTGGAGTTGATATTTCCAACACCCTCTTTGCCTAGGGTGCCTTTCCAGAGCTTGTGATCCTTGCCAACCCTGGCATTGAAATCCCCGAATAGGAGGATCTTGTCTTCCTTCAGGATGTTCGATAGGACCTGGTCAAGGGATGCATAGAAGGCCTCCTTATCTTCGTCCTGTGAGTCCAAGGTTGGTGCATAGGCACTCACAGCAGTGGCCATCTGGTTGTTTGAGAGCCTCAGGCGCAGTGTCATGAGACGTTCATTGATGCCTACTGGAGATTCAGAGAGTTGGGAGATGAGGCGGTTCTTGATGGCGAATCCCACTCCGTGGATTCTGGCTTCATCAGCTGTCTTTCCCTTCCAGAAGAAGGTGTATCCACCTTTCTCCTCCTTCAGTTGCCCCTCATCAGCCAGGCGGGTTTCAAACAGAGCAGCAATGTCGATGTTAAACCTTTTCAGCTCCCTAGCAATTATTGCAGATCTTCTTTCGGGGCGATTGTTGGGGGCCCTGTCCATAAGAGTCCTCACATTCCAGGCTCCAGTGCTTATTGTTTTTTGTTTTTGACCGCTATGAGGTGAACCCACTGGGTGCGGTATCCCAGCCAGGTTTGAGAGGCAGGCTATTTTTAGGGCACCTTTTCTAGCCCCTTTCCCATTGTGGGGTGAGCAGAGTGGATCCTTAATAGGGCTGCTCAGACATGAGTGCTGCTACTGAGATGCTCTCTCTGCCTCAGTCCGAGAGCAAAATGACTGAATCAGACACCCACCGCCAGTGCATGACTAGGAGCTCCCAGACTTCACTGTCCTGCTCCTGTTACCATTTCCTGATCACCATAGGACTTGAAGAGGGGTTGGGTGTTGGGGGGGTCAGGAGAACGCCTGTGCATGGAATCATTTAGAGTGGGGAGACTGGTGCACTGGCAGCCACCACACTGTTCTTGGCAGAGAGAGAGAGCCAGACTCCAATGGCATGAAGATCAAGACGATCGGTGGCCTCTCTTTGCTGCAGCCTTCTTTCGCCTTTGTGACCGTTGTGGTGCACTTCTGCCACCTTCCTCCGCCCACTCCGCCGTTGAAGGACTTGTTTGGGTCACTCTTTGTCTGGAACCTCCCCTTCAACCTTACCACCATGGGTGACCCTACCAGGAGCTTAGGCTCCAGACGGCTTTGCTCTCAGGTTCATCAGAACACACAAGGCTCTCCACCACGGCAAGGTGGCAACCAAGGGAGAACATCGCTGCCTATAACACCGGGCTGTTAACCGGGAACATGGAGGAATACAAGGCTGCTTCTTACAATGTTCATAAAGCAGTGAAGGAGGCTAAACGGTGGTATGGGAGGAAGCTGGAGGATCATTTGTACCAGTGGGATCCCAGGGGGCTATGGCAAGGACTACAGACCATCATGGACTATAAATCAGCTCGCGCACCTCTGACGAACACTGACAAATCTCTCGCCGATGAACTGAACAACTTTTATGCCCACTTCGAGATGACCTGCAAACGAGCCAACATAATCACCAGCAGAGAGGAGATGGTGCTCACCGTGACGGAGCACGACGTGAGGATGGCACTCAGGAGAGTGAATCCCAGGAGGGCAGCAGGTCCAGATGGGATCACAGGTTGTGTCCTTAAGGCCTGTGCTAACCAGCTAGCAAATGTCTTCATGGTAATATTCAACCTCTCCCTTTCTCAGTGCATTGTCCCCACCTGCTTCAAACAGTCTGTTATAGTTCCTGTGTCTAAGAAACCCCAGCCCAGCTGCCTGAACGACTATTGCCCCATAACCCTAACATCTGTGGTGATGAAGTGTTTCGAAAGGCTAGTCAAACCCCTCATCACCTCCTCCCTGCCTGCTACCCTGGATCTGCTACAGTTTGCCTATTGTTCCAGCAGATCCACAGATGACGCCATTTCTCACCTACTTCACACCACCTTGGCTCATCTGGACACCAAGAGGGGATCCTACGCTAGACTGCTGTTCATTGACTACAGCTCAGCGTTTAACACCATAATCCCCTCCAGGCTGGTCCAAAAACTGTGTGATCTCAGCCTGCACCCCTCATTATGCCAGTGGATCCACAGCTTCCTTACAGGCAGACCATAGGTGGTATGTGTAGGCTGCCACACTTCATCTCCCCTCATCCTCAACACTGGTTCCCCCCAAGGATGTGTTCTGAGCCCTTTGCTGTACTCCCTGTACACTCATGACTGCATGGCCACTTCAGACTCCAACACCATCATTAAGTTTGCTGATGATACAGCTGTGGTGGGCCTCATCTCCAATAATGATGAGTCTGCCTACTGGACCGTGATTAAATATCTCGCGGACTGGAGTGAGGAGAACAACCTCACACTCAACATCAGCAAAACGAAGGAGCTGATAGTGGACTTCAGCAGGAAGCAGCAGAGGGACTTCCAACCCATCTGCATCAACGGGACCCAGGTAGAGAGAGTAGACAATTTCAAATACCTGGGTGTCCACATCTCACAGGACCTCTCTTGGTCCTGCCATACCAACACCCTGGTTAAGAAAGGCCGCCAGCGCCTCTACTTCTTAAGGAGACTGAAGGACTTCAAACTCCCACTCAGGGTACTAAGGAACTTTTACTCCTGCACTATTGAGAGTGTCCTGAGTGGGAGCATCACTAACTGGATGGGAAGCACCACCAGGAGAGACCAGCTGGCTCTCAGGAGGGTGGTTCACTCTGCTGAGAGAATCATCAGGACCACCCTCCCTAACGTGCAGGACATTTACTCCAACAGCTGCAGGAATAGAGCCAGGAAGATCGCCAGCGACCCCAGCCACCCAAATAATAGACTGTTCTCCCTGCTGCCTTCAGAAGGCTCTGGGTTCGAGCTCAGTGGCTGACGGGGGCCTTTCTGTGTAGAGCTTGCATGTTATCCTTGTGTCTGCATGGGTTTCCTCTGGGTGGTCCAGTTTCCCCCACAGTCCAAAGACATGCAGGTTAGGCTAATTGGTGGCTCTAAAATGACCGCTGGTGTGAATGCGAGTGTGAATGGTTGTGTGTCTCTATGTGTCAGCCCTGTGATGACCTGACAACTTGTCCAAGGTGTACCCCGCCTCTCACCCATAGTCAGCTGGGATAGGCTCCAGCTTGCCCATGACCCTGCACAGGGAATAAGTGGTTATGGATAATGGTTGGATAAACTGAAATGATTAAACTTCCTTTTATGCTAAGAAATGACTTTAATCAGTGATGTCACTGAATTAGTGTAGACATTTGGTTTTAATCACTGCACACCTCTCTTAATATACAATTTGCCCCACTAAATCAACAAATACTCGGAAATTCTTTCCAACTTGGTGGATCAGTCTGAGTGACTACATAGTACAAACTACACACCTGTGGAACTGGTACTCACACTCAGCTCAGGCTATTCAGTGTAATAATAAAATAACAATACTGTATATTAAGTCTAGTGCAATATGACACCTTTCTTGCAGCAATTTTCTGTCCCCACTCTTCTCAAAACTTCAAACTTTGCAGATTTCTCCCTTAGATTTTTTTTCTAACTTTACATGATATATTTCAGCCATTTGGTCAGGGTTTTTTTTTGTGTGTGAATACTTCTTGTTAATCAGTCTACCTAGTAGGCAGGCACATTCATTCTTTCTGGTATATTGCAATAGCAATAAGAGGGTCTTGTTTAATCAATAGTCTTATACATATATAAACACTGAGCTCCAGATATGAGCATGACCAAAATTTGTTAATTAAATTAGCCAGTGCTTGTTTGCATCCAAAAAGGGGTAGAGCCCAAATTTGGATAGATTTGAGTTCATTCAGCTTTTGACAAATGTTTTTGATGATGCACAATCTTAAATTTTATCTTTTTTAAAAGAGATGGGTGTATTTGGGTCACAGCTTAGACAACCTCAAACTGTCTCACATTAAATGCTCTGTTAAATACTGATCAAAACACACAATGTTCCTATTTTCTCCACTAGATGTCAGTCAACAATACATTAATATTCAATACGACCAGAGACAGGATGTATAGAGGCAGGCACATGGACACAACATTTTGGCACCTTCACACAGGCACCATTCTCTCTACTCCTGTCTTGACGTTACAACCACATCCATAATCACACTCTGTGCTTTTAACATACCATATTTAGAGTCTACTGAAAAAAAATAAAAAAAAGTCAAATTTGAATAATAAGAGGCATATTATAAAAATATATTAACTATATAATAATAACTTATATACTCACCTTTCAATTAAAAAAGTTGACTTAAAAATGTCAAATTTAAAAAGAACATTATAAAAATATAAAGATATAATTTCAACTCAGTACATAAATGGATACAGTTTGCAGGGAAATATTTCAATATGATAGAATAACCATGTGCGAATCAGGTATTACTGTTCTATACTTGACATTTAAATGATAAGCTTGTAGCAATGCTAACACTGTTGTTGTGCATGGGGGAAAAGGTGTGAAAGAGTGTAAATATCAGACAATAAAAGCAACAGTAATCTTATCTCATTTATTCTGCATTCTGATGTAAAAGCTTAGCTCCATGGTACCTTTGTAATCTGTGTCCAAATATGTATTTACACTGATCAGCCAGAACATTCAAACCACCTGCCTAATATTGTGTACAGTAGATCCCCCTTGTGCCACCAAAACAGCTCTCATCCATCAAAGCATGGACTCCACAAGACCTCTAAAGATGTGCTGTGTTATCTGGCACCATGATGTTAGCAGCAGATCCTTTTAGTCCTATAAGTTTCAAGGTGGGCCCTCCATGGATTGGACTTGCCTGTCCAGCATATTCCAAAGATCCTTGATCGGATTGAGATCTGGGGAAAGTTGAGGTCAGGTCAACACTTTGAACTCTTTGCCATGTTCCTCAAACCATTCTTGAATCATTTTTGCAGTATGGCAGGATACATTATCCTGCTGAAAGAGGCCACTGCCATTGGGGAATACCATTGCCATGAAGAGGTGTACTTGGTCTGAAACAATGTTAAGTATGTGGTACGTGTCAAAGTAACCATCTACATGAATGTCAGGACCTGAGGTTTCCCAGTAGAATGTTGCCCAGTGCATCACAATGCTTCCACAGATTTGCCTTCTTTCCATAGTGCATTCTGGTGCCATCTCTTCCCCAGGTAAGTTATGCACACATGCTTGGCCATCAGCATGATGTAAAAGAAAATGTGATTAATGAGACCAGGCCACCTTCTTCCATTGCTCCATGGTCCAGTCCTGATGCTATGATCAGTCTGTGGCTATGCAGCCCCATACACAGCAAGCTGTGATGCACTCTGTGTCCTGACACCTTTCTATCATAGCCAGCATTAACTTTATCAGCAGTTTGTGCTACAGTAGGTCTTCTGTGGGGATCAGATCAGATAGGGAAGCCTTCGCTTCCCATGCTCATCAGTGAGCCTTGGGAGCCCATGACTCTGTTGCTGGTACACTGATTGTCCTTCCTTGGAATATGCTGGACAAGCAAGTCCAATCCATGGAAGGCCCACCTTGAAACTTTTGGTAGGTACTAACCACTGCATACAAGGAACACCCCACAAGAAGTGCCATTTTGGAGATGCTCAGACCCAGTCATCTAGTCATCACAATGTGGCACTCATCAACATCACTCACATCCTTATGCTTGCTCATTTCTTCTGCTTACAACACATCAAATTTGAGAACTGACTCTTCACCTGCTGCCTAATATAGCCCACCCCTTGACAGGTGCAAATGTAATGAGGTAATCAATGTTATTAACTTCACCTGTCTGTGGTTTTAATGTTATGGCTGATCACTGTATAAGCAAACTAGTATGGAAACTATGCTAAGTGCTAGCTAACTACAACAGTTAGGGTATAGCTGACTCCATTGAATGTGGGCTACCAAGATTTTACCCCAAGATTTATTTTATTAGTTTAGTTTATTGTAAATGTTTATTGCATACATTGGGTGGATGTTGTGGCAACACTGAGCTAAAAGGCTCAAGGTTATTATGAAAAGTGTGCCCTTTGTAATACTGAATACATGTTCAGCTAATGTTGGGAAAATGATGTGAGGATTGTTATTAAAACTGCTTCCTTGCCAACACTGGGCCAACAGTTTAAGGGTTCTCAGAATAGTGCATCCTTGCCAATGTTGGGGAAACACTGGATCAACTGTGTCAGCATTGTGATGAAAAGTGCACCCTTGACAATTTTGGGCCAATGTAGGTGAGGGTTGTTATGAAATGTGCACCCTTGTCAGCGTTATGCTAACATTGT
The DNA here is from genome assembly GCF_027579695.1 of Neoarius graeffei. Classification (NCBI taxonomy): domain Eukaryota; kingdom Metazoa; phylum Chordata; class Actinopteri; order Siluriformes; family Ariidae; genus Neoarius; species Neoarius graeffei. The sequence continues at coordinate 35,650,163 of NC_083582.1, read as the reverse complement.
TGGGATTGCTATTAAAAAATTGTTGCTTTGCCCATGTTGAACTAACTGTCTCAAGCTTGTTATGAAAAGTGCACTCTTTCCAACACTGAACAAAAAGTGTTGCAGTTGTTCTGGATATGCACCCTCCCATCATTGGCCAATGCTGGGCCGAAGATGTCAGGATTGTTTTGAAAACTGTGCCGTGCTAATGTTAGGCTAATGCTGTACCAACAGTACCAGGGTTGTTAAAAAAAGTACCCTTGATTACACTCTGTGAATGGTGTCAAGGTTCTTATGAACCAAGGTTCTTATGGTGTTTCCCCCTGTTGACTCCTCATTCTCACTACTAGCTGCTAAACAAGAACAGGCCCAGATTTCTACCAAGGTTCCTTGTTATTCAGAACCAGCACCATTCTATCAATACTTTTTCTAAAGTCTTGGCACACATGCACATGCACACAAGAAGGTATTTAGATCATTCTCATTGCCTCTGGCAGTTATTCAACATTCTTGAACCACAGTCACATAATTATGTAACTAGCATTGTTGTTTATATTCCATGTCTTAGATAAACCTTGATAGCTAATCCCCCCCCGTTCTGAGTGGATTGTTTGTTATAGTACAAGGAAGACAAAATTGTGTGTGTGTGTGTTTTCAAATATTCTTTGAATAGTTAAGAACAGAAGTTATTGTTACTAGACAACCATCCTCCATTAAGACCTGATGTAAGCTCTGGCTCTATTCACAGCTTGATGAATTGATACAAATGTGCTATCACTGCTGAATTTATGGAAACTCATTACTGGAAGGAATATTTACTGACAAAAGTAAACAGTGGACCCTTGCCAAGAAAGAACTAAATTATAGACTTCTTCAACGGTTAAATGGATGAATTTATTGGACAACTGAACACTCACCTGCTCCAAATATAAAAAAGAATCATTTCAGAAAGGAAAATTGAGTTTCTGAAATTGTGCTTTTTTAAATTATTATTATTTCCAGAACTTGACTTGACTGACACAGTTAATATACAACTGACCAGTCTGACTAGTGGTGTGATGATGTATCATAACACGATGCATTGCAATGCAAGTATGTGCCAATGTGGATTGTTCAAATGTACAATTCACATAGTGGAAATTAGCATTCTATTAATTATGCATGCAATGCGGTTGCACTGGTTGAACACCAGATGTCCCAGTGTACACAACCCAGAGAGTTAAAATATACGAACCTGATCACGTTCTTTCATGAATAGCCTGCGAGATCTGCACTTGTGAAGTTCGACAGTGCCAGATTGCAGTGCCCAATGTGAATTATACAATATATGGTTACACAACCACATGATAATGGTTAAAGAGCTTTTCAGCAGCTTGTTTAGCCATGCTTATATAGTGATTTATTTGATTCCAGTTACATATTGTTCCAGTTATGCCTCTCAGTGCTCCTGATGGATTGAGGTTTCCTCTGCAGTTGTCTCCCACAAGGCGGCTGCTAGTTGGTGCCCACTGGGCAAGCAGCCATTGTGCCAGTGGCCTCTTTTCACTCTGTCATCATGCCTTTCCTGGCTGCCACTCCTTCCAATTTCTTGCCAGATACTCAGTTTGTGATTTTCCAATAAAAAAGTAATTTAAATGGCATATCATTTGCAGACATACAGTGAGCCAATTTGTTGAGCTACAAGGAGATGTATGAATTGGGCTTCTCTGTGTCAGAGAAGCAGTTGCAACATAACACATTTATTATGCTGGAAGTTTACCAAGCTCCTTTGGTATCCATATCTGAACTCTGGGGAAATGACATGGGACACAAATAGTTACGTTGTGAGAGAGTATTTGTGGTTTTCTCTGTTCCTCTTGGTACACTAGGCAGTGAAAAGAAATGTAACATTTATTCTGTCTTCCCATACATCTCAAAAACAATATTGTGTTTTCAGTGTATGAAAACATTTGCTCTAGACTTTCCAAGTGAATGAGTTTAAATGACATAAGACTGCAGCAATAGTACAATTATTAAATTCCATTTTGTGAGGGAATCTGCTAGAACGTTTAGGAAGATAGCCTTTAGTAGTTTATAAAACAAAGAAAACATGTTCTTGTACTGGAGGAAATGCTGATTTCAGAAAAAGGAATATTTTAAGAACTGGGCAATGTTCCTACTGTTTTGAAATCTGAAGCACTGCATTATGAAATGAAGAAGTTCCTCAATAATCAAGCTAAAAATGAGTAAGTATGGCTTTGATAATTTTTAAAATGCATTCTATACCAACATAAAGACTTTGTGAGGCAATGCCCTTGCAGTATGAAATATACATGATTTCATAACTGAACTGCCTCAGTGTAAAGCAGGTTAAAAGAAGTTTTGCTAGCATTTTGTTAGCAACAAGCATTGTATCCATTTCATTGACTGCAGTTTCTAATAAAGCAGTTGCTTTCTGAATGGATCATGGCTGTAATAGAAATTTTACTATATTTTCAACAATTAGCATTTAATTCGCCAACATTGTTCATGGCTTGTTTTTATGGTAGTCATGAAAATAAGTTGCGTTGCTCACAAAGGCTAGTTTACTTGAATAGTTCAGTCTAATGTCTAACCAATATATTTTTTTCTTGGAGTACATCCCTGAAGGGGTGGCATGGTGGCACAGTGGTTAGCACTGTTGCCTCACAGCAAGAAGGTTCTGGTTTCAAGCCCAGTGGCTGATGGGGGCCTTTCTGTGCAGACCCATGTTTGTGTGGGTTTCCTCCAGGTGCTCTGGTTTCCTCTACAGTTCAAAGACATGCAGTTAGGTTACCTGGCTACTCTAAATTGCCCACTGGTGTGAATGTGAGTGTGCAGAAAGGAACTGACTACTGCTGCAATTCTGGCCAAGTCAACCAAACATGGTTCGCCTCAAGCCCAGATCAGGTTTGGCAGTGGTGATGATGACGACATCCCTGAAGAAACCAAATTAGTTAACGTTCAGAAATTCCTTGCAAGAAAAAAAACCCCAAAACAAACAAACAAAAAAAAACTTAACAATGAAATATATTAAAGACCCTGTAGACTCAGCTAATATATGAAGCTCTTCCACATACACTAATGGTGTGATGGGCTTGTAGTGGCCAGGAGGTGGTGTGACAATATCCTCAGTGTGGAAATGTACTGAAATAATGGAAGCAGAAAAGCAAATTCTTTTGGTCTTTGGCAGTGCAGAATTGTTAGTGTACGCCAGTCATGCCCCCTTTTTTTTGGATTCCAGAGCTGAATAAGTTTTCCCATATGGAACCCAGAGATTTACAGAGAAAAAAAAAAAAGTATGAATGTGCCCCTTCTATGGAACTGATATCTTTGCCTGTTTCAAAACCCAGGTGTCTGTGGTGAATTCATCTTAACCTACTGTATAGGCCCCGACTATTTACTGTACATATGTGATCTATTTTCATTTATTTAGTGCCTTAGATCAGTTGAGGACAGAACTTAATATCTGTTGTAGACTTAAAGTCCATCAGATAGTGGTAACCAGGTAGTGTGGGAATGTGTGTTTGTAGCTTTTTGTCTCTATCCTGTGTGTACAGTAGGATTCTCCCCTTCCAAACTCAGACAAGAAACATATGAAAGTTAGTGAACTTCATCCATACAAATAGGAGCACACCTGTTTGAAGTGGTAATGTTAGGTTTTGCACATCACTTATCACTGACACTAAAAAGAATGAAACATCTGTTTTGAAGCAGATATTAAATACATACATCAGGTAAATAATTTATATAATTAACATACAATGGATATAAAAAGGCAACACAACCTGCAGAGATTTGTGATATATAACAATTAAACCAAGATTAATCACAGGAGATCTTTTTCCATATTTAATGTGATACAGTTATTAATACATTTGAAATGAAAACAGCCAGAAGTGTTTTTGTAAAGAAAAGAAAAGGAAAGAAACATAAACTGGCTACACAAGTGTGTACAACCTTTAACTAATACTTCGTTAAAACACCTTCAGTCTTTTTGGGTAAGAGATTGCTATCTATGCTCCAATGCCCAATACTTTTTGGGTATTGGAACTATCCATGATTTCCTGTATCTTGAATAAAGCTGCAGTCCTTGCTAAAGAGAAGCAGTGCCATACCATGATGCTGCCACTCCCATGCTTCATGGTGGGTATGGTGTTCTTTGGGTGATAGGCTGTCTTGTTTTGCACCAAAATTCCATCCATCCATCCATTATCAGTAGTCACTTATCCTCTGCAGGGTTGCAGGCAAGCTGGAGCCTATCCCAGCTGACTATGGGTGAGAGGCGGGGTACACCCTGGACAAGTCGCCAGGTTATCGCAGGGCTGACACATATAGACAAACAACCATTCACACTCACATTCACACCTACAGTCAATTTAGAGCCACCAATTAACCTAACCTGCATGTCTTTGGATTGTGGGGGAAACTGGAGCACCCAGAGGAAACTCACGCAGACACGGGGAGAACATGCAAACTCCACACAGAAAGGCCCTTGTCGGCCACTGGGCTCAAACCCAGAACTTTCTTGCTGTGAGGCGACAGCGCTAACCACTATACCACTGTGCCACCCCAGAAAACATCTGGATAGGTATTCTCAAAAAAGTAAAGAAAAAAGCTTGGCTGATAATGTTGTGGTGCTTTCTAATACAATACTGTACTAACATTAACTGCTTTTCCTATTATGGTTAGTATTTGAAATCATGAAACAATGAACAATCATGAACAATGCTGCTTGCTGCTTTCTATCAGGCATTATCACACAAACCCAGTGTGAATTATTATTTTGTACTATATATCGACACACCAGTCATGTTTTATTCCTTGTTTATTTTTTGAAGCTGTATGTGACATTGGATAGAGATACACGCTTTCAAACACACCTCCAGAGTTTTTGAAAAGTTGTCAAGACATGCAAGTTCACACTCCCCACTAGACTGGTAAATCAGTGCAAAGAACATTCCTTTGGTTTATAGTCATTTACCAAGTGTTACCTTTTCAGTGTGAATCATTGGATGTGCTTAAAAGAAAAGAAAAGAAAACCCATTTTTAAAATACAGTTATGAAGCTAGAATATGATATAAGCTAACAATTCATGGGAATAATTGAAGATAAGGAGCTCACACAACTAAGATATCCATGCCCGAAAGTCAGTTTCTATGCAGAATGGACGATTTCATGGAGGCCGCCATTGAAAATATTTTAACCAATCAGAAAAATCCCCTCGATCGTTTCTGGCAATGCTCTGATGTCATTTGGATGCAAGACATGGAAGCTCCGTATAGCAAGTAAGACTTGAAGCTGCCTCTGGCTGGAGATTATTTCATTAAAAGTTTATATGAAAAAAAATGTAATTCCATTTCTCTAACAAAAAAAGTGGAGGGGGAAAGATAATACTGATGTCACTGATAAACAGCAAGGGAATAGTGAACAGCTGATCTACTCCTATCTGACTGAATGGGGGAGGTAACTTTTCATATTTATATCCCCGGTACAAGTAGTGCTGCCGTGACAGCCTCATTCTGCAGACTGTAACCTTGCTAGACTACCTATAAACAGATCTGCATACAATCTGACTTACCTAAATCTGTCCAAGAGGCAAGTGCGCGAGTTTTTACATGTTCCTGGCAGCATAAGCACTCATTAGCACACTTAGCATGCTCTCGACTCATTCATGAAAATCTTCCTCATCAAGACATCACCAGGCTAGCCTACCGTAATTACCGTGGTAGATAGTCCAACCCCTGCGGCAATGCAGAAAGAGGGTAAACAAACACTGCTTTACGCAGCTCATGTGCTCAGAACATTTTGAAGAAAATGTTCTGATCAGTGCAATCTCGTCAAACACGTGACAATTTTAAGAAACAGGTGAAACAATTTTTATGGAGTAAATTCCAAACCTAGTTTTATGATGTGTATATAACTCATTTTCAATCATTCTGGTGCTATTTCTGTAATCTAGTTGTACTCTGTGATAATTATAGTTAGCATATATTTTTTGTTTATTTCTTTTTCATCACTGTTTATACAATTTTGTCAATTTATTATTGTCTCATATTTTATTGTTTCCTGCTGTCATCAAGAGTACCACATTGGAAATAAGTGTATTTTATACTTTGTGTTATTCTCGGTGCTATTTATACTATATCTTTTACATGTATGAATTTTACCAAATAAATCCATACCATGCCAGCAGCTCGGGTGTTTCTGGCAATATTTCCACCTTTTTTCGTACAAGTACATCCTGTATAGTAAAGCAGTGTTTGTTTACCCTATTTCTGCATTGCCGCGAAGGTTGGCCTGCCTATTACGGTAATTATGGTAGGCTAGTCTGGTGACGTCTTGATGAGGAAGCTTTTCATGAATGAGCTGAGAGCATGCTAAGCGTGCTAACAAATAGTTTAACACACAGTTTCAGTCTTGTTTCACAGGTAAAGAGTTCAGGTTTGTCCATAAGTCAGGGTTGCAGCTCATTAATACACTATTTCAGATGTATAGTGAAAAAATCGACATTGTCACCTTAGTAGACCTTCTGCTTTGCCCCTTCAGTACTGAAGTATACATTCAGCCTTGCACCCAAATGACGTCACGCATAGCCCTTCCAACAGGCAACATGGCAACCTCCTGGTAGCATTAGAGTAGTGACACAAAAACGCTCACAACTTTCTTATAAATGGTCAAGCATGCCTGAAACTTTTCATACAGGCTCTCAATATTACAAGCTACCAACCCATGCATGTATTTACTTTACATTTTCTATTCCTTTAAGTAAAGGTGATTTCTTAACTGAGCATGCCTCTTTCTTTGGTCATTTTGGGGATGGTTTTGGCATCCACAGTGATTCAGATCCAAACCAGCTCAATGGGGACTTAGGTCTGGAAAATCCCTCCGTAAATTTGGATGTGTAACCCACCTTGTGATGTTGGTATGAACATTTTCTGAGGATTGCACATTGAATTTTGGCATCAAATTACACTTTACTTAGTTGTTTAACTGGAAAAAAACTGTTACTAAATATAATAAATAGAAATGAAAAACATTGACCCTCATATTTGCATTAACCACTCTTTTGTCTGATCATTTAAGACTAAAAACAAACAATCTGCTGGAAAATGTTGCCAAGAAAAACAAGTTATTGACACTGTTTCTGGCAGCATGGTGGTGTAATGGTTAGCACTGTTGCCTCACAGCAAGAAGGTTCTGGGTTTGAGCCCAGTGGCCAATGGGGGCCTTTCTGTGTGAAGTTTGCATGTTCTCCCTGTGTCTGCATGGGTTTCCTCCGGGTGCTCCGGTTTCTCCCACAGTCCAAAGACATGCAGGTTAGGCTAACTGATGGCTCTAAATTGACCATAGGTGTGAATGTTTATGGTTGTTTGTCTCTATGTGTCAGCCCTACAATGATTTGGTGACTTGTCCAGGGTGTACCCTGCCTCTTGTCCATAGTCAACTGGGATAGGTTTCAGCTTGTCTGCGACCCTGTACAGGATAAGCGGCTGCAGATGGATGGATGGAAGGAAGGACACCGTTTCCTCTTTGATTAACTTATTTTCTATCCTGTTTTGCAGGCACATGGACAATACCAAGATTGATGAGTCATAGCTTCCTGATTCGTTCGCCATACCAGTAAAAACAAGAGAAAAGTGGGGTAACGTTACATTAGAACAAGTCATATTCTAGCGAATGTATGGAGTTATTAGCTATTGAATTGCCATATGGACTTATCAGCTCTGTGTCCTCCCTGTCCCTGTTTTGCTGCTTTCCAAGGGTTTGACAACCAGCAATGCTGAATGTGTGTTAACCACCTCACCCCCACCACTAACCAGACCAGTAGAGGATGATTGTATGATGATTCTTCAGACTGACAGAGTGAACTAAAAGGCGATTTCAGATCTGAGACCCAGCTTGGAGTTTCTGCATGGACAAACATGAAGTCAGCCTTGAACCACATAATAAGAGCTGTTCATTCACATTACAGTAACTGACTTAGGATTCATAGCACTAATGAGACCACAAATGAGACACTGTACATTCAACTGAAGGTATCTCAGCTGACAGCTTATCATGGAGAAATGCTATATTGAGGTGGTGCAAAAAAGGCAACAAGGCCAAAGTCTAGGTCAAGAGAGTGAGAACATGGCAGCACAGGCAACAAAAGATTGTGTAACAATTGTAAGGGTCACAATACAAGAAGATGCTTAGATGGAGTTGGAGTGCAGAACAGCAGTGACCACATGCACTAATTCTAGTGCATCACATTGGTGGACACCTGTCGGGTTAGGTGGAGGAAAACATACATATTCAAACATTAGTGTCAGTTTTCTACCATATCTGAAAACTCCACTTTCACCCTCTGTATCAATGGAAGAATATTCCATTTTTATGTTGATACTGGTGCAACTGGTGCAACTGGTGCAATTTTAACTGAAATTTAACTGATATATATATTTAAGAATGTCAAAACCATTGCTCTGAATCTTTTCTTATGAAAATTTACAATGTATAAACTTGAAATTTTGTGGTAAATGCACTCCAGAAATCCATCTGGCATTGTTCAAGATTGATATTTTTTGAGATTCTATGAAGCAATATACAGTATTCAGTACAGGATTGCGAGTGCAATATTGCTTTTATATGACAGTTCTACAAACAGTACATTAATATCAAGTAAAATTATGGAAACTACAAGGAAAATGTTTTATTTAATTTTGCTCTGCTTGTGGAAATAGATCCTGAAGAAGACACACTCACTTTATAGCCCATCAGTTAAAGGTGCCACCAGTGAAATTAGCATCCCTTCTTACTTTTCATCTGATGAGCTTTCCTATTTTAAGTCAAAAGTTCTATTCCTGAAAAATGTACACTGATGATCTCACTAATGATACAAAAGGAACTGTTTTGAACAAGGAAGTGGAATTTTACACAGATGAGCGTAGTGACCCACAGTGAAACATCATGAAATGGAGGTGAACACAGATGCAAATACAGTTTGAGCTTTTATGACAGGGGCTGGTAAACAAATCCAAAACAATGTTCAAAACCTATCCAAAACAGGCAAAAGTTAGGCTACATCCACACGACAACGGCAACGAGATTTTTTTTTAAATATCACGTCCACATGGGCAACGGATCAGTAAAATTTCAGGTACATATGGCAACGCAACGCTTGCTGAAAACGATGCAATACACATGCCACACCTCTACGTGCGCTGTAAGACGGTCCCATCGGAGACACCAGAACAATAGAAGAAGTAGACGCATGCGCATAAACCCCTTCTTCTGTAGCATTAGCCACATAAAGTTTTGATTATTAATCAGTAGCGTAAAACGAAAGATGTGGAAAGAGGAATGAATGGGGGTAGATGGGAGCCGGTACGCCAACATTCTGATATCCTCCAGAATTCTTTAATGGTCCGGAATAAATTGAATGCTACACGTTGATGGATTACTTTGTTCTTCTACGCCCTTTTTGAGGAATGTATTGTCGGACTTAAACCAACATCTGAAGAGGTGAGATCGCTCCTTTTTTTTCCTATTTTTGCTGGTGGGATTGTTTTTGTTTTTGGAAAGCGCATGGGTGGTGCGCGGTTTGGTACTGCTTCCGCAGTGTTTGGACTAAAGACTCTGCCCTAAGGGCTATTCTCTCTCTCTCTCTCTCTCTCTCTCTCACTTTGCACTATTACACAATAAATATTCACAGTGAAAATATTTTGTAAGCGCGTTTCATGAACCAAGTTATAGGATTTGTTGACAACTCGCATCGAGTTCGTTACACTTCTACCCGGCGTGAAGCACTGACAGTCATGTGGTTGTGACGTCATCGTAAACAAATCAGTTCTACTCATCCAGACGACTTCGCAACGGCGCCGTTGCCAGATTTTTTCACTCTGGAACCCGTTCTCAAAAGATTTCGTTTTGGGGCACCCAAAACGCCGGTGCCGTGTGGACGCCAGGCCGAAACGATAAGCAATTTTATCAGATTCACCTAAATCCGTTGCTGTGTGGACAGGGCCTTAGACAATCAGCAAACATGAATACTTGGGCAACATCCAAAATGACAAACAAGATTTAGACCAAAATCAAAACCAGAATAACAATACAAAAAGATATGTTCAGGTAGTGTGGCTTTCCCTAGGTGTGGGTGGAGCACAGAGGTCGGCAGGACAGAGATCAGGTTCAACAAATAGTTTTATTGCTACACTTTTCAGTGAACACAATATGTTTGACACAGACACACACACACACACATCAGGTGTCTGGTTCGGGAGAGATCTCCTCTGCTCTCGCTCTCCCTCCCTAAATAGGGCGCGGTCACTGGGAAGACACACAAACACAGGTTAATTGCTCTCAGGTGAAGTGATTCTGCCACTTACCTTCCCTGACTCCGCCCTCCTGTCACAGACCGGTGCTTGACCACGCCCCCGCTGCCACAGGTAGATACACACTGAGTATAACTTTGCAATGTGACTGTGGAAGTGGAGTCCTTATAGTATCCTATGTGAAGTTGAGTGCAATGAGAAAATCAGGTGAAAGTTTCAAAGTCCATGGTGTTGGGAAGTGTAGTCCATGGTGGCCATATTTGTCGATGATGTTTTCTGGGAAATTGAGTTACTTGTTGATTCTGGTGTTGACCTGACAATTGTTGGGTTTCAGTCATGTGACTTTTCTTGGCGGTTTTACGAGAAGTGAAATAGCTGGTGGTCTAAATGGCTGCCATAGTGCAAACAACTAGCGATAACTTATCAGAGTGAGTATGCTCGTAATCTAGAAGCCGCTGCTCGCTTTAGATACACTACCGTTCAAAAGTTTGGGGTCACCTAGACAATTTTGTGTTTTCCATGAAAAGTCACACTTTTATTTACCACCATAAGTTGTAAAATGAATAGAAAATATAGTCAAGACATTTTTCTGGCCATTTTGAGCATTTAATCGACCCCACAAATGTGATGCTCCAGAAACTCAATCTGCTCAAAGGAAGGTCAGTTTTATAGCTTCTCTAAAGAGCTAAACTGTTTTCAGCTGTGCTAACATGATTGTACAAGGGTTTTCTAATCATCCATTAGCCTTCTGAGGCAATGAGCAAACACATTGTACCATTAGAACACCGGAGTGATAGTTGCTGGAAATGGGCCTCTATACACCTACCGTATGTAGATATTGCACCAAAAACCAGACATTTGCAGCTAGAATAGTCATTTACCACATTAGCAATGTATAGAGTGTATTTCTGATTAGTTTAAAGTGATCTTCACTGAAAAGAACAGTGCTTTTCTTTCAAAAATAAGGACATTTCAAAGTGACTCCAAACTTTTGAACGGTAGTGTATATTCAGAAGATTGCTATGTGCAGTGGAATCGACCCCTACCATCTGGGAAAGAAGGATTTGTCATACAATCTCAAAAACTACCCTTCAGTCGAGTTCCCTGACATCTCGAACTATCTGGTGTTGCAGACATCCTTCTACACTGCAAAACAGATGAAAGCATGGAAGAAGATGGAGGCTTACAACTTTTTTGTATGTGGCTAGGTAAAGGACCTCAGTATCAAGTCGCTGCTGAATGAATCCTATATTGTTTTTGCCTGTATAAGTATGTTTTTTTTAAGCTTTCCGTTCACATCTTTACAATGAAGTGCTGCAAATTGAAATGTAAAGAAAACAACAGTTTGCTTGATTCTCACTTGTGTTGGCTCTTATCTCTCAGGTAAATCATTCACAAAGATCATCAGAAACACCTTTAAAGACCTGGATCTTAGTTAAACAAGACAGAGAAGTAATCACGGCACATTTTAACTGTATGGCTGGGTAAGAATTTTGTCACAACCTTCATCCATATGGACTTTGTGAGGAGTGAGGAGTAAGCAAAGAAACAGCTGGGGACTTTAGCACTTCATGACTAAAAAAAGTACTGTAAAATAACGACACATAGCAAGAAAAGTACTTGGAAAACACTAAGAACATTGCTGAGAGGGATATACAAATGTTTCACGAAGTGATCACTGCAAACTTAAGCATGCTTTGACTCTACTCCCTTCGATTTCAGTGAGAGGTTCAAAAGCCACCTTTCTCGACGTCTTTTTGTGAAATCCTGTGTTTGTTCACCCTTTTTTATTAGTTCACAGGGAACCCTGAAGAAACTTTTATCAGTTTCATGGTTTGATCAATTCGAACAACCTAAAACAATGCAAGCGTAAGGCATTTTTCATGCAAGCAATGCACCTTTCCGTACAAACACTTTGTCAACTGAGCTCCGGTAGACCACCAGCTAAAGTTTTGAATAACTAATGAGGCGGATGTGATGTCACGTGAAACCCAGCAATAGGCACTGGTCTACATTTACTTGACACAAAAGGTGGGTTTGTAATTTTTAAGGTGAGCATTTTTGAGATATTTTGTGCCACTAGAGTGCAACTGTTAGGGTTTTGCTGGGATTCGAACCTGGTTCGTTGGTGGGATAATCCAGCAAACCCCCACTAGGCCACCAGGGGGATGACTCAAATGCAGAGGCGTGAGGCGGAAGTAGAAAAAGAATCAAAAGGTTTATTTAAACTATATACACTATATACAGGGCAAAACAAAAGACAAAAAAAAACAAAGAGTATAATCCAAAAGAAAAGCAAAGTGCAAAAATTCAAAAGCTAAGAAGATCAAAAAACACAGTACAAAGGAAACTGGAGATAAACATAACAGCACAAAGACTCCGTGACAAGAGGACTGAACTCAGGGGTATAAATAGACAAACTAATTAAGGACACAGGTGAAGATAATTAGGCAATTAACACAAACACAAAACACAGGAACAGTGGCGGCCTCTAGAGGCCAAAATAAACACGACATGAAAAGGAAATAACAGCGGCCTCTAGAGGCCAAAACAGTCCTAGTCCTAACAGGACCCCCCCCTCTAGGAGCGTCTCCTGACGTTCCCAGGGCGATCCGGATGGGCCGAATGGAAGTCCCGACATAGTTCTTTATCAAGGACATCCCGAGCAGGAACCCAGCAGCGCTCCTCAGGACCATAGCCCTCCCAGTCCACCAGATATTGCAACCCGCCGCGGACCCGGCGGGAGTCAAGCAGGCGATTCACAGTGAACACAGTCTGCCCCTGGAAGATGCGGGGGGGTGGGGGGTTCCTAGGGGCAGGGGCATACGTAGACGTCAGTACGGGCCGTAACAGGGAAACATGGAAAGTGGGGTTGATCCTCAGAGTCCGGGGCAACTGGAGCCGGTAGGAGACAGGGTTCACCCTGCGCACCACCTTGAAGGGGCCAATGTAGCGAGGAGCAAGCTTGCGGTTCTCCACCCGCAGTGGAAGGTCCTTAGTGGACAGCCAAACACGCTGCCCAGGGCGGAAAGCGTGTGCAGGTCTTCTATGGCGGTTGGCCTGAGTCTGGTTGGTTCTGGAGGTCTGTATGAGGGTCTTCCTGACCTTGCTCCAGGTCTTGCGACACCGTCTCACATATTGGTTGACCGAGGGCACCCCCGCGTCCTCCTCCTGGTCCGGGAACAGAGGTGGCTGGAACCCGAATTGGCACTGGAATGGCGACAGCTTGGTGGCCGATGACTGCAGGGTGTTGTGGGCGTACTCCGCCCATGGCAGCCAGGTGCTCCACGATGTCGGGTTATCCATAGCCAGGCCTCGCAGGGTGGTTTCCAGGTCCTGGTTGAGCCTCTCCGTCTGACCATTGGACTGTGGGTGAAACCCAGAGGAGAGGCTGGCAGTGGCTCCGATGACCTTGCAGAACCCGTGCCACACTCGGGAGGAGAACTGGGGCCCTCGGTCTGAGACGATGTCCTGTGGAAGACCAAAGACTCGGAAGACATGATTAAACAAAAGTTTCGCAGTTTCAAGAGCAGAGGGGAGTTTGCACAGTGGTATGAAGCGGCAGGCCTTGGAGAATCTGTCAACTAAGACCAAAATGACCGTGTTACCTTGTGACTCAGGGAGACCCGTGATAAAGTCGACTGCCACGTGGGACCAGGGACGCCGGGGAATGGTCAGAGGATGCAGGAGACCCTGGGGACGCTGTCGTGGGTTCTTGGTTCTGGTGCAAACCTCACAGGACAGGACAAATGACCTTACTTCCTGCTCCATGTTAGGCCACCAGAAGCGTCTTTTCAGGAAGTCCAGGGTCCTCCGAGCTCCCGGGTGGGCGGTGAGAGGGGAAGAGTGACCCCACTGGAGAACCTTGGCCCGGGCTTGATGTGGGACGTACAAGAGGCCCGGTGGCCCCGTCCTAGGACCGGGGTCCTGGCGTTGGGCTCGTCGGACAGCCTCCTCAATACCCCAGCGGACAGGGGCCACAATCCGGGACACAGGGATAATAGGCCCGACTTCATTCTCCCTGTTAGTGGCAGAGAACAGTCTGGACAGTGCGTCAGGTTTGGTGTTCTTGGAGCCGGGGCGGTATGAGAGGGTGAAGTCAAATCGACTGAAAAACAGGGCCCACCTAGCCTGTCGAGGGTTCAGTCTCTTGGCTTGCTGGAGGTACTCCAGGTTCTTGTGGTCAGTCCAAACCAGGAATGGATGTTGTGCTCCCTCCAGCCAGTGCCTCCACTCCTCAAGGGCCAGTTTGACCGCTAGCAGTTCTCGATCCCCCACATCGTACCGGGACTCAGCAGGACTCAAGCGGTGGGAGAAGTAAGCGCAGGGGTGCAGCTTTCCTTCCGAACGTTGAGAGAGCACCGCGCCGACACCACTGTCCGAGGCGTCCACCTCCACGATGAATGGTTGGGAGGTGTCCGGGAGAACCAGAATGGGTGCCGTGCAGAAGCGGTCCTTGAGGTCTTTGAACGCCTTTTCTGCCTGAGGAGACCAGCCATAAGATCCACCTGTCCCTTTGGTGAGGTCTGACATGGGTGCTGCCACAGAACTGAAGTTCCTGATGAACTTGCGGTAGAAGTTAGCGAATCCTAAGAACCGCTGAACCTCCTTAACGGACTTGGGAGTAGGCCAATCCCGGACGGCCAGGGTCTTGGCAGGGTCCATTTGGAGTTGGCCTGTCCGTACAATAAATCCCAGAAAGGAGACCTCGGGAACATGAAATTCGCATTTCTGGGCCTTGGCGAACAGATTGTTCTGTAGCAGCCTCTGGAGAACCTGGCGGACATGGTGGCGGTGCTCCTGCACGGTCTTGGAAAAGATAAGGATGTCGTCGAGGTAGACAAAAACGTATAGGTTAATCATGTCCCTTAAGACGTCGTTGATTAGGGCCTGAAAAACAGCTGGTGCGTTGGTGAGTCCGAAGGGCATCACCTGGTATTCGTAGTGCCCAGACGGGGTGTTAAAGGCAGTCTTCCACTCGTCTCCCTGTCGGATACGGATGAGGTGGTATGCGTTCCGTAGGTCCAACTTGGTGAAGACGGTGGCGCCTTGGAGCAGGTCGAAAGCTGTGGACATCAGCGGAAGGGGATATCGGTTGCGCACAGTGATCTTATTCAGGCCCCTGTAATCAATACATGGTCGGAGCCCCCCATCCTTCTTGCCGACAAAGAAGAAGCCGGCTCCAGCAGGTGAAGTGGAGGGTCGAATAAACCCAGAGACCAGGGCATCTTTGAGGTATTCCTCCATGGCCTTGCGTTCTGGCTGAGAGAGTGAAAACAGTCTGCCACGAGGAGGGGTAGTCCCAGGGAGCAAGTCGATGGCACAGTCGTAGGCCCGGTGCGGAGGAAGAACGGCGGCCCTGCTCTTGCTGAATACCTCCTTGAGATCCCAGTACTCTGTGGGAACTTGAGATAACTCGGTGAGATCAGGGGGCTCGGCAGGAGACACAGGAGAGCTAGAGAGCAGACAAGAGGCATGGCATGCAGGGCCCCATTCCACAACCTGGCTTGTTACCCAGTCTATGCGAGGGTTGTGGCGAGTAAGCCAAGGAAGGCCTAGAATAACTGGGAACTCAGGTGAAGGAATCAGGTGCAGGGATATTTCTTCCTTGTGACCTTGAGACTGGAGGAAAACTGGAGAAGTAACTTGGGTGACTCTTCCATCACCTAACGCTTGGCCATCGAGGGCAGACACAGACAGTGGGACTTCAAGAGGTGCAGTCGGAATATTGATGCTTTGGGCGAAGTGAATATCCATAAAGTTCCCAGCCGCCCCTGAGTCTATCAAAGCTTGACAAGAGTGGACAGACTCACCCCAGGAGATGGAGACCGGGATGTAGATTCCTTGGCCAGGGAGTCCGGGAGAGAGGGTAGGCCCCGTCACAACCCTCCCTCGGCTGGACGGGGCGGTCCTTTTCCCAAGAGTTCGGGACATGATGCTCGGAAGTGACCAGGCTTGCCACAGTAGATGCAGCACTTGTCCCTCCTTCTGCGCTCCCTCTCAGATGCGGAGAGGCGAGTACGACCCACTTGCATGGGTTCTGGACAGTCACTGAAGGAGGTAGACGGTCTCCAGGTAGAGGTAGGGAGGCTGGGGGGGCTCAAGGCTTGGTGGCGTTCTCTCATCCTGTTGTCCAGACGAATAGCATGTGAGATGAGGGTTTCGAGGTCACTTGGGCATCCAATAGAGGCCAGACCGTCCTTGATGGGGTCAGACAGACCATGGTGGAAGGCTGACACCAGGGCAGTCTCGTTCCATCCACTTACTGCTGCGAGTGTTCGGAACGAGATGGCGTAATCTGCGACGCTTCCTCCTTGCCGGATGGACATGAGCTTTCGGGCTGCGTCGGTACTGATGTCTGCCTGATCGAAGACCCGAAGCATCTCTTCAGAAAACAGCTGGAAATCAAAGCACTCAGGTCCCTGTCTTTGCCAGATAGCAGTAGCCCAGGCTCGCACCTTACCAGCTAATAAGGTGATCACAAAGGCAATCTTGCGGCGATCCGTAGTGTAGGTGGTAGGCTGAAGCTCAAAGGTGAGTTGACACTGGGTAAGGAACTCTCGGCACTCACTGTGCTTGCCGTCATACCTCTGTGGTGCAGGAAGGCTGGGTTCGCGAGGTGAAGAAGGCAGCATTGCAGGAGGCACTGGAGCAGGAGTGGGAGCTGGATCAGGAGCAGGAACTGGATCAGGAGCAGGAGATGCAGGCAGAGATGTCAGCTGTGCCAGGGTTTTCCCAATTTGCTGAAGCAGTTCCTCGTGGCGAGCGAGGGCCTCACGTTGGCTGGTGAGCGTACGTCCATGAGCGTCCATGGTCGCTCCGAAGCGTGTCAAAGCTGCCATAATTCCCTGAAGGTTGGCCGGGTAGACAGTTGAAGCAGCCTCTGCTGAGTCGGTCATGACGGAGTCTTTCTGTTAGGGTTTTGCTGGGATTCGAACCTGGTTCGTTGGTGGGATAATCCAGCAAACCCCCACTAGGCCACCAGGGGGATGACTCAAATGCAGAGGCGTGAGGCGGAAGTAGAAAAAGAATCAAAAGGTTTATTTAAACTATATACACTATATACAGGGCAAAACAAAAGACAAAAAAAAACAAAGAGTATAATCCAAAAGAAAAGCAAAGTGCAAAAATTCAAAAGCTAAGAAGATCAAAAAACACAGTACAAAGGAAACTGGAGATAAACATAACAGCACAAAGACTCCGTGACAAGAGGACTGAACTCAGGGGTATAAATAGACAAACTAATTAAGGACACAGGTGAAGATAATTAGGCAATTAACACAAACACAAAACACAGGAACAGTGGCGGCCTCTAGAGGCCAAAATAAACACGACATGAAAAGGAAATAACAGCGGCCTCTAGAGGCCAAAACAGTCCTAGTCCTAACAGCAACAGGTTGATGTAGAGATTCATTAATATTTTAATGTTCTTGTCTTCAACATGCATGAGAAATAAACTACATAGCATGAATAAATATAAATTTCTTGCAGACTACGTGTATACAGTACCTATAAGACATGCGTAGGTTAAACTATTTATTAATTACTTGTCACCAATACAAAGGAGATATAGCTTGGGGACAGATAGCCTTCATACTCCCAACCTTCACACTCATGTTCTGTAAAAGTGGGTTGTATAGAGCACCTAGTCATACTGAATTAAAAGTGAATTGCATTCTTAACTGAGACTTCTCTCTTTGATAAGATGAAATGTCTGAGGCACCCTATGTTTTTCATGCAAACTTTGTTATAGATTTCTATTTTATGACTTCAACATTATCGAGTCAGTACAAAAACATTTTAAAGTTCCAAGTGTTCATTTTCCAGCACAAAATTAAATGTTACAGAAAAAAATTTTTTGTATCTGAGCAGCATATTACATAAAAGAGCACTTTTCAGATTAAAAAAAAAGAAAACATAATGAAGGCTACTGGGATTTGGTGCAAAATTAAGAAGCAAGTTTGACAGTCAAAGTGTCCAGAAGAACTGTGGCTGGTTTTGCAAGATGCTCAGTAAAACCTATGGCTCATTTCCTTATAAAACTGCACTCATTGTATCTGAGACTACTATTTTTTTTTCAAAGCAAAGGGTCGTCTCACACCAAATATTGACTTTGTTTCATTTATTATGGCTTTCTGCTGTTTATGACATTTTTTTAAATGTTGAAACATTTCATTTCATTATTTTTTAAATCATTTTTGGTCTAGAGCATGGAGAATGAAAAGTTTTCCCCTTGATGAAGCCCTTGTCTAACAGAAACACTCATTTGAAATATGCTGTAGTTTTGATGCCATACTACTAGCAAGATGATCAAATACTACAGACAAGGTTGAGACATCATGTGGATGTCTGACAAGTAAGCTAGCCAGAAAACATCCATCCATTATCTGTAGCTGCTTATCCTGTGTAGGGTCGCGGGCAAGCTGGAGCCTATCACAGCTGACTACGGGCGAGAAGTGGGGGACGAGTTGCCACATCATCGCAGGGCTGACACATAGAGACAAACAACCATTCACACTCACATTCACACCTATGGTCAGAAAGTAGTTTTAAAAGCTCTTCTTCATGCTGTTGTACTCCAAAACCTCCTCACTCTCCTGAAAGTTTCAAATGGTGTTTTTCTTTTTTTCATCTCATCTCATCTCATTATCTCTAGGCGCTTTATCCTGTTCTACAGTGTCGCAGGCGAGCTGGAGCTTATCCCAGCTGACTACGGGCGAAAGGCGGGGTACACCCTGGACAAGTCGCCAGGTCATCACAGGGCTGACACATAAACACAGGCAACCATTCATACTCACATTCACACCTACGGTCAGAAAGTAGTTTTAAAAGCTCTTCTTCATGCTGTTGTATTCCAAAACCGCCTCACTCTCCTGAAAGTTTCAAATGGTGGTTTTCTTTTTTTTTCTTATTTTTTCTAAATCTTGTTTGAGAGAAGTGTATTTTAAGGCCTGTTTATACTTCAGCAAAAATGCAGACAAGCATATTTTATGTGTCATGACAAAGAGAATGGATTTATGAACATGTAGAGCTCACAGACACCCAACCTTCAAACCTCCTGAACAAAAACTGGTTGAACAGAACAAAACAAACAAACAAAAAAACTACATACCCAAGCAGCTTGACTCCAAATAGCAAGTGGACAAATTCCATGTTTTAATTAATGCAAATAATTTTTATTTGTTTCAAAATACCCTGTATTGTTTCTTGAACAATATTGTGTACTGCTAGAGGGACAACCGTGAGCTGGCCTAGTGGTTAGTCAATCACTAACTTTCAAACAGGAGATCATGAGTTCTACTTGCAGTTGAGCCATACCAAAGACCATTGTCTTTGTGGTACCAACTGCTGTGGTACAAAAGCAGGAACAGAGAAAACATATATTTGTCTTTTGTTTCACAGATCTATTCGCAAATGTCAACCACAAATTACATCCCTGTGACTCATAACTCTCCGAGGTTGATGCAGAGTCATGATGTTTTCTGTACATCACCATCTTGGTGTGATGGTACCTACTGCTGTCTGGTAAGGCACGTTGCAATACAGATGCAAGTGGGGAGTCAAACTCTCATGGTTACCAGAGGACTAGCCCCCCCACTGTAACCCTAGCTGTATAGGTGAGAGGCCAAGGGCTACAGAAACAGAGATCAGCGCCACCCAATGCGCCTTAAGGGCCTGGTTAGTACTGGGATGGGAGACTGCCTGGGAAGACCAGGGCATGGTGCAGGAAGGACTTTAGACTTGGACTAGAGGGACATGTGAGTAACTATCTGTAGACGTCTGCATTCACTTATAAATAACAAAGCTTGGGATGCTTAAAATGGAGCTGGTTAAGAGTTCACTGATTACTCCATTACTGTTTAATCGGCTATTGGTGTGTTAGTTTGGATATGTTTACAATCAAATTTATGGCAAACTAAATTATTTGCTCCCTGTGCCTCTGCACTCAGATTACACACTTATTTACAGAACAGTCTTAAATAGTGCTTGTTCATGACATTTTCTTTCAATGATTTCTTCCATGGCAGCATGGTGGTGTAGTGGTTAGCACTGTTGCCTCACAGCAAGAAGGTTCTGGGTTCAAGCCCAGTGTGTGATGGGGTTCTTTCTGTGTGAAGTTTGCATGTTGTCTGTATTGGTTTTCTCTGGGTGCTTTGGTTTCCCCCACAGTCCAAAAAAGATAAGTAGGTTAGGCTAATTGGTGGCTCTAAATTGACCATGAGTGTGAATTGTCCTTTGTCTCTATGTGTCAGCCCTGCAATGACCTGGTGACTTGTCCAGGGTGTACCCTGCCTCTTGCCCATAGTCAGCTGGGATAGGCTCCAGCTTGCTTGCAACCCTGCACAAGATAAGTGGCTATGGATAATGGATGGATTTCTTCCATAATGAAACTAGTCGCACACTTAAGTCTCTATTTCTCTTTGTTCAACTATAGCAAAATATATTAGTACTTCATACTGTCTTGAACTCTTCAAACTGAACTGCATTCTCTTGTATTTTTGCACACATGCACAATGCCACTTTGCACCTGTCTTTGTCTTGTCATTTATGTTGTTTATTGTACTTGATAGCTGTCTGTTTAGATAGCTAGATGTTTACAGTGGATATAAAAAGTGTACACACCCCATTAAAATGATAGGTTTTTCTGATGTAAAAAAAATGAGACCACGATAAATAATTTCAAAACTTTTCCCTAATGTGACCTATAACCTGTACAATTCAATTGAAAAACAAACAAATCTGTCAGGGGGAGAAATATTTAAAAAAAAAAGTACAATAAGCTGGGTGCATAAGTGTGCACACCCTTAAACTAATACTATGTTGAAGCACCTTTTGATTTAATTATAGCATTCAGTCTTTTGGGGTACACACCTGCCATCAATTAAAATGATGCTGATTAACCCCAAATAAAGTTCAGCTGTCCTAGTAGGATTTTCCTGACATTTACTCAGTTTCATCCTCCATCAAAAGCCATGGTTCGCAGAGAGCTTACAAAGCAGCAAAGGGGTCTCATTGTTGAAAGGTATCAGTCAGGAGAAGGGTACAAAAATTTTCCATGGCATTATACCATGGAGCACAGTGAAGATAGTCATCAAGAAGTGGAGAAAATATGGGACAACAGTGACATTACCAAGAACTGGACGTCCCTCCAAAATTGATGAAAAGACAAGACGAAAACTGGTCAGGGAGGCTGCCAACAGGCCTACAGCAACACTGAAGGAGCTGCAGGAATTTCTGGCAAGTACTGGCTATGTACTACATGTGACAACAATCTCCTGTATTCTCCATATGTCTGGACTATGAGGTAGGGTCAAAGAAAAGCATCCAGGCCCAGCTAAATTTAGAAAAAAAAAATATATATATATATAAGTGGTGCTTAAAAGTTTGTGAACCCTTTAGAATTTTCTATATTTCTGCATAAATATGACCGAAAACATCATCAGATTTTCACACAAGTCCTAAAAGTAGATAAAGAGAACCCAGTTAAACAAATGAGACAAAAATATTATACTCGGTCATTTATTTGTTGAGGAAAATGATCCAATATTACATATCTGTGAGTGGCAAAAGTATGTGAACCTCTAGGATTAGTTAGCAGTTAATTTGAAGGTGAAATGAGAGTCAGGTGTTTTTAATCAATGGGATGACAATCAGGTGTGAGTGGGCACTCTGTTTTATTTAAAGAACAGGGATCTATCAAAGTCTGATCTTCACAACACATGTTTGTGGAAGTGTATCATGGCACGAACGAAGGAGGTTTCTGAGGACCTCAGAAAAATTGTTGTTGATGCTCATCAGGCTGGAAAAGGTTACAAAACCATCTCTAAAGAGTTTGGACTCCACCAATCCACAGTCAGACAGATTGTGTACAAATGGAGGAAATTCAAGACCATTGTTACCCTCTGCAGGAGTGGCCAACCAACAAAAATCACTCCAAGAACAAGGCGTGTAATAGTTGGCGAGGTCACAAAGGACCCCAGGGTAACTTCTAATCAACTGAAGGCCTCTCTCACATTGGCTAATGTTAATGTTCATGAGAACACTGAACAACAATCGTGTGCATGGCAGGGTTGCAAGGAGAAAGCCACTGCTCTCCAAAAAGAACATTGCTGCTCATCTGCAGTTTGCTAAAGATCATGTGGACAAGCCAGAAGGCTATTGGAAAAATGTTTTGTGGATGAGATCAAAATAGAACTTTTTGGTTTAAATGAGAAGTGTTATGTTTGGGGAAAGGAAAACACTGCATTCCAGCATAAGAACCTTATCCCATCTGTGAAACATGGTGGTGGTAGTATCATGGTTTGGGCCTGTTTTGCTGCATCTGGGCCAGGACGGCTTGCCATCATTGATGGAACAATGAATTCTGAATTATACCAGCGAATTCTAAAGGAAAATGTCAGGACATCTGTCCATGAACTGAATCTCAAGAGAAGGTGGGTCGTGCAGGAAGACAACGACCCTAAGCACACAAGCCATTCTACCAAAGAATGGTTAAAGAAGAATAAAGTTAATGTTTTGGAATGGCCAAGTTAAAGTCCTGACCTTAATCCAATGGAAATGTTGCGGAAAGGCCTGAAGTGAGCAGTTCATGTGAGGAAACCCACCAACATCCCAGAGTTGAAGCTGTTCTGTATTGAGGAATGGGCTAAAATTCCTCCAAGCCGGTGTGCAGGACTGATCAACAGTTAGCACAAACGTTTAGCTGCAGTTATTGCTGCACAAGGGGGTCACACCAGATACTGAAAGCAAAGGGTCACATACTTTTGCCACTCACAGATATGTACTACTGGATCATTTTCCTCAATAAATAAATGGCCAAGTATAATATTTTTGTCTCATTTGTTTAACTGGGTTCTCTTTATCTACTTTTAGGACTTGTGTGAAAATCTGATGATGTTTTAGGTCATATTTATGCAGAAATATAGAAAATTCTAAATGGTTCACAAACTTTCAAGCACCACTGTATATATATATATATAAACTCTCCCCAAAGCATGTGGGAAAATGTGTTATGGTCTGATGAAACCAAGGTTGAACTTTTTGGCCACAATTCCAAAACGTATGTTTGGCACAAAAACAACACTGTGCATCACCAAAAGAACACCATACCTATGGTGAAGCATGGTGGTGGCAGCATCATGTTCTGGGATTGTTTTTTTTTTTTCAGCTGGAACAGGGGCTTTAGTCAAGGTGGAGGGAATTATGAACAGTTCTAAATACCAGTCAACTTTGGCCCAAAATCTTCAGGTGTCTGCTAGAACGCTGAAGACCAAGAGGAATTTCATCTTTCAGCATGACAATGACCCCAAAAATGTTTTGGAATGGCCCAGCCAGAGCTCAGACCTAAATACAATTGAAAATCTGTGGGGTGACCTGAAGAGGGCTGTGCACAAGAGATGCCCTCACAATCTGACAGATTTGGAGCACTTTCGCAAGGAAGAGTGATTGCCAAGTCTAGATGTGGCAGGCTGATAGACTCCTACCCCAAAAGACTGAATGCTGTAAATAAATCAAAAGGTCCTTCAACAAAGTATTAGTTTAAGGGTGTGTACACTTATGCAACCAGCTTATTGTACGTTTTTAATTTTTTTATGTTTTTCCCCTAACAAATTTGTTTGTTTTTCCATTGAATTGTACAGGTTATAGATCACATTAAAAGTGGGAAAAGTTTTGAAATTATTTATCTTGGTCTCATTTTTTTTTTACTTCAGAAAAAAAAAAAACTATAATTTTAATGGGGTGTGTACACTTTTTATATCCACTGTACTTAGATTGCTATAGATAGTTATTCATATACCTCCTTTTGCAATTTTCTATTTTCTCTCAGTGAAACGCTTCTGAAACATACTCACAGTGAAAGGCTTCTGAAACTCTTGATGAACTCCTAACAGATTCTGCGCTTGCTGAGTGAAGCACCATCTTTAATGTCTCAACATTCTCCTGCCTGCTTGATCCTGTCCACACTGCTCTCCTCAAGTAGCATCTCCCTGTCATCTCTGATCACATTTGTCATTTCATTAACATGTTACTTCAGAATATGTCCCTGGAGCTCTTAAACTACATCTGTCCATCCCATTCTTAAGAAACCTGATCTTGACCCTGCCTTATAGGAAACAACTGACCTATTTAAAATCTACCTTTCCTGGATAAAGTTTTAGAAAAGGTTGTAGTTACATAGTTAAAAAAAATCCTAAACAATAATCATATCCTCCCCCCTTAATTTTCAGTCCAGTTTTCAAATACTGCACAGCATTGAAACCATACTTTTACATGCCTTAAATTACCTTTTCTGCTGGAGCCATTAGTATTCGACTCCTTCTTGATCCCAGAGCTACTTTCGATACTATAAATGACAATGATATACTAATTTCCTGTCTTTCAGCTATTGGGCTGATAGGCTTGACTTCTGTTTGGTATGCATAATATTGTCCATTTGCGAATACTGTCAACACACAAAAGTTTAAACACCAAATAAAGCATGTTGCTGTTTTTTTTTAAATTGGTTTTAATTACCTCTATGGTTAAGAGGGTAATCAGGAGTGATAGCATTAGTAATTTACATGGATTACCATGAATGTTAAGTAGCAAGTGAGATTTCTACAAACAAACTGAATCCAGTGGAGGTACGTAGACCTCTCTTTAACTGTCACTCTTTACCTGTTGGGTTACAGTTAAGTAATGTTAACTGCTTCTTATTAAGAATGTTTTACCAAACAAACAAATTAATACAATTAATGACAAATTGATAAATAATGGGGGCAGCACGGTGGTGTAGTGGTTAGCGCTGTCGCCTCACAGCAAGAAGGTCCGGGTTCGAGCCCCATGGCCGGCGAGGGCCTTTCTGTGTGGAGTTTGCATGTTCTCCTCGTGTCCGCATGGGTTTCCTCCGGGTGCTCCGGTTTCCCCCACAGTCCAAAGACATGCAGGTTAGGTTAACTGGTGACTCTAAATTGACCGTAGTTGTGAATGTGAGTGTGAATGGTTGTCTGTGTCTATGTTTCGGCCCTGTGATGACCTGGCGACTTGTCCAGGGTGTACCCCGCCTTTCGCCCGTAGTCAGCTGGGATAGGCTCCAGCTTGCCTGCGACCCTGTAGAACAGGATAAAGCGGCTACAGATAATGAGATGAGATGAGATGAGATGATAAATAATGATCAAACAAATCTAAACCCAACACCTCTGCGTTACCTCCAGCTCAAGAAAAAAAAAAAAACTATGGATGAGCACCAAGTTTCTAAAACTTAACATGAGATGTTAAAAGGTGATATATATATGATGTAGAATAGAAAAATTTCACTCTGACACCCAACTTTTGAATATTATTAAAAATTTAATCTCTCACAAACATTTCGGCCTTTGGCCTTCTTCAGTGTCATAAAAAACTACATAGTGCTATGGGCGTGGTCTTATATATACAAAGTTGTGAATTCTATACACTTCAAAATAAAAGACAAAGACAAAAATAAACTATTAATTACAAAATATAATAATTAAATATTATTAAAAAGAATGCGATATTTAGATTTATATTCTTTTCGCTTATTTAACCCATAAGGGGCTAAAGTAAACAATTGCGACATCCAGTACTCTTCCCTATTTAGAAGCACATTGTCTAAGCTATCTTGAGCAGTGTTAACTATTGCTTCTATACAAATGAATTCAAAATCATTCAAATTATGGGGAGACTGATTAAAATGTTTGGCTACTTCGCATGTTTTTTTTTTGTTTTTCATACTAGATTTATGGTTACGAAAACGTACTTTAAACTCTGTAGTACAAGAGCCAACATATTGGAGATTACATTTACGGCAAGTTGCTAAATATATTGTATTGCGCGAAGTACAAGAAAGATGTTGGCGAATTTTGTATTTCCTTCCGGTTACGGAGCTGACAAAAAATGTTGACTCTGAGAAAAGTTATTACATAAATCACATTTTTTGCTACACCTAAAGCAACCTTGTTCACGCCCTTGATTATTGATTTCTGTGTCACCACACTTGAGTTTAGAAGGTGCCAGAATATCCTTAAGATTTTTAGGCCTTCTAAAAGCTGAAATAATACTACCCTCCGGAAATACCTCTTGCATGAAAGCAGAGGAATGCAAAAAGCTGAGATTGTTCCGCAAAATCTTTCCGATATTCGGAAGGTTAGGGTTAAAGTCAACAACCAAGGGTGTAACCTTACCCTCAGGCTTAATTGCCCTAGGCTTAAGTAACTCACTCCTAGGGAGAGAAGCTATTTGACCAAATTTAGGAGAGACCAGGTTAGGGTCATAGCCTTGATCTACTAAATACTTCTTGTATTCCGAATTTCTGCGATTAAGAAAGTCCTCATTAGAACAGTTGCATTTGAGACGCAACACAACGCTATAGGGGATGGCGCGCTTGCAATGCTCAGGGTGACAACTAGTGGGGGGAAGATAGAGGTGACTGTCGGTAGGTTTCAAATAGACATCTGTCTGAATGAGACCATCAACTAGGTGCAGGGTCAGGTCTAATACGTTGAGCTTTTGCTCAGAAAAAAACAATTTGAATTTGATACATGAACCTGTTAATTCATGTAATTTATCCTGACCGTGCACCCAGATGTCGACTATGTCATCTCTATAGCACAGTCAAAGCAAGGGTTTGATCGCATAACCATTTTTAGCTAGTTTATCGATCTCACCCATAGCTATAGCCGCATAGCTGCAGGCAGTCTTGGGGCCCATAGCAGTACCCATGCATTGCAAAAAATTAAACTGGCCAAATTGTGAGTTATTGTGAGTTCAGACAGATGTCTATTCGAAACCTACCAACATCCCATGTGCTGTCTGCATATAGTTTATATTATAGTTTGCTTTGTCCAAAAACAAGATACTGTAGTTTACACTGTCCAGGTATGCGAGTCAAGGGTCTGTGTAGGACTCCCTATGTGTGGGTGGAGCACAGAGGACGGCAGAACAGAGATCAGGTTTATCACTTGGCTTTATTGCCACACTTTTCAGTCTAACAATAATCACTCGAGCACAGACACACACAACCGGCGTCTGGTTCAGGGATGAGCTCCTTCCGCTCTCGCTCTCCCTCCTCATATAGGGCGCGGTCACTGGGAAGACACACAAACACAGGTTAATTGCTCTCAGGTGTAGTGATTCTGCCACTTACCTTCCCTGACGCCGCCCTCCTGTCACAGACCGGCGCTTGACCACACCCCCGCTGCCACAGTCTGTAATCCAGACTTTGGCTGTTGTTTTGGGCTTAGTTTGTCCAAATATCATTTTGTGGCATTGCAATTCACCTTCTCTCCATAAAGTCCCTTTTCTTTTTCTTTTCCCTTCTCTCCAAAAATACAACATACCACACCTGGTTGTTTCTGCAAATACCAGCAATTAAATTCCTTCTCTTTTACTTACCATGTTTTGTCACCAGCAGCGATGTCACAGGCATTCTTATATTCCTCTCATGTTGGACTGAGGGCAGACTGAAAAAGATAGATAGATAGATAGATAGATAGATAGATAGATAGATAGATAGATAGATAGATAGATAGATAGATAGATAGATAACTTTGTCATTCACCTGTACATTCAGAATGCATATTTAAATGAAATTTTGTTCCACTGGCTTATGTCAATATAATTGTTGCATATAACTATTGCACGTAGTCCGGTAACCAAAAATATCAAATTTTACAATTAGATACTTTAAATAATAATAAAAAACACTTCAATAAAATACACTACCTATGCTTCATATATTAAATATATTGCACAATAAAGGGAGCGGCACAGTGGTGTAGTGGTTAGCATCAGGGGCACCGCCAAAAATTTTGGGCCCCATGAAAGATTAGAATTTTGGGCCCCCCAACTTTGCCCACCCTTGTCACAATTGCACTATTGTCATTATTTGACTTTTGATAGCCCATGGACCTTGAGTTTGTGACTTTGTTATTACATTTTATGTATTAACCTACCAGGGACAAGTTTGATGCATTTAAATTAACTCCATACTCAGTAGCCTTACAAATGTTACTCATAAAAGACAGGAAACATCTTATTATAAATTTATTTCAAAGTGACATGGAGTGACATTTCAATTTGATCAATTACGTACGTATTTCTTCATATGTTGTAACCTCTATCCCTCTTTTATGTGTGCTGCGCTTTCTCCAGCCCCTCAATTTGAAACCAATGGTTTAGAACGTGTGAACATTCCACACACGTAACCATGTCAAACACTTGACTGGTGTCCGTTATTAGGAACAATTTAATCTAGCAAACTGTATATGGCGCTCGCTCATTAAAAACTTCAATCCTAAAGCATTTATGGGTTGTATTGCTGCTTACCTCCTTCTCCAAAGGGGGGTTCAGTGGTTTGGTAGGACGGAGGTCCCCCTGAGGCTGAATCTGTGCATATTTAGGGTACCCCATTAGTTATGAAACTGGTTATTAGCACTAGTTATTAGCACCAACATAACATAATATTTCATTCTGTTTATCACACAAGTCAGTTCAGTTATTAAAATGGAAAAAATGTCACTGTACAAACTGTAAAAGTGTTCTCTTGATAGGCTAATCCAACCACGTTCATACTGTTCATTTACCATTCGCTAATATTTTGAACACACGTGAGCGATAGCTACCTTTCTTTGGGAAAAACTGAGTGACCAGTTGCCTGCCTCTCCGGTCCCTCTCAGCTTTCAGCTGCCTTTCTTTACGTTTTTGACAGCCACTCTTCATATTTAGCGATCATAGACTGTACGCACTCCACTGCTGGCTGGCTGGCTGGCTGCTGCACCGCGACACAGCAGCAAGTAGCGTTGCACTGATCAGCACACAGATTTAACGCATCACGCTTCTACCAGAACTGGACCATATCATTTCGCAAAAGGGGGAGGGTTAAATGACAATATGTTGAAGAACTCAAGAAATAGACAACCTTGTTCAATTAGCTCATTTTACCAGATGGAATATTGCATTGTTGTTATTTCAAAAGTCTTATTAAAATCATTAAAAGCATATTATCAGCCCCTTAAAGGGCCCCATGGCAGTGCTGGGCCCCTAGAATTGTTCTAACCTTTCCCCCCCTGGCGGCACCCATGGTTAGCATTGTCGCCTCACAGCAAGAAGGTTCTGGGTTTGAGCCCAGTGGCCAAAGGGGGCCTTTCTGTGTGGAGTTTGCATGTTCTCCCTGTGTCTGCGTGGGTGTCCTCTGGGTGCTCAAGTTTCCCCCACAGTCCAAAGACATGCAGGTTAGGCTAAATAGTGGCTCTAAATTGACCGTAGGTGTGAATGGTTGTTTGTTTGTATGTGTCAGCCCTGCGATGGTCTGGCAACTTGTCCAGGGTGTACCCTGCCTCTTGCCCATAGTCAGCTGGGATAGGCTCCAGCTTGCCTGTGACCCTGAACAGGATAAGTGGTTAAAGATAATAGATAGATGGAGGGATGGATGATAAAGGATTTATAGCAGCATGTAGGATATTGCAC
Source organism: Neoarius graeffei (assembly GCF_027579695.1). Lineage (NCBI taxonomy): Eukaryota > Metazoa > Chordata > Actinopteri > Siluriformes > Ariidae > Neoarius > Neoarius graeffei. Next base: position 35,620,404 of record NC_083582.1, on the reverse strand, counting down.
ATAGTCCAGATAGTGAGGTTCTTGTCCAGATGTATATCTCATCTCATTATCTCTAGCCGCTTTATCCTTCTACAGGGTCGCAGGCAAGCTGGAGCCTATCCCAGCTGACTACGGGCGAAAGGCGGGGTACACCCTGGACAAGTCGCCAGGTCATCACAGGGCTGACACATAGACACAGACAACCATTCACACTCACATTCACACCTACGGTCAATTTAGAGTCACCAGTTAACCTAACCTGCATGTCTTTGGACTGTGGGGGAAACCGGAGCACCCGGAGGAAACCCACGCGGTCACGGGGAGAACATGCAAACTCCGCACAGAAAGGCCCTCGCCGGCCACGGGGCTCGAACTCAGACCTTCTTGCTGTGAGGCGACAGCGCTAACCACTACACCACCGTGCCGCCCTCCAGATGTATATGATCAGGAATTATTTAGAGTTCAGGATGGCTTGGGGGAAGAAACTGTTACAGAATCTGGTTGTTCTGCTCTGGATACTGCAGAACCTCTTGCCAGAGGGCAGCAGGGAGAACAGTCTGTGATGTGGATGGGTGCATCACTTATCTCCCATTTCATTGTTAAATCCAGCCTCAGGTAGTCTAATTTATTCTCTAAATAGTGGATGCTTGCAAACAGAATGAATGGAAGTGGTGTTCAAAAAGGGTTAGCCTTTAGCTTGGCTGTTAGCCCGCCTTGACTGCCACACTTCCGCTTTCTATCACACTGTCTCCATCTCCTTTGGGAGCAGCCAGTACTGGTAGGAGACTCTGCTGCTTCCTGGACCACTGGGTCTCGTCGGCTTAGCAGGCTGAGTCTATGTAGAGCATCCAAAGTGTTCGCGTCTACAATCCCTAAACTGCTGGCTGTGCGTAATTTCAACATTACCTGACAATTGTACACTAGTTTAGCATTGCTATGCTGAACATAAACAGTTGGTCTCTTTGGTTCAAGTGGTTTATTTCTTATCAAAAGTTTGTTCTTATCATAAGCCAGTGCAGCCACAGCCGAACAGGGCGCCGCCATCGACTGTTCAAAATGAAAAGTGACTGATTATTGCCTCTTGAGGTACAAAGGGGTATTACAAGATGGATGGTCTGTCCTGTGTCAGGGCTAGCTGGTTAGTATCTCTGCAACATGATACATAGATGTCTTTGACATAACATCAAAACTGTTATTTCTTCACATTCTCTTGATAATTTTAGTAAATTTTTTAAATGTTTTAAACTACAATTCTTACAAATTCTTGCACAGCACACCTTTAAAATGAAGTTTTTAATTTATTGGCCCTAAATTCAAATGTCCGAATATCATTAAACCCTGCTTTGTAGTGCAAAACCTAAACATTACTTTGGACCACTCTTTTCATTTTGAATTAGGGCACTGACAAAAAAAATATTCATAATATTGCTCATCACCACTTGCTGAACACACAAGATACTGAAACTTTGATCCATGCTTTATTACCACTCATCTTGAATACTGCAGTTCCCTTCTCATTGGTCCCCTGGGTAAAACGCTGGCTTCAATAGAAAATTCAGCTCTCACAATCTGAAAAATCAGCTCACATCTCTTCTGTACTCCAAAAGCTACACAGGCTACCAGTTTCAGCCTGTATTCAATATACAGGGTGTCCCAAAAGTCTCCATACATAGGGGAAGTTAATACTTGTTTACAGAACATTCTCTACATGAATGCTATGTCTTTGTAAACACACACAGAGTCGTCTTTCACACTCATGATGAACTCATGTTAACACATCTGGTATTATGCATGTAATCGCACTTTGAATGTTTTCCTTTAAACACTGACAAAAAGTCAGTGTGCTGTAGCCATGAGAATGATTTCAATGCATACTTCTTCTTCTTCTACATTTTTGTAGTATCCAATTTCCTGTACATACTCTGAGGACCACTGACACTGAGTTCCTAGTTGTACCTACAACAGGGGGCAGGTCTTTCCATAACAACTAATTATCATCTTGCACCCACTATGCGAATAGTAGAAAATTAATAGCTGTTTTTTCAAACTGGATTGAACATATGTCTTCTGCTTCCTTGTATGGCAGTGCTTTGTGAGCTTATTGTCTGCAACTGATGTTGCCAGAATGATGAGTCATACTGGCAGCCAGGGCCACAAAAAATGACAAGGAATCCATTTAACATGCGAATAAAGGCAACAGTTATAGTAAATAACTGTGGACATCTGGCAATTTGTAGATTTGGGAAAACACTATCTTTGCTGTTTGTGCTATCACAGACATTTTTTTTCAGCAATATGGATAATTATGTTCATAGGTAGCAAGGCAAGCTTTTTGTTCAGCAAGGTGAGCATTATTATAAGATTGCATGGCCAGAGGAGTAAGATAAATTAGCAGGAACAGCCAACTAAAAATGTCAGTTCACTTCACCCTAGTACTTAAGAGATCAGAACATGTTGGATTTCAGGCAATTCCATGAAACCTAGCAGTTGCCCTTCACTGAAGGCTAATTGGCAGTCATCATTTGGTGTGTTCATCTTGAGAGTTCTGAAATCAGACAGCTGCAGGGCTGAGTGAAACTGTGGAAACGAACAAGCATTTATCATAGCCTTTCCCAAGGCACTGAACATTTGCTGCTTTGTCAATACTACATTGTGATAAACAATTAAAATCTATGATGTACAGTTCAAACCTAGAGTGCCAGTCAAAAGTTTGGACACACCTTTTAATTCAATGTTTATCTATCTATCTATCTATCTATCTATCTATCTATCTATCTATCTATCTATCTATCTATCTATCTATAATTAAAAAGACACATCATGTCTTAAAGTAATTATGAATGTCGTTTCTCTTTAGTTAGTTGAGTAGTTCTTGCCATAATATGGATTATGACAGTTGTGGAAGAGGGCTATTTACTGTATTTTTTATTATTATTATTTATTATTTACTGTTTGATCTCAAATATATTAGATAATTAACTTTTGATGAGACACACCTGTTAATTGAAAAGCATTCCAGATGACTACCTCATGAAGCTGGTTAAGATAATGCTAATAGTGTGCAAAGCATAATCAGGGTAAACACTGGATACTTTGAAGAATCTAAAATATAAAACAAATATTTTGAGCACTTTTTTGTTTACCACATAATTCCATACAGTGGTGCTTGAAAGTTTGTGAACCCTTTCGAATTTTCTATATTTCTGCATAAATATGACCTAAAACATCATCAGATTAGGACTTTCACACAAGTCCTAAAAGTAGATAAAGAGAACCCAGTTAACCAAATGAGACAAAAATATTATACGTGGTCATTTATTTATTTTGGAAAATGATCCAATATTACATATCTGTGAGTGGCAAAAGTATGTGAACCTTTCCTTTCAGTATCTGGTGTGACCCCCTTGTGCAGCAATAACTGCAACTAAACATTTCCGCTAACTGTTGATCAGTCCTGCACACCGGCTTGGAGGAATTTTAGCCCATTCCTCCATACAGAACAGCTTCAACTCTGGGATGTTGGTGGGTTTCCTCACATGAACTGCTCACTTCAGGTCATTCCACAACATTTCGATTGGATTAAGGTCAGGACTTTGACTTGGCCATTCCAAAACATTAACTTTATTCTTCTTTAACCATTCTTTGCTAGAATGGCTTGTGTGCTTAGGGTCATTGTCTTGCTGCATGACCCACCTTCTCTTGAGATTCAGTTTATGGACAGATGTCCTCACATTTTCCTTTAGAATTCACTGGTATAATTCAGAATTCATTGTTCCATCAATGATGGCAAGCTGTCCTGGCCCAGATGCAGCAAAACAGGCCCAAACCATGATACTACCACCCCCATGTTTCACACATGGGATAAGGTTCTTATGCGGGAATGCAGTGTTTTCCTTTCTTCAAACATAACCCTTCTCATTCAACCTAAAAAGTTCTATTTTGGTCTCATCCATCCACAAAACTTTTTTCCAATAGCCTTCTGGCTTGCCCACATGATCTTTAGCAAACTGCAGACAAGCAGCAATGTTCTTTTTGGAGAGCAGTGGCTTTCTCCTTGCAACCCTGCCATGCACACCATTGTTGTTCAGTGTTTTCCTGATGGTGGACTCATGAACATTAACATTAGCCAATGTGAGAGAGGCCTTCAGTTGCTTAGAAGTTACCCTGGGGTCCTTTGTGACCTTGTTGACTATTACACACCTTGCTTTTGGAGTGGTTGGTTGACCACCCCTGGGGAGGGTAACAATGGTCTTGAATTTCCTCCATTTGTACACAATCTGTCTGACTGTGGATTGGTGGAGTCCAAACTCTTTAGAGATGGTTTTGTAACCTTTTCCAGCCTGATGAGCATCAACAACGCTTTTTCTGAGGTTCTCAGAAATCTCCTTTGTTCGTGCCATGATACACTTCCACAAACATGTGTTGTGAAGCTTAGACTTTGATAGATCCCTGTTTTTTAAATAAAACAGGGTGCTCACTCACAACTGATTGTCATCCCATTGATTGAAAACAGCTGACTCTAATTTCACCTTCAAATTAATTGCTAATCCTAGAGGTTCACATCCTTTTGCCACTCACAGATATGTAATATTGGATCATTTTCCTCAATAAGTAAATGACCAAGTATAATATTTTTGTCTCATTTGTTTAACTGGGTTTTCTTTATCTACTTTTAGGACCTGTGTGAAAATCTGATGATGTTTTAGGTCATATTTATGCAGAAATATAGAAAATTCTAAAGGGTTCACAAACTTTCAAGCACCACTGTAACACTGGATAAAATTTCAGTTTCATCACAAAAAAGATTACAAACTAATGAGCAGATTATTGATTTGATTAACTTTCATTGAGTTGACATCATAAACATTTACTGTGATTGTATTGACTGGGTCCTGAACTCAGAAAGGAGAATTTACAGTGCTGTAGGCTGCCTTAAACAACCTCTGTATGATGCTGATATTTTGTACCTTTTTTGATATATTGAGTCTTTTGTGGTGTTTTATGCCTAGAATTAGCTAAGGAGGTTACATAGTTCATTTTGGATTCCTTTCTGAAAGTTTGATAAAGTGTGCATAATGACATGCATTTAATTGTGCTATAGTGTATTTAGAGTTACTTACTGTATATGCTGTATTTCAATGCAAATTCAGGGGCGATTGGGGTGGATAGACAACCTTTTTTTGGAGGTGGAGTTGTTGGGGATTATTGTGGTTGCTTAAAGGGGGAGTTTGCTCATGTGCCATACAAGCTAGAACTACCACTTCTATTTTTGTACTAATACAAAAATATTGCAGCATAACTTTCTGGTTAATTCTGGCATGTTGGTATTTTGCTTGGGCGCAAGACATTTCTTTTACATTTGTGCGCTGTTGCTGTTTTCATCATAAATTAAGCTGCTAGATGGAGAGCCGTAAAGGTTGGTGAGACGTTCAAAATCCACTGATGCAGTGGAATTCTAAGACATATTTGATTCAAAAATGAGTTTTACTGCCTCCAAAGACCCACTCTTATCATACATACAGGGCTAAAAGTTTTTTCCTAATCTCAAGTGCAGCCTTAAAGGAGAACTGAAGTCATTTTTAAACTTGCTTTATTTCTTAATTAATGTGTTATTCAATTACGTTTTCAGTTTTAGTAACCTTATATCACGACTCGTATTGGCAACTAATTGCAATTAAATATTATACTTATCAACCTATTTGTTTTTTAGCCATGTTGAATTTAGTTTGTTTGGTCCACGGCAGTCATCACTTATCCACGCGATCTTCATGAGACTTGTGCAAGACTTCGAAATGTGAAGTGTCAGCCAGGTGTCAGTGCCGCCATTTTGAAAATTGTTTTCCAAATGAAATATTGCACAAAAACGAGTTTAAATGACGATTACTGCCTACTTTTTTCAAACTTTCCTGATTGCTATCAAAACAATTCCTGGCTTGATTACATCAGCATTCAAAAGAGGGTGCACGCATCTTTTGACAACGTTAGCAGATGTTGGTCACTTTGATTTCCGCTGTATGTTTTACTTCTGTTCTACGATGTCTCGCACAGGTCTCAACGAATCTTGTTTATGGCCATTGTTTTGACATATGGACTGATATATTACAAAGGTACAACCCCGATTCCAAAAAGGTTGGGACAAAGTACAAATTGTAAATAAAAACGGAATGCAATAATTTACAAATCTCAAAAACTGATATTGTATTCACAATAGAACATAGACAACATATCAAATGTCGAAAGTGAGACATTTTGAAATTTCATGCCAAATATTGGCTCATTTGAAATTTCATGATAGCAACACATCTCAAAAAAGTTGGGACAGGGGCAATAAGAGGCTGGAAAAGTTAAAGGTACAAAAAAGGAACAGCTGGAGGACCAAATTGCAACTCATTAGGTCAATTGGCAATAGGTCATTAACATGACTGGGTATAAAAAGAGCATCTTGGAGTGGCAGCGGCTCTCAGAAGTAAAGATGGGAAGAGGATCACCAATCCCTCTAATTCTGCGCTGACAAATAGTGGAGCAATATCAGAAAAGAGTTCGACAGTGTAAAACTGCAAAGAGTTTGAACATATCATCATCTACAGTGCATAATATCATCAAAAGATTCAGACAATCTGGAAGAATCTCTGTGCGTAAGGGTCAAGGCCAGAAAACCATACTGGGTGCCCGTGATCTTCGGGCCCTTAGACGGCACTGCATCACATACAGGCATGCTTCTGTATTGGAAATCACAAAATGGGCTCAGGAATATTTCCAGAGAACATCATCTGTGAACACAATTCACTGTGCCATCCGCCGTTGCCAGCTAAAACTCTATAGTTCAAAGAAGAAGCCGTATCTAAACATGATCCAGAAGCGCAGACGTCTTCTCTGGGCCAAGGCTCATTTAAAATGGACTGTGGCAAAGTGGAAAACTGTTCTGTGGTCAGACGAATCAAAATTTGAAGTTCTTTATGGAAATCAGGGACGCCGTGTCATTCGGACCAAAGAGGAGAAGGACAACCCAAGTTGTTATCAGCGCTCAGTTCAGAAGCCTGCATCTCTGATAGTATGGGGTTGCATTAGTGCGTGTGGCATGGGCAGCTTACACATCTGGAAAGACACCATCAATGCTGAAAGGTATATCCAGGTTCTAGAGCAACATATGCTCCCATCCAGACGACGTCTCTTTCAGGGAAGACCTTGCATTTTCCAACATGACAATGCCAAACCACATACTGCATCAATTACAGCATCATGGCTGCGTAGAAGAAGGGTCCGGGTACTGAACTGGCCAGCCTGCAGTCCAGATCTTTCACCCATAGAAAACATTTGGCGCATCATAAAACGGAAGATACGACAAAAAAGACCTAAGACAGTTGAGCAACTAGAATCCTACATTAGACAAGAATGGGTTAACATTCCTATCCCTAAACTTGAGCAACTTGTCTCCTCAGTCCCCAGACGTTTACAGACTGTTGGAAAGAGAAAAGGGGATGTCTCACAGTGGTAAACATGGCCTTGTCCCAACTTTTTTGAGATGTGTTGTTGTCATGAAATTTAAACTCACCTAATTTTTCTCTTTAAATGATACATTTTCTCAGTTTAAACATTTGATATGTCATCTATGTTCTATTCTGAATAAAATATGGAATTTTGTAACTTCCACATCATTGCATTCCGCTTTTATTTACAATTTGTACTTTGTCCCAACTTTTTTGGAATCAGGGTTGTATTTCAAACAATCATAACTTGCTATATCAAAAATGCATTCCTATATTTAATAAAATGAGATAAATAGAATTTTGATAATAAAAAAATTTGCCTTCAGTTCTCCTTTAAAAGTCTAATTTCTTGCAACTCTGTGTTGTGAATGTCCAACTATTTAAGTTAGCGGTCTCCATGTCAAAACATGCACACCTTAATTGTGCTGCATGAATGGACATGAATTTCATCATGGTATCTAAAGTTTCTGACATGTCCACACACAAAATAAATATAAACATCCAATGACTTATGATTAAGATTTTATTTTTGTAAAGTGCTAAACTTTACAATATAGTGTTGGCCAACTATACCTTTAATTTCTCCCAGTCTTTTTCTGCTTTTTTTTCTGGTCAGCACATTATTTAAGAGTATAGTTAGTAAGTATAGAAAGTTAAAAGGTAATGATGTAGTTTGTACAAATAATACAGTAGTTGGTGCATACATTGCAAAAGCTTTTTCTTTATTCAACATTTATTTTTTAAACATCTTGCTTGAATGCATGTCACTGACCACCCTCCAAAACAATTATCATCCATCCATTATCTGTAACTGCTTATCCTGTATAGGGTCGGGGGCAAGCTGGAGCCTATCCCAGCTGACTATGGTCAAAAGGCAGGGTACACCCTGGACAAGTCACCAAATCATTGCAGGGCTGACACATAGAGACAAACAACCACTCACACCTATGGTCAATTTGGAGCCACCAATTAACTTAACCTGCATGTCTTTGGACTGTGGGGGAAACCAGAGCACCTGGAGGAAACCCACTCAGACACAGGGAGAGCATGCAAACTCCAGACAGGAAGGCCCCTGTTGGCCACTGGGTTTGAACCCAGAACCTTTTTGCTGTGAGGCGATAGTGCTAACTGCTACACCACCGTGCCACCACAATGATCGTTAATCTGCAAAACAATGATACAACAATTAAGTTCAATACTGTTTTTAACTTGGTGAAAATTACTTTTTAATAAGTAGTATGGAGACTATGCTCAAAACGCATGGTCCTGTTAACAGCAATGCTTCCAAAGTGGAAAGCATTATTGGAAAATGACAATGACAGTATCTAGTTTGTCGAGAGTATATATGAGCATCTCACCAAATATAATAGGTACAGCTAGTGTCTGAATATTTTGATATTTAATCACATGATCACTGAAAGCATTCTAATTTTCCAATACGTTGGTTAAATAAGTTGGATAAACCTGTTGGACAAATGCAGTGCTGCCTTCATTATCCAACAGGAAGTAAATTCTCCACCCATATGTATGTAGAGAATGGTTAGAATATGATGGAAAGAAACTTGTTTTTCAACTCTCTAAACAAGCGTTTGTAAAGAGACAAAACATTATTTATACAGTACATATATTTTGTACATACTGTATAAGCAGTAATCTATGAGCCTTCAATTCTAGTAAGAATTTGATGTTTATCATATTTTCAAATTAAACTCTTCAATTTAGCTCATACTGGTTTAATTGCAGACCTAGACAACACAGTGTAGCATGAATCTTGCACTTTAAATTGTTTAAAGTGTCGCGGAAAACCATGACCTTTCAGTGTCTTTCTGTCTATCTTCATCACTCACCTTTTGCACATTTTATTTAATGCTTTGTGCACTATCCTGCTCTATCCTGTCTGTAAAATTAAAACCATGCTTTAAATTATTCCTTTCAAAATAAAAATTAAAACATTTGTTGCCAAATCTCCATTTTTGTTACAGCTGCACAAAAATGTCAACATAAAATATAGTTACAGGCAAGAAAATTTGTTTGCTGCAAGTTGTCAAGTCAGTTATTTATATCACTAAAATTATATGTCATTACAAAAACATCATTGTGCTGCATTGCACACACTTCATTCTTAAAGGGAAGAAACTCTTGTATTCATTTTTTGTATTGTATTTTATGATTGTCATCTATTTAATATGGAATGTTTAATATACACATTGATGTTATTGTTGTTGTTACTGCTGCTCCTGTTGATTATGAATTCCTTTTTTCTTTCTTTCTTTTTTTTTTTTTTACAACAGCCAAGACTGTTAAATGGCATTATAAAAGCAATGGTGGCTTCAGAAGTGCTTCTATGAAAAGTCCATGAGGGTTTTTTTCTTTTTTTTCAGTTTGACAAGCTGGACATACAGAATCTAGACATACAGATGGTCTTCAAGCTGTGTCCAGGCTAAAGAACCTTGAAGATGCTAAAGCAGCCTTTGAAAGATGAAGACAGGAACCAGTTGTGTGCTTTCTGCCTTGGCACTAGGCATGTACATAATTCCATGTTGGACCTGGACATAGTCTGTGCTGACAGACAACATTTCTAGGCATACTAATGACTTGGCAACAAACATGATTCATGAGATGAGACCAGGTGCTCAACAAGGCTTACAGTATGTCCTTCTACCTAGTTCTGCTTATAGCCCTAGCTCTCATAATCCTCGTTACTACTTGTATAAATAACTTAAATTAAATACTATGGTAATTTTGGGACAAGACAGTCAGTCATGACAGTGGGGAAACCAAGTGGTGATTTCTTTGATTGTGAAGCTGGATCCAGGTTAAACTTGGCACAGTTGAGATTGTCTAGTGACAACTAGTTGTCTCTGCAAGTTAGTTCTTTGTCCACATCTCTTCTTAAGCACCGGGGTCCCTCAGAGCTGTGTGCTCAGCCCTGTCCTGTGTTCACATGTGCCTGAGTGGCCACTTAGAACTCTAACAGCATTGTCAAGTTTGCTGATGACACCGGCCATCATTGGCCGAATCAGGGATAGCAATGAAATGGCTTACACGGAGGAGGTGAGAGCCCTGACTTCTTGGTGTCAGGATACCAACCTCTGGCTGAACATCAGAAAGATTAAGGTCACAAAGAACACACGCCCCATCTTCATCGAAGGGATGGCAGTGGAGAAGGTCAATAGCTTCAGGTACATTGGGGTACACATCAAAGATGGACCACACACACTCTGGTGAAATCAGCCAGACGTTGACTGTTCTTCCTATGCAGAGTGAAGAGGTTCAGTTTCGGCTCCAGGATACTTTGCATCATTAAGTGTATCATGGCTGGGGCCATAACAATCTGGTATGGAGCCACTCTGAGCAGGACTGCAAAACCTTCCAGAGAGTGATTAGTATTGCAGACTGTATCACCAGGTCCAAACTGCCAATCATACAAGATCTCTACACTCAGAGGAGTGCCAGGAAGGCCCTAAAGGGGCGGTCACACAGCACTCCGCGTCTATATCACGTACAAAAATATACAAAAATCTGGTGGACGTGGTCGTAAGTGCTAATTTTTGGTCAATTTTGGCTTTGCCGTGCTTTGTACGGGGTATGGCCGTCGGCGGCTGTTTCACTGCTGCAGCACTGCCTAAGCACAGCTAACCAAGTCCAGCCATGCACCCAGATGTTCCATACCACCCTCCTCCTCCTCCTCCTTCTTCTTCTTCTCTCAGCAAGGATATGTTGAGCCTGTATCAGTTGGTTCTGTTGGTGCTGGAGCATTAAGATGAGGACATCACAGTGTTGAGGGTTCATGTTCACCCCTTGACATCTAGACTGCAAGTGCCGAGGTCTCAGAAAATTACGGTATTTATACATGCCGCAAATCAGAAGTGATGCAGAAGTGATTAGACAGTGATCAATCGAATTTAGAACTTGTTTGAGACGTCGTTTAACGGGCTTAGACAGTGCTATGTACGCGGAAAAATCCATTTCTCAGTGATAAGCCGCTAAACACACGCTATATCCCGTGATACCAACGCGTAACACCCGTCCGATGACCGTGCTCTGCCCGTGATAGACCGCCAAACTTTCGCGTCTTACCACGTCTCCCCAAGTTTTAATAACGGCCGGGACACTGATTATCACGTGTTTTTCACGTGTGTTGCACGTCTTTACCACGTGTGCCGGCCGTGGTTGTCCGCGGTCTAAAGTTTTGAGCAGTCCAAAACTTTTTACCGCGTCCGACGCCGTTCCGATTTTCCCCTGCGTCCTGTCACGTCTGTATATCGACTGTAACATGTCTTAACTTCGACATCAACACGAACAACATCGTCTGCTTCACGGGAGAGCACTTTTTGACGGGTTTTGGCCGTGATAAAGCCGTAAAGCGCTGTGTGACCGGGCCTTAAGGATCATCAGGGATCCCAGCCATGTACTGTTTACCCTACTACCATCCAACATGAGGTACCAGAGCATCAGGTCCAGAACCAGCAGGCTCAGGAACAGTTATCCTCAAGCCATCATGATACTGAACTCGTTAGCTCGGGTTTCAGATTGGACATTAAGCATATGTACAGATGATTGATCACACACTTTTTCACTTTGCACCTTATTCTACTTACTCACATTTTAGATTGTATTCTTTTTGATATTTTGTTTGTATATTCTTTTTCATATTTTATTCTTATTATATTTATGGGGGAGTGAGAAGGTTAAGAATTTCACTTACAACGTTGCCTTGCAATGTTGATGTGTATGTGACAAAAAAGCCTTTGAATCTTTGAATCATTAAAGACTGGCAAAAAGTAAAAATGAGAGAAGGCTCATTATATCTGCTTGGAACTTTGGGAGTGGCAGATACGGATTTACCAAATAATCCTTTTAGAAGCAAAGAAAAAAAAGAAATGCAAATATGTTGGAGCTGCCTGCTGTATTGTGATTGGCTTGTGGAGCTACCACTGTGTTCTGCAGAGCTGTGTTCTGATTGCCTCATAGATCTTTTGAAATACAATGTAATAGACCTGGAGGTGCTACAGCATAATGTAAAAAAAAAAAAATTGGTAGCACCTCACTCAGAGAACACAGCAGACTTGAGTAGGCTTTGAAGTTGTACTTGAATTTTATTAATGTTTGCTACAACCCAGATGTGGTGCAATTGTATGACCATAACTCAAAGGAAAAGGAAACAAAATAGCAGCCTTCCAGTTGACTCTCCACTTCTTAAGATACTCTTTGTCTTTTCAGTGCTGGCAGCATTGTCAGAGAAAGAGTGAGAGAAAAAAATAAACTCAGAAACCACATAAATCAGCACAGGCTCAGATGTGCTATGCTTCTCTTCTAACTCGAACACTTTCTTCCCAGCAAGTTAGTGAATACCATCATCAGCTTATGGACCACTGTGAACTGTGCATTTGCATCCTTCATGCAGTGAAGCCACTGCAGGGGAGTATAGCTCAAACAGAGTATGAAAAAGTGCCTTTATTAGTAGTAACAGTGAGTAGGAACCACCCACCTGATGGCTAAATACACTTTTAAAATTGTGCTGTATTTTGGTTCTCAAATGGACATCTGTACAGCATATACCTGTACCAACATACAGTGTTGGTGCTCCTCTTGCACTGAGGATAGAATGGTCCTCAGCTCTCTGTCCAATGCAACAGTAAATCTGAGGATTGAAGCTGGTGGACCCCAGTGAGAACTGCTTTAGCACTACTCTGACAGCTGGACCGGATCTGGTGGTCCATCTTTAATAACACCACTTAGTGGGCTGGCAAGGTCCAAATAATTAGTCATAAGCCTATGATAATAGTCTGCTAGCCAAGGAAGGGTCTCAACTCCTTTTTGGTTTTTGTTCACAGATAGGCCATAATTGTAGCAGCCTTATCATTTTGGGAAAATGACTGAGATACTGTATATTCACCCATCCCCATAGAATTGCATATGTTGCTGCCTTTCTTTATAAAGATCATTATATCATGTAAATAGGGTGTAGAATTCAGTGAAGAGGGACAAATTGGTATGAACCAAACAGTGTGAAGAAAGCCATTCCCCCTTGGGCTTTGGAGACAAGGGAATCTGCCAGTAGCCCTTAGTCAATTCCAGGGTCAAAAAAAAAAAACTGCACCCAGCCAATCCAGGAGCTCATCAGTAGGAAGCATGGGATAGCTATCATCTTGTCGAAGTCCACACAGAAACAGACAGCCTCATCCAGCTTGGGCATAAGCACAATGCGGCTGTTCCAATCACTGCATGACTTCTCTATTCTTCCCTTCTTTGGTATTTTTCCTAATTACTCCTGAACCAATTTCTTTTGTGCTCAGGCAATTGATATGGCTGGCTGCCCATAACTATGCCAAGGGAGTTTTAATGTGACCTTCTCTAAGTACTCTCTGGATTATCCACTGGTTTTATCCCAAATGTGTTTTGACCCTTGCATGCTGGACCATTTTGTGTTTGGGAATCAGTTGTGCCATTTTAATAAATTCTTCTTGAGCATGGAAGGAACACAACAGCCTCCTCAGTCGAGTACATTGTAGCTTTTAAACTATCCGTAAGTTCTGGCCTGTATTTTTTTTTCATTAATTCACTGGCATGTTCATGTTTTCCATTTTGTGATGTATGATGAAAGTATCTAAGGCTTAACACACCACATAACACACACTCTTGTCCTCATTAGATACTGAGTAAATGTGTTTTATACATTAAGCATACGCTCTTATCCAGAGCAATGTACAAAATACCTAGAGCAGCCCTGGGAGCAGTTGGGGGTTAAGTGTCATGCTCAAGGGCACTTCAGCCTGCTGGTCCAGGGAATCAAACTGGTGGCCTTTTGGTCCCAAAGCTGCTTCTCTAACCATTAAACTATGCATTTGTTGTTGCAATTCTTCCAAAATGCAGTGGTTTACATTTGGAAACAAATGATTTTGAGATGCACAATTTCACTTGCAGCACACAATTCTGGTAACCCTTCCATCCGTTATCTATACCACTTATCTTTTGGTGTTACGGGGAAAGCTGCAGCCAATAATCACTGTGCCACCCTATGCAGGTAACAATTTCATCCAAATTTATATTGAAATACAGTTTCTGGCGGGTACTATGATTGAGGAACCTTCTCATTTCTCAGCTGCCAAAAACAGAAAAATGTCAACTGTCTGGGACAAAATGATATTGAGCCCCTCAGGAAGACAGCAGGCAAATGCTGTACAGCATTAACTCACTATAGAGTTGGTGCTGTGAGTTTGATTGTGAATGTTCCCTTCAGGGGGTTTTAAGTAAGTGTCAGTTATTTGACTACATGTTGAATGTGAATTAAAAGAACCCCTAATATAAACATGATCCATGGTTTTGTAATGGAGATAAAGGTATCAAAATCATGCAGTGCATAGGTCCATGCATCTTTTAGTGACAAATATTCAGTATTTCTATGTTCTGATGAGATCAAGTACAGTACCAATCATTCAAATGATTCTCAGTCAGTATTAATAATACATATGATCTACATTTATGTTGGCTTGATAAAACCAGCTCTTCTTCTTCTTATAAGGGGCGGCACGGTGGTGTAGTGGTTAGCGCTGTTGCCTCACAGCAAAAAGGTCCGGGTTCGAGCCCCGTGGCCGGCGAGGGCCTTTCTGTGTGGAGTTTGCATGTTCTCCCCGTGTCCGTGTGGGTTTCCTCCGGGAGCTCCGGTTTCCCCCACAGTCCAAAGACATGCAGGTTAGGTTAACTGGTGACTCTAAATTGACCGTAGATATGAATGGTTGTCTGTGTCTATGTGTCAGCCTTGTGATGACCTGGCAACTTGTCCAGGGTGTACCCTGCCTTTCGCCCGCAGTCAGCTGGGATAGGCTCCAGTTTGCCTGCGACCCTGTAGAACAGGATAAAGCGGCTAGAGATAATGAGATTATTATTATTATTATATGACAGCCTATACCTTTATTTTTACAAAATGCAATTTACCAAACCTTATCCAACTCTTTCCAAATCTTTCCATCTCCTCCAACAATGAATTAAATTGTTTTTGATTCCACTGCATCATTCCTTTTGAAACAAGAACCCATCATTTAATTTTTGAACACTTTACTAATGTTATTTTATCCAACTATTCCATCTATTACATTATTCACTTATAGTGTACATTTGAACACAAGGTGGCCAACAAAGTCCTCCACTTACTGCGCTGCCATTGAAAACTTTGACAACATTTGATTATAACAACATACTCTTATGTAATTATTCTTCATTTAATTGTACAATGTAACATGAGATTGGGCAAAAACAATCATAACTCCTAAGAGTCATACTGTTAAGTACCAAAAGTAATGACATTATATGAGAGACATTATTAGTGATTATATAATAGCTATATGATGGGTTATAATAAATGACAGGCAAAGACCACATCACATATTGGCTCTGCTTCATAACATACATATAGTGAATTACCACTTGGGGGGAAAAAATGCATCCATTAAGCTACAATCCAATATACCAGTATGCCAAAACACATAATGTAATTCCTATAACTAGAGAGCAACAGACAATTTCAAAGTTTTTCATTTCTCTGCTACTACTCACAGAAAACAAGACATATTGACTTCCAGGGATGAAGAGAATAAAATGTATTTATCTAACCAATAAATTGATTTGTCAAGAGAATGAAAAAAAGAGTTTGAATTTCAACTGTAGTTTGATAGAAACTTCAAATACGGTGTGCTGGCACCATATCAGCTCCCTTGAGACCATTCAAGCTCCATTTTGACACGTAATAAGCCACAGTGAAGGGTTTTATATTCATGTTGGCTTGCCAAAGCTCTTAATCTTCTTCTAATTCTTCTTCTTGTTATTTTTATGAGTATTATGTTAGTACAACAGTGCAAATATACTATTAATTTTTCCTCTTCTTATTCTACTTGCAAAGAAGAGAATATTAATTTTTCACGACACAGCTTCTGACATAGAACCACAAAAACTTGGTACAGACATATATTCTATAAGAGTGTGGGCTTTATGGACAGATCTACACTGTGGTTTCCATGTAGCAGGTGTGCACGCACGCACGCACACACACACACACACAATTAGGACCAATCCTACAAATACCCTCACATAACTGATTTCTTGCATGCCCACAAAACTGCCCCCAAGCTAACCAATACTTCTCTCAAAGGAAATTTAGAAATCACTTCTTTCTTTCTTTCTTTCTTTCTTTCTTTCTTTCTTTCTTTCTTTCTTTCTTTCTTTTCTTTCCCAATTTTTTTTTTCTGATTTGGGGTTGTAATTGTGGCTGTGTGGTAAATTAGCTTTGGGCAGAATAGACTGCAGTAGATAGTCTATTCTGCCCAAAGCTAATTTCCCACACAGCCACTATTACAAAATGTTGGGATGGTATGGAACATGCAAATAAAAAAGGGGAAAAAAAGAAAGCAGTGATTTCAAAACTTGTATTGAATTGCAGACAGAATGAACCCAAGATATTTCATGTTGTTTTTTTCTGGTCAACTTCATTTCATTTATTAATATACATCCATTCCTGCATTTCAGGCCTGCAACACATGCCGCCCCCCCCCCCCCCCCCCCAAAAAAAAAATGGTGTGATGGGGACAATTTAGGGCTTGTAATGAGGTAAAACAATTAAATAATGATGTGATTTGAAATAGGTGATGTCAACAGGTGATTGTAATCATGATTTGGTCTAGTCTTTGAGGAGCAAAGATGGGCTGAGGATCTCCAGTTTCTCAACAAATGCATGAAAAAATTATTGAAATGTTTAAAAACAATGTTCCTCAAAGAAAGATAGGAAGGGATTTGGATATTTCACTATGTATGGTGCATAATGTCATTAAATAATTCAAGGAATCTGGAGGAATTTTGGTGTGTAAAAGGCAAGGGCACAAGACAAAGCTAAACATCCATGATCTCCAATCCCTCAGACAGCATTGCATCAAGAACCATCATTCATCTCAAACTGACGTAACCACATGGGCTTGGGATTACTTTGGCAAACCTTTGTCAAGCACTACAATACAGGGTTACATCCCCAAATGCCAGTTAAAACTTTACTGTGCAAAAAGAGAGCCTTATGTTAACTGTGTCCAAAAACACTGTCGGCTTCTCTGGGCTCTGAGGCCTCTGGGATGGAAGCATGGCAACATGTATTGTTGTCAGATGAATCAGTATTCCAGGTCTATTTGGAAGAAATGTATACCTTGTTCTCTGGACCAAAGACAAAAAGGATAATCTAGACTGTTACCAGCAATAAGTCCAGAAGCCAGGGTCTGTCATGGTATGGGTGTGTCAGTGCCCTTGGCAAAGGTAACTTACACTTCTGTGATGGAGCATTAATGCATAAAAATGATATCTTTTCTCAGGATATTTCAACATGACAATCCAAAACCACATCCTGCACATATTCCAAAGGCATGGCTGTGGAAGAAGAGTGTGTCTGTCCCCTCTGTCCCCAATAGAGAATGTGTGGTGAATTTTGAAATAAAAATATGACAATGACAACCCCATACTGTCATACACCTTAAGACCTGTTTGCAGAAAGAATGGGACAAAATAACACCCAAAATGTTTAGTCCCTAAACATCTTTTAAGTGTTGTGAGAAGGAATGGATACGTTATAAAGTGGTAAATACTTTACTGTCCCACCTATTTTAAATATGTTGCAAGAATCATAATTGAAATATGTTTATTTTGAGAAAAAAAATAATGAGGTAAAAAAATCAAATAATATGTTATATTGTGTTGAGTGCAAGACAGTTAAAAGATGATTTACAAATCAGTGTTTTCAGTTTTAATTTCAATTGCAACATACCATCCCAACTTTTTCTGATTTGCATTTGTATTTGCCCCAGCTCCTCAATTTCTCCCCCGCCATTTCCCTCTGCACCTACCAATACCCTCCACAGCTAATTGCCCCATACCCATAATTCCCTCCTATACTGTCAGAAATAGGGGTACAGTAGGAGTCCAGTTCTGTCCTTCAAGGTACAGTCTACACTAATGTACTCCCTAGGGCTTATTATTGGATCTCAAGGTAAATATGTGTACCTTTTGTAGGGCCCAAATGGTACATATATGTTCCCAAACAATATATAAACAGGACAAATAAGTACCTTTGAGGGTACTACCTCAGTGGCAAGTTGTTGTACCCCTAAAGGTACCATAATGTACTTTATTTTCTGAGAGTGTACAGTTGCTAATAGAAAAAAAGCAGCTTGTCATGTTACTGAGCAACACATTTCATGAAAATGCATTTTTTTAAAAATATTAATCTTTCAGAAGATTTATGAATTTAAAATCAGTCACATGTCTATGACACTACCTGGAGAAACACTAAGGAACTTAAATGTTATGTGAATGGTACCTACATTGGACCTTTATGACACATTCATAAGCAATGCATAAATATTTCACAAAGCAAAGCGGAGGATTTCTGCATAGCTTGTCAAAACCTGTGAAACAACTGTGAATGGCTTTCAGGAGAGAAGATGCAGATTCATTGTTAAAAGAAGATAGTACCACTTTTCTTTATTAGCTGACCAACCTGCTTATTACAGTGTGATGTGTGTGTGCACTGTAAAAAATGATTTGTTGTTTTAACTTAAAAAAGTTAGTGCAAGGGTTGCCTTAAGGGCTGCCTTAAAAATTTGAGTTCACTGAAATTAATATAGTAAGTTCACAACAATTTAACTTACTATGTGAATTCCAGTGAACTCAAAATTTTAAGGCAGCCCTTGCACTAATTTTAAGTTAAAACAACAAATATTTTTTTTTACAGTGTGAGTGTTTTTTGTTATTTGTTTGACCTGCTACAAACATAATACCCCCCCCCTTCTTAAAATCAAACATAGATCATACAGTAAATGTCTATCATAAAAGAAAACATTAGGCTATAACAGTCAGTGAGCATGGTTGAGAGGCTCTAACTGGACCAAATACATTTTTCTTTAGGTTCAGGTGCTGAGGACTCAGACTGATGTACATGAGTCAGTGAAATGATGGCTCTGCAAGACTGTTGAACTGTGGGTATAAGGGAATATTATTAAATCCCCAAATCCCATGCTGTGACAAAGTTCTGAACTGCTTGCTAGTGAATTGCTATGCTATGTTAGTGAAAAACTTGTATGGGACCCCATAGACAGAAAAAATGCTGTTTGAGCTTTGCGATGGTGATAGTGAGGGTAGGTAGGTGATCACTTTCATATCAGCCAGAAAATGAATCCATCTGGACTAGATGTTCTTTTCTCTGCCACTCAAAAAAGTGTTGGCTGCCACAAAAGCCCATGAGTGATCTGGAATGTCATTGAGATGCAAGGATTCTTTCATTTCAGCTCATCTCTCATGGAGATCATGGGGCATACTTTTATCAGATTCAGGACAGCTGGTCATGATAGATGTTCAGCCAAAGTGATATGTATGCATTCTTTGACCTGTTGGGAGCATCCGTCCATCCATTATCTGTAGCCGCTTATCCTGTGTACGGTCACAGGCAAGCTGGAGCCTATCCCAGCTGACTATAGGCGAGAGGCTGGGTACACCCTGGACAAGTCACCAGGTTATCGCAGGGCTGACACATAGAGACAAACAGCTATTCACACCTACGGTCAATTTAGAGCCACCAGTTAGCCTAACCTGCATGTCTTTGGACTGTGGGGGAAACCAGGGCACCCAGAGGAAATCCATGCAGACACAGGGAGAATATGCAAACTCCACACCGAAAGGCCCTCGTCGGCCACTGGGCTCAAACCCAGGACCTTCTTGCTGTGAGGCAACAGTGCTAACCACTACACCACCATGCCACCCCCGTTGGGAAGACAGCACTTTTGTTTTGTCATGACATCATATTCAGTCATGAATGTTCAGTGGAGAGCAGATAATTTAATCAGGCCAAGACAAGTGCCAGAAACTTTTTCCAATTTGAGAGTCAGTCATTATTTCAGAGGCAAATGCTCCAGGCTTACAGACTGTATCTAGCCCATGTTGTGATGCATTAGTCAACAACTCAACAGGTTGGTGAACACTGAAGCCTGAAGCAGTGGTGGACTTGTTAGAAGTTTTTTAATCTTGTTGAATGTGGCAATATGATGTCCTTCCCATGACCACTGTGTGTCATTCTGGAGAAGCTGGTGCAATGGACCAGTCACATCACTGTAGCTTGGGATGGACTTGGACAGATAGTTTGCCATTCCCAGGAACCTCTGAAAAACCTGAACATCATGAGGTGGCAGTATGAGAAGCACAGCCTCTATCTGGGCATGTTGGGTTTGATGCCTTCGTCAGTGAGATGACCTATATGATACCTGTGAGACCCTGAAATGGCATTTGTTAGGGTTAAGCTTGAGACCCACAACTCTTACTCTGTCCATGACTTGACGGAGACACTAATCATGTTCATGTAGGGTGTAGCCCCAGATGAGCTCATTTTCAACTTCTGTCTCACAGGGAAACCTCGCAAAGAGCTGTTCCATGCACCTCTGGAGCAGCTCACTCCCTGTTGAAATATATTTAAGCTTTGGGAATGTCAGAGATGTGAATATCAGAACCTGTTCTACTGTTCTTATTGGGTAATGAGGCCTGAGGAGGGCTTTGTTAAGAAGGAATGGGTTGACAGCTGGACTGTCTCATAATTTTTTGTGCAGCGAACATAGCTAAGACCAATTCAGTGGCCTGTTGTACAGGGGCAAAAACACCTAGCTATGTCATGTGCTCCAGCTCTTTGGTGACTTTTTCCTTTATTGCAATTTCCACCCATCGTGGAGCATAAATACTTGGCTGCACTGACTTATCCAAATTCCTATGGTAAACAACAGGACATTTGCCTATGGTGTTGCAGTGAAACATCCTTGTATGCAGAGAGTTCTGGAACATCATCATATATTGCATAGACATGAACTCCAAGATAGACAAGGCTGAGATTGACACTATTTGTGAGTCCCAGAAATTGCTCGACATTCTGATTTATAACATGAAATCGACACTTTCCAGATAGAAAGTCTAGATCTACAGTATATCCCTAACAGTCTTAATTTCCTTGATTTGGGGCTTCTGAGTGGCATAATATAAGTGTTTACCCTATTGTTAGAGATTACAAGTTTGAATTCCAGCAATGCTATAGCCATCCATTGCTGGGAGCCAAGGAAACAAAATTGGCTGTGCCATCTGGTTGGGAGGGATATCTGGTTGCCATCTGGTTGACTTTTGTTGAGGACTTTCTCTCTCCTCAGGGTCAATCATGGTAACATACAATCATGGGCATCTGTGAGCTCATTTCTCTGTTTACATAGTGCTCAGCCTCTTGCCTATTACATAGCTTGGGTTACAGTGGGGGGGTTGGTCCCCTGGTAACTGCAAGAGTTTGACTTCCTACTTGTATCTGTATTGCGGTGCCTCGCCAGATGGCAGTAGGTACCATTTTTATGAGGGTCTTTGGTATGACACAACCACAAGTAGAACTCGCGATCTCCTGGTTGAGAGATGAACATGCTAACCACTAGGCCAACCCACAGAAATGGAGATTGGTGCTGCCCAATGCGCCTTGTGGCATGGGAAGGACTTTGACTTTTGTGAGCTCATTGAAGGTTACTGTTTTAGAGAAGTCATTCTGAACCCTTTGGTCATTTTATCCCAGTATTTTTACCTTGACTTGATGGCCACTATGAGTAGCAATCAAATTTGTGAAGATTTCCCTTCATTCTGAAGCCATGTCAACACATACATAATAGAGAACATCAGTGGATTGTGGAGTTTCTGCTGTTTCTACCTCATTAATTCTGTGCATGTATCCCCTTTTGCAAGAAGTCTGTGAGAGTTGGCACTGACCTGGTCTGGCTAGGCTGTGTGGCTGACCTGCAGCATCTGGAGAAATTACTTCTTTTGCCACAGGCATTGCAGTGCTTGGTAAAAACAGGGAATTGATGGGTGGTGCCCACTGCATTAAAAACATTCTGGGAACTTGAGAGAGAATATGTCCACTTCTTTTTGCTTTGTTGTTTCATGCAACTTGCGAATGCTAACAGCTGATTTCATAGTGAGATTGAATATCCAAGTTTCTGCACTATTTCTAGGTTCCTATTTAAATGGAAGCAAACTTTTTATATTTTCCATGTTAACTGTACAAAAAGTTCAACTTTGTACAAAAGGTCAGATTTTTTATGGGTTTAGATGAAATGGATTTGATCTAAAATGGATTCTAAAGTTTTTCATACACTTGTGGATCACATGCCAGCTTAAGTGCACACTGCTTTTAAAAGGCATACAGTACCAAATACTAAGAAACTAATTAAATTAAATGTACCGGTATATATTTTAGGGCGGCACGGTGGTGTAGTGGTTAGCGCTGTCGCCTCACAGCAAGAAGGTCCGGGTTCGAGCCCCGTGGCCGGCGAGGGCCTTTCTGTGCGGAGTTTGCATGTTCTCCCTGTGTCCGCGTGGGTTTCCTCCGGGTGCTCTGGTTTCCCCCACAGTCCAAAGACATGCAGGTTAGGTTAACTGGTGACTCTAAATTGACCGTAGGTGTGAATGTGAGTGTGAATGGTTGTCTGTGTCTATGTGTCAGCCCTGTGATGACCTGGCGACTTGTCCAGGGTGTACCCCGCCTTTCGCCCGTAGTCAGCTGGGATAGGCTCCAGCTTGCCTGCGACCCTGTAGAACAGGATAAAGCGGCTAGAGATAATGAGATGAGTATATATTTTAGAGATTCTATTTATCATTCAAGTTGTTGTCATCCATCCATCCATTATCTACACCACTTATCCATCAGGGTCACAAGGGAAGTTGAATCCAATTCCACTTGGTCAGGTCACCAATCTGTTGCAGGACTAACAAGGCCAAGTTTTTTTTTTTTATTTATTTGTGATTTCAACCATATACGGTACAGTTGGTACAGTACACAGTTAAAACAAAATGTTTCTCCAGGACCATGGTGCTACATTAAACATCACCGGACTACAATCTACAATACAACATAAAGTGCAAGAGTGCAATAGGGTGCAACACTGCAGCCAATACATGACACAATAGACAGACAATAAACAGATTATAAATGACAAACAACATAAAGTGCAGACACAAACAACATACAACGTAACATGCAGAGGTGAGTGTGCATATTGAGGTAGTATATGAAAAGGGAATAAATAAGTGTAAACCTTGTGTGTGAGAGACATTGTAAACATTTTAAGGCAATAGTGCATTATCGTCCACTGTGCAAAGACTGCAGTGTGAGTGGTGTGTTCAATAGTCTGTGAGAATCAGTTCAGTCCCTCAGAGTTGAGGAGTCTGATGGCATGAGGAATTGAGGTAGTACATGAAAAAGGGAATAAAGAAATGTAAAACCTTGTGTGTGTGTGTGTGTGTGTGTGTGTGTGTGTGTGTGTGTGTGTGTGTGAGTGAGAGAGACACATTGTAAACATTGTAAGTAATAGTGCATTATTGTCCACTGTGCAAAGACTGCAGTGTGAGTGGTGTGTTCAACAGTCCGTGAGAATCAGTCCAGTCCTCAGAGCTGAGGAATCTGATGGCATGTGGGAAGAAACTATTACAGAGCCTGGCTGTGAAGGCCCGAATGCTTTGGTACCTTTTTCCAGATGGAAGGAGGGTGAAGAGATTGTGTGAGGGGCCTGTGGGGTCAGCCAAGATGCTGGTGGCTTTCCAGATGCAACATGTGATGTAAATGTCCATGATGGAGGGAAGAAAGACTCCAATGATCTTCTCAGCTGTCCTCACTATATGCTGAAGGGTCTTGCGATCTGAGATGGTGTAATTCCCAAACCAGACCATGATGCAGCTGCTCAGAATCCTCTCAATAGTACCTCTATAGAATATTGTGAGGATGGGTGATGGGAGATGGATTTTCCTCAGCCTCCATAGGAAGGAGAGGCACTGCTGGGCTTTCTTGACTATGGAGCTGGTGTTGAGGGACCAGGTGAAGTTTTCCGCCAGATGAACACTAAGGAATTTGGTGTTCTTGATGTTCTCCATGAGTGAGCCATCTATGTACAGTGGAGAGTGGTCACTCTGTGTTCTTCTGAAGTCAACAACCATCTCTTTTGTTTTGTCCACGTTCAGAGACAGGTTGTTGACTCTGCACCAGTCTGATAGCCATTGCACCTCCTCTCTGTATGCTGACTCGTAGTTTTTACTGATGAGACCCACCACAGTTGTGCCATCAGCAAACTTGATGATGTGATTCAAACTGTGAGTTGTTGCACAGTCATGAGTCAGCAGAGTGAACAGCAGTGGACTGAGCACACAGCCCTGGGGGGTCCCAGTGCTCAGTATGGTGGTGCTGGAAGTTCTGCTCCCAATCTGGACTGACTAAGGTCTCTCAGTCAGGAACTCCAGGATCCAGTTGCAGAGGAAGGTGTTCAGGCCCAGCAGGTTCAGCTTTTCAATTAGCTGCTGAGGGATGATTGTGCCGAATGCTGAGTTGAAGTCTATGAAAAGCATTTGAACATATGTGTCCTTGTCCAGGTGGCTAAGTGCCAGATGAAGGGTGGTAGCTATGGCATCATCTGTGGACCGGTTATGGCGATACAGGAACTGCAGGGGGTCCAGAGAGGGAGGCAGCAGGGTCTTTATGTGCCTCATGATGGGCCTCTTGAAGCACTTCATAATGATGGGTGTGAGTGCAATGGGACGGTAGTCATTGAGGCAGGATACTGAAGATTTCTTCAGCATGGGGACGATGGTAGTGATCTTGAAGTATTTAGGAACAATGGCATTGCTCAGGGAGATGTTGAAGAGGTCAGTGAGAACATCTGCCAACTGGTCTGCACATCCTCTGAGCACTTTACTTGGGATGTTGTCTGATCCAGCAGCCTTCTGTGGGTTGACTCTGCAGAGTTTTTCCCAACATCGGCTGTGGTCAGACACAGCATCTGGTCATGGGGAGGACGGATGGTCTTCCTCGCTGCCATGCTCTTCTGTGCCTCAAACCATGCATAGAAGCTGTTCAGTGAATCTGGAACGGAGGCATCATTGTCACAGGTAGGCATTGTTGTCCTGTAGTTCACGATGTCCTGGATGCCCTGCCACATGCACCATGTCTTGCTGCTGTCCTGGAAGTAGCTGTGGATTCTCTGAGCATGTGCATGCTTTGCTGTTCTGATGGCCTGAGACAGTTTGGTCCTTGCTTTTAGGGCTGCTCTGTCAACTGCTCTGAAGGCAGCATCTCAGGTCCTCAGTTGTGCACGCACCTCTGCAGTCATCCACGGCTTCTAGTTGAGGCGAGTGGTGATGGTCTTAGAGACAGTAACATCATCAATGCACTTGTTGATGTAGCTGGTCACTGCTGCTTTGTGCTCCTGTAAGTTAGTGTAGTCACCATTGGTTTCAGCCTCCCTAAACATGTCCCAGTCAGTTCTCTCAAAACAGTCCTGGACAGCAGAGATGGCTCCTTCTGGCCAGGTTTTCACCTGCCTTAGAACCAGTTTGAAGCGTCTAATGAGCGGTCTGTATGCTGGAATTAGCATAACAGAGATGTGGTCTGAGTAGCCAAAGTAGGAGCAGGGATCCGCTTGGTACGCGCCAGGAATGTTTGTGCAAACAAGATCCAGCATGTTCACCCCTCTCATTGCAAAGTCCACATACTAATGAAATTTAGGGAGTACCGACCTGAGATTTGCTTGGTTGAAATCTCCAGTAACAATAAATAGTCCATCTGGGTGTGCATTCTGCAGCTCACTGATAGCAGCATACAGTACACAGAGCATTTCCTTAGCATTAGTGCCAGGGGGAACGTAGACTCTGGTTGTGAATTCCCGTGGTAAATAAAATGGTCTACATTTAACAGGCACAAACTCCACTAGCGATGAGCAATAATCAGAGACTAGCACTGAATTCCTGCATCATTCTGTGTTGATGTAAATACACAAGCTACCTCCATGAGTCTTACCACACAGAGCTGCATTTCTGTCGGCTTGGAATGAAGCTAGCCCATCCAACTGAATGGTGATGTCCAGAACTTGGTTGCTGAGCCACGTCTCCATGAAAACAAGGATGCAGCAGTTTCTAAATTTCACGCTGGGTAGTCCACTGGAGTCAGATATAGTCTAGTTTATTTTCCAGGGAGCAGACATTGGAGAGGAGAATGGATGGGAGAGACGGCCAGCTGGGGTTAGCTGTTAGCCTAGCATGGACACCACCATGCTTGCTGCATTTCTGCCAACTCACACACCACTTTTGATGACTCCTCCCCATATCACCGGCCTCAGGTGAGGCAGAGGACTAGAGGTCTGTTCCTTGCAGCAGACCAAGGTTGTATCGCTTCTCCAGGAGATCATCTTTTATGTTTTCTACATGGTATCTGTATTGAAGGAGTGTCTGACAATGGTAGACATGAACACCAGTTGATCTGATGTCCATATACTGTACAGGGTCAAGCAAAAGAACAAAATGACACAAAAAGCACCATTTTGGATCTGGAGAGGCAGCTGCACACTACCGCCGCACTACCATCTTGGAAACACAGAGACACAAAGACAAACAATTGGTTTAGAGTAGTCAGTTGACCTAATCCACATGTCTTTGGACTGTGGGAGGAAACCGGAGCACTCTGAGGAAACCCATTCAGGCACGAGGAGAAAATCCAAACTCCAGACAGAAAGGCCCAAGTCAGCTATGAGGTTTGAACCCAGAACCTTCTTGCTGTGCCTCACTGTGCTACCCAAGATAATGTTAATAATATAATTTGTAATGAAAACTATTAAATTCAAAAATAATGTAAACTAGAAACATTTACCTAGTCCTCGCAGACATTTGGACCCACTGTATCTGATCAAAATACTTTAAGATGTTGGGGTCCTCTTTGGCCGAATCCCATTTCACCCCTTGGACCAACCCCTTGGCCCTTCCCCTCCATTTTGCGCGTTCACGTGAAGGGGTAGGGGTATCCCAATCCCAGTTAACGCGGAGGGGTAGGGGAAGGGGTAGGGCTTCTGTACCCCTCCAAACGGAGATTTTCCTGGAGCTGACTCCGAACGAAGGGGTTTGAGTGATTTCCCACAATGCCATGCGGATTTCAGCGAGATTTCATGCGGATTTCAGAAAGATGGCGGTTCCCGTGGCGAAAGATTGTCATAAATGTATTTTCTCCATTATTTACGTGTTTTAAGTTGTTATCCAGAGGAAACACGCCGCTTGATTCGCTTTCGAGCTGAGAATGAGCAGCGATTTCTGAAATCCAAGCTGCTGCTAAAAAGCTTTGGGAGTGAGTATTGTTTTCGGTTGCTTTACTGCGTACGTTTTGTTCTGTTATTCTCGCTTTTATTGTTTACATGAATGTTCTGACACCTCATTCTGTCGGATGTGGTGCACGAAGCACCAAAGATATCCCATTCAGTGGTGTTAGTTAACAAATCACACCCTGCCAGCAGAGATTTCTGGTTCTGGCTCTGACTGTAGCGGCTGGTCGCAGCCAATGACGCATTTGGTCGCGTTTTGCTAACGTAAACGCTGATGGAGGTACGCGATGACGTATGCGATCGTTGAAGGGCTATCCCAATACGTAAGGGTTGAATTTCAAGCCCTATCCCTTGTAGCTCAGTTTCAAGGGGAAGGGCCAAGGGGAAGGTGGAGGGGAAGGGGGAGGGGTAGGGGTAGAAATTAGAATTGGGATTGGGCCTTTGTCTCAATCCTCAGCAAAAGTTAAAATGTTGAATTTGTTTAGGGCACCAGAGCCCACAAGCTTCAGTAGAATGCCAGTTGTTGGCAATGTTTATATTGAAAACAAGTGGTTCACTGTACTAAAGTGCCATGATCCTCAAGCTTCTCACATCATGTAGAGAAGATGCAGATGCCTTGTTAGTAGAAGACAGTACTGCTTTTCTTCACTAGCTGACCAAACTGCTTCTTACACAATGCTGTGTGTTTCTCTGTTCTTTGTTCAACTTGCTACAAACACTCACAACCACATAAGTCAAACATTACATTCGACAAAGAAAAAAAGTTTATATGAAGTATATTGCTTTATCTTCACATGAATCCTTGTGGGCCAATTTTATGAGACTGTTCTTTACCTGCCATCTCCTTCTTATAGCATTGTATTGAACGGTTTACAACTTAAGTGCTGGTGGTCAATTTGAATTCAAAACTATTATCTGGCATCTTTCCAATAAAAAATTAGTTATCAGACCCATTTATCAGCCAACAATTTTAATGTCTTCAAAATAAAGTGCAAATCAAATTTGTATTAATCCAATTAGCATCAATCTCAATCAGTCAAACCATAATGACAATTCAAGGTTGTTCTCTCTGTAAAGAATAAGTCAGAAAAAAAACCCTCTAATTTTACCTTATGAGCTAATATAAGCCTTTCACAAAATCTTGAGCATTGCTTTAAAAAAAGTTTGCCCAGGTCTTATGAAAGGCCCTCGCATTCATGTAGAGTAACCAAGTTTTTCTTTCCACTTTTAAATCAGTGGTACACAATAAGCATAATGGCCAATTTCTATAGCAAACTGAAATGTATTATACAGTGTCTAAGAAAGTATAATGCCCCAATGTACACACATTTATGACAATTGCATGTCTTACTGAATTGCCTAGCTTTCAAATCAATGGTCTATTGTTGAAATTCATGTCAAAATGAGTGGGTGTGGGTGTGTGCATATGTAATTGCTTCATTTTGCTGACACACATTTTATATAATATATATAGTGATATCACGAGAGGTTGACTGGCTCTCAGTGGGACCCTTCAATTAGTGCAAGGACACAAAGGTTAGAATAAATCAAGATTTTTAATGTTATGCCAGGAGATTAAACAGAAAAGGTATCTCAAAGTCCAATGTTCAAACAAGGATGGATTCCCAAAAGTCAAACTCAAACAATGTCTCTGGCTTTAGAATAACAAAATTATAGGCAGGTTTCCTTCAGTCCAATATCCTTTTCACAGAACAAACAGTATCTTCTGCCTTACTTTGAGTCCAGTCAACAATCTCTGTAGTCTTTGGCCCGGTGGCCATCCAGTAGCAGGCGTTCATAACACAGGTAAGTATTTCAGTGCCAAATCCCTCCAGTAAGAATTCCAGATAAGAATTTCAATGACTACTCCGCCCAGCAGGATCCACTCAGCAAAGAGAGTCCATGAACCTCTCTCCTCCACATTCACACTGAGAGTTTTGAGCTCTCACAAAGCCCTCTTGCTCATTAGGCCCTCATTGGCCACAGGTGTATTGCCGTGTTGTGTGCTGAGGGGTGAAGTTCCTAACTCCACCACTAGATGGAGTTATAGCTGCCAGTGGTTGGAGCCATCTGCGTGGAATATAGCGCCCCTCCAAGACGCAGCCTCTTGGGATGTCACACATCCCCCCCTCGAGACCGATGTCCTCGTCAGGCTGAAGGTCAAGAAGAGGGCATCTCGCCGGGACAGGGCGTCCGCATTGTCATGGCGCCTGCCAGCAACAGAGAAGTTAAACGCTTGTAAGCTTAAAAAACATCTGGTAACCCTATTGTTTGTCTCCTCGTTCTTGGCCATCCACTGCAGAGGGACGTGGTCAGAGATCACTGTGAAACGCCGGCCCAGGATGTAATATCGTAGGGATTCCAGGGCCCAGGTAATAGCAAGACACTCCTTTTCAACTGTTGAATAGTTCTTCTCTCTTGGGAGTAGTTTTCTGCTTAGGTATAGGATGGGATGTTCCTCACCTTCATGTACTTGAGCGAGTACAGCCCCCAGCCCCACCTCTGAAGCATCTGTCTGAACCACGAACTCCCTCTTGAAGTCTGGTGCCACCAGAACCGGACTGGAACAGAGGGCCTGCTTCAGGTTGATGAAGGCTGCCTCCGCCGCGGGATTCCACTTCACCATTCTTGAGTGCCGTTTGGTTGTCAGATCTGTCAGGGGTGCAGCAATGGAGGCAAAATTGGCAATAAAACGCCGGTAGTAGCCGGCTAGGCCCAAAAACGACCTCACCTGCTTCTTTGTGAGGGGTTGCGGCCAGTCCTGTATGGCCTGCAGCTTCGCTTCCTGTGGCTTGACCAGTCCCCGGCCAACGGTGTACCCCAGGTAATTGGTTTCACTGAAGGCCAGCCTGCATTTCTTCGGGTTTGCCGTCAGACCTGCATCTCTGAGGGAATCAAGCACAGCTTGTACACGGGGTAAATGACTGTCCCAATCCAGACTTTGAATGACAACATCATCTAAAAATGCAGCTGCATACCTCTTGTGGGGAGCATTAAGCGCTGGAATGTGGCCGGCGCTCCATGCAGACCAAATGGAAGCTGTGTGTATTGGTAGAGACCTTCTGGTGTGGCAAAGGCCATCTTCTCCTTTGATGCTGGGGTCAGGGGCACCTGCCAGTAGCCTATGGTAAGGTCCACAGTGGTGAGGAACCGGGCATGTCCTAAGGAGTCGACTAAGTCATCGACACGGGGCATAGGGTATGAATCAAACTCTGACACTTCATTCAATTTGCGATAATCATTGCAGAATCTCACCGACCCGTCTGGTTTGGGAACCAGGACGATGGGGCTTGCCCAGGCACTTTTGGACTCTTCGATGACTCCCAGCTCTAGCATCTTTCTCACCTCCTCCTGGATAGCCACCTTGCGAGCCTCCGGCACACGATAGGGACTCTGGGTCACCGTTCAGCCAGGGACGGTGCGGATCTCGTGTTAAACCACCTCTGTGTGCCTGGGGAGTGAGGAGAAGACGTCTCGGTTGCGGTCAACCAGCTCTAGGGTCATCTACCGCTGATGTGGGGATAGGCCTGGCCCCACCTGAACCTCCTCTCTGGCAGGTTCTTTGGACTCTGTCGGGGGCAAACAGCTGAACAACGCCTCCCTGGCGTGCCATTTTTTCAAGAGGTTAACGTGATATATCTGCTCAGGTTTTCTTTTATCGGGCTGTCTCACCTTATATTTCACCTCTCCTACCCGCTTGATGACCTCATACGGTCCTTGCCAGGTTGCCAGGAACTTACATTCCATGGTCGGCACCAGGACCAGCACTCTGTCCCCCAGCTTAAACTCTCTTGGCTGGGCAGGCCGGTTGTAGGAGGCCTGCTGTTGCCATTGAGCAGTCTCTATGTGTTCATGCACTATCGGGTAGATGGCCCTCATTCTCTCCTTCATGGCCCCGACATGCTTGATCAGGGTCCGCTGTCTGCAGGGTTGCTCCTCCCAAGCCTCCTTGGCAATGTCCAGCAGCCCTCTGGGTCTGTAAGAAAGCAAAAGTTCAAAAGGCGAAAAGCCAGTAGAAGATTGGGGTACCTCTCTCACTGCAAACAGCAGGTATGGCAGCAGCTGGTCCCAGTTCCGCCCATCCTCTTCAACCGCTTTCCTCAACATTGACTTCAGAGTCCTGTTAAAACTTTCGACCAATCCATCGGTCTGGGGGTGGTAGACAGATGTTCGCAACTGTTTGATCTTCAACAGGGCACACAGTCCTTTCATCACCCTGGACATGAATGGGCTGCCTTGGTCCATCAATATCTCCTTTGGAATTCCTAGATTGGTGGAGAGGAGGAACAGCTCCTTGGCCATTTGTTTGGAGGTCACCTTCCTCAGGGGGATGGCCTCAGGGTACCGAGTCGCATAGTCCAAGATGACTAGGATGTACTGATGCCCCCTGGAGCTTTTTGGCAAAGGACCAACTATATCCAGTCCAATCCTCTCAAAAGGAGTTTCGATAATTGGTAAGGGGATGAGCGGGTTACGGTATGGGGGCTTAGGCACCACCTTCTGGCATTCTGGGCAACTACGACAGTAATTCTCTGTTTCCTTGTGCACTCCAGGCCAGAAGAAATGCTGCAAGATCCTCTCTTTTGTCTTCTCTACACCTAGGTGGGCCCCCAGTGGATGTGTGTGTGCCAGATTGAGCACAGTCACCCGGTGGGGCTGTGGTACAAGGCGCTGTTCATGCACTTTGTCATTTTTCTTCACCACCTGATACAGTAGGCCACGCATAATTGTGAAATGGGGGTATGTAGGGCTTGCTCTACCCCCTAACAGTACACCCTCTAGCACCTGCACATTTCTTAAGGCATTTGCAAGCATGGGATCCTGCAACTGGGCAGTACCATATTGGCTTGTGAGAGGGGGAAGCTCCTCGATGCCTGGGGCGTCTTCCTTGTTGGAGTTCGGAGAGCTTTCCGGGGCCACATTCTCTTCTCCAGTGTCCAGGCCAGTCTCTGTGTCGGCCTAGGTGCCTGTCATCCCTGCGAGGGCAAACACGGGGATGAGTGGTTGTGCGGGTTGCACTTGTATGTTTGCAGGACGAGTCTTACCCCTCTGACTGTGGGGTACCCAGGCTGGCCTCTGCTGGGTCTCTCTCCACAGCAGGTGGAAGGCTGGGCAATCTCGCCCAATCAGAACAGGAACAGGGAGGGAATCAACCACTCCCACCCTCATGTGTATAGTCCCCCTGGTGGTGGTCACTTTTAGTTCAGTGGTGGGGTACTCTTTGGTGTCTCCATGAACTCAGGAAACTGGGAGAACTTTGTCAGTGGTCAGACACGATGGATCCACGAGGTCCTTATGCACCAAGGTGACCCGTCTACCCGACTCTAACAATGCTTCGACATCATGGCAATTCACCGTCACTGGGCAGGTGGGGGTCGATCTGGAGGCCCGTCTGCAGCCCCGACGAGAGCCCCAACAGCTGGGCGGATGGTGAGCTGGAGGACCCTGCGGTGGGCATAGGCTCGTCCACCGGTTTCCCACACTGCCAAGACATGTGTCCCCTGCCCCCACACCGGAAGCATTGTCGGGTGTCACCATCACGGGGAATTCTAACCGGACCCAGCTGGCTTCTGGCTCCCCCTGGAGCATAGCCAGGTCCTGCTGTGGCTGGGCTGGACCCCTTGGGGTTTTTGGGGCAGCCTCCCCCTGTCGGCAGCGGAGGCGCAGTCCTGGGGTCCTTCCTGGAAGCACGGAGCATTTCTGTTGTGGCCTGGTACTTTTCCACAGCTTCAACAGTCAGTTCAGCTGTGGTTAGGGCTTGTTGGCTGATGAAGCTCTTCACCTCATATGGCAGGGCTCAAATGTAGTGATCCATGACCATGGCTTCCACTACTGCAGCTGCTGTGGTTTTTTCAGGTTCCAGCCATCTCCTTGCAATTCTGGAAAGTACGTGTATCTGCGCACAGGGAGCCTGGTCTGCTTGAAAGGTCCAGCTGTGGAAGCGTTGAGACATACCAAACTTGGTGAGCCAATGTCTGCTGAGGATCTCAGTCTTCAGAGCATCATAGTTCGTAGTCTTGTCAGGGGGTAGGTCTCGGACAGCATTCAACGATTCTCCCATTAAGAATGGGGCTAACAGTCCAACCCACTGTGCCTTGGGCCATCCTTCCCTAGTGGCCATGGCTTCAAAGGTGTGCAAGTATGCCTCAACATCATCTGTGGCCCCCATTTTGGAGATAAAGTTACTTGCCTTTATTGGGCCAACACTCCGAACAGCCATCCTCTTCTGTAGCTGCAACTCCTCTGCCTTCAGTTGGTTGGCTTTCCTTTGTTCCTCCAGGAGGGCCTCGCCTGAATTTGGGCTTGCTGGCCTGCAACAAGGGCCTTCAAAATTTCCTCCATCTTGTTATGGGGAGGGGCTATGGCTAACTGTGAGAACTGAGTAATCGAATGTTCAGTGTCCTCCTTGTACCTGCACTATTATTGATGATTGAAGTGCCCACATTATCCACCATATGTGATATCGCGAGAGGTTGACTGGCTCTCAGCGGGACCCTTCAATTAGTGCAAGGACACAAAGGTTAGTATAAATCAAGATTTTTAATGTTATGCCAGGAGATTAAACAGAAAAGGTATCTCAAAGTCCAGTGTTCAAACGAGGATGGATTCCCAAAAGTCAAACTCAAACAATGTCTCTGGCTTTAGAATAACAAAATTATAGGCAGGTTTCCTTCAGTCCAATATCCTTTTCACAGAACAAACAGAATCTTCTGCCTTACTTTGAGTCCAGTCAACAATCCCTGTAGTCTTCGGCCCGGTGGCTGTCCGGTAGCAGGTGTTCGTAACACAGGTAAGTATTTCAGTGCCAAATCCCTCCAGTAAGAATTCCAGATAAGAATTTCAATGACTACTCTGCCCAGCAGGATCCACTCAGCAAAGAGAGTCCATGAACCTCTCTCCTCCACATTCACACTGAGAGTTTTGAGCTCTCACAAAGCCCTCTTGCTCATTAGGCCCTCATTGGCCACAGGTGTGTTGCCGTGTTGTGTGCTGAGGGGTGAAGTTCCTAACTCCACCACCAGATGGAGTTATAGCTGCCAGTGGTTGGAGCCATCTGCGTGGAATATAGCGCCCCTCCAAGACGCAGCCTCTCGGGATGTCACAATATATATATTATATATAATATATATACACACAGTATAGGGCGGCACAGTGGTGTAGTGGTTAGCGCTGTCGCCTCACAGCAAGAAGGTCCTGGGTTCGAGCCCCGGGGCCGGCGAGGGCCTTTCTGTGTGGAGTTTGCATGTTCTCCCCGTGTCCGCGTGGGTTTCCTCCGGGTGCTCCGGTTTCCCCCACAGTCCAAAGACATGCAGGTTAGGTTAACTGGTGACTCTAAATTGACCGTAGGTGTGAATGTGAGTGTGAATGGTTGTCTGTGTCTATGTGTCAGCCCTGTGATGACCTGGCGACTTGTCCAGGGTGTACCCCGCCTTTCGCCCATAGTCAGCTGGGATAGGCTCCAGCTTGCCTGCGACCCTGTAGAAGGATAAAGCGGCTAGAGATAATGAGATGAGATGAGACACACAGTATATATATTAAAGGATCTGCTCTATACTACTGTAATATCACTATACTGATATTTTACAGTGTCTTGCAAAAGTATTCCTCTCCCTTGGTGTTTGTCCTGTTTTGTTGCATTACAAGATGGAATTAAAATGGATTTTTTAGGGGTTAGCACCATTTGATTTACACAACATGCCTACCATTTTAAAGGTGAGAATTGTTTTATTGTGACACAAACAATAATTAAGATGAAAAAAAAACAGAAATCTGGAGTGTGCATAGGTACTCATCCCCTTTTGTATGAAACCCCTCAAGAAGAGCTGGCCCAACCAATTCACTTCATAAACTTTGAATATCCCACAGAGCATCATTAAATCCATTATAGCAAAATGGAAAGAATATGGCATCACTACAAACCCTACAAGAGAAGACCTCCCACCAAAACTCACAGACCAGGCAAGGAGGGTATTAATCAGAGATGCAACAAAGACACCGAAGAGAACACTGAAGGAGCTGCAAAGATCCACAGTGGAGATGGGAATATCTGTTCATAGGATCATTTGAAGCTGTACACTCCACAGAGCAGGGTTTTATGGAAGAGTGGCCAGAAAAAAAAAGTCATTGCTTAAGAAAACACATTTGGCATTTGCCCAACAGCATGTGGCAGACTCCTCAAACACATGGAAGAAGATTCTCTGGTCAAATGAGACTAAAATTGATGTTTTTTGCCATTATGGGAAATGCCATGTGTGGCGCAAACCCAACACCTTGAGAACACCATTCCTACAGTAAAGCATGGTAATGGCAGCATCATGCTGTGGGGCTGTTTTTCATCTGCAGAGATAGGAAAGCTGGTCAGGACTGAAGGAAAGATGGATGGCACTAAATACAGGGGAGTTCTGGAGGAAAACCTGTTTGAGTCAGCCAGAGATTTGAGACTGGGACGAAGGTTCACATTCCAGCAGGACAATGACCCTAAACATACTGCTAAAGCTACACTGGAGTGGTTTAAAGGGAAACATTTAAGTGTCTTGGAATGGCCTAATCAAAGCCCAGACCTCAATTCAATTAATAATTGGTGGCATCATTTGAAGATTACTGTGCACCAATGCAATCCATCTAACTTGAAGGAGTTGGAGCAGTTTTGCCTTGAGGAATGGGCAAACATCCCAGTGGCTAGATATGCTAAGCTAATAGAGACATACCCCAAGAGACATGTAGCTGTAATTGCAGTAAAAAGTGGCTCTATAAAGTATTGACTTGGGGGATACCTATGCACACTCCAGATTTCTGTTTTTTCATCTTAATTATTGTTTGTGTCACAATAAAACAACAATGTTCACCTTTAAAGTGGTAGGCACTTTGTGTAAATCAAATGGTGCTAACCCCCCAACAATCCATTTTAATTCCAGCATGCAATGCACCAAAACAGGACAAACACCGGGGGGATGAATACTTTTGCAAGACACTGTATATGCTAGCAGCCAGTCAATGTAATTGAAACCCAAATTGTGAAAGTATTTGTGAGTTTGTACTAACTGAATGTGATAATCACTACTTGGACTATTTGTGATAATCAACATTTTTTTTCTTTTTTCTTTACATTTTTAATAAGCATTTTTATGCTTCTATATTACATTGTTTTTCAGTTGACATGTTTTACCTATATAACCTGATTTGTCAGTCTGCATTCTTTGTCACACAATTTTCTTTGGGCTTAAAGGCAAGCTTTCTTTTCAAGGGGTAGGCCAAACAATATTATATTATGTACAGCACAACTTGGCAATCTGATACAGCTCATTTTGATCATTTCAAACACATATGGGTCTGTCTCAGAAACTGGGTACTGTGGGGGTACCCCACTAAATATACTCACAGTCAATAAACTATACGGTTTTGAATGGTGATGTTGGTTTTAATTTGAAATAAAATGATGAAAGAAATAATACAGATAAAACTAAATCTTTGATGTGAATACTCTATTCAGAATTTGGCAAAAATTCTGCAAATTTGTGGAAAAATGGCGGCTTGATCTGGGACATGATAAATGGTTGACTACATCGCATTCCCTTAAAAAGGCTGTAGTCCATTGAAAAGTCTACAGTTATCACTAATTGTATTTTAAGTTTTAACTTTATACACCTAAGGATTGGTGTGCTCACAGAATAATCATAACCGTAATAAAACATCATGCAAAATATTTGATCACCATCGTAACTCCGTTTTCCGCATACCCCAAACCAATACGATCATGTGTTTTGATCTAAACGGAAAGCCTCAGGGTTAAGGTCATTACCTCACCAAAAGTAGTAACTTAAAATCACTACGCCATATAAAAATTTAGTTATAAATCTGCGATTTAGGGTGGCACGGTGGTGTAGTGGTTAGCACTGTCGCCTCACAGCAAGAAGGTCCGGGTTCGAGCCCCGTGGCCGGCAAGGGCCTTTCTGTGCGGAGTTTGCATGTTCTCCCCGTGTCCGCGTGGGTTTCCTCCGGGTGCTCCGGTTTCCCCCACAGTCCAAAGACATGCAGGTTAGGTTAACTGGTGACTCTAAATTGACCGTAGGTGTGAATGTGAGTGTGAATGGTTGTCTGTGTCTCTGTGTCAGCCCTGCGATGAC
Source organism: Neoarius graeffei (assembly GCF_027579695.1). Classification (NCBI taxonomy): domain Eukaryota; kingdom Metazoa; phylum Chordata; class Actinopteri; order Siluriformes; family Ariidae; genus Neoarius; species Neoarius graeffei. Next base: position 35,582,646 of record NC_083582.1, on the reverse strand, counting down.
CTGGCGACTTGTCCAGGGTGTACCCCGCCTTTCGCCCGTAGTCAGCTGGGATAGGCTCCGGCTTGCCTGTGACCCTGTAGAACAGGATAAAGCGGCTAGAGATAATGAGATGAGATGAGATGAGATCTGCGATTTAGTTTTTTTTAAACGAAAGCTGAAAGTAGGTATAGAATATGTTTCTTACAGAATATGTTACAATGGTAGCTGGTCTTGTATGAATTTCTGAGCTATAAAATGAATTGTGGTCTATTTTTTACCGTATTGTGTTATTTGTGTGCATGGAAGGACACAAATTAACAATTTGCATGTGTAGAATGGAATTTTCCACTCCAATAGTTAGAAGTTGATCGTGCTTCCATTTACGGTCTGTTACGTGGGTGATCTGTTCCAGTCAATGCTGACTTACCTGTGGCTCCTGCCACTGCCGACTCGCCTGCCTCCATGCCTGTTGTTCCTGTCACTGCCTTCTTGTATTTAAAGCCCCTTTTTCACAGATTATAGGTGAAATTGATTGAAGTTTCATATCAAGGAAAAATCACATATTTATTCTATAGCTCAGTAGTTCTTTGTATCAGGGATGAGAGTTTTCCGCTTTTCGGTGGATTTCCGCTTTTTCTGAGTAAACAACGACCTTTTTATATTATGCTAAATCCGTTGAGAATTTTTTTTTATTAATTGAGGGGGGTTGGGGTATGTTCCTTCATGCTGTTCAAACTTAATTAACTCCAACGATGTTTACACATTATTTGTAAGTTGCCATCTTTAGTCTCATTTAATCTCATTGAATGTGATGTAAAATTTGTGTTATCTACATTGTTATTGGTCAAAACATCGATGTCGAGACCATAATAGCCAATCAAAACAGTTTTTACAAAGATACCCACATCCGTTTTCTTTTATCAAAGCTTACACGTTTGTGAGCTGCATATCAAAAATACATTCCTCTAATCGGCGGTTTTTCTCAAGATGCCGAATACTATTGACAAGCGAGATGAAGCAAAGGTATGTGACATTGATGCTGGTATAAAAAACAAGTTTAGCAAAGCAAAAGGAAAGCAAGAGAGGAGTGTGAGAGAGAGCAGAAGAGAGCTAGGTTAGAGCATGTAAAAACACAGAAGGAGCTGGCTAATGAAAGAAAAAGGAAAAAGAGAGGACTGATAAGCTTTTGGCTTTGGCCAAGAAGCTGAAGAAGAATTTATTTAAAAAATAACTGGGAACTGTAAATAACTTGTAAAAAGTGTAAATAGATATTTTCCTTTTGAAGAAAACATATAAGTGATGTGGACAATAAGATAAAGACAGTCCCCATAAAATATACATTTGTTTGATTAAATACATTGAATATATGATAATTTGAATTATAGCTGACAGTGTTGATAACTGTATAACTTTAAAGTTTAAATAGACATTGTGAAGAAATCATATACAAGTAATGTGGACATTAGGAAAAGGTCAGTCTCCATAAGATATGAATGTTTTTATTTAATTCAATATATTGAATATATGAAAATTTGAATTATTAATGGAATTGTAAATAACTATGAATTTTAATTGAAATTTTTTAGAAAAACAAGTGATGTTGACAATGAGTAATAACCAGTCCCCATAAAATGTAGATATTATTTTGAATTAATGCAATACACATACTGATTTTGATACATATTGTTCTATATAATAGTGTTTTTATTTCAATAAGTATGAAAATAGGCATCAGGTGTTTTAATTAACTACAGCTCAGATTGCAGGAACTAGGATGTGTAAGGTCTCATTTTGAAAAAAAAAAAAATCCCAGAAATCAAGAGGCAGATAGAAAGTACAAGACTTGGTATGAACTGGATGAAACAGAACAATACTTTGCACTGGAGTTGCATGAGAGAGTGGCTTAAGTAGGGAGAGAGGTAATTAGGGAGATGAGTGGCAGCTGTAATCAATAGTCTGGTGATAGAAGGTGCTGTGGTTCTTGGGGATTGTAGTTCCGAGTGTCCATGTTTGTAGTTTGGATGTTCTCAGCAGGTTTACTGACAGAACCCCTCCGAGGAGCTCCCTCTGGGAGCTATATTCTTTCGAGAACACCCCCTACCTCTAGGTGCTGGTATGTCCGGGTGTTGAGCATGGAATTCTTGCTTGAGGAGTGGGTCTAGAATGTCCTTGGTGGAAACCCAGCTTTGTTCTTCAATCCATAACCCTTCCAATCTACCAGGTATTCAACTTGCCCTCTTCTAGGTCTAGAGTCGAGAACCTTATTTACCTGGTAGATGGGTTCACCCTCTAAGTAGTGCTCTGGGTGTTCCTGAACTGGTGCATTTTCGGCAAGAGGGCCTGGGATGACTGGTTTCAAATTGGAGACATAGAATGTGGGAGATAACCTGCTGTGAGGGGGGAGTTCTAAGCAGTAAGAGACTTCATTAATGCGACGCAGTACCTTGAATGGCTCAGTGTAACATGGCTGAAGTTTTCTGCAGGTGTTGGGCTCTCTGAGATTTCTTGTTGCCACCCATACTCTGTTGCCCGGGGAAAAGTTTGGATTGTCTCCTCTGTGTTTGTCTGCATATTCTTTATACTTGGCATTGATTGTCTCCAGAGGTTGGTGCACTTCCTCCCATACTGTCTGACTGCATGCGAACCAGCCTTCCACAGCCTGTACCTGGCTTGGCGTATCGTCCCAGGGAAACAAGGGTGGTTGATAGCCGAGTATGCACTGAAATGGTGTTAATTGTGTTGCAGAATGTCTGAGGGAGTTTTGTGCATACTTGGCCCATGGGAGAAAACGTGCCCAGTTACCCTGGTTACACATGCAGAAGATCCTCAGGAAGCAGCCAATTTCCTGGTTGGCTCTCTCAACTTGGCCATTTGATTGAGGATGGTAGCCAGATGTAAGGCTCACTGATACCCCTAACCTTTCCATGAAGCAGGTCCAGAAACATGAAATGAACTGAGAGCTCCGGCCACTGACTATATCCTTAGGGATACCATAGTATCTAAATACTTGCTGGAAGAGTACAGGTAGTTCTGCTGTTTGAGACACCATTGGGATGCCAGGTAAGGGGATGAGCTTAAGAGCTTTAGAGAAGTGGTCAATAGTTAACATAATGGTAGTGTTACCTTCTGAGGGAGGGAGGTCAATGATGAAGTCAATGGCTATATGGGACCAGGGTCTCTGAGGAATAGGGAGGGGGCACAGTTTGCTGGCAGGAGGGGTTCTAGGAACCTTTGCTTGTGCACAAATGGAACATGATGCAATGAACTAGTTAACCTCAGTGAGATGTTCTCCCACCAATACTTATTCTTCAGCATTTGATGAGTACGTTGGCTGCCAGGATGTCCCATAGTGGGAGATGCGTGGGCCCATGTGACGAGTTGGCCTTGAAGCTGTTTAGGCACATAGAGTAGGCCAGGTGGGAGGTTAGTGGGGAGAGTTTGCGGTTGAGAACTTCTTATCTCTGTCTAGGTCCCAGGTGATGGACTGTACAAAACATTGGGATGGGAGAATGGGGTGGGTGACAGAATTTTGGTGAGAAGGACCAAAGGTTCGAGATAGGGTGTCTGCCTTGGTATTCTTGGAACTGGGGCAAAATTAAATTGTGAAATTGAATCTCGTAAAAAAGAACACCCACCTGGCCTGGCAAGGATTTAGCCTCTTGGCTTTCTTGAGATATTTAAGGTTCTTATGGTCGGTGAGAATTACAAATGGGTGAGTGGCTTCCTCTAGCCAGTGTCACCACTCTTTGAGGGCTAGTTTAATGGCAAGCAGTTCTCTGTTGCCAACATCATAGCTCCTTTCTGCAGAAGAGAGTTTTTTCAAAAAGAAGGCTACTGGATTAAGTTTCTGTTTCTCCCCAAAATGTTGAGACAGAATCGCCCCTAGTCCAGTGTCAGATGCATCCACCTCCAAGGTGAAAGGTTTGGTTGGCTCAAGATGCTGGAGGACCAGAGCAGAGGTGAAGGCCTGCTTGAGATGCTGGAATGCTTCTTCGGCCATGGGGTTCCACTGGAGATGCTTAGGTCCCTTTTTAAGCAGAGCTGTTAAGGGGCAGCTATCGTACTAAAACCCCTAATGGACCAACAATAAAAGTTTGTGAAACCCAAGAAATGCTAAAAATCCCTTATGGATGTGGGTGCGGGCCAGGACGTAACCGCAGAGACCATGGATGAGTCCATGCTAACTCCACCTGTGCTAATAATGCATCCTAAGAAGGAGATATGAACTTGATGAAGCTTGCATTTCTCTGCTTTGATGTAGAGGTAATTCTCTAGCAGGCATTTGAGAACAGTTCTGACATGTTCCTGGTGACTTCCTTTGTCTGGGGAGTAAATTAGGATGCCGTCTATGTATGCGATGGCATATCTACCTAGCTTGTCCCATAGTACGTCATTAATAAGACATTGGAACATGCTAGACACTGAAGAAAGGCCATACGTCATTACCCGGTACTCAAAATGGCTGGCGGTAGTGCTAAAAGCGGTCTTCCATTCATCACCTTTTTTGATCCTGATTAGGTTATAAGTCTAGTTTTGAAAAGATCTTTGCTGATCTGAGTTGTTCTAAGGCCACAAGAACAAGAAGAAGGGGATAAGGATACTTGACAGATACCTGGATCAAACCTCTAATCAATACATGGTCAAAGTCCACCACCTCATTTTTCCACAAAGAAGAAGCTCACAGAAGCTGGAGATTTAGAAGGGCGGATGTATCCTTTCTTAAGGGTCTCTTGAATGTACTCCTCCATGGCAGCATGTTCCTTCTGGGACAGGGGATATATACACCCCCATGGTGGTGACATGCCTGGCAGTAGGTCAATAGCATAGTCATAGGGCCAATATGGTGGTAGCCCGCAAGCCTTTCCCTTGCTAAAGACCTCTTGCAGGTCCATGTAACATTCAGGAATCTTATCCATGGAGTCTGGTTGAGGACTCTCCACAGAGATGGACAAAAGATTGACTTGGGGATAAGAAATACAGTTCTGAAAGCAGGTGGACGACCATTGGAGAATTTCCTTGCTCTGCCATGATATTAAGGGATCGTGAAGCTGAAGCCAAGGGTAACTGAGAATGAGATTGTGACTTACAGTCATGGTGACATAAAGGGAGATACAGTGGTGCTTGGGAGTTTGTGAACCCTTTAGAATTTTCTATATTTCTGCATAAATATGACCTAACACATCAGATTTTCACACAAGCCCTAAAAGTAGATTAAGAGAACCCAGTTAACCAAATGAGACAAAAATATTCGACTTGGTCATTTATTTATTGAGGAAAATGATCCAATATTACATATCTGTGAGTGGCAAAAGTATGTGAACCTTTGCTTTCAGTATCTGGTGTGACCCCCTTGTGCAGTAATAACTGCAACCAAACATTTCCGGTAACTGTTGATCAGTCCTGCACAATAGCTTGGAGGAATTTTAGCCCATTCCTCCGTACATAACAGCTTCAACTCTGGGATGTTGGTGGGTTTTCTCAGATGAACTGCTCGCTCCAGGTCCTTCCACAACATTTTGATTGTATTAAGGTCAGGAATTTGACTTGGCCATTCCAAAACATTAACTTTATTCTTCTTTAACCATTCTTTGGTAGAACGACTTATGTGCTTAGGGTCGTTGTCTTGCTGCATGACGCACCTTCTCTTGAGATTCAGTTCATGGACAGATGTCCTGAAATTTTCCTTTAGAATAGAATAGAATGCCTTTATTGTCACTGCACAAATGTACAACAAAATTTAGTTCATCACAGGAGAGCAAAGCTGCTGCATACATACACACCGACACTCTTGGGCACTTCAGCCCAAGGCCATCCTATGTTAACCTAAGTGCATGTCTTTGAACTCGCTGGTATAATTCAGAATTCATTGTTCCATCAATGATGGCAAGCCGTCCTGGCCCAGATGCAGCAAAACAGGCCCAAACTGTGATACTACCACCACCATGCTTCACAGATGGGATAAGGTTCTTATGCGGGAATGCAGTGTTCTCCTTTCTCCAAACATAACACTTCTCATTCAACCCAAGCCTTCTGGCTTGTCCACATGATCTTTAGCAAACTGCAGACAAGCAGCAATGTTCTTTTTGGAGAGCAGTGGCTTTCTCCTTGCAACCCTGCCATGCACACCATTGTTGTTCATTGTTCTCCTGAAGGTGGACTCATGAATATTAACATTACCCAATGTGAGAGAGGCCTTCAGTTGCTTAGAAGTTACCCTGGGGTCCTTTGTGATCTTGTCGACTAGTACACGCCTTGCTTTTGGAGTGATCTTTGTTGGTTGACCACTCCTGGGGAGGGTAACAATGGTCTTAAATTTCTTCCATTTGTACACAATCTGTCTGACTGTGGATTGGTGGAGTCCAAACTCTAAAGATGGTTTTGTAATCTTTTCCAGCCTGATGAGCATCAACAACGCTTTTTCTGAGGTCCTCAGAAATCTCCTTTGTTCGTGCCATGATACACTTCCACAAACATGTGTTGTGAAGATCAGACTTTGATAGATCCCTGTTCTTTAAATAAAACAGGGTGCCCACTCACACCTGATTGTCATCCCATTGATTGAAATCACCTGACTCTAAATTCACCTTCAAATTAACTGCTAACCCTAGAGGTTCACATACTTTTGCCACTCACAGATATGTAATATTGGATAATTTTCCTCAATAAATAAATGAGCAAGTATAATATTTCTGTCTCATTTGTTTAACTGGGTTCTCTTTATCTACTTTTAGGACTTGTGTGAAAATCTGATGATGTGTTCGGTAATATTTATGCAGAAATATAGAAAATTCTAAAGGGTTCACAAACTTTCAAGCACCACTGTATGCTCTGAATATACCGGTAGGACTCCCAATTGAATATGAATTGGTGCGGTATGTGTGGTGACGAAACCATCTCCTATGGGTCCTCCGTTGATGGTCCTAATGCTGAGTGCACTTTGAAAAGCGATTGTGGGCAGGTTGAACTTCTGTATGATGATGTGGCTGATAAAGTTCCCCTCTGCCCCCGAATCAATAAAAGCAGAAAGGACCTGTCTGGAGGATGTCAACTTTAATAACACTGGAACTTTAAATGATTTGGAATTGAATTTTATCACCGGACTCACAGTGCATGTTGGACCTTCTGCTGGAGCTGGACGGGACGAACAGATGGGACAGTGGTTGAGCTGATACTCGGCGCTCCCGCAGTAGAAGCACAAACCCTCTCTTTTCCTCCTTTCGTGCTCTGAGCATGTTAACCGGGTGTGTGATACTTCCATAGGTGGGCTGTCCTCAGAAGTTGTAACCGGCTTCGTGCTTTCCTGAATGGAGGGTTGGTGTGCTAACAGATGATCAAGATGAATGGCTAAGTCGATGAGATAGTCCAGCGTGAGTTGTTCATCTCTGCAGGTTAGTTCGCTAAGAATCTCAGGGCACAGACCTTGGCAGAAAACAGTTTTCAGGGCAGGTTTGTTCCATCCACTGCCCACTGCTAATGTTCTGAAGTCGAGGGCATACTCAGCCACGCTTTGGGAACCTTGTGAAATGGTGAGCAAACTTTCACCTACTTCAATTCCTTCAGGTTCATGGTCAAACACTCTCTTAAAACAGAGAGAGGAACTGCTCATACGATGTTGTCTGCTCACTGTCCTTGTTCCACATGGCACTTGCCCAGCAGAGTGCTTTATCTGTGAGAAAGGAAGGAACTTATTGATCTTGTGTTTATCAGAAAGGTTTGGCATGTTAGCAAAATACATGGAGCATTGAAGTAAAAATCCTTTACAGTCAAGAACGTCTCCAGCGAATTTCTCCGGTGTAGGGAGCTGTAGTGAGGGGCTAGGAATGGACTTGGGGCATAGTCGGAGGGCCTGCGACATCACGGTTGCTAGTTGCATCATTCGGGTGTTGAGGTCTGCTAGCATCTGTTGATGTTCTCCTAGTAAGCATACCTAAGTGTTCAGAGCAGTCTGCTTCACCTCTTCCGCTACATCCAGGGCTCGAAATTAACTTTTTTTCTTTGTGTCCCCCAGTGGTCCCAAATTCTGTGTTGTATTGTCCCGAATGGAAGCAATAGTGTCCCCATTTTTTTCCTCTCTGAAATAACGGCTGGCCGGCTGGCTGGCTGGCAGGCAGGCAGGTAATTCTTTAATGACCACACTGCAAGCAGGTGGAATTTGTTTTCAGTACAGCATGGTACAGGTTCCAACATATAACATAAAGACTAGGGACACAACCTAAGACAACATGAATATCATACATACAGACAGACACAGACAATTCCAACATCAAACAATTTTCAGTCCATGATCAATGTTTATCTGCAAGAGTTCAAAAGTTGTATGGCAGTAGGGATAAAACTATTTTTAAAGCTTGTTGTTTTGGTGGCAATTGACCTGTAGCGCCTTCCAGACGGCAGAAGCTGAAATGCATAGTGTGCAGGGTGAGTGGGGTCTGAGACAATTTTGTGGGCTCTGCATACTGTTCTTTTGTGATGTAGTGATTCCAAGGATGGAAGGGGAGAGCCATAGCATTGCATATTATCATATGAAGTTACTATTATATTTGTAACTATGCGATTTTGAACCCTTTATATCATTTTTACAATAAGTCACAAAACACAAGTGACACATGTCCTATCCATCATCTACTTCAAAATTAGTTATTGCATTTTCAGTTTATTAAACTTTGGCGATCTCACTGTATGAATAGATACCCGTTTATTTAAAGGGGCCAACTAGCTCATTCAAAAAATGTTTCAACTCACTACATCTGCAGTACACTTTAGTTGAAAATAAGACCCCTTTTATGTTCATTTCATCTACTTATACCTTGAATATCTGTTGGCATATATAAGGCCAACTTATTTTCACCATGACCGTTATCCATTTTTATGTAATATACCTGTTGCCCCATTCAGAGATGTTTTGAAAGCCATCAGCCATACCATCAATGGATGAAATGCCCTTGAGCAAGGCACCTACCCCAACATTGCTACAGGGACTGTAACACTGTAAAAAAAAAACTGTAAAGTCACTTTGGATAAAAGTGTCATATCATATAAGTGCAAACAAAGCAATGTAATGCAAGTTTTTTATTGTAACCTTTAGTCATAGAAATCATTTACATTATTTACAGTGACTTTTCTGATTTTGCAGTCACAGCGCAGCCACGTTTATAATGGCAGTCTGTGGGGCTGAGCGCCTGTCCTCTCCTCACTTTCAGCCTTCTCATGCAAAAACTCGTTTTTAACTCGCTCTAGTGACCTCAATTTTTACACTACAGACAAAAAAAAATTACATCACCGTGTTCAGGAGAGCCTTGTGGCACTCAGTGTGAAAGAATTTTGTGAATATATCCTTCCATTTTCGTGTAAATCCCCGTTGTTTGGAGGGAGCGCTCTGAGCAATTACTGCCCTTTCTGTGTCTCTCAGCGCAGCGCGTGGGTGGGGGAAGGGCTGCTTGCTCTCTCACACACACACACACACACACACACACACAGGAGGGAGGGGCTGCTCCCTCTCAGAGAGACACAGGCTTGTCGCCTCAAGGCAAATCATTCATTCACAGAGTGCAGCCTGAGCTTTCCATTGTCCCGGGATTGTCCCAGATATGATAATTTTGTGTCCCGATGACATTTTTTATGGTCCCCGGGACGTCGGGACACCGTTAGTTTCGAGCGCTGGCTACATCCATGGTCTGCAAAGTATCCTGTCGGAGTGCAGGCACCTATGGATGTATGTGCAGAGGAGAGCGAGGTGCAGACTGTAGACGAAGCCAAGATGAGTGACAGGAAGTGAGGTCAGGAAACTAGCGAGGGTTGGGCAATCGGCAAACAACGTAGCAGAGGTGAAACAAAGAGCATAAACAAAATAGAGTAAGCAAAGGTCAGAAAATCGAGAGGCAGATAGAAAGTACAAGGCTTGATATGAACTGGATGAAACAAAACGATACTTTACACTGGAGTTGCATGAGAGAGTGGCTTAAGTAGGGAGAGAGGTAATTAGGGACATGAGTGGCAGCTGTAATCAATAGTCTGGTGACAGAGGGTGCTGTGGTTCTTGGGAATTGTAGTTCCGAGTGTCCATGTTTGTAGTTTGGACATTCTCAGCAGGTTTACTGACAACTACATCTTTTTATATTACTTTATATCCTTGCTTTTAATTACTTTATATATCTTTAATTACATATTTTAATTATGTTATTATTTTTAATTACTTGATCTCATCTCATCTTTCATCTCATTATCTCTAGCCGCTTTATCCTGTTCTACAGGCTCACAGGCAAGCTGGAGCCTATCCCAGCTGACTACGGGCGAAAGGCGAGGTACACCCTGGACAAGTCGCCAGGTCATCACAGGGCTGACACATAGACACAGACAACCACTCACTCACTCACACTCACTCACTATCCATTTTACGTCACTGGACCACTGAACTGCGGGTATGACGTTGCATGGTTTTGCTCCTCCACAACCCTCTATCATATGCATCGCCCGGGGTCAGTCCCAATGCCTTCAGGTCTCCCTTCAGCACCTCACTCCTGCTCTTTCTAGGTCGCCCAGGTGGCCTATGTCCATCGACTTCCAGGGTGTATATACACGACTCAACCAGGTGCTGTTCCTCTGGATGTGGCCAAACCATCTGAGGCGCTTCCGTCGAATGGTATCAGCAAGATCTTCTAAGTACAACCACTGGCAGAGGTCCTGGGCTCGGATGTCGTCCGTTGGTTTGATGCCGCACATCCAGTGAAGCATGGTTCTTTCATTCCTCTGGAGCCTGGCCAAGTCTGCCTGTTTCAGGGGCCAGCATTCGCATGCATAAAGCAATGCCCCCCTAACACAGCTGTTGTAGATTTTGCCATGTGTATTGAGAGACAGACTCCTGGAACAGAGGAGTGGTAGAAGCTCTCTAAATTTACCCCATGCAGCCCTGACCCTAGTTACAGTGGCAGCCTCACAGCCACCTTCTGCAGATATGCTGTCCCCCAGATAACAAAAGGAATCCATGACAGCAAGATCTTGGTCATCGACTCTTACTGAAGTGCATGGTCTACCATCAATGGGACGAGCTGTTCCTAGGCACCGGTTGCATCTAAAGGATGGATCAAGGTTCAGTCTACCACGGATACCACTACATTTCTTGTGAATCCAGTGGGAGCAACCGGTGCAGAGGATAGAGTTCACCCCAACTCCCTTCCTACATACTCCACAAGGGTATCCACCAGAATCTTTAAGTGTACCCAGGTTTATGCCTGAGATCATGACTTTGGTTTTCTTCATATTAACACGGAGGCCTTTCAACTCCATGCCTGCCTTCCAGGAGTTCACTTTCTGTTGCAAGCCCTCTAGGGAGTCTGAGGCAAGTACCAGGTCGTCAGCATACAGCAGCTCCCAAGGGCATCCAGTGCGGAACTTCTGTGACAAGGCCTGAAGGACAGTGATAAACAGGAGGGGGCTCAGCACTGATCCTTGGTGGACACCAACTTGGACTTTAAAGCTCTCACTGTATAAATTGTCAATTCTGACACTGCTTGTAGCAAATGAGTACATTGCTTTGACAGTGCCGACGAGCCATTCCGGTATACCCAGTCGCCTCATTGCCCACCATAGTACTTCATGTGGAACTCGATCAAAAGCCTTTTCAAGGTCAACAAAGGCTAAGTACAGGGTTTTGCCTTTTTCCAGATGTTTTTCCTGCAGTTGGCGCAGGATAAAAATTGCATCATACTGCATCTCATCTATTTCCACAAGACTGCGAGTTATCTTCTCCAACACTCTTTCAATAACCTTTAGACAGTGCTCTGTTAGCTTGAGCCCACGATAACTTCCTCTTTCTAAAGCATCACCCTTGCCTTTATACAAATTGATGATATGGCTCATGTTCCAGTCACTTGGAATTTCTTTTTCTGCAATAATTGCATTTGCAAGGTCACAGAGGATTGGGCAGCTGACTTCAGAGGAGGCCTTTAACATCTCAGCCACAATACCACTGGGTCCCGGGGCTTTGCACTGCTTCATCTTGTTGATTGCCTCAGCAACCATCTCAGTACTAATAAAGATGGGGGGACCAAGTACAGGTTCTGCTGCTGGCAGGTCACCAACAGACCAGGGGAACTCCACATTTAACAAGTGCTCATAATGGTCTTTCCAAGTCTTTGCCTTTGCCTCAGTGCTGAGAGCAAGATTCCCATGATCATCTCTAATGCAGCATACATTGACCACGTCTTGGTTTTCCTTCTTCATCTGCTTGGCAATTCGAAAGATACTTTCCTTGCCGTTCTCTAGGTTAGCAAAATGCTCAGCCTCAGCCCTCTTCTTGGCTGCATAGACTGCCTTCTTGCCTGCACACTTGGCATGATAGTAGTCATCTTTACTACTTCCATTCTTCCAGGCTTTCCACATACACCTCTTCTTCTCTATGGCTGAGCTGACTGAGTCATCCCACCACCAGGTTTGCTTTCTCCAGATGTTCTTTTTGGTGAAGCCACAGATTTTGTCACTAACCTCCAAGAGGCTGTCTTTCAAAAGATGCCATTGACCATTAACTGATGAAGGATGAGGACTGTCTTTCACTTTGGTCTCCACCTCTTTGAGAAACTCACTCCTTACTGCAGGATCTTTTAGCTTCCAAACTCGAAGCTTAGGTGTAAATGAAGGTTTCAGCTGCTTTCTTGATGTAAGAACAAGATCACACACAAGCAGCTTATGCTGGGAGGCACATTCCTCATTCGGTATAACTTTCACATTTCGAACAGATTTGAAATGGCGCCTCCTGGTTAAGATGTAATCTACCTGGGTTGAGGCTCCTCCAGACTGGTAAGTAACAAGGTGGCTATTCCTTTTATGAAAGAAGGAGTTACAAATAACTAAGTCATTGGCTGTGGAGAATTCAAGGATTCTCTCCCCCTCGATGTTATGCTCACCATAGCCAAACCCACCATGTACACCATCATAGGCGGAAGACTTTTCACCAATGTGACCATTAAAGTCACCGCAGACAAACGGGCACTCAGAATCCGAGATCTTAGAAACAGTGCACTGAAGAAGGTCATAAAAGGCATCTTTTGTTCTTTCATCTAGCCCTCACTGTGGAGCATACGCAGTGACAACTGTCAGGATAGAGGCACCAACATTGATCTTAATTATGCAGATTCTGTCAGAAACATGGCTAATCTCTAAAACACTCTCTACCCACTTCTCGGCAAGAGAAAACCAACACCTCCAGTGCCCTTCTCTTTTCCAATCCAGAAAAATTTGTACTTAGAATCTTTGCCCACAATCATATGGGCTGAACCACCCCTCCACCTTGTCTCTTGAAGACAACACAAATCAAATCCTCTTCTTGAGATGGGCTCTACCACCTCACCACTTCTACCTTTCATAGTGCCAACATTTAGCGTTGCTATACGAAACATTTGGCGTGGCCGCTTGATGCCGATCTGGTGGTGCCCACGCCTGACACCCACCCTACCGTTGACGACACCCCCATTACTAGGGGTCCTGTCCTCACTACTACTATTAGAAACAACAACCATGACTAACTGTTTGAAGCACAAGTTTTACGGCTGGATGCCCTTCCTAACGCCAACTGGATTCACAGCATCCAGAAACTGGGTTCAAAGGGGTGGCCAAAGCAAAATCTGTATAGATGTTACTAAAGAACTGCCATATTGGAGAGTATGATGTCCCAAGAACTGGTTTTAAGGTGCCAGTTACCCGCCTTTTGCCCCATCTCCTGTTGGTACGAAACAGTTCAGCCACGTGAAGGCCAGGAGGGGACTTGGTTGTCAGAGGCTGTATTTTGCACTAAGCCATTGGGGCATTTTATAGGCTGCGAGAACACCTCAACAACCACCCCGGCAATGACAACCCATTTGAACCGAACTCACACTCACATTCACACCTACAGTCAATTTAGAGTCACCAGTTAACCTAACCTGCATGTCTTTGGACTGTGGGGGAAACCGGAGCACCCAGAGGAAACCCACGCGGACACGGGGAGAACATGCAAACTCTGCACAGAAAGGCCCTCGCTGGCCACGGGGCTCAAACCCGGACCTTCTTGCTGTGAGGCGACAGCGCTAACCACTACACCACCGTGCCGCCCCAATTACTTTATCTCTTGTTTTAAAATTTTTATTCATGTTTAAGTAATGTTGCTGGAGGACTCACAGAATAAGAATTTCATTGTATGGTGTGACACTGTCTCTAGTACATATGACAAAGTTGAATTGAATAACCCTAACCCATAACTACGTCATTGCTTGTTTACCGAAATGCATTATGGGCGATATCCAGGGTCAGCTCCACTATATTGTTTACTTTTGCCTTTGTTAAATACTGCATTGTTCTGTCTAACCAGTTTTAACCATGCCAAAAGTGAATTCTGTGCCTTACTATGTCTCCACAACAAAGAGAACACCTAATTTGAGCTTTAATCAGCTGCCAGTCGAGAAGAAGAGAAGAAAGAAATGGATGAATTTAATCCACAACGAAAACCTTTGTACTGAATCGAAATGGACAAGTGTTTGTAGCTTACAGTACATTTCTCTGGGGGGAAAAAGATGTACTTAAACTGTGACCCAGCAATATTTCCATGGTCTGCGGAATGGCCTTCGGTTATAGATGATCATAACAATTGACACTGTTCATCATCTGAAACTAGCGATATTCCAAAGCCTGTAAAACAAAGAAGCATTCTTCAGCCTTTGCCTCTTAACGTACTGAAGCACTTGGCAGCCGAACGAGCCTGTTGGACCAATAAAACTCTCAAACCATGAAGGGTTCTCTTTCGGGTATGTATAATGTTCAGTGTTCAGTACCTCACTAGCAGCATTTATTGAAGTAAATTCATTTATACTGAACATAACATGGCAGATCAGCGGGTTTCTGAAGATTTTTTTAATGTTTCCTGATATCAAGTTTTATTTAACTAATCACTCATTTATAAATATTTTGATGCTGTTCATCTGCACTGAAAAAAGGGGGAAATGGGGGTTGTGGAATTTACAAAAATGAAATTAATATACATGACATGATTTCTTTATGCTACCTCTCTGAACATATATAAATCATGTAGAACTGATTGATTTTTGAGGAATGTCAAATTATGAACTTCAGTCATGTTGGGAGAAAAGAAAAAGGTTATGTTTTGCTCAGTAACTCTGCCCATTTTGAAGACGAGCTCGGCAAGGCCAGACGTTTTCAAGTTCAGTCCACCATAGAGTATTAACTTTAATCCAGCAGGGAAGATATACAAAAGCAAGGAGGGGAAAAACATTTGGCTTCAACAAGTTAGTTATAAATGCTGAGCATGCAAATCAGTCACGTTAATTTAACATGGGATAATTAAATACATCTAACATAAAAACATCCTCCATATTAGCAAATAAAACATGTTTGATTGACAAAAAAAATATCTTTGTGTTAACATGAATAAATCATGTTTGTTAAACATGACAAAAGTTGGTACATTGAACATGACTAAATTTGCTCAAGTGAAGATGATTTTAATGTGTGCGACCGATGTACATGATTTTTTCATTTTAAATCCACAGCCTATTTTTTTCAGTGTGGGCCTGCGGTCACAAAGCAATCTTGGACTTTAGTCAAAAGTTGGTTTATCATAATAGTTTCCCTTACTGCATCTGTAACTTTCATTGTGCTGGATCAAGATTAAGTACAAAGCTAAGCTTTCATTCGAACAAAGTTTCTTAGAAAATGGTAAGGAATAACTGAAGATTAAACAAAATGAATTTAGACTTAAGTCTAAGATTGTTTCATGATCCCGGGGCTTGTAGTCTGGGGGTGTAAAAAA
The DNA here is from genome assembly GCF_027579695.1 of Neoarius graeffei. NCBI lineage: Eukaryota > Metazoa > Chordata > Actinopteri > Siluriformes > Ariidae > Neoarius > Neoarius graeffei. Next base: position 35,566,874 of record NC_083582.1, on the reverse strand, counting down.
AAAAAAAAATTCTTGTCTTTTCACCAAGCTTGATTTGAATTTTGATTTTCCTGCTGTAAACCTTCGACATGTTATCCACCTCTTTAAATCACCAATTTCATTGTCTTCCACGAAAGAGCATGGCAAAATTGCTCCCCTCACATCGCTCTCACATAAAATTAATCTGACATCCGCTATATCGCTCAACTGCCAACCCCGGCTATCCCCCATAATGCATTGCAGTCAACAAGTCAAGTTTATTTGTATAGCGCTTTTAACAATAAACACTGACAACAAGTGATGATGTATTTATGCTTAGGGGCTATTTATTTGTATCCATTTGTAATTCTACTTGCAACCTTATCTGTTCAATCTGAATAATGTATTTGTATTTGGTTATAGCCCTAGCACACACATACTTGGCCACATCTACTGTTCTTATCAGTATTAGCACAAACCAATTTCTTTATTATGGTTAGTGTTAAAATCTCAAAAACATCTCATGTAGCTTTCAAACCTACTAAATGTTTCCTGCACCAATAGTCTGAATCCTATTTTTTAAAATGTTTTTTCTATTGGTGCAGGGAAGCTCATGGCAATCAAAATGACACATTTGTTTGTTTCTGTTTAACATCTGTATGATGATGCTGCACAATAACAAATATGTATACCAGAATATCTGGCATGAAATCCCTAAATATTTTACAAGTCAACATGGAAAACTGTTCGACACGGATGTTTCAATACTGATGTGCAGCACTGCTGCTGCTTTCCCTACCAAGCCTAATGGGTGCACAAGGTATGACAGCATCGCTATCTCCATGATTGACTCCAGGTAGCCCTGGACAGGATGTGATGTACAAGTAATAATTGTTCCTCGGGTCTCTAAACTTCCTACAAATACTGGAACCCTTGAACAGTTTTGTGAGTGGAAATCAACCTGCAGACTCTGTACCCTGTGGGACTTGCAAGTAAGGACAGAGGAGAAAGCAGAGCATCTGGCACTCAAAAAGGTGAAGAAAACATTGGTTTCGGTACAGATAAGAGAAAGACTGCACAACCCTGGAGGGCTCACTATCAGACAAGGAAACAATTGTGACAAACAGAGTCTGTTGTACAGTTAGCCTTTTTAGTGAAGCTCAGGCAGAGGTACAAAATAAGCATTCTTAGAAAGACAACCTACCTCCTGCAGAGTTACTTCATTGTTTGTACAATCTGGTAATCTGATGAGAAAGCCAATACAAATCAGGAATAAGGAGACATGTTCCATATGTTATTTCATAGTTTTGATGCATTCAGTATTGTTCTACAATGTAGAACATAGTCAAAATACAGAAAAACCTATGAATGAGTAGGTGTGTCCAGACTTTTGACTGGTACTGGATATAAATTACATTCTTACGTGTTTTTCTGATATAATATAGAACAATATAAATCAGAAAATATCATTCAGAGACAGACACACACGTCAAAATGTTTTACAGCATATAAGCCTTCTATGAAAATCCACTAATTGTATGAAATGACAACACCTGCCATCCAAGGCCTTTGCTTCCTAATAGAAATACTACAACTAACAAGACAGGGATGAAAACAGAAAGCTGGTACCTGATTTATAGTACAGAAAGTGGGGGGGGGGGGGGGGGGGGGGGGGAACAACTTTGATCAAGTCATCTACCTTCTGTGGAATTGATTAAATTCACTTAAATATTCTTCTTAATGAGGAACACATGTTGTTTATCAGTCCAGCAGTTTTGATGACAAGACTGACACGAGTCTTGGCAGCTCTGTTTTATCCCCTGGGTGTAATAAATTGAGCTTCGGAGAGGAAATGTGATGCATTAATATATTACAGTGAAAATTAAAAGTTTAAAAAAAGGAGGACAGAGTATAATAGAAGAAAAACTGGAAAAAAGAGCGGTTTGCTATTGGTATTTATATTAAATTTGTTAAAGAATGTTTATACATTGTTCTCAATGCAATAACCAGGATATTATACAATACAATAACTAATAATTACAATAACTTATTAAGTTATTGTTACTAAGTTATTAAGTAAGTTATAAGTTACAAGGACAAATATTCTTTTTTATTTTATGAATGTGGTAAGAATGTTGTGCATAAATATCAGTAATATTCACACTCTCAGTTCATGGAGATCATGGAAATTGATGCATTTTTGTCCTACTGGATCAATTAAGGACTCTATGTGCTTACATTCTCCTTAACAGTGTAAAGAAAACAATTAGTATGGTCCACCCCAGACAATGATCTTCCAACATCTCAATATAGTTCCTGTTGCAGAGATGTTGCATCATTACATGTTCATCACTCAGAATACAATGTGCATATATAACTGTGCTGTGGATGAGACCAAACTGAAAATTATAATGAAAACATGAGGAGCTGTCAGACTAACCCATTTCCTTCGCTTGTGAGACCTGATCAGTTGTCTTCATCTAAAGTGCCACGTTTTGTAGCTGAACCCTGATGGTGAATTTTTCCCAGAAGGTACCTGGGCTAAGTAGCACAAGAAACACCAATTTTGACGTTATCTTAAGACATGTTATGAAACAGTGTAGAAAATGTGACATAACCCATTTTAACTCATGTTGAACACTCACCACAAATAGCCCGACTGGTATTCATAATTATTGATTTGAAAAAGTTGGAAAATCCATATTATACCGTATGTATTAAATTATTTGTCAAAATGTGTATCCCGTACTTAGATGTGACAAGAATAACTTACATTAGGAATTTATGATTTTATACAGATTTTTTTGTGATGAATGGCTCTGGAAATTTAAACACTCACTGATAACTTTTTAGAAGCAACAATAAACATATGAAGGGATATTACATAAGCAGGCATATCAGATGCTCGCTGGCCGTGCTGTGAAAATTGTGCATGCATACGCTCATCTAAGTTTCCAAATATGTCATTGCTTAGCTCTTGAATATTTTCTATTGTGAATGATATCATTAAAACGCTTATAATCTCTGCTTTTCAAAAAAAATTATCTCGTTAAGATCTGTTCAGTATTTTGGGAGTAACGGCAGGTATGAAGTTGGTACAACAGAAGCTTTCTTCTGATAATTTTCTGACTGGATTACTGGTGAATATTAGTCAGATAACCCCTATATGGATGGTCTCTAGCTCACTGTCTCTGATGAAGTATTCAGCAAAAATTTTTCCATCAGCTAGTTTTAATGTTATGAGTCACAGGAGACTTCGAAGTGAGTTTTCATAGCTTTACCTACTTATTTTTTTTCAAATCTAACTGATTCCTGTAGATAAATAACTATTTTGGAATATAACTGGAGTTATGATGAAAAATATTGAGATCTTAGTGGTTGAAATGAGATTTAAAAAAACGGGAGTCAGAAACGCAAGTGTCAATTTCAATTCAATTGATTGGAATTGTTTATTGGATGTGGCTCACACAGTTTTTTTTGAGGTTCGCCTTGACAACTGTGAATATCCATCCATCCATCCATTATCCGTAGCCACTTATACTGTATAGGGTCGCGGGCAAGTTGGAGCCTATCCTAGCTGACTGTTGGCGAGAGGCAGGGTACACCCTGGACAAGTCGCCACATCATCGCAGGGCTGGCACATAGAGACAAACAACCATTCACACTCACATTCACACCTACGGTCAATCTAGAGACACCAATTAGCCTAACCTGCATGTCTTTGGACTGTGGGGGAAACCAGTGCACCTGGAGGAATCCCACACGGACATGGCGAGAACATGCAAACTCCATACAGAAAGGCCCCCGTCAGCCACTGGGCTTGAACCCAGAACCTTCTTGCTGTGAGGTAACAGTGCTAACCACTACACCACCATGTTGCCAGCTGTAAATAGTTAATATTCTTTAATATAGACACTAGTAGGCACTACATTTGAGAAATACAAAGGCCTACAGAGCACTAAGAGGGTATTAGAAATAATCTTTTATTACTTTTTTATTGAGTGTACCCATTTAATGCTATCTAATTAGCATAATTAATACTAATTTTCATAATTTGTTTTTACTATTTTTTCAAACTTTGTATTCAGTATATAATCATCTATGTAATTTCCATGTAAATATCTTGAAAAATAGAGAAGTTATTAAGAGAAAACATTTGATCTTATTTGTTAATGAGGCCCATTCTGGACCATGTTATCTTAATACATCATATTACGGCAGTTTTTTAAAAATTAAGCCGTTTTTTCAATCTTTGATGTGTAATATCAGTAAACATATTTTAATTCTGTAAAAAAGTATGTTGTTCTGCATTCACTTCTGAATTCAATGAGCCCAGTTTCAAGCAATTTGGACTGAATTTGAATTTTCACCTGATATGCCTAGCATACAGTTAGGTCCATAAATATTTGGACAGAGGCAACATTTTTCTAATTTTGGTTCTGTACATTACCACAATGAATTATGAACAAAACAATTCAGATGCAGTTGAAGTTCAGACTTTCAGCTTTAATTCAGTGGGTTGAACAAAATGATTGCATAAAAATGTGAGGAACTAAAGCATTTTTTTAAACACAATCCCTTCATTTCAGGGGCTCAAAAGTAATTGGACAAATTGTAAACAATTGTAAATAAAATGTTCATTTCTAATACTTGGTTGAAAACCCTTTGTTGGCAATGACTGCCTGAAGTCTTGAACTCATGGACATCACCAGACGCTGTGTTGCCTCCTTTTTAATGCTCTGCTAGGCCTTTACTGCAGCGGTTTTCAGTTGCTGTTTGTTTTGGGCCTTTCTGTCTGAAGTTTAGTCTTTAACAAGTGAAATGCATGCTCAATTGGGTTGAGATTAGGTGACTGACTTGGCCATTCAAGAATATTCCACTTCTTTGCTTTAATAAACTCCTGGGTTGCTTTGGCTTTATGTTTTGGGTCATTGTCCATCTGTATTATGAAACGCCAACCAATCAGTTTGGCTGGATTTGAGCACACAGTATGTCTCTGAATACCTCAGAATTCATCCGGCTGCTTCTGTCCTGTGTCACATCATCAATAAACACTAGTGACCCAGTGCCACTGGCAGCCATGCATGCCCAAGCCATCACACTGCCTCCGCCGTGTTTTACAGATGATGTGGTATGCTTTGGATCATGAGCTGTACCACGCCTTTGCCATACTTTTTTCTTTCCATCATTCTGGTAGAGGTTGATCTTGGTTTCATCTGTCCAAAGAATGTTCTTCCAGAACTGTGCTGGCTTTTTTAGATGTTTTTAGCAAAGTCCAATCTAGCCTTTTTATTCTTGAGGCTTATGAGTGGCTTGCACCGTGCAGTGAACCCTCTGTATTTACTTTCACACAGTCTTCTCTTTATGGTAGATTTGGATATTGATACGCCTACCTCCTGGAGAGTGTTGTTCACTTGGTTGGCTGTTGTGAAGGGGTTTCTCTTCACCATGGAAATTATTCTGCGATCATCCACTACTGTTGTCTTCTGTGAGTGTCCAGGTCTTTTTGCATTGATGGGTTCACCAGTGCTTTCTTTCTTTCTCAGGATGTACCAAACTGTAGATTTTGCCACTCCTAATATTGTAGCAATTTTGCGGATGGGTTTTTTCTGTTTTCGCAGCTTAAGGATGGCTTGTTTCACCTGCATGGAGAGCTCCTTTGACCGCATGTTTTCTTCACAGCAAAATCTTCCAAATGCAAGCACCACACCTCAAATCAACTCCAGGCCTTTTATCTGCTTAATTGAGAATGACATAACGAAGGAATTTCCCACACCTGCCCATGAAATAGCCTTTGAGTCAATTGTCCAATTACTTTTGGTCTCTTTAAAAACAGGGTGGCACATGTTAAGGAGCTGAAACTCCTAAACCCTTCATCCAATTTTAATGTGGATACCCTCAAATGAAAGCTGAAAGTCTGGACTTTATGTCCATTATATAACTATAACTTGAATATGTTTCAGTAAATAGGTAAAAAAACAAAATTTGTGTCAGTGTCCAAATATATATGGACCTAACTGTAAGTATTTTTCCTTCTATTCCTGCTGTGCATCACAGACAAATATCACCTGTCCATACGATTTCCACTTCTTTCTATGATAATGTTGTATAAATGCATAATTTCCACAGCTATGTAAATGTATAATACTACAACAGTAAATTTCATATATTCATTTGCAAATATGGTTGTCACAAACACTGACCGTTTAAACATAGTCGAGTTGAGAAGAAATTTGTATTTAACATGATTTGTTGTTTCTTGTTTGTTTATTCAAATGAAGTTAGTCTGTCGGAAATGCAACTGTGATTGCAACTGTAATTGGAGTTATCATCTCCTGAGATACCAGTGACACCTTCTGCTCTCTGGACTTGCCTGATCCATCCTGATGCCCTACTTCTATTTGGAGTTCTCATCGCCTTACTGTTGCCTAAAGAAAGCCTATGGAAAGCCTAAAGATGTACTTAGAAACCATGAAGATGGCTTTAGACTACAATTGCCGTGATAATTTTAGGACTGCAGTTGCCACGAAAAGTCTTGCACTCAAGTCTCCATCAGTGAACAGTTGATAACTTCATCAAAATAAACTTCATCTAAATACTATAATGCATTTTATGGTTACACAGTTGTACCTTTTGACTACATAGCACACAGTTATAGAAGCAAGTTTTTTATAATTGCACTATCTGGTGTCATTAAGGTGCATAAGGGTAGGAGCAGGCTCAATGCATTTTTATTAATTCTGAGCGTGCTGACCTAACATATAATCAATTCAGAAAAAAAGTGGAAGAGGCCGCACTATGCATACAGATATTTATTTGCACAAGCGCATTTTGGCATGTGCCTTCCTCAGTGTGCTCGCCTTCGACTCGTTCAATATCATGCTAGATCAATAGAATATATCTGATATACCACTCAACGCCAGCCAATACCATTTAAATGTAGGACAAATAATTTGAAAGCAAGAATGAGGCTACTTTAAAGCAAATTCTCAGGTTGACTTTTGTTCTTGGTCTGCCTCTGCTGTTAAGTAGCAACCGCCAAGATAAAAGAGGGCAGCAATGAGGTCCATGAGGTGATCACAGAATGGCTTGGAGTTCAGCAATAGGATGCAAAAAACATTAGCTTTTGCCACACATGGAAAGATGTCACAGTGTGTTCTTGGTATTTCAATTCCTATAAATGAGTCTGCTTAGTTTACCTTTGTCTTTTACTGTAAATGAACAAAATGTACATTTATGAGCATGATGCAGATGTCCACATCTCTCTCTCTTCCTATCACTCTCTGCTCTTTCTCTCTTGCTTTCAGTAGCTTTTTTCCTCTTAACATAATTACAGTTATCTATATTTCAGTAGCCTGAGAATGTAATGCAAGCTTCATCAGATAAGATAAAAAGCTTATGGCATGTTCTATAAGAGTTAGCGCTGCAATTTTTTGTCTTTTATCTTATTTGACTGAGTTTAATATTAATTCTCCCGTTAGTTTTGTAATGACTTGACTAAAGACCTAAGGAAAATGTAACATGTAATAAATATACTGTACATCACATAACCTCACTGAGAAGACAATTTTGTCAAAATCCAGTGTTAATTCAATGTAATCACCCATTTGTGAATGCTACATGAGCTTCTATTGATCTGTAAATTTATAATTTTTTTAATAAGCACCCAAAAGACTCAAGAGGCAGGTGGAATTTTAGTTGATCTTTGGGTTCATGTTTATTCAGTCCATGGTTTTCAGTGCACTTTCATAAACCCAACAAAAAACAACCAACTCAACAGAAAACAGGTCTGTCATTGAATTGAAAGTTTCGGTCCATCAAGCTCAAGTTCACATTTCTGTCTCTGTATGGGTATTTGTGTCTTGCGTGTGTCTCGCAAGGTCCATCAGCTCTCTCCCTCCCTCTCTCTCTCTCCACTCCTTCTCTATCGTGCTGTATCTTGGACTCCCTTACTGAAAGCTTGTAGCTGATGTACAGCACGGGTTACTCCTCCTCCTCCATCACCTGGAATAAAACAGCCCCAAGCACTCTGACCAATGTGATCTGCAGCACAAAAGGCAGAGAAAAGTCAGGATGCAACAGTGGGCCCACACACAAAGCCACTTTTATCTGGCAGAAAGCCTGCTTGTATGGCTTCATCCACTGAACCGGATCAAGCATTTCCTTTTTAGTGAGGTCAGTCAGTGGGCTGGTGACGTCTGAAAAATTAGGAACAAACCTCTGATAATAGCCAGCCAGTCCCAGTAACTGCTTCACCCTCTTTTTGGTCTTGGGTCTCAGGCAGCTTGCAATTGCTGCTGTCCTATCAATTTGGTGACGCACCTGCAAGTGGAAACCCAGATACTGTACTTCCACTCATCCAATTACACATTTATTTGGGTTTACTGTGAGTCCCACTCATCACAAAGATCTCAGGACAACCCTCAGATTTTGTGAATGCTGCTGCCAATCATTACTATACATAAATGATTATGTCAACTAAATATGCAGCAGCATATGTATTGTGTTTCCATAAGATGCTGAAATGTTGCTTGGGCTCCAAACAAAGGTGAAAAATTGGTGTGACCCAAACGGAGTGGAAAAGGGTGTTTTTCTTTCTTTTTCTTGAGGTATAAGAGTCAAAGGAATCTGCCAATACCCCTTGGTTAAGTCCAGTGTTCAGTTAATGAAAGCCATGTCTTACCAATTGAGCAGTTGATCAATGTGAGGCATTGGGTATGTGTCAAATTTAGACACTATGTTGACTTTTCTAAAGTCCAAAAAAACCCAGACTAACCCATCAATCTCAGGCACCAAGACTGGTCTAATCACTATGTTAATCCTTGATTACTCTTGTGTTGAGCATAGTCTTGCATTCATCTTGAACCACTTTTTTTGTGTTTAGGTAACTGGTATAAATCATTGCATACAACCACACCCGGAGGTATCTCAGTGTGATGCTCTCTGAGCCCCATGTGACTAGGGAGAGGTGAAAGCACATTGGAAGATTTTCCTTGCAACTTGGCAACCTCTGCTCTCTGGGACAGTGAGAGATGGTCTCCACAGGGGACCAGGGTGAATCAGGGAGCACTTTTAAGACTTGCCTTTGAGTTCCTCCACCACAGGCCAGAGCCACAGGGACTTCTTGCCTCCATGGTTTCAGGAGCTTGAGGTGGTATATTTGAAGTGCATTGCATCTATCTGCTCACCTGACCTCATGGTTGACTTTTCCAACTCAGCCTTGTGACCTCAAAGGGTCCTTGCTACTTTAAGAGTAATTTACTGCTTGATGTGGGTAGTAAAACTGTCAGGAGTGGCAAGCTGAGGTGAAGTGAGGACCCAAGAGCAGACTCAGAAAACAGGCAGTGTAAAGAGAAAACCTCTTTAATGAAGTAGATGGCAGAAAGGCAAAAGGTACAGTAGGGCTCAGGCAAAAAACAGTAGTCAAAAAACAGGCCAGGAGGTCAAAACACAGAGGAGCAGGTAGACACAATCAGGGACAAAAAACAGGACAGAAAAATCTTCACAAAAACTGATGAACACAGGGACAAGGGAAATCCAGGCAGATGTAGCAAAAGACACAATCCAAAAGAACAGGCAGGCAAAAAACAGGAACAAAAAACTGGACAGAAAAACTTGACAATAAACAAGGAGAAATTCAGGCAGGGGGAATCAAGAAGACACAATACCAATGAGCTGTAACGAGGCGAGGAAAGTCTACAAGAGACAGTCTGGCAAAGGGAGTAGCTCCAAACAGTTCTTAAAAAGCCCTGGCTGATGGGAGAGGAGTGGTAGCAGGTGTGGGAGTGCCGCTTCAGGAAATGGCCTTGAGCAAGGCAGGACTGAATTTCTGTCCTGGAGCCGGCATGGAAGTCCCACAATCTAAGGCATGGATGGACTGGACCAGACTGTGACAAAAACAAGTCCCTTATCTCCTGGTGAAAATTCCTGTAGACAAGCACCCGTTATACAGTCGGGACTGTTCTTGGGCCTGACGCAAATTTTCTGGTTTTGTTCTCAGGTCCAGAATGTACTGAATTTCATTTTTACTAGAAGGTCCCTCCTCCCAATTTTCCTCTAATGATGTCTAAGATGCCACAAGGCTTGTGCCTCTACAATAATTTGAATGGGGAGGATTGTGGGACCTCTCATGCTGCATATAACAGGAGCTTGAGCCACTTATCCCATCCTTGTGAACAAAGTTATGAATCATTATTTTGAGCATCTGATTTAACCACTCCACCAGGCCATCTGTTCGCCATTGGTAAACAATGATGCAAATTGATTTAATCCATAATAATTTATAAACAGAGTTTGCATGTTCTCCTTATGTCTGTGTTGGTTTCCTCCAGGTGCTCCAGTTTACCCCACAGTCCAAAGATATGCATTCAGGTTAACTGGCCCATAAGTGGGAATGTGTGGTGTGTGTGCACAGAAAGGAACTGGCTGCCTTACTGCTGTAATTCTGGCCAAGTCAACCAAACATGGTTTGCCTAAAGCCAGGATCGGGTTCGGCAGTGACAACAATGACAAATTTGTAAACTTTGTTGAGTGTCTGTGACAAACATAGTGCCCTGGTCAGTCAGAATCCCTTTCAGAATTCCAACTTGGGAGATACCACAGAAGTGTGTGCAGGTCCAAGAGCACTTGGTTTTGGGTTTGGTGGAGTACAGCAAGGAACTTGACAATCTCATTGAGTGGGGAGGCTGCCATGGTGGCATCTGAGCCTTCCCCTATCCTGAGTTTCAGCACCACTGTAGAACCTGGGGTGTGAGGGTGTGGAAGAAAACTTGGGAGGCAGACAGAACTTCTGCAGTCTGCACTTTTCAGTGCACTTTCTAAAACTCAACACAAAACAGGACAAAAACAGAAGATATTGTCATTGACTTGCAGCTTTTGTTCTGTCAAGTTCAAGTAGCTCCTTGGCGTGTGTGTGTGTGTGTGTGTGTGTGTGTGTGTGTGTGTGTGTGTGTGTGTGTGTGTGTGTGTGTGTGTGTGTGTCACAAGCTTGTCCAGCTATATCACACTCTCACTCTCTGTTGCTGGTTAATTGAGTCACTGAAAAGAGCCCAAAGAGACACAAATAAATAGACTGGCGGTAACAAAACAAGTGCGAATCATATAGCTGCCCATTCAACCCCCCTCCTCTCTGTCTGTAGCTGATACTCAACCACGACCTTGCTGCCCAAATTTATGTGCTGTATTCCAGCTGTATGTAATTATTTTATTTATATGCACCAGAAGGGCTAATTAAAGTCATCTGTAAATTTACTATTGCAAGAAATGCAGCAAGCTTACTGCTCCTGACTAGTTAAATTTATGTGTTAATGGCAGCATCAGCAATATATTACTGTAAAAATTGCAGAAAAATCTCTAACAATGTACTGTAGAAATAATAATACAGTTTGTACAGATTGTACTATACTACGTATCATATATTAGACTTGGGCAGCATGGTGGTGTACTGGTTAGCACTGTCGCCTCACAGCAAGAAGGTTCTGGGTTTGAGCCCAGTGGCTGACAGGGGCCTTTCTGTGTGGAGTTTGCATGTTCTCCCCATGTCTGTGTGGGTTTCCTCTGGGTGTGCCAGTTTCCCCCACAGTCCAAAGACATGCAGGCTAGGTTAATTGATGGTTCTAAATTGACCATAGATGTGAATGTGAATGGTTGTTTGTCTCTATGTGTCAGCCCTGTGATGATGTGGTGACTTGTTCAGGGTGTACCCCGCCTCTCGCCCATAGTCAGCTGGGATAGGCTCCAGCTTGTCTGTGACCCTGCACAGAATAAGTGGTTATGGATAATGGATGGATGGATGGATATATATTAGACTTACTTTCTTGACTTAAGCTTTAATACATAATTTAAAAGTGCAGTATAAGGTGCAGTAACAAAGTATAAGCACATGTTTAATAGCATTGTCTGAGCTATGGAACAAACAACAGTCAGAAAGTTGATTAAATGCAGTCTCAAAACTCATTGCTTTGTTAATGCATGTGTTTTGAGATTGAAAGGAACATTAAAAACTAAATGGGCATCAGCTGCATTAAGCCAAAGTAAAACCCTTCCTGTGTCTCTCTTGGGGGGAAGAAATTGATGTCTCAGAGGAATTAAGGTGCTCAGCAGGAACCTCCGGATTGGTAATTGGGATCAGTCGATGAGTTTGCATTTAATAAACTTTCTGACCTTTGCAATAGACAGAGATGTTCATTTTAAGGAACAACCATGTTCAGATTTCAAATGAGCAATCAAATGTCATTCAAGCAATGACGTAAATTCTGAAAGCTGATATTTTATTATCTTAGATAACAAAAAGGTTGTTCTAATAGAAGAATATTAGGCAATAATTCACATATGTACTGACTATATTAGAAGAAACTGAAGTGAATCTTTAGCAACATCATATTGCTTGGTTTCAAAGTAACTATCTCATCTCTGTTTTTAGGTGCAAATTTCAACAAAAGGCTTGAAGTTTGAATCGAGCTCCATATTATGTCCATGTCTTCAACATTATGCAGTAACTAAAGCAATAAGACAGAAAAACCATGGATTGATGGAAAGTTCCTTGCTTTCACACCTTTGCTCTCTGAACTAATAAAGAATCAATAGGCCCTAACCTTTCACAAGAAGTCCTGTCTTACAACCATACATCTGCTTTAGCACAGAAGATGAACTCTTTTTATCATCTTCTAATATTGATTCCATACTGACCTCATGTCAGCTAATTGTGCTTTGCTTTGAATATTAGCACGGCTCATTTATATCACCTTGCTTTGTAGTCCAAGTGCAAAGCCACTGTTATCTGGCTGTTTCACAGTAGGTCTAACTGATTCATACCCAATCCAAGAGAGCCAGGTGTCTTAGAACTGGGGGAAGCAAAGCAAACTACAAAAATGTCTAGTCAAGAAACCATTGATATTTCTTTTTATGGAAAACGCACCCTGGTGGCGCACTGTTCAGCTGCAACTGCATGGGCTCATGACAGTTACGGTTTTCTCAATCAAAATACGCCGCCTAGTAAGTCAGTAATAACTCTTAGTAAGTTTGTATATAGTCGCTAGCACTTGCTGGAATTACGATCATCCAGTGATTTCGGCTTCGTAGACACAACTACTCGGGAGTGTTTACGTAGCCTCGGAGTGCTACTCCAGCAAGACCCAGGGGTCTACGGTGCAGCAGACTCCCCTAGCAGCACAAGCCGACGGATGAGTAAGTGGAGGTGGTGTGACCGAAGGCAGAAGCGCGGTTGTCCCGGGGAGCTAACAGCTAAGCTAAAAGCTAACCCTTATAAAACGCCACTTCCATCCATGTTCCTCGCTAACATTCACTCCCTGGAGAACAAAATGGATCATCTGCAGCTGGAATTAACATCAAAATGAGAGTTGAGGAACTGCTGCGCTATAATTCTGACAGAGGCATGGCTTAACTCTTCAATCCCAGACAATGTTGTTAGCATCGAGGGGCTAGCTACGTTTTGTGCCAACAAGAGCTGCACACTTAGTGGTAAATCCCGAGGGGGTGGTTTGTGTATTTATATCAATAACAGTTGGTGTAAAAATGCTGTTTGTCTCGAGCCATTGCTCACCGGACATTGAGCTTCTGACTGTAAATTGTAGACTATGCTATCTGCCCAGGGAGTTTACTTTAGTTTCCATCACTGCTGTGTACGTGCCCCCCAGCACTAACACAAAGGAGGCTATGAGTGTTCTCTACCAGATTATCAGTGAGCTGCAATCCGCTTACACTGAGGGCTTTTTCATTGTGGCTGGGGATTTTAACCAGGCCAACATGAAGACAGTCCTCCCTCATTTTCACCAGCATGTGGATTGTGCAACCAGGGGAGCGAACACATTAGACATGGCCTACACCAACATGAAGGATGCATTCAAAGCAGCCCCCCACCCCCACCTTGGCTCTTCTGACCATTTATCCGTTATGCTGATCCCTGCATATAAGCCCCTGTTGATCAGAGGGAAACCTACAGTGAGGCAGGTGAGGGTGTGGTCTGAGGGGGCTATGGAGCTACTACAGGACTGTTTTGAATGCATGGACTGGAACGTGTTCAAGGAAGCTGCAACTTATAATGATCAAACCAACATAGATGAGTATGCCATGTCTGTATCAGCCTACCTCAACAAATGCACGGAGGATGTCAGCAACATAAAGAGCATCACCACCCGGGGCCAACCAAAAACGCTGGATGACTTATGAAGTACCCAAAATGCTAAAGGCACAGAATTCAGCCTTCAAGTCTGGTGATGAGAAGGCACTGAGAACAGCGAAAGCAAACTTGAACCGTGCCATCAGATTAGCAAAGCGTGCTCACAGTCAAAAAATCCAGGACTTTTACCATGACACCACCAACACCAGGGATATGTGGAAAGGCATACAGGCTATCACAAACTACAGGATAGCCCCTCCCGAGTGTGATGACGCAAACTTCTTAAATGAACTCAATAACTTCTTTGGGAGGTTTGAGGCACTAAATAACACTCCTGCAGTGAAGGCGGTTCCCCATCAAGGTGAAAAGGCACTCTGTCTTGATACAGTGGAGGTGCGGAGGACTCTGAGGAGAATCAACACACGAAAGGCCCCAGGCCCCATTAATATTCCTGGTGGGGTGCTCAGGGAATGTGCAGACCAGCTGGCTCATGTTCTAATGGACATCTTCAACACCTCACTGGATCAAGCCAAAGTCCCATTATGTTTCAAGACTGCCATCATCATCCCAGTGCCAAAAAAACCTCATATCACATCACTCAATGACTACCGGTCTGTCGCACTCACTCCCATTATGATGAAGTGCTTTGACTGGCTGGTAAAGGAGTACATCACTTCCAGGCTCCATCCCATATTCGACCCCTTCCAGTTTGCCTACCAGCCAAACCGCTCCACTGAAGACGCCATCTCCTCCACTCTTCACCTGGGCCTTGCACACCTGGAGGAGAAGAACACTCATGTGCGGATGCTGTTCCTGGACTTCAGTTCAGCGTTTAATACTATCATTCCACAGCATCTGGTGAACAAACTGGGTCCCCTGGGCTTCAGCACCCCCATGTGCAACTGGCTGCTGGACTTCCTCACTAAAAGACCACAGTCAGTGCGGGTCGGACAGAACACCTCCAGTGTCATCACCCTCAGCACAGGCTCCCCTCAGGGGTGTGTCCTGAGCCCTCTGCTGTTCACTCTGATGACACATGACTGTGTCTCCAGGGCTACCAGCAACCACATTGTGAAGTTTGCGGATGACACAACAGTGGTGGGCCTCCTCAGGGACAATAACAACCTGGCCTATAGAGAGGAGGTGGAGCAGCTGGTGGGCTGGTACAGGGAAAACAACCTGATCCTGAACGTGGACAAAACTAAAGAGATCATTGTTGACTTCAGGAAAAACCAACCTAGCCACGCTCCACTTCTCATCAACAACACAGCCGTGGAGGTGGTCAATAGCACCAAGTTCCTGGGGGTGCACATCACAGACAACGTCACCTGGTCTGTGAACACTGCGTCACTGGTCAAGAAGGCACAGCAACATCTGCACTTCCTGCATAGGATGAGAGCCCACCTGCCCCAGCCCATCCTCACTACATTCTACAGAAGCACCATAGAGAGCATTCTAACCAGCTGCATCTCTGTGTGGTGTGGAGGCTGCAGTGCCTCTGACTGGAAGAATGTGAGGAGAGTGGTGAGTACAGCAGAGAAAATTATTAGGACTTCTCTTCCCTCCATTCAGGACATTGCACCAAGTCGTTGCATGTCTCAAGCCAGAAACATCATCAGTGACCCCTCACAACCTCATTATGGACTGTTCTCACCTCTGGCCTCTGGAAAGAGGTTCTGCAGCATTAGGTGCAGGACCACCAAGTTCTGTAACAGCTTTTTCCCCCAGGTCATCAGACTGCTGAACTCCAAACCCAAACTCTAAACATCTATTTATAACTTGAACATTCCTAATTCCACAGGTCACTTTATACTATTGCACTTTATAATATTTTTTGCTGCTGCATAATTTAATTTAATACACTTTATATTTAATTCTGTGCTGAGCCAAATTGCAACAAAATTTCTTTCGGTGTACACTTGTTGCATACTGAATGACAATAAAGGTTCTCTAAGTCTAAGTCATATCTTCATTTGATATACAAGTTAAGAGGTTTAGGCAATGACAATCCAAAAAGTGATGTCAAGTTTGAAACTGAAAGCAATGTCAGAAAAAGAAATTGTCAGGGGGCTTTCACTGCAATTCTGCTCAACTACAATGAAACTCTTTGTAATTTAAATCAATGCCACTGTGAGAGAGTTGAGTGTTTCGCAACAGTGTGAGAAAAATAGAGTAACTGTTTCCATTGGATCAGTTTACATCAGAAATTGAAAAGTCAATCTTTGAGAATGCTTATGAACTCAGCACCTGAACATTTAACACTTATGGTGGATTTATTAAGATAACAAAAATCAAATAAAGCTGAAATGCCTTGAAGACTGGTCTTTAAATTGTCTCTACAGTCATACTTCCTTCATAAATATATGCTATAAAACCAACAGGATGTGGACATCTGACCATCACACCAGGCTATAGTACTCGATTCCAGGACTCTGACTCAAGTCAGACTCATGCCCTAATTTTAAGGACTCGTGACTTGACTTGGACTTGAGCACTGATGACTCAGACTTGGACTCTGACTCTTACTTTAACTGCATTCAGACTTGCAAATTGGAAACGAGGACTTGGATTTTTTCTTTATTTTTTGTAACATACCATACGAATTTGGCACAAGATATTTACATCTATATTAATTTTTATACTAAGTTCATGTAAGAGAATGCACATTCACCTGTTCTTACATCATGTTCAGGAACAAACTAACATTAATGACACTAAAATGCCTGGAGAGAAGCCCCTAGGATTGTCCACTTTGTTTATATAGACTTCTCATGCAGTGGGAAAAAATACACTGTTATGTGTTCCATATGTAGAAGAACTATCAAAAAGACAATGGGGACAACCTCGAACTTCAATCATCATTTGGCAAGACTACACCCAGAGAAGTAAGTGACACGCTATGTTCAATGCCCTGTTGATAGCAGGGCTTGCTTGCTGACCGATGAACTAGCAAGTGTTAACCCTCCTCATGTTATTTGCCCTGTTGATAGTGGGGCTTGCTGAGCGATGAACAAGCTTTTTATCTGTAGCCTATTAACTAAAATGGGGCAGTCAAGCAGTAATGTTAGCCCAACACAGTGGCAGAGATAGTTTCACATAAAGGCAGGAACAGCCACCATCAAATGGTGCAGCTGGAGTCTTGTTCTTGGACTCGACTCAGACTCGACTCGGCTCAATAGTGGACTTGACACGAACTTTCCTTTAATGACTTAGACTTGACTCAGACTTGAATACCGGGGACTCGAGACTGGACTCGGACTCGAGGTTTAGTGACTCAACTACAACACTGCATCACACCCATGTGTGTTCCTTTCTAAAACTGTTACCAAAAAGTTGGAAGCACAGACTTGTCTAGAATATCATTGCATGTTGTTGAATTAAGATTCTCCTCCTTTGGAGCTAAGAGGCCAGTAAATATATTGTTTGCCAAGGTTGGTGTGGAAGATGAATGGCATGCACAAAGCCCTGACCTCAACCACACAGATTTTTGCAATGAATTGGAATGCTGACTGACTGCCAGGCCACCTCACCCAATAGGAGTTCCTAACTGCACTAATGCTGTTCTGAATGAATGGGCACAAATCCCCAAAGCAACATTCTAAAATGAGCTAAATCTAATGGAAAGTCTTCCCAAAAGAGTTGAGGTTATTATAACAGCAAAGGGAGACTAAGTCTGGAATGGGATGTTCAGCTTATGAGTGAGGTGTCTATGAACTTTTGCCATTATAATAAATCTTAATTTCAAACACAGTATTAGTATTTTTAAATACAGCATGCCTTTAGTTATTAAACTTTAATTACCACATATGTCACAGATGAGTGCACACTGAATTAAAATAAGCTTCTAAATATTTTGGGAATTGTGCATTTGACAATCCTCAAACCAAATGTAGAGTTAACACCCAAGTTATCTCCAAGTGTGAATAACTGCTCAGGTCTGAATATATCAACATGTTGCATATGCAACTAAAGAAGCAATTATATTTTACATTTGTTCACACACACACACACACACACACACAGACAGAGAGAGAGAGAGAGAGAGAGAGAGAGAGAGAGAAACTTTCCCTACAAATTGTTAAATATAACAATAAATAATAATAAAAGCAGGAATTTTATTACTAGAAATACGAATAGCAGTGGTCATAGTTATAATAGTAAGAATAATAACAAGAATAAAGCAGGTTTTTTTAATTTTTCATTTATTTTTTTTTTTTTTTAACAGCGTTACCACCATGGAAGAAGGTTCTGGGTTTGAGCCCAGCAGCTGACAGGGGCCTTTCTGTGTGGAGTTTGCATGTTCTCCCCGTGTCTGTGTGGGTTTCCTCCAGGTGCTCCAGTTTCCCCCACAGTTCAAAGACATGTGGTGAGGTTAATATGGGGCAGCCATGGCCTGAGGTTAGGCTGAAGTGCCCTTGAGCAAGGGCACCTAACGCCCAACTGCTCCCCGGGCTCTGTAGCATAGCTGCCCACTACTCTGGGCATGCGCGTGTGCTCATTGCTTACTTGTATGTGCATGTATATGTTCACTGTTTCAGACGGGTTAAATGCAGAGGTTAAATTTCACTGTGTGCTTAAGTCTGTGCTTGAGTGTATGTGTGACAAATAAAGGCTTCTTGGCTTCTTCAATATCAACTCTGTCTCTATCTTTCATGACAAACAAATTCCAATTCAAGACAAACTTTATCACAAAAGATTAGCACTTTTTACATCCTCAGTCAACACTTTCCATAACTGTTCATCAACAATAAAATATATTTTGTTGCAATATCATCAACACTGTGTTTCACTTGGGTTTATATGGTTTATAATTATGCAGTTGAGAGTCAGAAATAATAAGGAGGTGAAGGAAGATAAAGAACTGTTGTGGTTGCTTGTAGTTCATTAGTGAATAAATTATTGATGGGTTGTTGCGATGAAAAGGTCCATTGAAATCCACTGAAAGGTCAAAATGACAGTTTGTATACTTTGGACAAATTTACTGATGCATGTAGAAGAACATTAATTCATTATTTAGTTTGCATTCTTGTGTAAAAAGTCCCAAAGAACCTCCCACTTCTGTCAGATAAGCCACAAATTTGGCCATCTTTATGTCCAACCTAAAACCATTACTAAAACCTCTTTTCCTGTGTCATTGACACTGATCAATTTCCTTTGTTCCTTTTTAATTATTTGCATATGAATAATATTTTATCCATTTTATTTCTTTTTTGCTATTTCTTTCTTTATTATCTTTTACTGTCATTTGCCATTGTGTACAACATCCATCCCTCCATTCATTATCCGTAACCACTTATCCTGTGCAGGGTTGCGGGCAAGCTGGAGCCTATCCCAGCTGATTATGGGCGAGAGGCAGGGTACGCCCTGGACAAGTTGCCAGATCATTGCAGGGCTGACACAGAGACACACAACCATTCACACTCACATTCACACCTACGGTCAATTTAGAGTCACCAGTTAACCTAACCTGCATGTCTTTGGACTGTGGGGGAAACCAGAGCACCTGGAGGAAACCCACACAGACACGGGGAGAACATGCAAACTCCTGTGTACAACATGTGCTATAAAAATAAATGTGCTGATACACAGACAGGCACAGACAGTATATCAAAGGGAATACAATACTCAAAGTCTAAAAGCACAAATAGGGTCAAAACCAGAAAAGCGATACAAAATGTAAGGTTTGGTAACTTCAGATGCAGGGTACAGAATGTATACTTCGCAAACTCCATATGTTACTGAGAGTCCTTATATGCATGTGCTGTGATTGCACTCTAATCAGGAACAGGTGCATGGTAATTAGATCTAATGGCACTGTGCGTGACAAAGTGCTGTTTTACTGCTGGCACCCAGCAAAGTCACACCATAATAAAAGTCAAACTGTTGTTTCTGGCACATGGCATGAAGTGTCAAAGAAAGGAATAAATATGTATTGATAACTGTGATGCGTATCTCATTATTGGTATCACTGTCACAAGACAATGCACTAATTTATTGACACAAAATACACTACATGACACAATTTGATGGTCATGCTTATGCTTTAATATTATTATTATATTCAGGTTGATTTTGTGCCCTTGCAAATATTTTGCTCATACACTCATCAGGAGCTCTGCTTTTAGGCAGTGCTTAAATATTTATATTATCAATGTCTGCATTGATACTGCACTGTGCGGATAAATATCAACTAAGAAGAAGGATTGTGTTCATCCCGAGGGCTAAAACCTTAAAAGAGTCAATCTATGTAAGTTTATGGAGTATGGGTTTTAAATAATAATAATAATAATAATAATAATAATAATAATATAAATTTATATAGTGCTTTTCTCATTCGCAAGGTTGCTTTACAATTATAAGGAAAGGAGAAAAATAAAAAAATAAAAAATAAAAAAATAAAGTCCACTAAATAAAGGTCAGGATGTCATTCCAATGGTGTAGCAGCCACAGTCCCACCAAAAGGCACATGAAAACAAGTCCCACACCACCTGCACAGACGCCACAACACCACCGGGCAACACCACCCAGAACACCACAGAATGGATCCACAAAACAAGCACAGAAGCACCGCCACGCAGACTGCCGGTATGTCCCAAACTGCCTGCACAGACACCATGATGCCACTGAGCAACATCGCCCGGAACACCGCGCCAAGCACAAAAGCACCGCCGCACAGAGCGCTGGACAACCCTGATGTTAAAATGAGCAACAAGCTCACTGCAGTCCATAGCGAGGAGCACAGGCATCACCCATGGCAAACCAAGGCCTGGAGGGAACTGACACCCCAAACTGGGTCCGGAGCTACATCACAACTGGCAGACAAAACACTCAAACAAAAATAAAAAACAAATGTTAAACTACACAAACACAAACAAGAAAAACTTAAGGGAAAAAAATACAAAGCTCCAGTGAGAAGCGGCAGCCAGAATGCGCATGGCATACTCTCAACCGGAAAGAGAAACAAAACAAAAGAAAACAAAAAGGATCATGTTCATTTAAAGGATATGCTGAACCAAAATTCAATTTGAATTGTAAAGAGATTCATCTATCCATCCATAACCACTTATCCTGTGCAGGGTCGTGGGCAAGCTGGAGCCTATCCCAACTGACTATGGGCAAGAGGCAGGGTACACCCTGGACAAGTCACCAGATCATCACAGGGCTGACACATAGAGACAAACAACCATTCACACCTACAGTCAATTTAGAGCCACCAGTTAACCTAGCCTGCATGTCTTTGGACTGTGGGGGAAACCAGAGCACCCAGAGGAAATTTACACAGACACAGGGAGAACACACAAACTCCACACAGAAAGGCCCCCATCAGCCACTGGGCTCAAACCCAGAACCTTCTTGCTGTGAGGCAACAGTGCTAACCACTACACCACTGTGCCACCTGTAAAAAGATTCATACCAAAGATTATTGCTGGATTCTGCAAGTACAAGTGATCAGTTAAACAATAAATGTATAACCTTTAAAAAAATGATGTTTTGATAATCAAATTATGACACATGCTCCCTTTACAGGTTGGATCTTGTATTTGGATGAATGTGACTGCCTCAATTTGTGATGAAAAGTAGAATTGACCTTTCAACTGTCAATGATACACAATTATTCTCACAATCAGTAATTCAGCAATAATTATATAGTATGCCATGTCCAAAAAAAAATCACTATGTTGTGCTGCTCATTATGGGCATTTGTAAAGATAATGTTGCAACTAACAACTTTCTAACATTTCAGCTGCTCATTTATATAGCAGTGGTAAACTCACATACCACTTTTTAGGAATGCCTGCACAACTCATTCATGCAATTTTCCAAACAGCAAATCATGTGGCAGCAGCCCAATGCATATAATCTTGCAGAAGCAGGTCAAAAGCTTGGGTTAATGTGCACATCGAATATCAAAATGGGAATTCGTATAATTTCAGTGAACATATTTGTTGATGCCTGCGGGACAGGATTGGGTATTTCAGAAACTTCTGATTGCTTGATTTTTTTTTTATTTATCTACAACAGTCTCTAGAGATTACTCTGAATGGATGGAAAAACAAACAAACAAGCAAACAAACAAAGAAATAGACCCATCAAGTGAGCAGGCGGTTCTGCAGTTGGAAACACCTTGTTGATGACAGCAGTCAGAGGAGAATGGCCACACTGGTTTGAGAAACTGAACCATATTAACTAAGCTTAATCATCATAGTGCTTCAAACCTAGTTTGAATCAGAGAGGGTGACTGTGGCAGCAGGGGCATGGTCAAGCGTCGGTCTGTGACCGGAGGGCGGAGTCAGGGAAGGTAAGTGGCAGAATCACTACACCTGATGTCAATTAACCTGTGTTTGTGTGTCTTCCCAGTGACCGCGCCCTATATAAGGAGAGAGAGAGCAGAGGAAGAGAACTCTCTCCCCAACTAGATGGCTGATGTGTGTGTGCGCGTGTCTGAGTGTATGGGAGAGTGAAAACGCTGAAAAGTGTTACAATACTGAGTTTTTGGAAACTCAGTTCTGGCCTGCCATACTTCTGTGCTCCACCCACCCGCTCAAAGTTCTACAGTGACAAATGGAAGTTGGCTCAATACAACCTCAAGGCACTTTGATGATCCATTATGGTAATGGCATATGGGCTGTTCAATGCACCCTCTGGTGTACAGGCATTTACTTTGGAAATGGTTGGAACATTTTTGATATCTGTAAAATTAGCACTGGAAGAATGGTGACAATCACTGGAGGGAGATGAACATTTCTTTGAAGTCGACACCAATCATAAGAACCTTTAATACCTTAACACTATACTGAACAAATTTTGCTGGTACATGGTAAAATTGTTTGCACATGATTTTTGGTTCATTTTTGGATATTTTATTGATGAAACTTTTTTTCTGGACTCCACCCACCCCCAAATATTTTTGCGTTGCCGAAGGGCACTATTGTGTGAGAATGGTATAGAATCATAAAGAAACATGATTTCACAGATCAAGACAATGCTCAGAGAACAATACAAAATCACAAACTCTTTTTAAAAAAGTCACCAAATCATTAAGCAAAAGGGGAAGAAACACTTGAACCATACTTACATATTGGATTTGACACAGGCATAGATTTATATCATGGAATGTGTCATGTCATGTACTTCATGTCATGAGATTTCACTCTGTGTGAAACTTTAAAAAGCAGTTCTTCTGTGCTGTGAAACAAGGAGGGTACATTACACTTTTTGCACATCACTTTAGGTGTTCCTGGGCACCCAGGAACCCTGTATCTTCCCTTCTTGTCACAAATTATTTCTCATTGTAAGATATTGTCCAAACAGACATCCTGGTTAGGAAGGGGAACTGTGGACCCCTGCTTCCTCTTCTACTACTCATACTGTTGGGAAATCCCACCATTGGTTTGCCTCTCTTCCTGGCATCTTCTTTGGATTTGCAGACTGTGTGCAATTTGGGACTTGAAGGTATAAAGGCACATGTGGTCACTTCTTGTCATTGCATTGTCAGCACAATCCCATTTGTAGATAAGCCAACATGTCACCACTGCCATATTTATCAAGTGAAAGACAAGGTGGTGGTACCATTTCTTGATCTGTTGTTGGTGTGATACCTTTCCCATTTGTAAACATTCCACGGGACCTCCTCCAGCATTGCAAAGCTTATTTTTGATCCCCAAAGGCAAAGTTTCACTCTATTAAGTAACAAAGGATATCCTGTCTGCTCGTTCTTACAGCGTGTCCACTCTGTGACAAATCAGATTTCAGCCTTGTACTCCAGACAATTTATGTGGCATGTGGCATGTTGCAGTTCTGTCCTGGTTTAAGCTTGTGCTTTGTTGCTATTTTTGTGGTTTTAAATTAATAGAATTGTGTAATGGGGCGGCACGGTGGTGTAGTGGTTAGTGCTGTCGCCTCACAGCAAGAAGGTCCAGGTTCGAGCCCCGTGGCCGACGAGGGCCTTTCTGTGCGGAGTTTGCATGTTCTCCCTGAGGCCGTGTGGGTTTCCTCCGGATGCTCCGGTTTCCCCCACAGTCCAAAGACATGCAGGTTAGGTTAACTGGTGACTCTAAATTGACCGTAGGTGTGAATGTGGGTGTGAATGGTTGTCTGTGTCTATGTGTCAGCCCTGTGATGACCTGGCGACTTGTCCAGGGTGTACCCCGCCTTTCGCCCGTAGTCAGCTGGGATAGGCTCCAGCTTGCCTGCGACCCTGTAGAATAGGATAAAGTGGCTAGAGATAATGAGATGAGAAGCATAAACTCTACTTCAATCTATAAAGAAATAATATTACCATTCTAAAATAATTATCTTAAAGGGGCAGGTGCACCTTTCCCAGAATCTTCTCTGCCATGTAGTGTGTCAGCATTTTCAGTGCAATATTCCAAAAACAATCCACAACAATTCAGTGACATCCTTGCCCATAGATCTTAAACTGTAATGTGAAATTGAAGATATTTTGCCGATGTATCAATAGTTTAAATTCTTTTGACCAATCCAATCCATTTTCATTGGGTTATTCCATTGTGATGGACCCGAACTGGTGAAGGAAATAAAAGGTAAGGTATATTGTGTTCAAAGCTTCCACATTTGACATGTATATGAAGAAAAACATTTAGATGGATTGCAAAGGGATCACAAACTGAGTTTGCTGAGGTTTTGCTGTACAGAGACCTAACAGATAGCAGTCATGTGATTTCAAAACAAAAACAACAAACTGGATTCTGGGAAGGGCAAGCCGGCCTCTCTATTTACTTAGTGAGCATCATCAATACTATTAGGATACCTACACAAGGTCAAATCATCTTTATGCTTTCATTTTTGCTTTCTCACATGACCTTCCTTCATATGTTATATTTAGCCCTGCTTTTAAAGGGGACCTGCCATGAAAAACTCACCTTTTCAGACCATGTGCACATAAATTTGGGTATTTGGAGCCTACCAACCCCCAAACTCTGAAATCAAACAAGCCAGTCAGTTTCTTTTTGGCTGCCTTTTTCAGGAAACATGCTTTTACAAGAATGTTTGGGAACAGCCATAGCCTGAAGGTTAAAGCAATAGCCTTGGGCCCAAAGGGTCGCTGGTTCAATTCCTGGGATTGGTTGAGTGAATGAACAGCACTTACCCCTCCCTCTGTATCATGGCTGAAGTGCCCTTGAGCAAGGCACCTAATCCCCAACTGCTCCCTGAGCGCTGTAGCATAGCTGCCCACTGCTCTGGGTACGTGTGTGTGCTCATTGCTCATGTGTGTGTACATGTGTGTGCTCACTGCTTCAGATGGATTAAATGCAGAGGAGGAATTTCACTGTGCTTGTGTACATGTGCCAAATAAAGGCTTCTTCTTCTTTTTCTTCTTCTTCCATTCAATACGAATCAATATGAAAACACGAAGTGAAATCAAATTGTATGCCACAGTGCCATGGTCTAATACCTTGTTTTTTTGTGTACTTTGATCAAGAGTGTCCAACATGCCTATACAAACATTCAGTAGTTTTAAAATTTACAAATAATTGTGTGGACTCATGCCTTAATCTGTATTGGTCTTAATTCAAGAAAAAGCATTATTTCCAATGTGTGCTGATGTCGTCCCCACTAATCCATCATCATATACAGAGAGGCAGGTTTCAGAGCAGTGTCTTAGTTCCATAGCTTTGCTGAGCTAAACGTTATCCAAAAGTCAAAAGATGGTCTACCCGGCCCCTGAGGTAGGAAACATTTTTTTTTATAGTATTGCCATTCTTCCTGAAGTATAAAAGCTGAGTTTTAAAAGCATAATCAGTGAAAGGAAATGCATGCCACTGAATATTTAACTCTTTGTACTTCACTTGCATCCCTAGATTAAATCTAATCTTCTGTGAAGTTTGGATGCAACTGATTTTGGATGCATCAAAGAACAACTGAGATTTTTTTTTCTTGTTCAAGCAAAATAACTTTATTTTATTTTATATTATTTTCAAATGCAGCAAACACAAAGACAAATTCTGAACCAGTGCATAGTAAAGAAACTGATGAATACCGGTAAATGGAACTGAGTTAATAGGTGCCACATGCAAGTTGATTGTTGAGCAAGACAAAACCAAATTTTCTTCCTGCTGTGCAACATACAGGCTATGTCTAGCTATGTCTAGTCATTTGAATTCTCTGAAGCTCAGATCAAGTGGCATAGATATTTTATATTTGGACTTTTTTTTAAAATTTAATTAATTTATTTTTTTTTACTTGAACCACATCCAGTAATGGTAGGGATCAGGACAGAGGAGGGAGGAGGAAATCCAAGTAGTCATTTCTTGGACATCTCTCATAGATTGGCTGTCTATTCTGAGTACAACTGTTCTCATTGCCTTGGACATTGTTTCCACTATGTGTTCATAGGAGAGTTTCATGCCAGCGCTCAGGGGGGGAAATACCAACCTAGTGCTATTGAAAAGCTTTAACATAAGTGCCTGTATATATCTATCTGTTATTATTCACAATGCCTGCACCTTTTACCTTTGCTGTTTTGATTTGGACACTGACTCCCAGCAATTATCTTGTTGAAAGCTTTATCTATGGTGAGTTTTGACCTCCTAGCAGAGGCAAGCAGGGTTTGGGCTGAAATGTCCTGCCTTGTGTTTCAGGTTCTTGGCAAATATTCAACTATTCCAGATATAAATATTTTTATAGTTAAATATTTTCATATATTATCATTGGTAGTTGTCTTTTCAACTGATGCCATATTTTATATCCATTACCTGACTTGTGCAGGTCAATTACCATTTGAAATTTCTTCC
Source organism: Neoarius graeffei (assembly GCF_027579695.1). Taxonomy (NCBI): domain Eukaryota; kingdom Metazoa; phylum Chordata; class Actinopteri; order Siluriformes; family Ariidae; genus Neoarius; species Neoarius graeffei. The sequence continues at coordinate 35,540,024 of NC_083582.1, read as the reverse complement.
TATGTTTGAATGGAAAATTTGAATTAATGTGTGTCGTAATAGTTGCTTTGTACAATAATTTTGTATTTTGTCTATTCACAAGTGTATCAAATTGGAGTCGTTTAACTGGATAGATTCTTGTATTGCATCATACATGATGCATTGATATGTGTCATATTATCTGAAAAAAGGTAACTTGAACCCCTAGGATCAAAAATAAAAATGTCTCGGTATTTTATTTTTAATGTGTAACAAAAATATAAGCATCAGCACACACTAATGAAAAATACTTAATTCAAATTGTTTTATGAAGGAGTTAGATTACTTAAATAAAATTAATGAATGGATGAAGTTTGTATTCCAGTGACTCTACAGAAGTACTGGAGTGGCATAAATACTTTTACAGCCCAAAGCATAGTGAAGGTATCAGGTTTTGAGTTATTCATGTTTTTAGTGCATCAGACCATTGTGTTCTGACTCAAAGCTCGCCAACCCTTTTAACTCGCAAAACCCTCTGAACTTGGGTTTCAGGCAAAGAAATTTCCTCTCACAGCCCCCAGACACCTGTCAACATCTGTGCGTTAACATTCTCCCCTTTTATACTTCCACACTGATGCCCAAGTTGGCTTTGATAAATGTAGACAAACAGCGATTTAATAGCAGGTTTATTGTGATTTTCTTTTTAAAGCCAAAAATCCCTTGCTATGCATTTAGTTGATTTCCAGTGTGCTAAACTATTTTGCCATTTATTATACTTTTGCCACTCACAGATATGTAATATTGGATCATTTTCCTCAATACATAAATTAACAAGTTTAATATTTTTGTCTCATTTGTTTAACTGGGTTCTCTTTATCTACTTTTGGGTCTTGTGTGAAAATCTGATGATGTTTTAGGTCATATTTATGCAGAAATATAGACAATTGTAAAGGGTTCACAAACTTTCTAGCACCACTGTGTGTATATATATGGGTCTGTCTCAGAAACTGGGTACTGTGGGGGTACCCCACTAAATATACTCACAGTCAATAAACTATACGGTTTTGAATGGTGATGTTGGTTTTAATTTGAAATAAAATGATGAAAGAAATAATACAGATAAAACTAAATCTTTGATGTGAATACTCTATTCAGAATTTGGCAAAAATTTGTGGAAAAATGGCGGCTTGATCTGGGACATGATAAATGGTTGACTACATTGCATTCCCTTAAAAAGGTTGTAGTCCATTGAAAAGTCTACAGTTATCACTAATTGTATTTTAAGTTGTAATTTTATACACCTAAGGATTGGTGCGCTCACAGAATAATCATAACCATAATAAAACATCATGGAAAATATTTGATCACCTCCATTTTCCACATACCCAAAACCAATACGATCATGTGTTTTGATCTAAATGGAAAGCCTCAGGGTTAAGGTCATTACCTCACCAAAAGTAGTAACTTAAAATCACTACGCCATATAAAAATTTAGTTATAAATCTGTGATTTTGTTTTTTAAAACGAAAGCTGAAAGTTAGGTATAGAATATGTTTCTTACAGAATATGTTACAATGGTAGCTGGTCTTGAATGAATTTCTGAGCTATAAAATGAGTTGTGGTCTATTTTTTGCCATTGCATGTTATTTGTGTGCGGGGAAGGACACACATTAACAATTTGCATGTGTAGAATGGAATTTTCCACTCCAACAGTTAGAAGTTGATCGTGCTTCCATTTGTGGTCTTTCTGTTATGCGGGTGATCTGTTTGGATGTTATCGCTGAAAAGGTGAGTTTTGACAGTTTTATTTTGTTTTAGTCTTGCAGTATAAGGCAATAGAATGTTTCTTTTTCATCTTACTTTCATATTTCATAGTGTTTGCGTATTTTTGGCCAATATTTTGCAACCATGGTCAATTTAGATCGAATTTTTAAAAGAATCTGTGGCCAGTCATTTTGCCCCGCCCCCGTCTCGCACTTCGTCCAGTGCGGTAATGATGTCCCGATGCTCGTGCGCCGTAGCAGAGACCCGCGCGACTTTCAGCCAGTACAGTCGCTGTTCTTTTACCAGCACCGTTATTCTCATCTTTCCGGTGTGTTCTTGATTTTTCCATTGTGTCCTATTGTCCTATTTCACCATATCAAATACCCAAAATGTATCATATTATTCATATTTAAGTGAATAATCAATTCAGTCATCATAACTTGTCATTTTTAACCCAAGCAATCAAAGAGAGGAAATTTATTCAATATGTTCGCTCATCTGTGAAGGAGGGGCTTTAATTCTTCATGATGTAGTTATTTTATCTCATCTTATTCATCTCATTATCTCTAGCCACTTTATCCTGTTCTACAGGGTCGCAGGCAAGCTGGAGCCTATCCCAGCTGACTACGGGCGAAAGGCAGGGTACACCCTGGACAAGTCGCCAGGTCATCACAGGGCTAACACATAGACATAGACAACCATTCACAATCACACCTACGGTCAATTTAGAGTCACCAGCTAACCTAACCTGCATGTCTTTGGACTGTGGGGGAAACCGGAGCACCCAGAGGAAACCCACGCCGACAACATGCAAACTCCACACAGAAAGGCCCTCGTCGGCCACAGAGCTCGAACCCGGACCTTCTTGCTGTGAGGCAACAGCGCTAACCACTACACCACCGGGCTGCCCTAGTTATTTTATATGTAAATTAATTTTACAAAAGCATTTGAATTGTAATCAAAAAAATTTTCCACAGTGGAGGCCAGATAAAGCAAGATACTATCTTTATTCTTATTAAATGTGACAAAAGAAACATTGAGTGTTAGGTAAATGCAAAAAAAAAGTAAAATTAGAAAATTAATTTTTTGACCATATTGTCCCAAATGAGAGACCAGTTTCTGAGACGGACCCATATATATATATATATATATATATATATATATATATATATATATATATATATATATATATATATCTCCTTCTCACCCCCGGCGGGGGGGTGGTATCCATGTCATCCTCAAGCTCGGGTCCTCTACCAGAGGCCTGGGAGTTTGAGGGTTCTGCGCAGTATCTTCGATGTTCCTAGGACTGCGCTCTTCTGGACTGAGGCTTCAGATGTTGTTCCTATATATATATATATATATATATATACTATGGCATGCTGTTCAGGAAATTAATCTTTGAATATATTGAATGAAACCCTGAATATATGGAATGAAACTTTGAATATATGGAATGAAACCAGTGGCGGCTGGTAGTTTTTCAAACAGGGGAGGCTGGTCGGTTACGATATTTCCAGATTTTAAAAGAAAAAACATAAATTTTGCCCATGCTCTTGCCTCTGATCTGGCTGATTGTTGGCAGCGTCACAAACTGTGAAATAACAGGTTCTTTTGGCCCATTAGCCTACTGTCTAATATACATGATGGTGGTGTTGGGGGGACGGGTATATTTTAACATTTTATATTTTAAAATTGTAGCATGCTGTTTAAAATTGATCATTATTGAAAGCAGCTCTTTGTCAGGAACCTCAGCAGTAGAGCTGGGTGCCACACATTTCATTCAATGACACTTTCCCTATATTTTACTTATTTTGACTGAGAAATGTTTTATTGACAATTTTGATAACCCTTCACTTTTAATCCAGGTTTGTAGTGTGAAATGTTCTCGTCTGTGTTTTTGTTTAAAAATGTTTTCCAAATTGTAGCTGTGTTTAATTCATATCCAGAAAAATATATATTCCAATATAATATACTCAGCATAAACATTTTAAATAGATTCCATATTTTTGGTCCATCCATGACATATTACTAAAGTAGCCTATTTACTGTTGTTGATGTGGGTCACTTGCTGTTAGCCAATTCACTTTCTCGTACCAGGAGAGCTGAAAGGAACGCGTATTATTCCCTACCTTTTTCACCAAGTCAATTTGAGGCGTTGGTCTACCCTGCTCTTTAATTTTAATTTTTTCCTCGAAAGGAAGACTGGCAAATGGCTTCGCCAAAATTAAATCAGCAATGCTTGGCATCCGTGCGCAGCTTTCTTGCTAGCTGACTAGCCCCCTCAAGTTCAAGTTCAGTCACTCAAATAAACAAAATTTCTGGAACTAAGATAACAAACTTGACAACACTATATTTACACTTTATTTACAATGAAAATATATACAAACTAAAAAAGCTGGTAGAAACGTATGTAATGGTATGGTATGTAATGAATGAAATAGAAATGTAAGCTGATCTCTTACAATACACCACAGAACTTGCGAATCCACATGGGACTGAACTCAAATTCACCGCTGCCTGTCTATATTTGAAACGAGCTGTCAATCAAAGACAATATCCGGCCGCTTTCACCAATCACCAGTCTCCTCGCGGAAACTGCCATGTCCCTCCCACTGTGAGGCTCGGAGTCCATAGGCGGGCATTTTCGCAGTATTTGTCCAATAACCGTCTTGCATTTTGAGATTGAAAAGCACAGAGCTCCCAATGCCATTGAAGTCCACTGAGGCTGGGAGTCCGTGAGACTCTGTGGGCGGGCGTTTTCACAGTATTTGTCCAATAATCGTCTTGCATTTTGAGATTGAAAAGCGCAGAGCTCCCAAATGCCATTGAAGTGCACTGAGGCTGCGCTGCATCGCGCTGTCACGAGGGGGAAAAACTCATGCACACATTAAAGTTATAAGGGAATGATTTCGCACTGTAGTGGGTTGAGCACATATATTTCTATGATTCTGGATCTGAAATAGCAATGTTATAAGGTCGGCTATAACATAAGCCTAGCGCAATTCATCCTACACGATGTTCGTCATTTTTAGAGGAGGCTGAGCCTCCCTCGTTGTCTTAGAGCAATCGCCCGTGAATGAAACCCTGAATATATGGAATGAAACTTTGAATATATGGAATTAAGCTTTGTATTCTGCCCCCGCTCCCACAGCTCGGCAGATAGACAACAGGTCCCAAGAAAAACTCTGACTCAGAGGAGAGTATTAGAGTATATTGAGAAACGCTGCAAAGACAAACAAAATTTACAAATTAGTTTTATATACAGAAAATACCGTTATACAAATATGCGTTAGCTTCCGGCTAATGTTAATGGCAAAATTAATGTATATGCTAATGCTAACATTCGCTGCGATCAGCGAATGCACAAGCATAGATTTAGACTTAGACAGATTTAATGATCCACGAGGGAAATGACTGTCACCGTAGGTTCGTTGCACATAAAAGAAGTAAACACTAATAAAACCACAAGCATTCTCCAGAGTGTTACCAATGTCTTAATTGTTTAAAATAGCCGCAACCAACTCCCGAGCTGACTGACTCATTTTTGCTGCAGGACGGTGGCAGTGCCTTCATGACGTCAGCCAAGTTTCATTTCATATATTCAGTTTCATTCCATATATTCAGAGTTCCAATCTTTGAATATATGGAATGAATCCCTCAAATATATTGAATGATACTTTGAATATATGGAATGAAACCCTAAATATATGGAATGAAACTTTGAATATATGGAATGACTCCCCAAATATATTGAATGAAACTGAATATATGGAATGAAACTTGGCTGACTGTCACGAAACAGACAGGAGAGGAGATCAAATGCACTCAAATCACAGTTTATTAATCATAGGGGAAAAGGGAGTTGGGAGAATGTGTGTGGGTGAAGTCCAGAGGCAGGAAACTGAGAGGCAGGGATGGCTGGTGGTGACGTCTGAGGTCTCCCATCCAAGTACTGACCAGGCCCAAACCTACTTAGCTTCTGAGATCTGCCAGGATCTGGCGTAGTCAGAGAGCTGTGGCTGTAGGCTGACAGAACATGGGTTTCAGGCAGTCTTCAAGCGAGCAGTCCCTCAGCAGGCAGGAGTTAGAGAGCAAACTGGAACACAGAGTCACAAATCAGGTAGCAAGATAGGGGACAGAAGGCAGATCAGGTTACCGGGGCTGGAGAGCAGACAGAGTCAAACGGAACAGAAGGCAGGTCAGGGTACCGGGGCTGGAGAGCAGACAGAGTCAAACGGAACAGAACAATTTCAGGAGTCAGAGTAGTAGGAACACAGAGCAGGTTATCAGGCTGAGAGTTGCAGACGATCTGACACTGAGGCTAGGGAGAACTGCAGCTTAAATACACCCAGGGGGAAGCAGGTGATCGGCAACAGCCAATGACAGTCACTGAAAGTTAATAAGAGGAAGTGAGTGCGGGCGTGACCAGTAATGCTGAGTGGAGATGTTACCTGAAGAGAGAAGCCCACAGGTAGGACCATGACAGCTGACGTCATGAAGGCACTGCCGCCGTCCTGCAGCAAAAATGAGTCAGTCGGCTCGGGATTTGGTTGCGGCTATTTTAAACAATAAAGACATTGTTAACACTCTGGTGAATGCTTGTGGTTTTATTAGTGTTTACTTCTTTTATGTGCAACGAAGCTACAGTCATTTCCCTCGTGGGTCATTAAAGTCTGTCTGTCTAAATCTATGCTTGTGCATTCGCATATACATTAATTTTGCCATTAACATTAGCCAGAAGCTAACGCATATTTGTATAATGGTATTTTCTGTATATAAAACTAATTTGTTAATTTTGTTTGTCGAGTTTTACAGCGTTTCTCAATATACTCTAATACTCTCCTCTGAGTCAGAGTTTTTCTTGGGACCTGTTGTCTATCTGCCGAGCTGTGGGAGCAGGGGCAGAATACAAAGCTTCATTCCATATATTTAGGGTTTCATTCCATATATTCAAAGTTTCATTCAATATATTTAAAGTTTCATTCAATATATTCAAAGATTAATTTCCTGAACGGCATGCCATAATATATATATATATATATATATATATATACACACACACACACACACACACACATATATATATATGTGTGTGTGTGTGTGTGTGTGTGGTGTGTGTGTATATATATATATATATATATATATATATATATATATATATATATATATACATACAGTATATGAGTGATTCCATGCTTATGGGTACTGAAATGGGGACATGAACTTATTCACCTAAAACCATTTCTTTTTTTACCATCAGGTCACAAAACATGTAATCTTTAATGAATGATATGTTAAAAGATAACTTTAATTTTCTGAGATGTAATAAAAACATTTATATGCCAAAGTCAAGCCTATGAGTTCCAAAATGATGTCTGTTACATTACTTCTGTTACGATTGTCCATCTCGCGTCTGTTACAAATTAATTACAATCTAGCTATATACCATGTTAATCTTATTGAAAGAATGTGTATGTTTATTCTACTACACATGTTTATTAATTATATTTGCTAAAACATCACCTTCCTATGTTTCAAAAAGTAATTCTACATTGTTAAAATTGAGAATATATATGTCCACAACACTTCTGTTACGTTCTGACTTTGGCATATAAATATGTTTTTATTACATCTCAGAAAATTAAAGTTATCTTTTAACATATCATTCATTAAAGATTACATGTTTTGTGACCTGATGGTAAAAAAAATAAATGGTTTTAGGTGAATTTTTAAAAATAAGTTCATGTCTCCATTTCAGTACCCATAAGCGTGGAATCACTCACATATATATAAAATTCAATTTAATTTATTCATTCAATTTCTGTGCAGCTTATCCATTATGGGCTGCAGGTGAGCTGGAGCCAATTCCAGATGACAGTGGGTGAGAGGAGGGGTACAGCCTGGACAGGTCACTAATCTACTGCTGGGCTAACACACAACCTTTTTCTACCAACAGGGAAAAGGCTGCTTCTGGTTCACGTACCAAATTTTGAACCGTTCAAAGAATTTTGACCAAAAATAAGTTCCTTTGGAACCTGAAAAGTTTGTTCCCATCTGGAACCAAAATATAGCTGGTTTTTCCAGCATGAACTGTGACATCAGTGAGCTTGTCATTAGTTTGGAAAGCAAGCAGAGTGAAGCAATGGAGAACACAATAAATATCTGCAATAATAGAACAAACCTTGCAGGTAATCAATGTACTCCATGATCTTGCTTTGACTATTTACTCCCGTTGTGCATTGTTCAATGCCCTCCTTTCATGATGCATCCTTGATTGCAACAGTTCCACTCAAAACTGATTCGCTAGCTAGCACTAAGGTTCAAAGAATCTTGAACAGAACTGGTTCGAGAACCCATTCCCTGTTGGTCAAAAAGTGGTAACAGAAAGACAGACAGACATTCACACTCATCTTCACATCTATGGGCAATTTAGAGTAGCCAGTTGATCTAATCTGCATGTCTTTGGACTGTGGGAGGAAACCACAGCACTCGGAGGAAACCCTCACAGGCATGAGAAGAACATGCAGACTCCACACAGAAAGACCCCAGTCAACTGGCAGGTTCCAACCCAGAATGCGGCAAAAATGTGTAAAAATGTGGCAGTAGTGTTTGTATTATTGATCAGTCTTGGTGTAATTCAATATTTTAGTGAATCAAATACATCATCACAACAGCTCACTTTTCATTCTCAAACTTTCTGGTGAAAAAAGCTGACACAGTGCTAATAGACATAGATCAGAAGCCAGTGTGTCAATTAGTGTCTGGTAGTTGTTTTAACATATTGAGTCCCACTCGGACACATGGCTTCACCGGGAATAAGCGGCGTGTGGTTGGTTGCGATTTACACACACACACAAAAAAAACCTCAACATTTACTGTACAGACACTTCATTTGTCCTACCTGGAAGCATGACTTCTCCTTCTGACAATTGGCAGACCTCTCAAAATGGGCAGAACCTCATCACTTCAAAGTTTGATATCTCAAAGTTAAACATATCAGCATCAGCTGGAATCACTTGGAGCCTGCAGACATGGAGTAATTCATAAATGTTGTGAATAAACTAACTATAAAGTAGTTCTGTTTGATTATTTGCATTCATTTCTGAAATCTGTTGGTTAGCTAGCTGTCACTTCATTCTTCAAGTAGCTTCATTTTGGCATGAAATGGCTGACACTGCTAATGTTGATCTGATTTTCTGTCTTTTGATGCTCTGACTGAGCAGAAGAGACTGACAAACAAAAAGGTAGACCAACACCCAAGGTTTTAATTCAAAAGTCAGGGAGAAAAAAAGGTCCTTTTAGCTGTTTTGATATAGTAAAATCGATTGGCTGTGTTTATTATTAGTCTTCAATTATATGGAGTCTCTGCCATACAAGTACCTGTGAATGAGTTTGTAACAACTCTCTGACATCTGCAGGGGCATCAGAAGCATTTTTAATGGGGGGGACACACTGGCGGGGTTCTGGGGGTCCTCCCCCAGAAAATTTTTAATTAATTAGATGCCATTTCCTGCCTTCTGGTGTATTTTCAACAGGTTGTTAAACACCTAATTTTACCTACAAAAGTCACTTAATTCAATGACTATTTTAGAGACTCAACGATAAATCCTCATTCAACTAGTCCATATATTCATCAGCCTGTTTTTAAACCCACTGCTATGCCTAAGAAAATGAGATGAATGTGACACAATTTATCACCAACAATGACTTTGTGTGCATTTTACTTTTAATTTTGTGTTTACTTTTTTATTTAGTTTTAGATGTAACACATGCCACTGTGCCAAGCAATAGTGACACTCAACTGTATATTTAAAAATAAGAATATTCATAATTTCACACAATGAACAGGTATGAAATGGCATCATGCAAACTTCATAACACAAAATCACACTGTGTCAAGCAACAGTGACACATAAAAAATAACTTCACATGTTGAACAGGTACAATTTTGTTAACCACCAACAGTGACTTTAGTGGGCACATTTTACTTTTTTCTGATTTAGTGATACTCATAACAAAAATGACATGGCATCATGCAGTCTTCATAACACAAAATTACACTGTGTCGAGCAACGACACATAAAAGATAACTTCACACAATGAACAAGTGCAGTTTTGTCAACCTACATGCAATGGTGGTACTACAGTAACATTTACAGATTAGTATAACAAATAGATTTATAGATATAACAACTCCTTACATTGGTGCCACCACAATTTCTACCACTTCATAACTTTTATCCCCCTTTCCTTCACAATCCACCTGGAATAACATCCATCTCTCTCCATTGCTTTCCTTTCTACTATTCCTTCCCCATACACTGATTTCCCATGTTACTTTCCAGAAAACTGGCAAAGACCAGACAAAACAAGTTCTTCAAATCACAACAGGGAATCAATACATATCATCAGAGCAGACTTGACCTCATTCTTGGCATTACAATAAGGTAGGCCTACTGGGTTTGAATTAAATGATAGCTAACATTAAGCTAGCTGATACATCGCCTAACATTGACTAGCCAGCTAACTGCACTAACATTTCCATTGGGACAAAAAAACCTGTCCTGTGGGGAAATTTTGACTTACTTTCTGCTTCTTTGTAAAGAATTTCCTTATGTCCATTGTGTCTGGGGAGGGAGCAAATATTGCAAACAATTCATCATCAACCAAGAATACCCCATTAGCCTAAGCTTATTTCATTGTTTAGTTGAACATTAATTTAACATGGCCTAGGGTTAGTTTTGAGGGCATATAACAAAAGAATAAGGTTTTAGCAATAGCTAGACATTGTGAGGTGGCAATGGGGATGCCGTCACCTCCTTCACTTTCGAGCAGCCTGCACCTTGGCTTGCACCAAAATTTCTCTGCTTGCACTGAGATTCACTTCACTTGCATGTTGTTGTAGGTAACGCCCAGAAAACCCGGAGTGGATTTTCAGTGGTATGTGTATTCTCTTATTGATCAAGTGGAATGGATTCTTTCACAAAGCAATAGAAACGGTGCTGGGTGAACTAATATTTTATGTTAAATGTGGGGGGGTCCAAACGAAGAATTATGAAATGTTCACATTCAATGGTGGCGATGCCCATGGACATCTGGGAAACAGAGGAACTGGAAGCAGGTGACAGAACAGTTGTGTCCTTTTTATTTTTCACTTTTCAGTGACAACTGAATGCTGCTCATAAAACTACAACCTTTTCTGGTTCTAACAGTACCAATTAGAGCCATGTAGACCCTTTCTATTTTGTGCTACAACATTAAGTAGAGGTGTGTGTGTGTGTGTGTGTGTGTGTGGTGATGGTGGGGGCGTGTCAGCACGCAATTACCGTTATTTATTTTTTTACTAAAATCACCGTATCTCTGCAACCATAAATTTTTTTTTTTTTCAAAATTCCCAAACCTATGATCTTGTTATGGGGTCCCTTTACAGAGAGCTGATTGTAAGGTGAATTGAACCTGTTTGAAATTTTAAGGTAAAGTCCTTACAATAATCCCGGAATTGGCATGAAGGAAAAGGCCATTGCAAGATTAATTTATAATTTATCACTCTGTGATAAACTTCCCTGTGTATTTCTGAATCTTGTCATTGCCTTTTCATCCACTGAAACACATGACGTTATATTGCATCTAAAAACATGATCTCAGTATCAAATGAATGGACATGCCGTCCTGTTATCTCTCAAAGATTCAAATATTTTTTATTGTCAATTCACTATATATCCAGGACATATAGGAGAATCGAAATGCCGTTTCTCTCTCACCTTACTTGTAAAAACAGATAAAGATTACAAAAAAATAAGAAAAACAATATATAAAAATATTTATAAATATAGATAATATAGATAAAAATACTCGAAAATCAATGTACAAAATAGCAGTAGTGCAAATACAGTATAATATCTAACAGAGAAGGTGTTTAGAAGAGCAACTTATGAGGTGTATATAAACAGTAGTGCAAATGAGCAATAGCAGCAGATACAGCAGTAATGCAAATGTTTGTAGTGTGATAGTTTCTTGTGTGAATGAATGTGTTACAGACCTGGGGTAGGTAGTGGACAGAGTTCAGCATCCTGACAGCCTGGTGGATGAAGCTGTTCAGCAGTCTTGTGGAGCGGGCCCAGAGGCTCCGGTACCTTTTCCCTGAGGGCAGGAGGTTGAAGACTGAGTGTGAAGGGTGGGAAGTGTCACCAGCGATGCTGATGGCTCTGCGGGTGAGATGGGAGTGATAGATGTCTGTAAGGGAGGGCTGAGGGGTACTGCTGATCTTGCTGGCCGTGTTCACTATGTGTTGCAGAGTCTTCCGGCAGGAGGCACAGCAGCCTCCGTACCATGCAGTGATGCAGCCAGTGAGGACACTCTCAATGGTGCCCCTGTGGAATGAACACATAATGGGGGGTGGGACTCGTGCACTCCTCAGTTTGCAGAGGAAGGAGAGGTGAGTTTGAGCTTTTTTGGCCAGCGATGTGGTGTTGTTGGACCAGGAGAGGTCCTCAGCGATGTGCACCCCTAGGAATTTGGTGCTGCTCACTCTCTCCACTGCAGCACCATCGATGGTCAGAGGGGGATGCTGTGAGTGACCTCTCCTGAAGTCGACTACAATCTCTTTGGTCTTCTCCATGTTCAGGAAGAGATTGCTGTCTTTACTCCACTGGGCCAGGTGGCTCACCTCATTCCTGTACTTGGCTTCATTGTTGTTAGTGATGAGGCCCACCACAGTCGTGTCATCTACAAACTTGATGATGTGGTTGGTGCTGTAGATTGGTACACAGTCATGGGTCAGCAGGGTGAAGAGCAGCGGGCTGAGCACACACCCTTGTAGGGGCCCTGTGTTCAGCATGATGGTCCTGGAGGTGTTACTGCCAACCCGAACGCTCCCTGTAAGAAAGTCCAGCACCCAGTTACAAAGAGAGGTGTTGAGTCCCAGATGTACGAGTTTTTGTATTAGCTGCTGGGGAATGATTGTGTTGAATGCCAAACTGTAATCCAAGAACAGCATTCGCACATAGGTGTTCTTTGAGTCCAGGTGAGTGAGGGCTGGGTGGAGCACGGTAGAGATAGCGTCCTCTATGGACCTGTTTGACCTGTATGCAAACTGGAACGGGTCATGAGAGGGAGGGAGGGAGGGGGAGGATGGACTTGATGTTCTGCATGACCAGTCGCTCAAAGCACTTCATGATGATAGAAGTCAGTGCTATGAGCCAACAGTTGTTATAGCTGGATGGGAGGGGCTTCTTTGGCACTGGTATTATGGGTGTAGCTTTGAAACACATGGGGACAACAGCTTGGTTCAGGGAGATGTTAAAGATGTCAGTGAGGACATTCTTGAGCTCCATGGCACAGTCCTTCAAAACACGACCAGGCATGTTGTCTGGTCCAGCTGCCTTATGTGGGTTGATCCTGGAGAGGGTCTTCGCCACGCTGGCTGGAGCCAGACATATGGCTTGTTCATCCAGGGGAGGAGTGGTCTTCTGTGCTGGTGTGTTGTGTTTCAAAGTGTCCAAAGAAGTCATTTAGGGAGTTTAGCAATGTGATGTCACTCTCACAGGTCCGTGGTGGGGGTTTGTAGTTTGTGAGGGTTTGAATGCCATGCCAGAGAGACTGTGCATCTCTGGTGTTGCTGAAATGTCCAGATATTTTATTGCTGTACTGACGTTTTGCCTCCCTGATGCCGCGGGACAGGTTGGCTCTGGCTGTTGTAAGACCTGCGGTGTTACCAGCCCTCAAGTAACTCATCATTTTTTTCTGTATTTATAGGCTCTGAAAGAGATTATCTCACAACATGAGGAAAATGTACACTGTTCAGTTAATACTGTATCTTCAGGTACTATTAACACATCATATCCATCTTCCATCAAATACTACCTGTAAACAAAATAAACTGTCTAAACAACCACTCTCTCTTCCTTTTGGTATTTCATCTGAGTGTGCTATAGTCAAAACAGCCGAAGCATCTGTGTCTACTGTTGTACTAATAGCAGCTCCTCCTTCTTCAAATACTGCATCATCAGCACAAACAGAAACAGCCTTTCCACCCTCTCCTTCAACTACAGCATCAGAATTTTAGTAAAAAATAAATAACGGTAATTGCATGCTGCCCTCCCACCTCTATTTAACATTGTAGCACAAAATAGAAAGGGTCTACATGGTCCTAATTGGTATTGTTAGAACCAGAAAAGGTTGTAGTTTTATGAGCAACTTAGTTTTGGAGGTGAACCCTAACAAATTCCTGGCTGTTGTGCACTCGCTGCGCACAATGCATATGGCACAATGCACTACCCTCTCCTGCTGGTTCCAGCACTGAAAGTGGAAGTGCCTAATTACTGCCATTATTTAGCCTTGTATAAAACTTCAGAACTGCTATCAGTTAAAACGATAAAAGACTAAGGACAACTAATAAAGTCAAGCAACAGGCTGAACACAAGCTTGACCCTTACTGTGTGGTGAGCTCTTTGGGATGGCGCTTCTGACTTTTGTTTCCAGATCATAGGAACTGCTCTGTGTGCCAGACATCTCTCAAATCCTTCTGTGTGAATCTGCCTCACAAATTTATCTTTTTCAAAATGTATGGAGCAGATACCAAACTGTCCTGCTGGCTTGAAGTTACCTCTCTTTGTCTGTACAAATCGAGCCCATTCATTCCATAAGTGTCCTGCCGACTTTGGGCTATAATGGATCGAAATTCCGCTTTTTTTATCGGCTACACTTGAACAGCCTTGAAGGATACACCTCTTAGGAGACATGCTTTGGTTTTAGTTTTGTTGTGGAATAAAAAAAAAATCATTAAAAACGTGCTACACTTTGTAAAGCAGACGAAGCCAGAAATACTGCGAACTTTCAAGTGTTGCACATATGACGTCACTTCCTTTGAATTAACAGTAAGTTACCAGGAACACATGCATGTAATGGCGGACTCAAAGAGCCAAACTTTACCAAATAGAACATGTTCCCGGTCTCATATTAAAATACAATTTACACAGTAAACTATTTAACATGTCTAGTTTTATAAGGTATAATTTCCAGGGTTGATGTCATTTTCATAAGTCTAGCACTTTAACAATCAATGTAAGTAGTGAGCCAAAGTACTCAGAGATCCTCTTTGACTCCTGCAGCTGTAACACAGCCTGCAGAGCCACATATTTGTAACAATTGGCACATCACAAGTGACTATCACAAACTGATACAACCCCAAATCAGTAAAATGTTAGGATGATGTGGAAAATGCACATAAAAAAAAAAGAAATTTGACTTGCATTTCATTGCAGGCAGTATGAACACAAGATATTTAATGTTTTGTTTGGTCAACTGAATTTCATTTGATAATATACATCTGTTCCTGTGTTTCAGGCCTGCAACACATTCCAAACAAAAACTTGGGACAGGGCAATTTAGGGCTAGTAATGAGGTAAAACACTTAAATAATGATATGATTTGAAATGGGTGATTGTAATCATGAGTTGGTGCAAAATCAGTATCCAGGAAAGGCCTAGTCTTTGAGGACAAAAGATGGGCAGAGGATCTCCAGTTTGCCAACAAATGGATGAGAAAATAATTGCAATGTTTAAAAACAACGTTAACCAAAGAAAGACAGGAAGGGATTTGGATTTTTCACCCTCTACGGTGCCTAAAGTCATGAAAAGATTCAAGGAATCTGGAGGAATGTTGCTGCATAAAGGTCAAGGGCACAAGCCGAAGCTGAACACCCGTGATCTCTGATCCCTCAAATGGCACTGCATTAATAACCATCATTCATCTATAGCTGATATAACCACATGGACTCAGGATTACTTTGGTAAACCTTCGTCAAGCACTACAATACAGAGTTACATCCACAAATGCCAGTTAAAACTTTACTCTGCAAAAAGAAAGCCTTATGGTCACTGTGTCCAGAAATGCTGTCGACTTCTCTGGGCTCGGATGCATCTGGGATGGACCATCACACAGTGGAAATGTATATTTTGGACAGATGAATCAGTATTCCAGGTCTTTTTTTGTAAGAAATGTACACTGTGTGCTTCAGACCAAAGAAAAGGACCATCCAGACTGTTACCAGCAACAAGTCCAAAAGCCAGGGTCTGTCATGGTATGGGGTTGTGTCAGTGCCCTTGGCAAAGGTAACTTACACTTCTGTGATGGCATCATTAATGCAGAAAAGCACATTGAGATTTTGGAGCAACATATGCTGCTTGCAAGACGACATCTTTTCCAGAGATATTTCAACAAGACAATGTAAAACCACATTCTGCACACATTACAAAGGCATGGCTGTGGAAGAGAGGGTGTCTGCCCCCTCTATTCCCAACAGAGAATGTGTGGCAAATTTTGAAATTAAAAATGTGACAATGACCCTGTCCTGTTGCACACGTAAAGACCTGTTTGCAGAAAGAATGGGACAAAATAACACCTGAAATGCTTCATTACTGGGTGTCTTCAGTCCCTAAACATCTGTGAGAAGTGTTGTGAGAAGGAATGGCAACATTATAAAGTGATGAATGCTTTACTGTCTCAACTTTTTTTTTAAATGTGTTGAAAGACTCAAAATTGAAAAAAAAATTCATTATGTAAAACATCAAATAATGTGCTGTTGTATTGTTTCGAGTAGAATACAGGTCAAATGCACAGTGTGTAGTGGTTAGCACTGTTGCCTCACAGCAAGAAGGTCTTGGGTTCGAGCCTAGCAGCCGGCGAGGGCCTTTCTTTGTGGAGTTTGCATGTTCTCCTTGTGTCTGCGTGGGTTTCCTCCGGGTGCTCTGGTTTCTCCCACAGTCCAAAGACATGCAGGTTAGGTTAATTGGTGGCTCTAAATTGACCGTAGGTGTGAATGTGAGTATGAATGGTTGTGTGTCTATGTGTCAGCCCTGCAATAACCTGGCAACTTCTCTAGGGTGTACCCTGCCTCTCTCCCATAGTCAACCGGGATAGGCTCCAGCTTGCCTGCAACCCTGTAGAACAGGATAAGCGGCTACAGATAATAGATGGATGAATGTTTTCAGTTTTAATTCAATTTCAATATATCCTCCCAGTTTTTTCTGATTTGGGGTTGTATTTGTCTCTGGGATTGTTATTCCTAATGATGATTCCTGACCTGGCTAACAAGTCCTAATGAATCAATTAAGGCCTGAAAAGTGAATTAAATTCTACTGGAAGCATAACCAAACTTCTGCACAGACCACAATTACTATTTATTTCTCTCAGAAATTTTTCTATTTTATATTTTTCTATCATCAGTAATCAAATATACAGTAAGTGCATGAACATTCACACAACAATGATAAAGTTAGTTTGCTTCAGTGGATGCGTTTTTCATTTCAATTCAAAAATCAATACAAAGCATGTAACATGGCCAGTCTCATCTCATCCCATTATCTCTAGCCGCTTTATCCTGTTCTACAGGGTCGCAGGCAAGCTGGAGCCTATCCCAGCTGACTATGGGCGAAAGGCGGGGTACACCCTGGACAAGTCGCCAGGTCATCACAGGGCTGGCACATAGACACAGACAACCATTCACACCTACGGTCAATTTAGAGTCACCAGTTAACCTAACCTGCATGTCTTTGGACTGTGGGGGAAACCGGAGAACCCGGAGGAAACCCACGCAGACACGGGGAGAACATGCAAACTCCGCATAGAAAGGCCCTCGCCGGCCACGGGGCTCAAACCTGGACCTTCTTGCTATGAGGCAACAGCACTAACCACTACACCACCGTGCCGCCCTACCCCAAGAGCTACACCTTTACCTAAGATAAGAGCTATTTAACAAAATAGCTGGTTAATCAAATTGTTTATCAGCTTTGATTTACTATAAACACTGAAACTAGGTCTGGGTTCTGAGCACTACATTTTAAGCTGGGGGCTTTGTAATAAAGATCTGCCCCAGCTGTAGTTTTCATTATTGGTAAGACCAAAGGAAACTAAACACATAGTGCTTTAAAGGTAATTAGCAGTATATTGCATTCAGGACTAACTAGAGCTTGTTTATGTACCTGCTAAAACACCCAGAAAACAACATATTGCAACAGTCCAATCCACAAGGTAAAGACACATGGATTTGTTTGTTGTAGTAATGCTATCTACATGAATTTCAAATGAGACACTGGTATCAATAATCACTTCCACCTGTGTCATTTGTCAAATGTACAAATAGTGTAGTAATAAAGCCATGAGGAAGTACTCCAGTGACAGAATCTGGAATACTGAAAGGACCAGACTGCAAATACATCATGTGCATGGTACTGACTGGTCATGAATGGAAGTATAAATTCTTCACTGAAGTGAAATGCAAGCAAAGACCCACATGCTCTGTGGAGGTTAAAGTCCAGGTCAAAATGTGAAACCTCCATAGTCCAGATGTAACATAGACATAGACAACCTTTATTGTCATTCAGTATGCAACAAGTGTACACAGAACGAAATTTCATTGCAATTTGGCTCAGCATGGAATTAAATATAAAAATATATTAAAATATGTTTCTGTGAAGATTCTGAGTCATCCAGGTCATAGTAAAATGTGGGTGGTAAAAGAGAGCAACTGGACTTGCTTGAAGATTATTGAAGACGTTTCACCTCTCATCTGAAAGGCTTCTTCAGTTCTGTCTGACTAATAGGGAGTATCAGGTATTTATCCTCTCATGGATGAAAAGCAATCCTAAGGCGTTGTTGAGTCATCCTGTTGGTGTGGGTCACTGGGGGCTGGGTGTAAATGGCCTAGAGAGTTGTTGGGGTGATCGATGGGTGTTGGTTCTCTCTGTCCTCCTGTGAGTCACTGAAAACAGCTGGGTTTTGGTGTGCATTCAGTTGTCTGGGAAGTGTGCCAAGGACTGCATTGTAGGTGGCTGATAAATGGTGTCTTTGACCACCACCTCTGTTCAGTGATGGCTGTTCCAGGTTGACAAAAATAGCTTCTTTAACTCCTCGCTCATACCAACGATCCTCTCTGGCTAAAATGCATATGTTGCAATCCTGAAATGAATGTCCTTTGTTGTTAAGATGAAGATAGACAGCAGAGTCCTAGCCTGAGGAACTGGCTCTCCTGTGTTGAGCCATGTGCCTGTGAAGCGATTGTTTTGTTTCCCTAATATACGAGTCCGTGCATTCCTCACTGCACTGAATTGCATACTATGTTGTCCTGTTTGTGTCTGGCTATTCTGTCCTTAGGGTGGACCAGTTTCTGCTTCAGGGTGTTACTGGGTCTGAAATGTACCGGAATGTTGTGTTTGTAGAAGATCCTTCTGAGTTTCTCAGATAGACCAGAAATGTAGGGAATGACAATGTTCTTGCGTTTGTTCCTGTTATCCTCCTTGTCTGTTATGTTCCTTTTTCTGCTCTTGAAATATTAAAATATGCAGCAGCAAAAATATTATAAAATGCAATAGTATAAAGTGACATGTGGAATTAGGAATTGTTCAAGTATAAATAAAAGTTTAGAGTTAGGATTTGGAGTTCAGCAGTCTGGTGACCTGGGGGAAAAAAACTGTTACAGAACCTGGTGATCCTGCACCGAATGCTGTGGAACCTCTTTCCAGAGGCCAGGAGGGAGAACAGTGAGGGTGTGACGGGTCACTGATGATGTTTCTGGCTTTGGACATGCAGTGCTTAGGTGCGATGTCCTGAATGGAAGGGAGAGAAGGCCCAATGATTTTCTCCGCTGTCTTCACCACTCTCCTCACACTCTTCCAGTCAGATGCACTGTAGCCTCCACACCACACAGAGATGCAGCTGGTCAGAATGCTCTCTATGGTGCTTCTGTAGAATGTAGTGAGGATGGGCAAGGGCAGGTGGGCTCTCCTCATCCTACGCAGGAAGTGCAGATGCTGCTGTGCCTTCTTGACCAGTGACGTGTTGTTCACAGACCAGGTGAAGTTGTCTGTGATGTGCACCCCCAGGAACTTGGTGCTATTGACCACCTCCACGGCTGTGTTGTTGATGAGAAGTGGAGCATGGCTGGGCTGGTTCTTCCTAAAGTCAACAATGATCTCTGTGGTTTTGTCCATGTTCAGGATCAGGTTGTTTTCTCTGCACCAGCCCATCAATTGCTCCACCTCCTCCCTATAGGCCAGGTTGTTGTCATTCCTGATGAGGCCCACCACTGTTGTGTCATCCGCAAACTTCACAATGTGGTTGCTGGCAGCCCTGGAAACACAGTCATATGTCATCAGAGTGAGCAGCAGAGGGCTCAGGACACAGCCCTGAGGGGAGCCTATGCTGAGGGTGATGACACTGGAGGTGTTCTGTCCAACCCACACTGACTGTGGTCTTTCAGTGAGGAAGTCTAGCAGCCCATTGCACAAGGGGTTGCTGAAGCCCAGGGGACCCAGTTTGTTCACTAGATGCTGTGGAATGATGGTATTAAATGCTGAACTGAAGTCCAGGAACAGCATCCACATATGAGTGTTCTTCTCCTCCAGGTGTGCAAGGCTCAGGTGAGGAGCAGAAGATATGTCATCCTCAGTGGAGCAGTTTGGCCGGTAGGCAAACTGGAAGGGGTCAAATGTGGGAGGGAGGCTGGAGGTAATGTGCTCCTTACCAGCCTCTCAAAGCACTTCATTATAATGGGAGTGAGTGCAATGGGCTGGTAGTCACTGAATGATGTGATTTGAGGTTTTTTTTGGCACTGGGATGATGGTGGCAGTCTTGAAACATGATGGGATTTTGGCTTGATCCAGTGAGATGTTGATGCCCATTAGAACATGAGCCAGCTGGTCTGCACATTCCCTGAGCACCAGACCAGGAATATTATCAGGGCCCGGGGCCTTCCGTGTGTTGACTTTCCTTAGAGTCCTCTGCACCTCAGCTGTATCAAGACAGAGTGCCTTCTCATCCTGATGGGGAACAGCTTTCACCGCAGGAGTGCTATTTAGTGCCTCAAACCTCCCAAAGAAGTTATTGAGTTCATTGAGGAAGTCTGCATCATCATCACACTCGGGAGGGGCTATCCTGTAGTTTGTGATAGCCCATATGCCTTGCCACATATCCCTGGTGTTAGCAGCGTTGTGCAAAAAGTACTGAATTTTTTGACTGTGAGCATGCTTTGCTCGTCTGATGGCACGGTTCAAGTTGGCTCTGGCTGTTCTCAGTGCCTTCTTGTTGCCAGACTTGAAGGCTGAGTTCCGTGCCTTTAGCATTTTAGCATTTAATATCAGTAAACACCCAGAGGTGAGAAAGAATTTGATCTAAAGGCCAAGGTTGATACTGGAGGCCTTGCTGGATTCTCTTCATCTGTTCTTATTTGACACTGATATACACATCAATTAATGGATGGCACGGTGGTGCAGTGGTTAACACTGTTGCCTCACAGCAAGAAGGTTCTGAGTTTGAACCTCATGGCCGATGGAGGCCTTTCTTTGTGGACTTTGCATGTTCTGTCTGTGTGGGAGGACCAGGTGCTCTGGTTTCCTCCAACAGTTCAAAGACATGCAGATTAGGTAAAATACATAGCCACTGGGGTTACGCAAGCCAGTGCATGCTTAGTGCCAGTCCTAAGCCTGGATAGATTGGGGAGAGTTGCATCAGGAAGGGCATCCAGTGTAAAAACCTATGCCAAATCCAATATGTGGGGGGAACCCTCAAATGATGTGTGATGCCAACCCCTAATGGGAGCAGCCGAAAGAAAAAGATTGACTCACTGATTAATGCATATGTTGGGTTATTTCATATCTCTTTATATTATAGCCATACACTGTAAATTGTATATCTATTTTAAATTATAGAATACTATTCTATGTGCGGCGGCACGGTGGTGTAGTGGTTAGCGCTGTCGCCTCACAGCAAGAAGGTCCTGGGTTCGAGCCCCGGGGCCGGCGAGGGCCTTTCTGTGTGGAGTTTGCATGTTCTCCCCGTGTCCGCGTGGGTCCCCTCCGGGTGCTCCGGTTTCCCCCACAGTCCAAAGACATGCAGGTTAGGTTAACTGGTGACTCTAAATTGACCGTAGGTGTGAATGTGAGTGTGAATGGTTGTCTGTGTCTATGTGTCAGCCCTGTGATGACCTGGTGACTTGTCTAGGGTGTACCCCGCCTTTCGCCCGTAGTCAGCTGGGATAGGCTCCAGCTTGCCTGCGACCCTGTAGAAGGATAAAGCGGCTTGAGATAATGAGATGAGATGAGTATTCTATGTGCCCAGAGAAACCAGGTAAAATTTATCAAGTCCACATCCCCATATTATATACAATTATATACAATGGTGCTATATACAATGGTGTATATTCATTATTTACAACGGGGAAGTCATGGCTTAATGGTTAGAGAAGCAGCTTTGGGACCAAAAGGTTGCCAGTTCAATTCCCTGGACCAGCAGTTCTAGCTGAAGTGCCCTTGAGCAAGCCATCTAACCCCCAAATGCTCCCCAGGCTGCTCTGGGTATGTTGTATATTGCTCTGGATCAGCGCGTCTGCCAAATGCCATTAATGTAACGTGCTTGAACCCATTAGTCACCACTTTCACAATATTTAAATGTAACCATTTTGCTTAGGTGAATGGGTATCTATAGTACACACACACAAGGTTCATGGTATATACCTGGCATTTCATTTTTACAAAGATTATATACAATACCAAGGATGCAGCAGTGTCAGCTACATTTACAACATAGTTTATTTAAATATATTACACAATACAGTTGAGGATGTTTATGGTGGATGAGACAGTGAATAACCAAGGTCAACTATTATTTACCACAGTGACTCATTTTGCGGATATCCTCTATACTCCCACCTTTATATTCCACCCTGTGAATAAATCACATAAGTGTTTACACTTATTAGTCATAAGTAGCAACCAAACACTCTGTGCACTTGTGCACTTAAAATAGAGACACACTGTAAACAAATAGAACTTAATGCCAAAAAGTCTAGTACTTCTTGTGACTTATTTGCATGCTTGAAATACCCTTAAGCTATACTTTAAACAGCAAAGAAGCTATTGTACAAACTCTATCCTTTCAGACATATTTCAGACCTTGCTGTGATTTTGACCCTGTTTGGATCAAATCTAAGCTCGAATCAGTTCATCTGCTGGTTCCAAATATAATTCCAGATAACTCCAACAGGGCAGCATGGTGGTGTAGTGGTTAGCGCTGTCGCCTCACAGCAAGAAGGTCTGGGTTCGAGCCCCGTGGCTGGCAAGGGCCTTTCTCTGTGGAGTTTGCATGTTCTCCCCTTGTCTGTGTGGGTTTCCTCTGGGTGCTCCGGTTTCCCCCACAGTCCAAAGACATGCAGGTTAGGTTAACTGGTGACTCTAAAGTGAGTGTGAATGGTTGTCTGTGTCTATATGTCAGCCCTGTGATGACCTGGAGACTTGTCCAGGGTGTACCCCGCCTTTCGCCCGTAGTCAGCTGGGATAGGCTCCAGCTTGCCTGTGACCCTGTAGAACAGGATAAAGCGGCTAGAGATAATGAGATGAGATTGGTTGGAACAGCTCTTATTTAGGGATTCCATATGAAAGGGGGTGAATACCTATGCATACTCCTAGATTTTTTTTCCATTTTAATTATTGTTTGGGTCACAAAAAAAGAACCATTTTCCCTTTTAAAGTGGTAGGAATGTTGTGTAAATCAAATGGTGCTAACCCCCCCAAAAATCCATTTTAATTCCAGCTTGTAAAGCAATAAAACAGGACAAACACCAAGGGGGATGAATAAAAAAAGATACATTAATCTGCAAAAGTCTTAGGCACCCTATTTTTTCATGCAAACTTTATTAAAAAGTGGTGCTTGAAAGTTTGTGAATCCTTTAGAATTTGCTATATTTCTGCATAAATAATAATAATAATAATAATAATAATAATAATTTAAATTTATATAGCGCCTTTCAAGAAACCCAAGGACGCTTTACAATTATAGACAAAGAAAAATAAATAAATAAAAATAAAAAAATTTAAAAAATAAATAATAATGATAATAATAAAAAATTAAAAATAAATAAAAAGTAAAAAGTCCACTGAGTAGGGGTCAGGATGTAATTCCCGTGGTGTAGCAGCCACAGTCCCACCAAAAGGCGCACGAAAACGAGTCCCACATCTCCAGCACCACCGCCGTGACGCCGTCAGCAACATCGCTCGAACACCACGCCGTGGATCCACAAAGCGAGCACAGAAGCTCCGCCACACAGAGCGCTGGTGTGTCCCAAACCGCCTGCACAGCCGCTGCGACGCCACCGAGCAACATCGCTTGGAACATCATGCCAGGCATTAAAGCACAGAGCGCTGGACAACCACGATGTAAAATGAGCAACAGGCTCACTGCAGTCCATAGCTGGGAGCACAGGCATCACCCACAGTGAACCAAGGCCTGGAGGGAACCGACGCCTAAAACTGGGTCTGGAGCTACACCACAACCGGCGGACAAAACACTCAAACAAACATCAAACTACACAAACACACAGAAAAAAATAAATAAATAAATGAAAATAGAAAAATAAATAAAATAAAATAAAATAAAAAAGCTCTGGTGAGAAGCGGCAGCCAGAACGTGCACAACGTACTCTCAACCGGAAACGGAAACGAAAAAAAAGTAAATATGACCGAAAACATCATCAGACTTTCACACAAGTCCTAAAAGTAGATAAAGAGAACCCAGTTGAACAAATGAGACAAAAATATTATACTTGGTCATTTATTTATTGAAGAAAATGATCCAATATTACATATCTGTGAGTGGCAAAAGTATGTGAACATTTGCTTTCAGTACCTGGTGTGACCCCCTTGTGCAGCAATAACTGCAACTAAACATTTCCGATAACTGTTGATCAGTCCTGCACACCAGCTCGGAGGAGTTTTAGCCCATTCCTCTGTACAGAACAGCTTCAGCTCTGGGATGTTGGTGGGTTTCCTCACATGAACTGCTCACTTCAGGTCCTTCCAAAACATTTCGATTAGATTAAGGTCAAGACTTTGACTTGGCCATTCCAAAACATTAACTTTATTCTCATCTCATCTCATTATCTCTAGCTGTTTTATCCTGTCGCAGGAACTTTATTCTTCTTTAACCTGTGACAGTTCGTATGAGTGGGGGGAGCACAGAAGGACAACAGGCCAGAACTGAGTTCACAAAACTCTTTTATTTTGCACTTTTCAGTTGCAATACTCTCCAGCCACGCGCGCACACACACACACACACACACACACACACACACACACACACACACACACACACACACACACACAAAAGTCATCTGGTTGGGGAGAGAGCTCTCCTCCTCTGCTCTCTCTCTCTCTTTAAATAGGGCATGGTCACCAGGCAAGACACACAAACACACGTTAATAAACATCAGGTGCAGTGATTCTGCCACTTACCTTCCTTGACGCCGCCCTCCGGTCACAGACCGATGCTTGACCATGCCCCTGCTGCCACATACCCCCACCACCCGACTCAGGCCGGGCGGCCATCCGGCCTACAGCCGACTCCCCCCCCTTGACGAGAGACGAAGTCCACCACAACCATCTGCGCCCCCGGCCTGTGGATCACCTTGAAGTTAAAGGGTTGGAGTGCCAGATACCAACGGGTGATCCGCGCGTTGGCATCCTTCATGTGGTGGAGCCACTGGAGGGGCACGTGGTCCAAACAGAGGGTGAAAGGGCATCCCAGCAGGTAGTAGCGGAGGGCCACCCACTTGATGGCCAGGCACTCTTTGTCGATGGTGCTGTAGCGCCCCTCATGCACCGACAGCTTTCTGCTGATATACAGCACTGGGCGGTCCTCCCCCTCCACCTCCTGGGACAAAACAGCCCCCAGCCCTCTGTCCGACGCATCCGTCTGCAACATAAAAGGGAGAGAAAAGTCAGGGGAGTGTAACAGTGGCCCCCCACACAGTGCAGCCTTCACCTCAGAGAAAGTCCGCTGGCATTGCTCCATCCACTGGACCGGATCTGGTGCCCCCTTTTTAGTGAGATCAGTCAGCGGGCTGGTGACGTCCGAATAATTAGGTATAAACCTACAATAGTAGCCAACCAGCCCCAGGAACTGTCTCACCCCCTTTTTGGTCTTGGGCCTCAGGCAGGCCGCAATTGCTGCTGTTTTGTTAATTTGGGGACGCACCTGCCCATTGCCCAAGTGATACCGTACTTCCACCCACCCAATCACACACTTCTTCGGATTGGCTGTGAGACCCGCCCGCCTCAGCAACCTAAGGACGGCCCTCAGATGTTGCAGGTGCTGCGGCCAGTCATTACTATAGATATGTCATTGAGGTATGCGGCCGCATAGGTGTCGTGGGGGCGGAGGACCCTATCCATCAGCCGCTGGAACGTAGCGGGTGCCCCAAACAGCCCAAAAGGAAGTGTAACATAAATGAGGTGCCTTGGTCAGTCAGAATCTCTTTGGGGATTCCAACTCGGGAGATGACACAGAAGAGCGCTTCCACAATACTGCGTGCTGAGATATTGCAAAGAGGCACTGCTTCTGGGTATCGCATTGCATAGTCCACCAGAACTAAAATAAAGCGATACCCTTGTGTTGACTGATCTAATGGCCCGACGAGATCCATCCCAATTCTTTCGAACGGGGCCTCGATTAATGGGAGGTGGTGCAAAGGCGCTTTTGGAATGGCTGCTGGATTTACTAACTGGCATTCACGGCACGCCGTACACCACTTACGGACATCACCGCGAATCCCTGGCCAATAGAACTGGGCCATTATTCGGGCTAGTGTCTTATCCTGCCCTGAGTGTCCAGCCATGGGATTAAAGTGAGCCACCTGGAATACCAATTCCCGGAGGCTCTTTGAAATCAAAAGCTGCGTGACTTGTTCTTTAGTCTGAGTGTCCTGCGTCACTTGGTATAATCTATCGTTTATAATAGAAAAATAGGGGAAGGACGGGGTGGCGTTTGGCTGGAGCGTT
The DNA here is from genome assembly GCF_027579695.1 of Neoarius graeffei. Taxonomy (NCBI): domain Eukaryota; kingdom Metazoa; phylum Chordata; class Actinopteri; order Siluriformes; family Ariidae; genus Neoarius; species Neoarius graeffei. The sequence continues at coordinate 35,513,475 of NC_083582.1, read as the reverse complement.
TGACCATCGATCACTCTCACTTGGTCAAACGCATGCCGCAGAGTCTCATCTTGCGACTGCTCTAATGGAAAATCCACGAGGGATTCCCCAATAGAAGGAGGGGCCTGCTGCTCCTCACTCTGATGTGGAGATGACATAGACAGCTCTGTGACAGCTGCTCCCGCCAATGCGACACCGGGACCTCCCCCTGCTGAACTACGGCAGGACCCACTCTTCAATAAATGACTCATTAACTCCCCAAATCCCAGCCAATCAGTCCCCAAAATTATCGAGTGGGTAAGGCGAGGATTAACCACCACCTTTACTCTAAATTTTTCCCCTCGAAAAAGAATGAGGACCGACACTAAAGGGTAGTTGTGAATATCCCCGTGCACACACAACACCTTCACCAACTGTGCTCCCTCCAATGCCTCATCTTGCACCAGGATTTGGTGAATTGAGGTCTGATTACAGCCAGAGTCCACCAATGCCTGATATGTATCCCCTTGGACAGTCACCGGTATGCAATATGCTCTGGCCTGATCGAGGGCTGCTCCTGGCACGTCGGGGATCCGAACCACCACGCCCACCTCCATTGCCGAGCACTGCTGTTGGAGGTGGCCCAGCTCCCTGCAGCGCCAGCAAACCGGCCCGGGCTTCCTCTCTGCACTGGTGCTCTGGGGCTCACTCACCTGAGGGGGGGAAGAGACAGACACAGAAGGGGGAAATGGGAGGGCACCGCGGCGGGCCGGCTGGGGTGGAGCCGGCTCCCATCTCCACGGTGGGGGAATGGGGCAAGGATGGGACACAGAAGGGGAGAGAGAGAGAGAAAGAGAGAGAGAGAGAGAGAGAGGAGCGGGGAGAAGAGGATGTCCACTGTCCTGCCATCGGAACAGCCGCCAAATGGTCCTCCACCAGCTCGATGGCCTGATCCAGCAATGCCAGGCGGTGGCACTGGACCCACTTTGCGATCCCTTCCGGTAGACGGGGCGATGAACTGCTCCAGTACCACCTGATCAAGGATTCCCTCGGCATCGTGGTTGTCAGCTCTCAACCACCGCCAGCAGGCGTCCTGGAGTTGCTGGCCAAACGCGAACGGCTGGCCGACTTCCTCCAGGCACAGAGAGCGGAAGCGCTGTCGCTACTGTTCAGGGGTGCACCCCACACGCTGGAGGATGGCCCGACGGAGGTCCACATAGACCAGCCGGCGGTCGGCGGGGAGCTGTAGCGCGGCCAGCTGCACCTCGCCCGTTAGCAGGGGTAGGAGGCGTGCCGCGCTCTGTTCCACCGGCCAGCCTGAGGCCTCTGCTGCCTGCTCAAAGAGCATGAGGAAGGCCTCGGGGTCGTCATGTGGGCCCATCTTAGTTAGGGTGAGGGGGGATGGGCCTGCAGCGGTGGAGGTGGTGGACCCCGCCGACGCGAGGAGGTGCCAGAACGCCTGTCGATCTTCCTGCTGCGCCAACACCAGGGCCTCGAACCGTTGTTCTTGCTCCTTCCAGAGGGCGATTAGTGCCTGGTGCTGGCTCTGCTGGGCCGTGGCAAGGGTGTGGACCAGGTCCGCAAAGGGGGAGGACTCCATGGGGCTGTTCTTTTTCTGTGCTCCGATCCTGGGTTTTGGCACCACTGTGACAGTTCATATGAGTGGGAGGAGCACAGAAGGACAGCAGGCCAGAACTGAGTTCACAAAACTCTTTTATTTTGCACTTTTCAGTTGCAATACTCTCCAGCCACACACGCGCGCACACACACACACACACACACACACACACACACACACACACACACACACACACACAAGTCGTCTGGTTGGGAAGAGAGTTCTCCTCCTCTGCTCTCTCTTTAAATAGGGCATGGTCACTGGGAAAGACACACAAACACACGTTAATAAACATCAGGTGCAGTGATTCTGCCACTTACCTTCCCTGACCCCGCCCTCCGGTCACAGACCGATGCTTGACCACGCCCCCGCTGCCACAACCATTCTTTGGTAGAATGACTTGTGTGCTTAGGGTCGTTGTGACCCACTTTCTCTTGAAATTCAGTTCACGGATAGATATTCTGACATTTTCCTTTAGAATTGTCTGGTATAATATTTTTGTCTCATTTGTTTAACTGGGTTCTCTTTAGGGCTGGGCGATTTTACGATTACGATGTTATTCACGATATAAAATCTCTACGATTAGAAATTAGACACGTATGATATGCCTACGATAAGCCTACGCCTTCAATAAAATTACTTCATCCGAAGTTTTGACAGACACGCGAATAGCCAATCATAACTAAACAGTACCGCACGTAACCAATCCGTTGGAAGAGAGCCACGTCAAGTTAGGTTGCGTGCACACACAAACACACACACACGTGTAGCAGCAACGCACAGCATGGCTGTGGTGAAGTTTGCAGGAGCGCGGCATTTCTCCAACAAAGCGTGAAACAAAGCGATTATAAAAATGAGCGAGAAGCCGACTGACCGGAGTTCTGAACAGGAAAGTCAGAGCACTGCCCTGGAGGACATCATTGAAAAGAAGGGCCAGAGATCTTCGGTTGTGCGGAGGTATTTTGGATATTTAAAATCGGACATACAAAGTGTTACACAAAACCTTAAACACACTGACCTACAGGATTGCACTTTTTTTCTCCTTGCAGCATAAGGTTTACACGTCAATATGTCTCTGTTTATTTGAAAGCTGCTAGAATTTGCACAAATGATTAACAATGGTATATAGTTTTTATTTTTCAGTTTTAGTTTATTCATTTGAATAAAAAGAACAAAAGAATGTGCATCCAGTTTGTTTTGGTTCTGTGAAACTTGAAGGCTTGTTAAGCTATTTTTGTTAATTAGGAAGGAACTACTAATTTGTAATGTTCATATTTTGAGCAGAAAATTAAAGAAAATACAAAAATGGTGATTTGATTTATATCGTGATATATATCGTTATGGAAAATTTTGAAAAAATATATCGTGATATAATTTTTTCTCATATCGCCCAGCCCTAGTTCTCTTTATCTACTTTTAGGACTTGTGTGAAAATATGATGATGTTTTAGGTCATATTTATGCAGAAATATAGAAAATTCTAAAGGGTTCACAAACTTTCAAGCACCTTCGTATATACGGTAGTTTTCTAGTTGTGTTCCTTGCTTATTTTTGTCTGTTCCCAAATTTACTTCCTACCCTTCAACATGTAGTACTTTTCTTGAAGAAATGAACTTAGCCTATTACCAGATCATGATAACCAATTGAGATCATCTAACTAAATTAAATTATTAATTTAATTATGTTTCTTTGTTCACTGTGAAAATAGGGGCAATTACTTTTTCCACATCAGACCAGTTGGTGCTCTATAAGCTTTTCCTTCAATAAATTATCAATGATCATTTAAAAACTGTGTTTTGTGTCTATTCAGTTTAGCTTTGTTTTATATTACGTTTTGTTTGAAGCTCTGAAGCATTTACTGGAAGTGTGATATATATGCAAAAATAGAAGTAATCAGGAAGAGAGCAAATACTTTTTCCATGACACTGCATCTCTACAAACACCATTGCTGAATGCCTGAAAAACAGAAGGGTCATTCAGTGCATCATCTAGCACAAGAAGATATTCATAGTGCACCCTGGTGGTGCTTTTATCTACAGTATGTATCCCTGAGGTTGTTTTATGGATGAGATACCAGTAGTGATGTGTCCAGTATGCAACAATGGAGAAGTTGCAGAAGTTCTTCACTCCATTACTTACTCTGAATTGGCCATTAAAATGTTGACATGAGTTAGTCTTCCTATGTTCCCACACTGGAGTGCCCTCCAGACAAGACACTTAGTGAAATGTGAAAGGGGGCTGACAGACTAGTGGGTAAAATAAAGTAAGCACTGCAGGAGGAAGCCCATGGACTTGGATGAGGAACAATAAAAGTAAGAAACACCAGTCATGCTTCAGAGGTTCAGCACAGAAGAGTAGTTTTCGCCTGTGTTTGCATTGCAGCCATCATGTAACTTCTAGGTCCTGCTGTGAGCTGTTAGAATTTTAAGTAATATTCACATTTTCATCATGGTTTAGTCATCATAAACGCTTGATTACACTCACTGGCCACTTTAATAGGAACTTGTTCTTGATTCTAAGATTCCTGTTCTTGGTTGGTGGGAGTGGAACCCAATGTGGTCTTCTGCTGTTACATGCTGAGATGCTTTTCTGCTCACCATGGTTGTAAAGAGTTGCTATGAGTTACTATATCCTTTTTGGCAGTAGCGCGAACCAATCTGGCCATTTTCCTCTGATGTCTCTTATCAACAAGACATTTCCACCCACAGAACTGTCGTTCACTTGATGTTTTTTGTTTTTCACACCACTGTGTGTAAGCTCTAGAGACTGTTGTGTGTGAAAACTCCAGGAGATCAGCAGTTTCTGAAATACTCAAACCATTCCATCTGGCTCAAACCAACACCCATGCCACAGTGAAAGGCACACTTTGAGATCACAATTTTTCCCACTCTGATGTTTGAAGTGAACATTAATTGAAGCTCTTGATTTGTATCTGCATGATTTTGTGTATTGTACTGCTGTAAAGGGATTGGCTGATTAGATAACTGAATAAAAGAGCAGGTGGATGGGTGTTCCTAATAAAGTGGCCAGTGAGTGTATAAATGTTCCAGTGCAGTAGGAATGAATAAACAATGAGCCAGAACAGTGTGTTCATTTATATTGATGGCAATGCTTCCTGAAAAGTGACTCTTTCGGGTCCTGCTTCCCTTCTCCAATTGCAGCCATTCCCCCAAGTGCAACATGACTGGACAGTTATTGGTTTTCAGTGTAGTACTCCTGCAATGCATTGATGAAACTACATTCAATTCTGACACAAATTCAGCATTCAATTCTATCTCTTTATTTTAAGAAGAATATGATGATGTTTTTGCTTTTCAGTATGACATGCTGAAAAGCAAAACCATCTGTGTAGTTGTATTATGTTTCATGCTTTTATCCAAAGCTACTGCTTTTTTTCTGGCACTGAATCTTCTGCCTAGTGCATTTCCCTCATTGCCAGCCAGTGTATCCACGTGTGCCCAAAGTACATACTCTAAATGAGTAGACGCAACACGGACTGCAACATGCTGTGGCTGCATTATGTACTGACAATGCACTGCACTCTAAAATTCAATTTACCAAGACTGTGTCTCATCATGCTAACTGCACTTGAGGATGCTTATTAAATGCACCCTTCGTGAGACATAAATTGCATGTTGAAACCATTGTGAAATTGGAGACATGGCCAATCACAGAGACAGCAAAAACTCAAGAATGCAAAAAATAAACTTTCAGCAACAAATAAATAAATGTGTCTCATCTCATTATCTCTAGCCGCTTTATCCTGTTCTACAGGGTCGCAGGCAAGCTGGAGCCTATCCCAGCTGACTACGGGCGAAAGGCAGGGTACACCCTGGACAAGTCGCCAGGTCATCACAGGGCCGACACATAGACACAGACAACCATTCACACCTACGGTCAATTTAGAGTCACCAGTTAACCTAACCTGCATGTCTTTGGACTGTGGGGGAAACCGGAGCACCCGGAGGAAACCCACACGGACACGGGGAGAACATGCAAACTCCGCACAGAAAGGCCCTCACCGGCCACGGGACTCGAACCCAGGACCTTCTTGCTGTGAGGCGACAGCGCTAACCACTACACCACCGTGCCACCCCTAAATAAATGTGTTACTCAAAAAAATAAATTCTTTTTAGAATGTAGATGAAGACTATTGTGTCAGCACAAGTAATCTGTCTGAGGTGGCATGAGCCTCGGTTGGTTTTAACCTTAAGAAACCTTATGAAAAGGCTACTGTGTACAGAATAAGCTGTGGAACAAAGCATGCAATTAAACTCTATTCTATTTTCTAGTTGTGGTTGTCAAAGTACTGATTAGAGTGTTGCATTTCATTAAAGATATGAGAACAAAGTTATGTACGTAACTGTGTCACATGTGCAATGACAAGGATTAATATCTGTGTGACAAAAGCAGCCCAGCGTACAAACACAGATAAAAGATGTAGTTTTTCTGAAAATCTGTTTTATCTACGACCTAAAATGGGCTCACACCAACACGTTATAAATCATAAATCATCATAAACTAAGAATATCTATCTTTATTGGATAGCTCAACACCTGAAAGAGCAGATCAGAGCAGTGGAGATTGGACAGCTCAGTTTCAGGGATGCTTTTGATTATTAGATTAAATTATTATTTCTAATCAGTGTATGTCATGTTATGTCTGTGGCTAGATAACACAGTGACTGTTCTCGACCTTACCTAACAGTGATTAATTATATTATGGATTAAGGCTTCTTGTTTTTCAGCAAAAAGCCCATATTTAGAATTTGTAAGACCAAATACAGATACCTTTTTTTAAACTTTACTAAAAATGTAAATGTTAGAAGATTTACATTTTCTCTCAATTTACTTTTCTCGGTTTCAAGACATAACTTGGCATGCTGCTCTGTGGGCCAAAAGCTACCCATCTCCACATCGTTCAGTGACAAAATAGGCTATTTTCCATGCCACTTTTCTCATTGAAACTGTCTTTCCATCTACAGTGTCTAATTCAAACAGTTAGTTTTCCATATTTTTTTTACATTTTCCACCAGAAATTAGATTTAAAATGGGGTGGTACAGTGGTGTAGTGGTTAGCATTGTCAACTCACAGCAAGAAAGTTCTGGGTTTGAACCTCATGGCCAATGGGGGCCTTTCTGTGTGGAGTTTGTATGTTCTCCCTGTGTCTGCATGGGTTTCCTCTGGGTACTCTGGTTTCCTCCACAGTTCAAAGACAGGCAGATTAGGTAAAAAAATACCCAGGCACTGGGGTTGCACAAGCCAGTGCATACTTAGTGCCGGTCCCAAGCCCAGATAGACTGGGGAGATTTGAGTCAGGAAGGGCATCCAGTGTAAAACCTGTGCCAAATCAAATATGTGGAACAGACCTACTATGGTGACTCCTAATGGGAGCAGCCGAAAGAGGAAGAAGATTAGATTTAAAATGTTATTTTACTATGTCACAAGAAGGCGTGATCCACTGGGAATAAAGTGATTGGCAGCCTTGGTGACATGTTGGACCCTGGTTTTGGGAGAAGGTGTGGGCCTGCCAAATAAGTAAGTGTACCTGTCTTCTACTCTCATCTCTACTGCACAGACTCTGGCTCCAGATGGCAGCAGAAATTCTGTACTGCATAAACTCCAAATTTGACAACATGGTGGAGGAATTTTGGCTTCATTTCTATAGGAGCTTTATGTTTTTTACAGTCATTGATTGCAACAAATCTCTTTGTAAGAATAAACATCAATCTTGCCAGAAATTTTCACAAATATTTCCAAACTGTCAAAATGAAATAAAAGTGCCATTAGTACAAGTAGCAGCACTTTTGTTCAAATCTCCTTTAACCGAGTGACATGTCTCGAGACCATAATGGACTTGAGTAATGTCACACTGTGTGCCCACAAGTTAAGTAATATTCCTGACCATTATTGAGGATCTCCTTTTCCTGTCCTGATCCTGCACTCAAAGAGAGAGACCGCCTAGCTTCAAACTGCATATATTTGAATATGTAATATGAGAAATATGAGATTTTTGAGCCTTTAGCAACAGAGTAGTTATCACATCAGATAGTTTTTCATCTTTCTACACACACGTATTCTGTAATTCCATCTAGTTTTATTCATCCAGTTATTATTTTTATTGGTTGTTTATTGGTGCTAGCTTGTTGCAGGAGGTTTACTGGAGTTGCCTCTAATTTCATGTTCTAGTGTTACTTCAGGTTGCTTATTGTTAGTAATGATATTAGTCAAGATTACATTTGGTAATTATAAAGTTTGCATTCAATTTGCCAGCTTCAAAAAAAAAAAAAGGTTTCTGCCTCTTACTCACATAACACCCTCATCTGTATTTTTATGTTATGACCAGTGTGTATACACAAGTGCATTACAGGTATAGTAACAATGGTTCTGATAATGATATGTTATGCTCATATGATACATAAATAACTGTGAAAAAAGGGCAACATATGTTTTACTGCCAATGTTTTAAGTTATTGCAGCCAAGCAGAATCATAGAAATAATGAACATTCAGAGCCAACTCATTTGCTACCACACTGCATGGTTTGAATTAAAGACAATCCTCTTTAATTCAGACCACAACTTTTGAATAAGCAACTGCAAAACATTGATTTTATGTCCCTGATTTTTTTGCTGGTTAATTGTCTGAAGAGGCAGTCCATGGGTTATTTTTTTTTTTTGTTTGTCTGTTCTTCAGGTGTTGTCCTTTTTTCAGTAATTCAGAAGCATCCATTTAATTTCTTAATTAATAAGTAGCACATGATACTGTAGTAAACTCCTGACATGGATGGAATACTGAAGCATGGCAGGAGGGGAATAATGTTAACACAGACTTTTATTTTACTTCTTTTGTAGCTTTTCAGCTCTAATTTGCTCATTCACACTTCTCTCTCTCTTTCTCTCTCTCACACACACACACACACACACACACGTGCTCTGGTTGGGAGAGATCCTCCCTCCTTGTCTAGCTTCCATCCTCACTGCAAAACACATAGCAACAACATTAATCAACAATGTGTACTGACTTTGCCACTCACCTTCCCTGGCCCCACCCTCCATTCACAAACCGACGCTTGGCCACGCCCCTGCTGCCACAGATACATTTTAAAAAAGTAACCTCTATAGCATACATTTGCCACACCAATTGAGTATGTTCCATGTGCAACCATATTGTTAATAGCTATTAATATAAATATGCATGAGATTATAGGAAATTGCGTGCACTGATTGGTCGAGAAATTCTTACTATTTCTCGATAATCACCTCGAGCGACTTGGCAAAATGGCAGTCAAGCGCTTATTCACCGTATGTGAGGAAGAATTACAAATTATGAAAGGAATGTTCCTAAAATCACTAAAGATGCTGTAAAGTTTGGTCTAAAACTATTCAAAAGGAAGATGGAATTGTGATTTATTTTATCTATGTAGCAGTCCATGTAGGTGGGTGGAGCACAGAAGGACGGCAGGACAGAACTGTTTTAACAAAACTCTCTTTTATTTGCACTTTTCAGTTGCAAACACACACTCAGACACACGCACACACATCAGCCGTCTGGTTGTGGAGAGAGTCCCTCTGCTCTCACTCTCTCTCCTTAAGAAGGGCGCGGTCACTGGGAAGACACACAAACACATCAATTAACAACAGGTGTAGTGATTCTGCCACTTAACTTCCCCGACTCCGCCCTCCTGTCACAGACCGATGCTAGACCATGCCCCCGCTGCCACATACCCCCACCGCCCGACTCAGGACGGGCAGCCGTCCGGCCCGCAGCCGACTCCCCCCCCCCCTTGACGGGAGAGGAAGTCTGCCACGACCATCTGCGCCCCCGGCCTGTGGATCACCTTGAAGTTAAAGGGTTGGAGTGCCAGATACCAACGGGTGATCCGCGCATTGGCATCCTTCATGCGGTGGAGCCACTGGAGGGGCGCGTGGTCCGAACAGAGGGTGAAAGGGCATCCCAGCAGGTAGTACCGGAGGGCGAGGACTGCCCACTTGATCGCCAGGCATTCCTTCTCGATGGTACTGTAGCGCCCCTTACGCACCGACAGCTTGCGGCTAATGTACAAGATGGGGCGATCCTCCCCCTCCACCTGCTGGGACAAAATGTCCCCCAGCCCTCTGTCCGACGCATCTGTCTGCAACATAAAGAGGAGAGAAAAGTCAGGGGAGTGTAAAAGTGGCCCTCCCACACAGTGCAGCCTTAACCTTAGAAAAAGCCCGCTGGCATTGCTCCGTCCACTGGACCGGATCTGGTGCCCCCTTTTTAGTCAGATCAGTCAGCGGGCTGGTGACGTCCGAATAATTAGGTATAAGCCTACGATAATAGCCAGCCAGCCCCAGGAACTGTCTCACCCCCTTTTTGGTCTTGGGCCTCGGGCAGGCCGCAATCGCTGCAGTCTTGTTAATTTGGGGACGCACCTGCCCGTTGCGCAAGTGGAAGCCCAGATACCATACTTCCACCCGCCCAATCGCACACTTCTTCGGGTTGGCCGTGAGCGACCTCAGTGACCTAAGGACAGCCCTCAGGTGTTGTAGGTGCCGCGGCCAGTCATTACTATAAATAATGATATCGTCTAAGTACGCTGCCGCATAGGTGGCATGGGGCGGAGGACCCTGTCCATCAGCCGCTGAAACGTAGCAGGCACCCCAAACAGCCCAAAAGGAAGTGTGATGAATTGGTGTAAGCCGAACGGTGTGGAAAAGGCCGTTTTTTCACGGGATAATGGAGTCAAGGGGATCTGCCAATAACCCTTTGTTAAATCCAGTGTTGAGTAAAAACGAGCCGTGCCTAGCCGATCGAGCAACTCATCAATACGAGGCATTGGGTACGCATCGAATTTAGACACCGCGTTGACTTTTCTATAGTCCACACAGAACCGGACCGACCCATCGGCCTTGGGTACCAAGACCACCGGGCTGCTCCAGTCACTGTGGGACTCCTCGATGATGCCCATTTCGAGCATGGCCTCGAGTTCTTCCCGAACTACCTTTTTCTTGTGTTCGGGTAACCTGTAAGGGCGGCTACGCACTACCACCCCCGGGGGCGTCTCAATGTGGTGCTCTATGAGGTTAGTGCGGCTGGGCAGGGGTGAGAACATGTCCGAAAACACGGTCTGCAACTGGGCAACCTCCGCGAGTTGGGTCGGGGAGAGGTGGTCTCCACAGGGGACCGGAGAGGTACATGATGCTAATGTTCCTTTTTGAACCTCCGGCCCCAGCTCCGCCTTCTCCGGAACCACCGACACCAACGCCACGGGGACCTCCTCATTCCAGAGTTTGAGTAGGTTGAGGTGGTAAATCTGTAGCGCCCCACCCCTGTCCATTCGCTTCACCTCATAGTCGACATCCCCGACTCGCCGTGTGACCTCAAAGGGTCCTTGCCACTTGGCGACTAATTTAGAGCTCGATGTGGGCAACAGTACGAGTACTTTCTCTCCCGGTGCAAACTCTCTAAGGCGTGTACCCTTGTCGTACAGGCGGGTTTGCCGTTCTTGGGCCTGCCGCAAATTCTCCTGGGTTAGTTGTGTGAGTGTGTGGAGTTTTGCGCGCAGGTCAATAACGTATTGAATTTCATTTTTGCTTGGTGAAGGTCCCTCCTCCCAATTTTCTTGCAGCACATCTAAAATGCCGCGCGGCTTACGCCCATATAATAATTCAAACGGGGAGAACCCCGTGGATGCTTGGGGGACCTCTCGCACTGCAAAAAGCAAGGGTTCGAGCCATTTATCCCAGTTACGCGCATCCTCACTTACAAATTTCTTAATTATGTTTTTAAGGGTGCGATTAAACTGTTCCACTAAGCCGTCCGTTTGTGGGTGATAAACGCTGGTGCAGATCGGCTTAATACCTAATAACCCATACAGTTCATTCAGTGTTCGTGACATAAACGAGGTGCCTTGATCAGTCAGAATCTCTTTCGGGATTCCAACTCGGGAGATGACGCGGAAGAGCGCCTCCGCAATACTGCGTGCTGAGATACTGCGAAGAGGCACTGCTTCCGGGTATCGCGTTGCATAGTCCACCAGAACTAATATAAAGCGGTACCCTCGTGTTGACCGATCTAATGGCCCAACGAGATCCATCCCAATTCTTTCGAACAGGGTCTCGATTAACGGTAGAGGGCGCAAAGGCGCTTTTGGAATGGCCACTGGATTTACTAACTGGCATTCGCGGCACGCCGTACACCACCTACGGACATCGCCGCGAATCCCCGGCCAATAGAATCGGGCCATTATTCGGGCTAGTGTTTTATCCTGCCCTAAGTGTCCAGCCATGGGATTAAAGTGAGCCACCTGGAATACCAATTCCCGGCGACTCTTCAGAATTAAAAGCTGCGTGACTCGCTCTTTAGTTTGAGTGTCCTGCGTCACTCGGTATAATCTATCCTTCATAATTGCGAAGTAGGGGAAGGACGGGGTGGCGTTTGGCTGGAGCGTTTGACCATAGATTACTCTCACTTGGTCAAAAGCATGCCGCAGAGTCTCGTCTCGCGATTGCTCTAATGGGAAATCCACGAGGGATTCCCGAATAGAGAGAGGAGGAGCCGGCGGCTCCTCACTCTGGCGCGGAGATGATGTAGACGGCTCTGTGACAGCTGCTCCCGCCAAAGCGACACCGGGACCTCCCCCTGTCAAATGGCAGGACCCACTCTTGACTAAGTGTGTCATTAAACCCCGAAATCCCAGCCAATCAGTCCCCAAAATTAAAGAGTGGGTAAGGCGAGGATTAACCGCCGCCTTCACTATAAATTTTTCCCCTCTGAAAATAATGTGGACCGACACTAAAGGGTAGTTGTGAACATCCCCGTGCACACAAAACACCTTCACCAATTGTGCTCCCCCCAATGCCTCGTCTTGCACCAGGTTTTGGTGGACTGAGGTCTGATTACAGCCAGAATCCACCAACGCCTGATATGTATCCCCTTGGATACTCACCGGTATGCGATACACTCCGGCCCGATCGAGGGCGGCTCCTGGCGTGTTGGGGATCCGAACCACCGCGCCCACCTCCATTATCGAGCACTGCTGTTGGAGGTGGCCCGGTTCCCCGCAGCGCCAGCAAACCGGCCCGGGCTTCCTCTCTGCACTAGTGCTCTGGGGCTCACTCACCTGAGGGGGGGAGAGACAGACACAGAAGGGAGACACGGAAGGGCACCGCGGGTGCGGCGTGCCGGCTGAGGTGGGGCCAGCTCTCGTCTCCGCGGTGGGGGAATGGGGCGAGGAGAAGACACAGGAGGAGGGGAGAGAGAGAGAGAGGAGAGAAGAGAAGAGGTCATCTGCTGTCCTGCTGTCGGGACAGCCGCCAGATGATCCTCCGCCAGCTCGATTGCCTGATCCAGCGACGCCGGGCGGTGGCACTGGACCCACTCTGCGGTTCCCGCTGGTAGACGCGCAATGAACTGTTCCAGTAACACCTGGTCGATGAGTCCCTCGGCGTCGCAGCTGTCAGCCCTCAACCACTGCCAGCAGGCGTCCCGGAGTTGCTGGCCAAACGCGAATGGCCGTCCGACTTCCTCCAAGTGCAGAGCGCAGAAACGCTGATGTTGTTGCTCCGGGGTGCATCCCACCCGCTGGAGGACGGCCCGGCGAAGGTCCGCGTAGGCCAGCCGGCGGTCGGCGGGGAGCTGTAGCGCGGCCAGCTGCGCCTCTCCCGTTAGCAGGGGGAGGAGGCACGCCACGCGCTGTTCCACCGGCCACCCCGAGGTCTCTGCTACCTGCTCGAAGAGCGTGAAGAATGCCTCGGGGTCGTCCTGCGGGCCCATCTTCGTGAGGGTGAGGGGGGAAGGGCCCGCGGCGGTGGAGTTGGTGGACCCCGCCGACCCGAGGAGGTGCCGGAACGCCCGACGATCTTCCTGTTGCGCCAGCACCAGGGCCTCGAACCATTGTTCTTGCTCCTTTCGGAGGGCGATCCTCGCCTGGTGCTGGCTCTGTTGGGCCATGGCAAGGGTGTGGATCAGGTCGGCGAAGGTGGAGGACTCCATGGGGCTGTTGTCTTCTGTGCTCGAGTCCCGGGTTTCAGCACCACTGTACCAGTCCATGTAGGTGGGTGGAGCACAGAAGGACGGCAGGACAGAACTGTTTTAACAAAACTCTCTTTTATTTGCACTTTTCAGTTGCAAACACACACTCAGACACGCACACACACATCAGCCATCTGGTTGTGGAGAGAGTCCCTCTGCTCTCACTCTCTCTCCTTAAGAAGGGCACGGTCACTGGGAAGACACACAAACACATCAATTAACAACAGGTGTAGTGATTCTGCCACTTAACTTCCCTGACTCCGCCCTCCTGTCACAGACCGATGCTAGACCACGCCCCCGCTGCCACAATCTATTTCAGTACAAAATATTTTATGTGAGTCAGCATAGATAAGTGACACAAGTCTGCATGTGCCTTTGCATTTGCATGCTGCTTTTGAAGTTTGAAATAAATTATTTTTCTAAGACAATTTTTAAAAAATAATCACCTACCGTATGTATTTATACTAAAACAATTATCTGTCGGCAGCACAGTGATGTAGTGGTTAGCGCTGTCGCCTCACAGCAAGAAGGTCCGGGTCCGAGCCCCGTGGCCAGCAAGGGCCTTTCTGTGCGGAGTTTGCATGTTCTCCCCGTGTCCACGTGGGTTTCTTCTGGGTGCTCCGGTTTCCTCCACGGTCCAAAGATATGCAGGTTAGGTTAACTGGTGACTCTAAATTGACCGTAGGTGTGAATGTGAGTGTGAATGGTTGTCTGTGTCTATGTGTCAGCCCTCTGATGACCTGGCGACTTGTCCAGGGTGTACCCCGCCTTTTGCCCATAGTCAGCTGGGATAGGGTCCAGCTTTCCTGCGACCCTGTAGAACAGGATAAAGCAGCTAGAGATAATGAGATGAGATGAATTATCAGGCTCAGTGAATATCGGTGAATAATAACCTCAACTTCAACTCGGTTATTATTCACCAATTTACTTTGCCTTCTGTGAATAGCCATTACATATAATAAGGTCTGGATACTGCTGTTATTATAAGTAAATGCATCAATCAACATAAGAAAATAAAGGTGGTAAGAATCTGAAGAACTTTATATTCTTTTGTCAGCTCAAACATATTTTGTAAGCAATATCGAAAAAATTTCAAGTTTGGTAGATCATTCTGTTTCTATCAAAATGAGAATGAAAACATTAATAGACTATTACTGAAGACGAGATCTATTAAAATAATGCATACTGTACTGTCCTAAAGAATTGATTGCAAATGTTTTCAAAAAAAAAAACAGGGCAGTAAATGTTTACGAATGCTCATGTGTGTTTGCACTGATTTCATGCATTTGAACCTGCAAAGACAGAGGTAGAAGTAGCAAGTTATTTGCATATGGTGATAGAAGAAAAAAAATAACTGAAAGACAAATAAACATTCACAAGAAGGCAGCCGAGTGACTGTTTTTTTTTTTTTTTTGTTTGTTTGTTTTGTTTTTTGTTTTTTAAGCTTTGTAGAGCTCAGGCAATTGTGCACTGTCATGGTCCAGAGCCAAAGTCTTTTCTGACAAATCTTACATTTACAACATTTCACATATTGGGTTTTTCAGAGTTACTTACAGAAATACATTAAAGTTTCTGTCAAAAGTATATGCTTATGCTGTTGCAGATGGTTTAAGAACATCATAATGTTATGCCCTGTTATACAGGAAATTAATGTGAGAATTAGAACAACAAAGGAGAAGAGAAGAAAAATAACAGACATGAAGAGAGTACATGATGAAAATTATTTAAGTGCTCTTGTCAAATTAACCAACAATGTGCATTCTTTGGGGGAAAATGGCAACAAAACTAAGTTAAACATTGCGATTATATTTTTATTAATGGTAGTAAAATTAAAAATTAGTCATGGTATAATAACTTGCAACTATCTCTTTGACTTTGTGTGTGTGTGTGCGTGTGCGTTTAACAGTTTCTTTCTGTCTTAATGAGAAGCATTTTCTGCACACAATCCTCAGTCCTTCCTTCTGCTATGGGATGCTTACTGATCAGTGCAGAGACTATTGGCATTAAATCTTCAACTTGGGTGCATACCAGTAGTTGTTGCACTGATTATTAAACATCCCTGTCTTGCAGAGGAAAAGATCTGTGCATGGTCTTTATAAGTCTTTTAAGCTCAGGTGTTTCATGTCCTGTGAAGTCTGCATCTGAGTTTCATTTGTTATGTATGTCAAGCCAGACAGGTTTGAGCTGACCGGAAGGATAACGGTAACTCAAATAACCACTCTTTACAACCATGTTGAGCAGAAAAGCATCTAAGGATGAACAACATACAATTGCAGAAAACCACATCAGGGAAAGCCATGTCCTAATGGTTAGAGAAGCAGTTTTGGGTCCAAAAATTTGCCGGATTGATTCCTTAGACCAGCAGAAATGGCTGAAGTGCCCTTGAGCAAGGCACTTAACCCCAGACTACTCTGAGTATATTGCATGTTGCTCTGGATAAGCACATTTGCTAAATGCCTGTAATGTAATGTTCAGCCAAGAACTTGAGGCTACCATGTCCACCCATTAAAGCAACAACAGGTAGGAATTTTACCATAAAATATCAGCTTCAAAATCATTTTCATGGTACATTGACTTGTAACATGGAGAATGGATTGTTGTCCATTCCAAGTCCACACCCAGATCACCAGTTATAGCATGCTGTAACTCTGGTAGTGTGTTCCTGAGACACCTCCTGAGAAGTAGATAACATTTTACAGCACAATAAGAAGTGCATATCGCTTTAGGCACTGCTGGGAGTCTCCAAAATTGGGTAGCGACCCTAAATACAATCCATCCATCCATTAGCTTTAGCCGCTTATCCTGTACAGGGTTGCAGGCAAGCTGGAGCCTATCCCAGCTGACTATGGGCAAGAGGCAGGGTACACCTTGGACAAGATGGAAACTAACTAAAATGCAAAGCAGATTAATTTTACATGTTTCCTTTGTTAACAGTATGTTATTTAAGAAACAGCCCTATTTTTGTGTTGATGACACACAAGCCACAGTGCATATATGTCACACATCACTGTAGTATTCTCTTAACCATCAGTGCAGGTGGTAACCTGGTGAAGGACACTGTAATTATAAATGCAGCATTAAGAATGCATTTGTCATGCTGCTGCAAAGGCAAACATCAAGGCAAATAAACTGATTTAACAACCACAGCCTGAAATTGTATGCCAAGGATAGAAATTGTTTGAGTTAATATAACTGAAGGGCAAGGGTGCTTCATGAAAGTATGACATTAATAATACAATAAAATATCTTATGTCTTGATAGCATGAAAGTGTGTAAACAAAACAAAACAAATAGAAAGTAAATGTCCTGTAATGTAATGGTAAAGATAATGCAATCTGTATATACAATTGATGTATCTCACCCCAATTATATACCAACGTTATTTGATAATTACATATTGAGTCTCCTTAGATGTAAATATCTAGTGAAGTAGAAACTGTTCTTCCTCAGTATCTCTCAGTGATGTGAATAAAGAAGTTGTAGGACTTGTCATTCATTTCATGAAAATGCCATTTTAAAACAGTTTTGTATGTGTTGCTGCTGAAGACTTGGCTGCCCATGCTTTGGTCTGATTTCAACAGAGTTTTACTGCAGATGTGATATTCAGATTTTGCAAGGCCAAATGTCAGGAAGAGAATGAGGTTAGCTCTTGTTATTTATTACATGCTGAGGATCAAATATGTCCATGAAAGACAGGTCTCTGAAGGTAAGCATGACCCCGTATACAGATTTTATCATTTAAGGAAGGGGGGAAAAGCAAAACATTTGCTGTTAGTGACCCCTTAAAATATTAAAATATGTTTTCATGATATCAGTGGAGGGTGCTCCGGTTTCCCCCACAGTCCAAAGATATGCAGGTTAGGTTAACTGGTGACTCTAAATTGACCGTAGGTGTGAATGTGAGTGTGAATGGTTGTCTGTGTCTATGTGTCAGCCCTGTGATGGCCTGGCAACTTGTCCAGGGTGTACCCCGCCTTTCGCCCGTAGTCAGCTGGGATAGGCTCCAGCTTGCCTGCGACCCTGTAGAACAGGATAAAGAGGCTAGAGATAATGAGATGAGATGAGATATCAGTGGATTTCTTCCAGATATCCTAGATCATTTTGGGGTCTCTATTCAAAATCTGATAAAAAGAAAAAGTTTCCTCAGACACTAAATCAATCTATCAAGGGTCTGGGCCCTGACAAGCCAGATAAATCAATACAAAAAATATATTTATTCCCAAACATGGCCATTGGAGAAATGTCTCACAAAAACTGGTGTCACATTTAGATCGCTTCTGTTAATGACTGGCCACAACGTACCTCAGGAAGATAAGACATGAGAGGTGCTGATGCTTTTAAAAGATATGCTTGAATTAGTTCTCTCACTGAGATACACTGATGAGTGTATGTTCTGTTTAGAATCAAAGCACATATAATACAAAGTCTGTCAAAACCCTCAGCTGATAAAAATCTTTAGACTTCTAATATAGGTGTGGAGAATTATATTAGACAGGAAAATCTCAAAAGGACATGGATGAATGAAACTCAATAAAACTTAACCATTTCCAAACTAGGGCAGCATGGTGGTGTAGTGGTTAGCACTGTCATCTCACAGCAAGAAGGTTCTGGGTTCAAGCCCAGTGGCCAACAGAGGCCTTTCTGTATGGAGTTTGCATGTTTTCTCAATTTCTGCATGGGTTTCTTCTGGGTGCTCTGGTTTCCTCCCACAGTCCAAAGACATGCAGCTTAGGTTAATTGGTGGCTCCAAATTGACTGTAGGTGTGAATGGTTGTGTGTCTCTATGTGTCAGCCCTGTGATGACCTGGAGACTTGTCCAGGGTGTACCCTGCCTCTTGTCCATAGTCAGCTGGGATAGGCTGCAGCTTGCCCATGACCTTGCACAGGATAAACGGTTATGGTTAATGGATGGATTTCTAAACTAGTCTTGAACTCTGCAATACTGGTGGTCACAGGGACACTGAAGTGAACTCCTCTTCTGTGGCTCCCTGTCCTCTCTCACATCACTCCCCCAACATACACAGAAAGGAAAGAATGATGAAGAAAGAAGAATGATTGCCATTGAGGCCAACCTTGACCTTCCCATCCATGATAACCTCAACAACCTGTTAATCATGCGTTTTAAGTCTAGCAAGCCTATTTGGTTGTCTTTTGAATCTCTGGACAATTTTATCCTTGTTTTTCTGTTAGTCGTAAAACAAATCACTAGTTATGTCTTGAAATAAACATGCATGCTCAGACATTCTTTCTGATGTGCTGCAAGTCAGAATTTGCACAAGTAGTGCACACAACTTCAAACAGTAGCATGGTAAGCCAATGTAACCAGAACCATACTAACATCAACATGCTGGGGATCTCATCTCATCTCATTATCTCTAGCTGCTTTATCCTGCTAACAGATAAAAGACAGCTAGTCAACTAAATTAACCTTATAAAACTTGAATGACACAAAGCGATGCAAACTTGTAGTGCTATGCTTGCCAACAAATCTAGAGAGCAACCAAAGCAAGAGCACTTACAGTATTACCAGCACCACTGTTTGAGTGTAATATAGCAAGTTTGCTAAAATCACCACAAGTTGTAGCTAGTGGATAAACCTCTGTTGAAATGGACTGACTTGGTTTCTGATCAAAAGCTTGCAAATCAAAGACTTTGCTAACACAGCAAAACATCAAGCAAGTGCAACAACACAATACATAGCAACATAGCTAATGTAATATTACTTGCTAGTTCTACAGAAAGAAGCTTAGTTCAGCATCTGTTTTACAGCCTTTTATCTCTCTTTGCACTCATGAACGACTAAACATCAGTCTAAGATTGGCTCTTCTCCAGTCTTTTACTCAGTCATTCTTTCTTTCTCTACCCGGCTTTCTCCAGGGTGCACCCCACCTCTTGCCCATAAGAACAGGCTCCAGCTTGCCTGTGACCCTGTACAGGATA
Source organism: Neoarius graeffei (assembly GCF_027579695.1). Taxonomy (NCBI): domain Eukaryota; kingdom Metazoa; phylum Chordata; class Actinopteri; order Siluriformes; family Ariidae; genus Neoarius; species Neoarius graeffei. Next base: position 35,493,943 of record NC_083582.1, on the reverse strand, counting down.
AGCGGCTGTAGATAATGGATGGATGGCCTAGCAGCAGTTGAACCTTTGGGACCAGCTGGACTGCAGGTAGACCTGACACTGTGAGTATGTATTTTAAGTGGTTGGAATTGTCTTTATTGATAAAACACACACAAACAACAACAACAACAACAACAACAACAACAAACACTGCTCTTTGGTTCCAGCCAGTGTGCATGCACAAATAGCCAAAACTCAACTTGCAGAAATATGGAAGATTGAATAAATTTGAGCAAATGGATTTTGTCTGGTGCTTGCCATGCAAAAGATGTGTGTATCTACAATGATGTTTCCAAATGAACCTTGTGGGTTTCAAATATGGTTTGGATTTCATTTATGTTACCTAGCTACCAAGATGGGCTAATTAACAAACTAATTCACAGTGACATGCTATTTTAATCTTTTCATGTACTTCAGGCAAGAGCCTTGAGAATTTGGAAGGCCTTCTATCTGCGGACATTTTGTTTTAGCTTTACAATCATCATTATAGATTAGGGACATTACAGTGGATACTGAAGAAGAAGAAGAAGAAGAAGAAGAAGAAGAAGAAGAAGAAGAAGCCTTTATTTGTCATGTATACAATACATTAGAGCACAGTGAAATTATTTTCTTCCCATTTCCTAGCTTGTTATGAAGCTGGGTTCGGAGTGCAGGGTCAGACATTATACAGCACCCCTGGGGTGGAGAGGGTTAAGGGTCTTGCTCAAGGGCCCAACAGTGGCATCTTGGAAGTGCTGGGGCTTGAACCCCTGACCTGTTGATCAGAAACCCAGAGCAGGTCCATGAGGAACATGTAGAGAAGGAACTTTGGCCTTTGCTGACCATTAGTATTTGCTGTTGGACAATAGCTCCTTGGCTCCCTCATCACAACTGATCAGTTCCATGCTCTTGCTACTAAATTACATAAAGTTATATCCATCTCAACTTATATACACACACACACACACACACACACACATACATACATACATACATACATACATACATTGCTGTGTTTCTCACTGTTCACCATTCCACAGTCTTTGAACATTTTTCTGCAACTCGCAATTGTAAATGAATCATACTCCGATAGATGGCAAATTTATATCCCGGAAGCCATCCATTGGAATTTTATTTCTATGTTGTAGCAGTCACTGCTATGGCACAACATCCCTTATTTTACAAGAAAAAATGCATGAGTCCATGTCGTATTATATTAGGAATGCAATGCAGGCACCACAAGTTGTTGAAGCATAACAAACCAGTCCTGGTGACTAGATTTCATTTCTTCATGTCACTTGTTGGGTCCAAGTTATTTGCATTAAAAATGAGACCAGGTGAATATGGGTTCATTGAGGGAGAAGCAATTAAAATCATTGCACTTGAAAATGCACTCACTTCCCACATTTCTCTCATTTGTGTATTGGAAACGAGAAATTGAAAAGGTCAGAGAGTTCTACCACTTTAACTTCAGCACTGTCTGGCTCAATAATCTGTAATATGCATACTGTAAAAGGGTTAGGTGTGGTTTAACAATTTGGAACCTGTTTATTGGTTTATTTTGTTCATTATTTCTCTTTGTTGCTCTTTCCAACTGACATAAGGAGAGACAATAATAAAGGTAGAAATAAATAAATAAATGCTCATTCTAATATCAATTAGAAAATGCTTGCTTTTCTTAAGATATTGATTTTTGTCCATCTGTGTCACATTTCAAGAGTAATTACAACTCAAAATATATGTGAGTGGAGAGATTCGCATGAGAAATTTTGTTCCCAGAATGTTGTTTTCATTCACACTGTTGACCTCATCTTTGGGATTTTATAATAATTGTTCATGTCTTCTTTGGTTTATGCGAACAGCAAAGAAAGACAAACTCGTGCAAATTATAGCATAACATAATTGAGTAAATCATTGCAGTACATAATGGTGAAATTAATAATGATAATATAGATGCGCATTGATTTATAAAGAAGCATGTTCATAACATTGCACAATGTTTTCTTTCCGCCAAGGCACTTGCTAACTGTTGTGCATACACACAAATCATATCACTGTGATAATTTTAATGCCAAAGCTGACAAAGAATATTGACAACCCATGAAAATTCAGCTCCTGCATCACCTCCTAAATCACAATTTAAACCCTGTAATAAAGTACCTTCCTCAACGTTTGCTCAAAATATTTTCTGGCCAAAAAGTTGACAAAGGTCCAACTTATAATAATAATAATAATAATAATAATAATAATAATAATAATAATAATTATTATTATTATTATTATTATTATTATTATTATTTCAACTTATATAGCACCTTTCTCACACCCTTGGTCGCTTTACAATGACAAAAAAAAAAATCCTCAAGCATTAAAAAAAAAAACCAGCAGCAGCAACAACACAATAATACGGAAGCCGAGAGAGGCCCTTCATATAATCCTTTTTTTTTAAATTCACCTTATCCCGAGATACCGACATAATTAATTCAGGATCTCGAGAAAACAACACAACTAATTCGAGATCTCGAGAAAACAAAACCGTTATTTCGAGATCTCGAGAAAACAAAACCTTTATTTCGAGATCTCGAGAAAACAAAACCATTATTTCGAAATCTCGAGAAAACAAAACAATTATTCCGTGATCTCGAGAAAACAAAACAATTATTTCATGATCTCGAGTAAACAGCTGAGAAATTATTCATTCAGATATGCCAAGAAACTTGTGATATGCTGACTTTGGGGCTATTTCTCATTCTGTATAGACGCAACTGTGGTCATTAGAATGTCTGGAATAATCGATCACCTAATAAGGCAATATTTTGATCAGGGGTTGACACAGGGAGAGATTGCATTAAGTCTTTTAATAAGGGATAATTTCAAAATTAGTCTGCGGCACCTCCGCAGAAGACTGGCCCCCCTCTCTCTCAAGGCATCGTAAAAAGCCATTTCTAAGTCTTCATTTCCACCAATTTCTAAGTCTTCATTGTCTGACCCACAGGGGGGCGCTCTGCTAGAAATCTCAGCTGTTTTCTCGAGCTCATGAAATAATTGTTTTGTTTTTTCGAGATCACGGAATAATTGTCTTGTTTTCTCGAGATCACGGAATAATTGTTTTGTTTTCTTGAGATCTCGAATTAGTTGTGTTTTCTCGACATCCTGAATTAATTATGTCGTTATCTCGGGATAACAAGGTGAATAAAAAAAGATTATATGAAGGTCCTCTCGCGGCTTCCGTACTAAAAGATTATATGAAGGGCCTCTCGCGGCTTTCATACAATAAGCCTAAAGTTAGCAATTTACTGTGCCACAAACATGACAGCCTTTTAATCCATTTTTAAAAAGGCTGATTGAAGTATTCTTTTTGTACTACATATCTTTTTGTGTTTCAGGCTGAAAACGGCATTCAAAACCAAAACAGCTTTTCTAAAATCTTTTCTTACTGTGAACAAGTTGGAAAAGCTGTGAACAAAATGAAAACTGTCATTGTCCCGTCACTTCGAGGTTCGACATGTTGTGTTCTGAGGTACCACAGTACCAGGCTGGAATGAGTCAATTTTTTTTCCTTAATATGACAAACCTGATTTTTTAGGGCAGTGTAGACACAGATATCTAATCTTTTCAAATCAGATTCGAGTTACTTTCAAGGCAAGACAAGTTTATTTATATAGTGCGTTTCATACACAGTGGTAGTTCAATGTGCTTTACAGAGGTAAAGGCGAAACAGTAAACAATAGAAAATAAAATTACATAAAATAAAGGGGGAAGAAGAGAGAAAAATAAAAAATATGAGAATTAAACAATTGTAGAAATAAAGTAATAAAATGAAATAAAAATTCAGTAAAAAAACAGCAGAATAAAATGGAATAAAAGTTAAGTAAAGTTTTAAAACATGCAAAGACTGTAAAAGTTAAGTAAAGTTTAAAACATGTAAAGATGATGATATTTATCAGTTAGCAGAAAGCATCTGAGAACAGCTTGGTCTTTAGTCTAGATTTGAAGCTGCCAACAGCAGGAGCATTTTTGATGTCCTCTGGGAGTTGCTTCCATAGCTGTACTGCATAGGAGCTAAAAGCTGCTTCACCACACTTTGTTTAAACAACAGGTTTTACCAGTAAATTTTGCTGCTGCGATCTGGTAGATCTGATTGGGTTAGGCTGCTGCAACATATCAGAGAGGTAATTGGGCCCTGTACCATTTAGAGATTTGTACACCAGCAGCAATGCTTTAAAGTCAATTCTGTAGCTTACTGGAAGCCAGTGAAGGGACCTTAGAATTGGAGTAATGTGCTCTGTTCTTTTTGTTCGTGTGAGAACCCTAGCCGCTGCATTTTGAACCAGCTGAAGTCGTTTGATGGTCTTTTTTGGCAGGCCTGTGAAAAGGCCATTGCAGTAGTCAACCCTACTAGAGATGAAGGCATGTATAAGTTTTTCCAGATCATTTTTTGACATAAGTCCTCTTAGTTTGGAAATGTTTTTTAGGTGATAAAATGCCGATTTAGTGATTGCTTTCATGTGACTGTCAAAGTTTAGCTCGCTGTCAATGAAAACACCACAATTTTTAACCATATCTTTTGTTTTAATCCCCTTTGTGTCAAGAATAGTGGTAATCCTGAGTCTTTCATCTTTTTTCCCAAATAGAATTACTTCTGTTTTATCTGTGTTCAGCTGAAGAAAATTTTGTGACATCCAGTTGTTGATTTGGTCGATACACTGGTAGAGACATTCAAGGGGGGCATAATCATTAGGTGATAGAGCAAAATACATTTGGGTGTCATCTGCATAGCAGTGATACAAAATTGAGTTGTTCTTGACAATTTGTCCAAGTGGGAGCATATAAAGTTTGAATAGTAATGGTCTGAGGATTGACCCCTGGGGGACACCACAGGTCAAGGACATTGACATTGAGGTACAATTTCCCATGGTAACAAAGAAGCTTCTATCTTTTAAGTATGATTTTAACCAATTGATAACTTTACCAGTCAACCTAACCCATTGTTCAAGTTGATATAGCAGTATGTTGTGATCAACAGTATCAAAAGCTGCACTGAGGTCCAGTAACACCAGGACCGATGTTTTGCCTGCATCAGTATTAAGACATATGTCATTTATAACTTTAATCAGCACTGTTTCAGTGCTGTGATTGGCACGAAATCCTGACTGAAAGTTATCAAAACAGCTGTTTGATATCAAGAAGGCAGTTAATTGATTGAATAAAATTTTTTCAAGGATTTTCCCGATGAATGGTAGATTTGATATTGGCCTGTAGTTGTTCAATACTGAAGCATCCAGATTATTCTTTTTAAGTAGGGGCTTTACAACGGCTTTTTTCAGGGATACAGGAAAAATGCCAGTCTCTAGGGATGTATTTATGATCTGAAACACATCTGTAATTATGAGGTGAAGAACAGACTTAAAAAAGTTGGTGGACAGAACGTCCAATTCAGATGCTGAGGAACTGAGATTTTGTAGTTTTTTCAAGAGTCTCGTAATAAATCAAACAAAATTCTGACATTGTGTTGAAATTGTCTGTCTGTGTCACTGGTGATTGCAGCTTTTCAGTTCTTTGCAACCGAGATATATTATGAGCAATATTCTGCCGTATTTTATCAATTTTACCTTTGAAGAAGGATGCAAACTCATTGCATTTATTAACTGAGAGAAGTTCAGGTGCTAATTGTGGTGGGGGATTAGTTAGCTTCTCTACTGTTGAAAATAGCACACGGGCATTGTTCATATTCCTGTTGATGATGTTGGAGAAGAAAGACTGTCTTGCTTTACCAATTTCATAATTATATTTACAAAGCATCTCTATATGGATTTGATAATGGATGTGAAGTTTAGATTTGCACTAGGGCTGTGCGATATGGGAAAAAATGAATATCCCGATACATTTTCTCCATTTCACGATATACGATATATATCTCGAGATATTTAAATTTCCTCTAAAGGACCCCATGAAATCTAACTTTTACTATTTACTGTTTTCACTACAATCCCTGCAGATTAAATAACATTCTTGGACTTTACAGGTGGTTTTCAACAACACATTTAAAATTTTCATGTTAGTGATTAATCACAATTGAATTGAAATAAGACTATTTTTATTCAACAAAGATGTGGCACAAACTGCAAAAACAATCTTGAAAATTGCAACAAAGGGGCAATACAATACAGAGCTGCTCAGAGCTCAAATCAATAAAGTGCAAACTCAACACTGAGAAAGACATTTAGCCTAAATAAGAAAAGTGCTCATTCATTAAATTATTTTAAAAAATAGATCTCCAAGCTATTAACCTGACTACTGAGAACCACTGGAACATTCACAATAGAGAGAGAGATTGAGGGAGAGAAGAGAGAGATCTGCAAAACATTTTTCTCTTTGCACACTTTTGAACTGAATGTTTTCTGGCTCTGCCTCTCAGATGTGTATAATTCCGGCTGCTGCCTTTCGTGATGGCAGGTTTTTTTTGCACACTTTACAAACTGGCATTTGCTGCTCCACGTCCTCCTCGCAATATCCAAAAAAATGCCAGATGACTGACCCCTTACTAGCTCTTTTAGGAACCAATTCGTCCGCTTCCATTTTTAATTTGTCGCTGAAATTGACAGAGCTTACACGGTAGCCTATGCAGCACCAGCAATTGCACGAACTGAGTCAGTGCTGGAAACTGGAACTAGGAAATCTTGCCAGATACTGCTGACATTTTCCAGCCCAAAATATGTTCAAAGCCCGCCAAAACGCACTTAAAACCTCCCAATCTGGCAACACAACCGAAACTAGAAAATCTTCCCGGAAGTTCCTTTCAGCACCGAGATGTTGCCCGGGATTGGTTGGCGAGTGCATGACGTTATTGTTTTCTTTACCCTAAGGCAGCCTTTCACGTTACTGCCTGAGGGACAGGGAGAAAACCACCGGGAAATGTTTTAAACAAACACAACAAACACGAAACGAACGCAAGTCAGAAGATGACCATAAAATACTCGATAGTTACGATATAATAATTTTATATATCGCACACAGAATTTTCGGCGATATATCGAGTATATTCGATATATCGCACAGCCCTAATTTGCACCATTTTCTTTCAGTCTTCCTACATTCTCTCTTTAGCAGTTTAGCAGCTGGGTATTGCTTCCATGGTGCTTTCTGCTTGTCATTGACTGACTCTTTTGATTTTGAATGGAGCAATATCATCCATAATTTGGGTCATATTTAAAGGAGTACGCCACCCCCAGGTGAAATTGAGTCAGTCCCTGCAGTCCCTAGAGTTGGATGAGTGAGCCAAAGCGTTTTGTAGCCGACCCAGCCATTGCCCTGATCTAGAAACGCCCCGGTTAGCTTTAGCTTAGCATAGTCGCTGTAATCCGGCGTGTCCAGCTAGCATGTCGTTGCAAAAGTGAATCAAATAACTCAAGATTTTTTATAATTATTTCTCATGACCTGTACATTCACATTGAGTACACATATCAATGCAAATTAACATGAAGGGATTTACTAGACCAATTTATATATGGAACCATTTTCGGCCACAGCACAGGCAATGCACCGCTGCAGGTGCAAAGACGCCACGCAGCACCTGAAAACCCTCAACTTCCTTCAATACACCAGCGTGACTACTAAGTTCTCTGCTACTAGGCTGACACTGACAGGTGTGCTTTCTCGAGTTGTAATGGCGATGAATATGGAAGATTACACGATAGACGAAGATGATGACTTCGACTACCAAGATCCAAGACCCTACCTTTTCGAACCTGAGTTCACTGAAGAGGAGTTGCGTGCTTTGGATCGGGGAAGAGAGGACGTTGCGACTAGTCAAGGCAAGTCAGATGAGAGAACGAAAGCAAACACGAGCTGGTGGTGTGAGTGTGGAGTGTGCCAACCCATGCCGACTGAAATGGAGTGTTTGTGCTGTGCAGAATGGGATAAAATGCTGCCGTCGATGGTGAGCAACGCTCCCGAAGAGGAGCGTGACCGCACTTGTGTCACTGCTACCGACGACTTCTCAGCAATGATCCATCCTGCAGTCCTCAGTTTTTTTTTTCCGGCGCGATAAAGTGAACTGGAAAAGAAACAACACACCGAGTGGACCCAATGGACAACTGTCCACAGAGTAAGTAAAAAAATGCATTATTTTTTTACGGTGAAGTTCAACATGCATTAGACCGATAGCTACTTATAGAGTTGCTGTTTTCACAGGCAATACAGATTGGTGTCCTATCGTGCTGTGTTGGAGTGGGCCCTGAAGGGAGAGACACTGGGCAAAGGGAATCGAACGCCATTGCCATCATGTGTGATTGCATCAATCCAACAGAACTTTCCATCAGAGTCTGGTATTTACGTTGGATTTCAAGAGGTGCAGGAGGCAATGGATATAGCCTAATTATTAGCCTTTTATGGCTTTGTAAAATCTTACTGTACAAATCTGTACAAATAATAACTATACTGTCTATACTGTTTTGTTGTAACCAAGTAATGTAGGCCCTATCTGTATCTGTAAGTAGATAAAACTGCTTTTACTGCAAAACTATACCCGAGTCTCTACACATACCAATAAAACAAAACATGAAGAGAACACAGACAATTATTTATTTTCTTACAAACATGTAGAAAAGGGAACATGTATATAACATTGAGATACAAAATAAACATTTGCCTTCATGGAAAGTCTTTGTAAATATGTGTATCTTTTCTTGATACATCCTCTATTCTTTGAATATGTAAGGTTACTTTTGGTGTAATCCAATATTGCCTCTACAACATGTGATAAAACTGCTTTTACTGCAGAACTGCTAGACCAATGACTACACACATGCTTATCAATAATGCTAACAAAGCATGTAAGTGAGTTTTACATGTGGGAAAAGAAAAAATTGTTGAAGACTAGGATGAGACTTTGAAGCGTGAAGTGTGGCCTTTCATGACGTCCTCCTTGCTGGGTTTTGGCAGACCGATGTTGAGCTTCCTGTGGTAGAGGAGGAGGGGGTTGAGTAGGAGACAAAACTTGTGTCTGCTGGATCAGCAGCTGGCTCTGAGGTCATGCTGATGTCGAAGGCAGATGTTGCGCTGATATCCATCTCCGCCTGTGCTGTGTCGTGTGGCTCCTGTTGTTGACAAATCAACATATTCCATCAAATTTTTATTATAACATTAGAATTTGTATTTTATAATCAATCTTGATGGGCAAGCAATTTTGTCACTGCATTTGACCCAATCGTGAATTAGTGAAACACACAGTGAGGGTGAAGAACACAATAGCCCTGTAGCCTGCTACAGCGGTGCCCGGGGAGCAGTGAGGGGTTGGGTGCCTTGCTCAAGGCCACTTCAGCTGTGGTCCACTGGTTAGGGACCAGCAACCCTTTGGGTCTAAGTTTGAACCAGGAGGCCATGGCTTCCCCCACACACGTTAGTCACCTCACAAAAAGCTGTAACTTGCACAATCTTCTAACAGCTCTATAACTACATTTGTGCTTTACTGTAATTGTAATCTAGACATAATGGATCCAAGATACTGGACATCCAAGTTTGCCACTCACATCAAATGTTAGACCTCTTCTTGGACTGCACACAGTAGTCAGCGTGGACAAAGATGCTGTGCCCTACAAAAGGAATAGATGCATGTAATAACGACTTTCTGGTGACATGGCACAGTACCTGTAAAAACAGCATGAGAAAAGGTTCTTTAGCCTACCGGTTGTGTCCATGTGGGTGCAAGCCCAGACAGTGACTTGGTGCATGTTGCCTGTGCACAAGTTATTTGCAGAAAAGGTAATGGAGCCTTGAAGTCCGGAGTTCTGGATTTCTGAGGAGTAGACTGAGGTACACCCACAAAAAGAGTGAAGGAATCCTCCACTTCTGGTGTGTCTTGTACATCTTCCTGTACATCACTGAGCTCACCCTGATAAATGGTTGATATAATGCAACTAAAATGATTACTCCATGAAGACACAACCTTTTGAATAAAGTACAGGGATAGCTGACATTCATTACAGCAAGTGTAAAGAAGTATCACAGGTTAGGCTAATTAGTATTGTTTATGTGACGTTAGCCTAAACAAAGATCAAACACTCGTTTTGACATGGGAAGAATGGATGCTACAAATTAGCCACTGTATTAGCTAGGTTGGTTGGGGACTGATTTGAGGATTTTGCCTACAGTCTTGAGAGTTGGTATCAATGCCCATGTACTAATGTTATGTCAGTTGGGTAAAAATCTTTGGTTGGATGGTCTATTACATAAACTTTACATGAACAGTGACTTCTTTGCAACCTTCTTATCAAATTTTGCAGTACACGCGAGTCAACAGAGCGATTGTATGCTGTAACCAAGCCCCACAATTATTTCATGCCACAGGTAACGGTAAAAGGTAAACTCGTCGTATTGTCAATAGGGTGAAACGGTGATGAAGTTATACAATAAAACTGGAAGCGACAATGTGAGTCGGACTAACGGGAAGTTTCAGTTATAACATTAGCAATGTATAACCCAAGGAAGGAGGGATAGAAATTATACTTACAGGCATGGATGATGAACTCTGTTCTGCCTCTGTACTGAAAATGGATGGAACGGCCGTATCCTTCAGATGTAGCAACACCTTTCTCATAGCATACTGCATTTTTTCTTCGTAGTCCTCCGGTTTGAAATGCTCATCGCAAACACGATATTGATTGATTTTATCCGCTGGTGTTGTTGCAGGAATGCCGAGGGCTGCAAGCCAAAGATTTCTTCGCTCCACTGGTTTTGGAATTCTGTGAAACATTATGTTCGTGTACGTCCTCTGCTTGTTATTGCAGCCCTTCACACAGCAAATAACCATTTTTCCTCAGTAGATGTGAAACTAACTTCAAACTACTTACGTAACAACCTTACTACAACTTCTTCTCTTCTCCTCTTACCGCAACTACATGCTGGTAACACTGGTGTATTGACGGAAGTTGTGGTGCTGCGTGGTGTCTTGGCGCCTGCAGCGGTGCATTGCCTGTGCTGTGGCCGAAAATAGTTCCAGATATAAATTGGTCTAGTAAATCCCTTCGTGTTAATTTGCATTGATATGTGTACTCGATGTGAATGTACAGGTCATGAGAAATAATTATAAAAAATCTTGAGTTATTTGATTCACTTTTGCAATGACAATGCTAGCTGGACATGCCGGATTACAGCGACTACGCTAAGCTAAAGCTAACCAGGGCGTTTCTAGATCAGGACAATGGCTGGGTCGGCTACAAAATGCTTTAGCTCACTCATCCAACTCTAGGGACTGCAGGGACTGACTCAATTTCACCTGGGCATGGCGCACTCCTTTAAATTAAAAATTTCCAGTAAGTCGTCTACAGAGTCTGACATTTTAGTTGAGATCCGTGAGAGAGCTTGCTCAAAGAGAACACGTGTGTTGTCGTTTATGACTCTCCTACCCATAGTCATTGAGCTGTTCTGAATGTGAGGGGACATAGAAACATCAGAGAAAACACAGAAATGATCAGATAAGGCCAGGTCAACAACAGTAGTAGAAACAGTAAGACCCTTTGCAATAACGAGGTCAAGGGTATGACCACGAGAGTGGGTCAGCCCCTGTACATGTTGTACTAGGTTGAAGTTGTCAATAAGTGCAAGTAGTTCTCTGGCATAAGTGTTTTCAGGATTATCTACATACAAGTTAAAATCCCCAGATATAATAAGACAGTCTTTCGTACAGTATTTGGTCCAAAATCAGATATGTATTTGATTCATGGCCATGCGACATGAATGAGAATGATTAGATTGGAGTTCATGTGGCTGTTTGCCTATATGCATGTGCTTGAGCGATGTCTTCATCAGCAAAGCATGTCTTTTCTTCACCTTCTCGACATGATCATGTACGTCCGACAAATGGTTTGCTGTCCTCCAGAGCAAAATAAGATTAGCTACTAGCACATCCATTTAGTAGGTTTTAATATCATGAGTCATCTCACAAATATGACATTTTTCTGTTGCTGGCGGTGATTCATGCAAAAACGCATCAATGTAGGGATATGTTCACATTACAGTTAGATACAGGTCACATGTAATTATGAATGTGAACTGGAAAGAAGGGTAAATCTGATCTGAGCAAAAAATCGGAATTGAACAATGAGGCTTGTGATGTGAACATAGCCTTACTGTCGCCTTCCTGTCTGTCCATTCTCCTCTGACCTCGATCATCAACAAGGCATTTCTACCCACAGAACTCCCACTCAGTGGATTTTGTTTTTTTCTTGGACTATTCTGTGTAAACTCTAGAAGCATGAAAATCCCAGAGAATCATAGCAGTTCACTTTCCCCCTAATTCTGATGTTTGATCACCAAACATCCATCCATCCATCCATCCATCCATCCATCCATCCATCCATTATCTGTAGCCACTTTATCCTGTTCTACAGGGTCGCAGGCAAGCTGGAGCCTATCCCAGCTAACTATGGGTGAGAGGCAGGGTACACCCTGGACAAGTTGCCAGGTCATCGGAGGGCTGACACATAGAGACAAACAACCATTCACACCTATGGTCAATTTAGAGCCACCAATTAGCCTAACTTGCATGCCTTTGGACTGTGGAGGAAACTGGAGCACCCGGAGGAAACCCATGCAGACACGGGGACAGCATGCAAACTCCATACAGAAAGGCCCTCGTCGGCCGCTGGGCTCGGACCCAGGACCTTCTTGCTGTGAGGTGACAGTGGTAACCACTACACCACCATGCAGCGGTCTCAAAAGTAGCCGGTCACCGGCGGCAAATCGCCAGCTATGGCTTGTTATGCCGCCGGCTATTGTCAGTCGAGTCACAAAATTTAATATTAAATATTTCTGACAGCAAAAAAAGTTGTGAACATAAATTACATCCACTATGTTATGTATGTCCGTTGCCGTGTCAACTGCGTTTACATCCTCGACATGAGTGCAGCCATTACTGCCACCTGCGTTGCCAGATTGCACGTTTTCCCGCCCAATCTGGGCGGTTTTAAGTGCATTTTGGCGGGTTTTGAACATATTTTGGGCTGTAAAACGTCAGCAGTATCTGGCAACATATTTTTTTACTTAATACAAGAAATTAATGGCTGCCACCGTTTTTGCCAAAATGGTATTTTATTTTCCATTGTTTAGACAGCTTCAGCATCATACTGTGAGATTCTGTTCAAATAGTTTTTTTCTTCTATGAAGCCTGAGCCATTTATTTTATTAGTTTATAATTATTGTTTAATTTAGTCTTCAGGAGAGACTGCCTGCACACAGTACTAGTACTAATAGTGTTTTTTTCTTGCATGAAAGCTGAGGTATTTATATTATATTTTAAGGTAACTTCATGTTGTGCTGTGAGGTTCTATGCACTTTAACTTTTGAACCAACAGGAGCATTTGGATAAGTAAAGCCTATTTTTCTGCATTTTTGTAGTCCTGGTAATCTTTTATATTGGTAAAGTTGTTTATAGGACCATTTCTCAGTTTCTGTTTTTTTAATCAATAGTTTTTCAGTAATAACTTAATATTTAACATATCACTCAATTTTAAACAACCCCCGCGCCTCCCCCGTGGCTTGCCCCCATAGTCTCCAAAATTTCTGTGGGAAGCACTGGCGTGCGTAACAACGCTAATCAAGCTTAAGCTAGATGACCCGCCTCAAATACCCATCCCGGGTAAATGTTATCCCAATTTTAGATGGCCTGTTCCAAACCATCCCGCCCCATGAAAAATTCGTACTTGCATATCTCTCTCTCTTTATATATATATATATATATATATATATATATATATATATATATATATATGTGTATATCCCTGCACGCTTTGCGTGCATTATGTCTGCCGCTGGCAGACATTTGACCATTTTGCACCCTGCTGTAAATTATTTGTACCCTGCTATTCTCCCAAACTTTGAAGCCCCTGACCATGGAGCCCCAAACAACATTAATAATTAAATAATATTGGCTGGCTTTGAGTAGTCTATCAGATATATTCCATTTAGCTAGCATGATATTGAACAAGTCGAAGATGAGTAGCTGAATGGAATATATGATATACCATGAAAAAAAGCCAGCCAATATTATTATTATACATATACATTCGATGGAACAATTATAGATTTTATAAAAAGTTAAGAACTGGGGGGTAACTTACCAATAGTGAATGCTGATTCTGATTGAATATAATTACATTTTCTGTAAATCCAATGTACATGTACAAAGTTGAAGTTCTAACAATAAAAATGGTACAAGTCCAAAAAGCCTGAACAGCAACCCAACTTATATACAAGCACGGGTGATTGCTCTAAGACAACGAGGGAGGCTCAGCCTCCTCTAAAAATGACGAACATCATGTAGGATGAATTGCGCAGGCAGCGGTGAATTTCAGTTCAGTCCCATGCTGATTCGCAAGTGCTGTGGTGTATTGTAAGAGATCAGCTTACATTTCGATTTCATTCACTGCATACAGTTTCTACCAGCTTTTTTAGTTTGTATACATTTTCATTGTAAATAAAGTGTAAATATAGTGTTGTCAAGTTTGCTATCTTAGTTCCAGAAATTTCGTTTATTTGAGTGACTGAACTTGAACTTGAGGGGGCTAGTCAGCTAGTAAGAAAGCTGCGCACGGATGCCAAGCATTGCTGATTTAATTTTGGCGAAGCCATTTGTCAGTCTTCCTTTCGAGGAAAAAATTAAAATTAAAGAGCAGGGTAGACCAACGCCTCAAATTGACTTGGTGAAAAAGGTAGGGAATAATACTCGTTCCTTTCAGCTCTCCTGGTATGAGAAAGTGAATTGGCTAACAGCAAGTGACCCACATCAACAACAGTAAATAGGCTACTTTAGTAATATGTCATGGATGGACCAAAAATATAGAATCTATTTAAAATGTTTATGCTGAGTATATTATATTTGAATATATATTTTTCTGGATATGAATTAAACACAGCTACAATTTGGAAAACATTTTTAAACAAAAACACAGCCGAGAACATTTCACACTACAGACCTGGATTAAAAGTGAAGGGTTATCAAAATTGTCAATAAAACATTTCTCAGTCAAAATAAATAAAATATAGGGAAAGTGTCATTGAATGAAATGTGTGGCACCCAGCTCTATGTTTGGCTCCCCAAGGTCAGTGCTTGTGCCTATTCCAGAACACTCTGCTGTTACTGCTGAGGTTCCTGACAAAGAGCTACTTTCAATAATGATCAATTTTTAAACAACATGCCACATGCCACAATTTTAAAATATAAAATGTTAAAATATACCCCCCAACATCATGTACATTGGACAGTAGGCTAATGGGCCAAAAGAACCTGTTATTTCACAGTTTGTGACCCTGCCAACAATCAGCCAGATCAGAGGCAAGAATATGGGCAAAATTGATGTGTTTTTTTCTTTTTTCTTTTAAAATCTGGAAATATCGTAACCGACCAGCCTCCCCTGTTTGAAAGACTACCAGCCGCCACTGTATACAAGCTATATCCAGGTTGACAGTTCAAGTTCAAAGTTACTTTTGGTCATAGTTAATTGTTACATTGAAGTTATTCAAAACAAAAGGGCTTTGCTGAGTGAAGTCTATGAGTGAAGTCCTCTTGTAAAAGTCTCCATCACTTTTCCTCACCTCCAAGTAGACCTTTGACAATATTTCCGCGATTGCTCTCTTTTCCAGTTTTTCGATGTCCATTGGTATGTTTTTCTCTTGTAAATATGCGTGAAGAATATCCAGTGAAGTTTTAGTAGCCTTACAGGTATTCAGCACATCTTTCTCTTGAAATCTTCTGCTTTTAATGAAGCAAACCTCAAGGCCGTGTTTGTGTACAAACTGTCAGTCAATTGCTAGTGCAGAAGTTTTATGTCTCCAACGTGTCTCTTCCAGTTTTTCGATGTCCGTTGGTATGTTTTTCTCTTGTAAACGTGCATGAAGAATATCTAATGAAGTTTTGGTAGTCTTTCGGGTGTTCAGCATGTCTTTAGTTTCAGTTTTCAGTTTATTTTTTTAGTGCTTAATCCGAGCACTGAATTAACCCCATCTTCTCTTTTTCCCAGCTGACAAAGAAATTATTGTCTGCATGTGCAGCAGAAAAGTTTTGTCATTGGATCTTCGCATGAGCGCTGAAGTGTGATGTCATGTTGTCTTGACAACATGTAATATTACTTCAAGATTGCAGCACGTACACACGCAGCGGCTCCTCTCCGTCCCGACAGAATGGTGTTTTTTGTGTTTTAAAACAGCGTGTATCTGTTCGTCTTTGTCGCGTCCATCAGTCTTAAGGTGCACATACTCCAGTGAGTTTCTGCTCGACATCCGCAGAACTATATTCAGGGATATAAATCCAGCGGATGCGGAAGTGCTATGCAACTACGGTTTGCTCTGGAGGCCTACTCAACCACCGACCCCCACTCCTGCATCCAGCCCACAGTGGAGGCACCACAGGCGGAACATGCAGAAGCAGAAGAGGGGCAAGCACGGAGGTATCCAGGCTAGGCTAGCGGCTAGCCCTCACCAGCTGGCTATCCCTACCATCAATCTGGCCAACGTACGCTCGCTGGACAACAAGCTGGATCATGTCCGCCTACTCCGCTCATCTTCTAAGTCTGTGAGTGAGTGTTGTGTCCTTGTGTTTGTGGAAACATGGCTTAGCGACAACGTCCCGGACTGTGCCATTCAGCTAGCCCGGCTAACATGCTACCGGTCAGACAGAGCGCTAGTCAAGGGGGGGAAGGCTCGCAGTGGAGGACTCTGTGTTTACATCAGTGATGCCTGGTGCCACGATGCTGTTGTGGTCTGCAAACACTGCTCACCACTGGTGGAGTTTATAATTATTAAGTGCCGGCCATTCTACCTGCCAAAGGAATTTACAGCCATATTGCTGGTAGCAATATACATCCCTCCCGGCTCCAATAGCAAGAGGAGTGAAGCACTGAATGAACTCTATCAGCACATCAGTGAGCAGCAGACAGCCCACCCAGATGCTTTCCTCATCCTGGCTGGGGATTTCAACCATGCAAACCCCAAAAGCATGTTTCCAAAATTCTATGGACATATCAACTTTCCCACACATGGAAACAATACTCTGGACAATGTTTACACCATGCATAGAGGCGCCTACAAAACTCTACCCCTCCCCCACATTGGGACCTTAGATCACTCCACTGTTAGGCTAATGCCAGCATACAGGCCGCTGGTTAAAGTCACCAAACCAGCTACAAAGCAGGTACATGTGTGGCCAGAGGGGTCCTCAGAGGCACTCCAGGACTGTTTTTCCACCACTGACTGGAACATGTTCAGACAGGCGGCCACCTACAACAACACCACAGATCTCCAGGAGTACACGGAGACCGTCACTGCCTACATGAGGAAGTGCATGGATGACGTTACAGTCACCAGAACCATCTCCATTCGGGCAAATCAGAAGCCATAGCTGACAGGGGAAGTCCACAGGCTCCTGAGGGCTTGGAACACCACCTTCAGAGCTGGGGATGAGGTGGGCCTGATGACAGCTAGGGCCAACCTGTCACGAGGCATCAGGGTGGCCAAGAGACAGTATTCCAGGAACATTGCTGACTACTTCAATGACAGCAGAGACACCAGGAACCTGTGGTGGGGGATTCAGACTATCACAGACTACAAGCCCTCACCACAGACCTGTGATAACTCCACCTCTCTGCTGAATCAGTTGAACGACTTCTTCACTCACTTTGAGGCAGACAACAGCACCACGGCACAGAAGACCCCACCACCGCCCGGTGACCAGGTGTTGACGCTGTCCCCAGACAGCGTGAGGAGAGCTCTCAGGATAACAAATGCACGGAAAGCCCCGGGTCCTGATAACATTCCTGGTCGTGTCCTGAGAGACTGTGCCGAGGAGCTCAGAGATGTCTTTACAGACATCTTCCACATCTCGTTGAGCCAGGCTGTTGTCCCCATGTGCCTCAAAGCAACCACCATCATCCCGGTCCTGATGAAGCCGTCTCCCTCCTGCTTCAATGACTACCACCCGGTCGCACTCACTCCCATCCTCATGAAGTGCTTTGAGCGACTAGTCATGCAGCATATCAAGTCTGCCCTCCCCCCCCGCCCTGGACCCTTTCCAGTTTGCATATCGGTCCAACCGTTCAACCGATGACGCCATCTCCACTGCCCTCCACTTAGCCCTCACCCACCTGGAGACAAAAGACTCGTACGTCAGAATGCTGTTCATAGACTTTAGCTCAGCATTCAACACAGTCATTCCTCAGCAGCTCATTCATAAACTGGACCAGCTGGGACTCAACACCTCCCTGTGCAGCTGGCTGCTGGACTTCCTGACGGGGAGACCACAGGCTGTATGGGTCAGCAGCAACTTCTCCAGCACCATCACATTGAACATGGGGGCCCCCCAAGGATGTGTGCTGAGCCCCCTCCTCTTCACTCTGCTGACCCACGACTGCACACCAACATCCAGCTCCAATCACTTCGTTAAGTTTGCAGACAACATGACTGTAGTGGGTCTCATCAACAAAGGTGATGAGACAATCTACAGGAGTGAGGTGAGCCACTTGGCCATGTGATGCAAGGACAACAATCTCCACCTGAACATGGAGAAGACGAAGGAGATTGTTGTGGACTTCAGGAGAGTGCACACCCAGCATGCTCCACTAACTATCGATGGTAGTGCAGTGGAGAGGGTGAGCAGCACCAAGTTTCTGGGTGTGCACATCTCTGAAGACCTGTCCTGGAGCAACAACACTGCATCACTGGCCAAAAAAGCCCAACAGCATCTGTACTTCTTCTGCAAACTGAGGAGAGCAAGAGCCCCGGCCCCCATCATGCACACATTCTACAGAGGCACCATCGAGAACATCCTGACCAGCTGCATCACCATGTGGTATGGCGCCTGCACTGTGTCCTGCTGCAAGACTCTGCAGCGCATTGTGAGAGCAGCTGAGAGGATCATTGGTGTCTCTCTCCCTTTTCTTATGGATATCTATAACTCCCACCTCACCCGCAAAGCCATCAGGATTGCAGGTGACCCCACCCACCCATCTCAAAGCCTCTTCAGCCTGCTGCCGTCAGAGAGGCCAAAACCAGCAGGCTCAAGGACAGTTTCTTCCACCAGGCGGTCAGGAGGCTCAACTCCCTCTCTGGCCTACCCCTCCTCCCCCCCGCCCCCTGCCACAGATTCTGCCCGTACACCCCCCTGCCCCCCCTTCAGCATCTGGCATCCTGTCACCCTCAGAGTTCCCCCCCAAACACACACACACTCAACATTCATTTGCACACTGAACTCAGGGACTGCACATTTCACTTTACCTCGCTCATTTGCACTATTCCACACTACCTCACCTTAACAGCCATTAGTTTATTGTTTATACTGCTTATTTCATGTTTACCTGCTATACCTTAAGTGCCCTTGACTGTTTATTTTATGTCCTTTTGCTCCAATTTATATGTATGTGTGTGTGTGTATATAATATATCTCATCTCATTATCTCTAGCTGCTTTATCCTGTTCTACAGGGTTGCAGACAAGCTGGAGCCTATCCCAACTGACTACGGGCAAAAGGCAGGGTACACCCTGGACAAGTCGCCAGGTCATCAGAGGGCTGACACATAGACACAGACAACCATTCACACCTACGGTCAATTTAGTGTCACCATTTAACCTAACCTGCATGTCTTTGGACTGTGGGGGAAAGTGGAGCACCCAGAGGAAACCCACGTGGACACAGGGAGAACATGCAAACTCTGCACAGAAAGGCCCTCGCTGGCCATGGGGCTCGAAACCAGATCTTCTTGCTGTGAGGCGACAGCGCTAACCACTATGCCGCCATATACACACCTGTGAATGTTTAGTATATGTCTATTTCTTATCTAGAGTGTTTATACTGTTTATATTGTTTATTTCAGTTATTCTTTTTTTATTTATTGTATTGCCTGTTTGCACTGTGGGTCAGAGAGGACTGAAATTTCATCTGTGCTGTATGTTGAGCATGTATAGCATATTTGACAATAAAGTTGACTTGACTTGACTGATTATAACAATATTACATGCTTATTCTCCATTGGGGAGAGTGGCGTAATACATGGAGGATAAGCGATATGATAATATTGTATGCCATCAATAAACCCACTAGAAGGGAATAGAATACATATATGTTATTTACCAGCTGGGAGGTCCGTATCGTGAAATACCGTGACCGAGGTCTTGGAAGTACTGACTGAGGCCCTCTGGGCCGAGGTCAGTATTCAAGGCCGAGGTCACGGTATTTTACCATACGGACCAACCTTAAGCTGGTAAATAATTTTTTTTTCTTTACCAAATTCTAACACAAAACGAGAGCGCCTGAAAGGGAAAACCGAGGCAAGCCGCCATTTTGAATCTTCATTCATGGCTGTAATGCAAATAGCTTCCTTCTTGGTATACAAGTTCACTTCCATGGCAGGAAAAAAACTACATTTTGCTGCCTATGTAGTCCCCTATTTATAGAAAATTCGAGTATGTGATTCTTCCGGATTTTTCCGGAATTCCGGATTTTCAGGCATAAAAATGCGACCCTCGTGAATCATGCAAATTCTTTTTTTTTGTTGTTTTTTTTTGGGGGGGGTAGGACCACATTACCACATTATCCATAGGCAACTCCAATGAGCCACGCGTGCGCATAATAACCTACCCTAGGTTAAGCGGTACCAATAATAATAAAAAAAATCCCATTATGCATAACGCGAGAGTAACCTTTATGTGACCCGAGTCTTGAAGACTTGAACAAAGTTAGCTAGCTAGCTGGCGTCGTTAGCGTTACGGTTAGCTCAGCCAGGAAGCACCGGACAACAGGCTGGAGACGGAGTGGGGTTTTTGTGAGCGTCGTTATCAACACCTACTATAGGAATGCTGCCCACCGGAGGCCACTCAAGTTTTGGATGAGGGTAGAGCCTGAGGGTTTGCTAAAGCAGTGTGAGGGAAGAGTGAAGGTGCGATGCTGGGGCAAAAGGAGGCGGCGCGGGGCGCTGAGGGTCGCCGGACGGAGTTCCGCGCTCGGCCGCTTCCAGCCCTCAGGACACTCGGGGGCTGCGTGCTGCTCCTGCTGCTCCAGGCAGCCCTGTGCCTCGCCAGACCCAGCGGGATAATCAGCACCAACAGCCATAACAACCACCCGAGTGTCAACGTTTACATGAGTGAAGATGAGGTGAAGAAACTTCTGGGTGAGTGTCTGAGTGTGTGTGTGGGGGGGGTGGGGGGGTTCCTCTCTCAGTCCATGTTGGCTGTGTGTGTGTGTGTGTGTGTGTGTGTGTGTGTGTGTGTGTGTGTGTGTGTGCTAAAGCAGCCTGGATGTAGAAACACATTACACTGTTAGCTTGCAAACTAATTTAATACTTTACATTAGTGCAGTACACACGAGTGAAGTTAGGAATTAATCGGTTTGTTAATTCATCAACAGTTTTGTTTTCCAGGTAGTAGTTTTAAAGTGTGTCCCACTTTGAATTAACTGGAAATTGTAGTTACTTAGTTAGTTAGTTAGTTAGTTAGTTAAGTTAGTTAGTTAGTTAGTTAGTAACACATCTATAAACGAGCGTTATTACGCATGTGTATGAACAGGCCGAATCCCAAACGGCTCCTGGTTGGAGACGGCGTGCACTACTGTAGAAGCCTTTTTATACTTTCTATAGGGCGGTTTTGGAGAGAGCTAGGAGGCATTTGGGATTCAGCCGCAGCTAGCTGCTCTTATGTTAATAATAATAATAATAATAATTAACTGAATCCCAAATGCCCCCCAGCTCTCTCCAAAACCACCCTATAGAAAGTATAAAAAGGCTTCTACAGTAGTGCACTCCATCTTCAACCAGGAGCCGTTTGGGATTTGGCCTGTTCATAATCATGATGATAATTATATGATATAATAATAATAATAATTATTATTATTAGACTGCACGGTGGTGTAGTGGTTAGCACTGTCGCCTCACAGCAAGAAGGTCCTGGGTTCGAGCCGCGTGGCCGGCAAGGGCCTTTCTGTGTGGAGTTAAACTGCTCACCTTGAATTCCATTTGGCCATTAACGGGGTGCTGAGTCATTATAACATCTCATGGGTAAAGTTCTCTGAAACTGTCTGTTTATACCACACCACACTGCTGCCGTGTCGCATTATGGATCTATATATTATATCTATCCTGCTTTTTTGTCCTTGGCCAATCACATCCCTGAAAATTGAGTCATTCAGGATTCAGCCATGTTTTTGCTCAGCGTTAGCAAATTACAGGTTTTAGCTTTCTCCTGAAATGTTTTCTTTTATTTCTTCTTCCTCAGCGTAGTAAAACTCACTTTCGCTGTGAACACTGTCATTATCACTATCCATGATGTAAAATTAATGCTATTCTCCTGAGAAATGCTGGCAAAAATTTATAAGATTTTTGATAATCTTGTAAATAAATCTTTTTAAAAAAAAAGATAAACGTTGACAAAAAAAGCTACTATGTTTGTTGTTGTGAATGAGCGAGTCGCCAGAGGTCCGTAACTGGGGTCCGTACAGTAGGATACGGACCCGCTCGCCAGCCAATCAGAGCGCAGGATTCGGACTGTGAAAAAAATAAATGTTTTTATTCCATGGAAAAGGTGGTCTGTATGTATAATTGATAATATTAACCACACCTCTTGACCTGTATATACAAGATTGTATGCATTGCTCTGCTGCCACCTGATTGGATAACTGCATGAATGTGCAAAGGGTACAGGTGTTCCTATTAAAGTGGTAGGTGAATGCACATCTGACAGAGTTTCTATAAGGTGAGGAGCATCTACTGGAACCTTCACAATGTCAGAACCACCAAAAGCCTAATTTATCAGTTGTTAATACAGTTGTGTGTAAATGCCAAAACAAAGTAAAACTTCTGGCCAAATTCATAGTAAAGCTTAGAAAAAGCTTTTACGTTTCCTCATATTCACTTGTGCGTGCTGAAAAATACCAGTCGCACAAATTGGCACAGATTTATATTTATATTTTGTTATACCCACAAAATTGAATAAAAGGTAGTAAGACTTCAAGAGCATGCTACTCAAGAAACCAGTTACCGTAAAACCTCACTAAACTTACTCATGAGCTTATTTATTTTTCTTTACAGTTTGTACTCTTGTAATCTCATACTGCAGCACAATAGCTAAAAAAAATTTAAACACAAGTGAAATTTTGTTTCGTTTCAGCTAGGTCTTGGCTTATCTCAGTTCACATCCACACATACCCAACTTGCTGCTCAGATCAAGACTGAGAAACACCCAGCTTATTAATAACCTAAAACAAATAGGTGTCAGGTGTGCCATGTTAATCAACTCATCCCCCCACACACCTCTCCTGCTAACGTACACCCACTCCTGCTCCAAAGCTTACAGAGAGCTGAAAATGACAAAATGGGTAAAGGGTGAAAGAGCACCTCCTAAGGTCGGAGTGTGCTACATCTTCTAATTATTAGCTCATCTGGCCAACAGGTGATGAGCTTAGGCCATCATGTGTTGTCCGTCATCCATCCGGTGTCATCCATATTTCACAAAAATTGCTTCTTCTCTCTCAATGCTTCACCAATTTTTACTGTTTATTTTGCAGGAAGGTAGGTCTGCCTGGGGTGCATATAGCTTCAATCCGAATTCGCATAATTGGAATTAATAATGAAGGGATGGAGTAATTAATCCCCAACAAGCAGTTTCCACACAAATCGCTTCTTCTCCCTCATATCTTCACCTATTTTGATTCTTTCTGGCATGAAGGTAGAGGTACCTAGGGTGCATACAACTTCTACCCAGATTTGCTGAATTACAATTATTAATGAAGTTATGGACTAATTCAGCCTTAATGAGCAGTTCAACAAAAATTGCTTCTTCTTGGTCAATTCCTCTCCATTTTAGATTCTTTCTGGCAAATAGGTAGGTATTCCTATGGTGTATATAGCTTCTATATATAGCTTGTATATAGTTTGCAACATTTATCGTGCAAGGTGGCCCACTTTAGATTGTTCCTTCTGGACTAGACAGGGCTGGAGTGAGCTATGCCGTCATTGACAGTCTCGTTATACATACAGGACACTTTTTCGATGGAATAAAAATGTGTTCTATTCCCTTCTAGTGGGTTTCATTCATTTGGTTTGATAGCATGCAAAATCATTATCATACGGTATCACTTATCTTACATCTATTACATCATTCTACCCAACAGAAAATGAGCGTTGAATATGGTTTACAATATTGCATGGTTGTCATGACAACATGATGTCACACGTTGGAACTGATTTGAATATTTAATGAGAGAGTTTTCTGCTATGCATGTGCAGAAGCATTTCTTTGTTGCTGGCGGCGCCCGCAGTAAACTGTTGCAGTGAATTGAAAATGCCATAAGATAGGAATTACACATAAAACTTCCATACTAGCAAGTGACTGTGACAATTTGTAAACCCTGTTCTTAACTTTTTGTAAAATCTATAATTAGTCCATCAAATGTGTCCATATTATAATAATAATAATAATAATAATAATAATAATAATAATAATAATAACATTATTATTATTATTATTATTATTATTATTATTATTAATATTGGCTGGTGTTGAGTGATATATCAGATATATTCCATTCAGCTAGCATGATATTGAACTTCGACTCATTCAATATCATGCTAGCTGAATGGAATATATCTGATATACCATGAAAAAAGCCAGACAATAGTATTTATAATACAGCTCAACCACTGCAACAAATTGGTTACCATAAACACACAATGAATTAACAGCTTTAAGATATTCTGAAAGTATCCTAAAAGTTTAAGAAATGCTACATTTCAGTGTATTTACTTATAATTTTAAGAATTCTTATAGTAAAACTTTAAGTGACTTTCTTTGACTTCTTAAAGATAACAAAGTGCTGTTAAAAAGAACGTTTAAGATGTCACTTAAAGTTATGAAATTTAACATTTAAATGTATTTAAAGTCACTACTACTTTTAAGAATACCAATAAAGGGTCTTAAAGTTACAACTATATTTAATGAATTTAAAAAGTTTGATAAAGGTACTTAAATTTACTACTACATGTAAGGGCAGGTCTGAAAGGTAATTTAAATACACTATTAAATTTAAGGTTCCTTTGAAGTTTAGATTAAATGCAATTAAATTCACATTTTCACCTCATGAAACACACAAATGCTTCCTTCTTTTTTATCACAGAACTTCTTTTGTCCTAATAGAATATTGTCTTATTTATCTTAATTTATGGATTTGTTATGCATTGCTTTCATATTATTGCCAAGTCATTAATATGAAACAAATGTGTTTCATCTCATCTCATTATCTCTAGCCACTTTATCCTGTTCTACAGGGTCACAGGCAAGCTGCAGCCTATCCCAGCTGACTACAGGCGAAAGGCGGGGTACACCCTGGACAAGTCACCAGGTCATCACAGGGCTGACACATAGACACAGACAACCATTCATACCTACGGTCAATTTAGAGTCACCAGTTAACTTAACCTACATGTCTTTGGACTGTGGGGGAAACTGGAGCACTCAGAGGAAACCCACACAGACAACATGCAAACTCCACCCAGAAAGGCCCTCGCCGGCCACGGGGCTCGAACCCAGACCTTCTTGCTGTGAGGCGACAGCGCTAACCACTACACCACCGTGCCGCCCCTTGAGTCTCCTCATATATAAAATTATACAAACTCTCGTAGGATCTCTCGTAGGATATGAACATTTTCCTGAACTAACTGGATTTTTAATGAAGGTCACGCTTCTTGTGTAAATGCTCCTGCTAATGATTTCTGAATAAATTTATTTGTATCCAGCTTGTTAAATGAGGTCCAATCAGAGAAGAACAGGAGAGTCTTTTTTTCCTCTGTCACTACTTAATGTATATTCTTAAATGCTTCTGCAAAGCTGCATAGACAGAAAGGGAAGGCCACATTAGCTCTGGTTTTCACATGTTGATAAATTACATTTATGGTAGGTGAGTTACTTTTAACGTGTATAGACTACAGCTAGGAGCTAAATCGTGCATTGTAATATTTTCTTTTTTATTTGGGCTTGCAGGAGTAATGCTCTGTTCCTATACCTGTTCCTGTATATTTTTTCAGTTCCATTGCTCTGACTTGTCTGACTTGGCTCATTAAATGTTCGGCAGTTGCTCACAGTGTACCGGAACCAGGCGTTTAGAAAGATAGATCAGCTTGATTTAATGCAACATTCATAGAAATTCCGATGCACCTGGCTGTGTTTGAGGAAGTGAAGCGCTGTGTTCAAATTGTAACATGTGGACAAGTACAAGAGTTCCAGGTATGAACTGTGGATGACAATTAAAGTTGTTGAAAGACAGGACAGGAGAGAATGGAGAACAAGTCCAGTGATTGTGATGCTCATCACAGGCAGAAAGGACTACAGGCAATCTTGAATTACACAACCTTACCAGTTGCACTTTTGAACACTCCTACCTCCCTACCTGATAAGCTTAAAAAAAAAAAAGCTAGAGCAGTCGTTCTGCTCGAGCACCCCGGAGAAGGTGGTGTTTGTATTGGATAGTCCCACACTGCCAGTGACAGTGGTTGACTTGAACAAAAGATTTAGACACATTAAATCATGCAAAGTTGCCATTCCCGATGGCATCCCATCACATATCATCAAGTCCTGCACCAACCAGCCATCTGAGGTCTTCAGTGAAATCTTCAACCTCTCCCTATCCTTGTGCTTGGTGCACTTCAAGAGAATTACTATCATGCCTGTGCTAAAGACAAACACTGTCTCCTGCCTGAATGGTGACCTGCCTGTGGTTTGAACCTCTGTGATCATGAAGTGCCTGGAAAAACTGGTCATCTCTTCCATCAACAGCTACATCCCCACCACCATATACCTACTACAGTTTGCATACTGGAGCGATAGATCAGTTGATGATGCTATCTCCCTACCTCTTCACAGAACTCTTGAAGAGGAAGAACACTTATATAAGGATGCTCTCCATAGATTACAGTTCTATGTTTAACACCATTGATCCAGCCAAACTGGTGATTAAACTCAGCAACTGATAGGTTTTGATTTGTCTTTGAATTGACAAAGCATGAGTAATCTAAAGATATAGTCCTCTGCCGACTAGGAAATTCTGCCTCACGGATCTGGGAGCAACAGTCACTGACTCAGATGCAGCTGTTCAGAGATGTTTGTCAGTTTATTGAAGGACGAACATGAGCACATATCCAAATTCAAGAGTGTCGTTTAGTGATACGATTGGAAAATGAAATAGGAGTTGAGTAAGTGTGATCGGATAACTTCATCAGGTGATGGAAAATTACTGATCGGGGTGCGTTTCCCAAAAGCATCACAGCACAAAGATAATTGTTAAATGGTAGAGTGAGCAGCATAATGAATACTCTCTCTCCTAGTTAAGAGGCTTTTGGGAAACCCACCCCAGGATAGCCTTATGAAAAACAGTGAAGATGTGTGAACAAAGAGAAGTTTCAAGGATTTAACTGAAACTAGTCAAAACAAGTTGGACGTGTGCCAAACAAATATCTTTATCAGCAGCATAAAACACCAAATCAGAAAAAGTTGAGAGGGCAGGCCCGCCGACAGGGGGGGACAAACGGGTATGTTGTCCCGGGCCCAGGAATGGGGGGGAGGCCAGAACTGGGCTCTCATGAAGTTGCGATTAAATTATTTTATTTCATTTCAAAATGTGTTGATTTGGGGAAGAAATGTGCTATATTTGCATTCAATAAATGATTTCTAGATCTTTTGCCTTTATTGTCTTTGAAAAAGGCATCAAGAACCCCCTACCAACCCTAATGCAAAAATGGTTTGGTCTGACTCTTTGATTAAGGGGAAAAAAACGACATCGTTCGATCATAGCGCTTCGACAATCAGCGTGCATGCCATTTGCCAACATGCACAAGTCAGGAGCAAAGAAAAGAAAAGAGAGGAAGAAACCAAGAGACTCAGGGGCTCACTGCATAAATATTTTTTAAAAAGATTCGGATGATGCAGCAGGTACTAGCAAAGGCAGTGGGGCAGCTGAGCCAAGTAAGACACAGCCAACTTTTCCAGCCCCGTAAAGTAACCCCAACCAAGGCACGCGCGGTACGCAATTCATGTTACAAACGAGGGGAGAGCAAGTCACACTGAACACCATATCAAACGCACAGGGCATTGAATAATTTCATAACCACAATGGCTTAATAACATTGTGTTTCATATATCTGATTGAAGCTAAGAATATTCACATTAGCCCGCAATCATATCCCGCCATTTCTCGAGCGGTGTGTTCTTCTCTGCTTTTCACACTGGACAGTAGTCTACGCACGCACAGTATACTATGTTCGCCCTCAGCCCTGCCCGAAATCCCCCGTCCATTGGTGCTCCTTCAAGAGCACCCCAATCGCTTGATTATAGTAGATTATCCACGAGTTTAGGAAGGCATTGCGGGGGCTGTCGCATGCAGGCTTGGGGCGTAACGGAATACATTTTAATGGCGTTCGGTTAAAGGATACAAAATAACAGTAACCACTTATTCTGTTACAGTACAGGGGGGAAAGATTCAGTGAAATTGGGGATTACTTCACAGGATCACAATGTGTGTGAAGTTGCTGGTTTTGGGCTTTTTTTTTGTTAAAATGTTAAAACTGTAAAAATGTTGAAATACTAAAATGAAATGGTTGTTGACCAGTTGAATGGTTTTTGAATACCTGTCATTTAAGGGTTGGAGTGAGTAGAGACTTGGATAAGAGAGGTGGGTGTGTGTGTGGGTTGGCCCGGGGGGCCCATTCATAGCATTTTGTCCCGGGCCCAGCCAGAGCTGTCAGCGGCCCTGTGAGAGGGTATGTTGAAATTGAAATTAAAACTGAAAGCAATGATTTGTAAATAATCACTGACCTGTATTTCACTCAAAACAATACAGAGCACATTATTTGATGTTTTACCTCGTGATTTTTTTTCAAAATGAACCCTTAATTCAATTTTGACTTTTGCAACACATTTCCAAAAAAAGTTGAGATGGTAAAGCATTTACCACTTTATAATGTTGTCATTCCTTCTCACAACACTTAAAAGATGGGACTGAAGACATTTAACGATGAAGTGTTTCAGGTGTTATTTTGTCCTTCTGCAAAATTCTTCCTGCAGACAGGTTTTAGGTGGGCAAAAGCACAGTGTCATCATTGTCATATTATTCATTTCAAAATTTGCCACACATTCTCTATTGGGGACAGAGGGGACAGGTACCCTCTTCTTCTACAGCCATTCCTTTGGAATGTGTGAAGAATGTGGTTTTGCATTGTCTTGTTGAAATATCCCTGGAAAAAAGATATCATCTTGAAAGCAACATATGTTATGTTGCTCCAAAATCTCAATATAGTTTTCTGCATTAATGCTGCCATCACAGAAGTGTAAGTTAGATTTGCCAAGGGCACTGACACAACTCCATACCATGACAGACCCTGGCTTTTGGACTTATTGCTGGTAACAGTCTGGACGGTCTTTTTTTTTTTTTCTTTGGTCTCCAGCACATGGCATCCATTTCTTCTAAAAAAAAGACCTGGAATACTGATTTATCTGACCACAATACACATTTCCACTATGTGATGGTCCATCCCAGATGCCTCTGAGCCCAGAAAAGTTGATGGCACTTCTGGACACAGTTAACATAAGGCTTCCTTTTTGCACAGTAAAGTTTTAACTTGCATTTGTGGATTTTGTGTGGAAGCCTGTGGATGTTTGGAATTGTGCATGTATTGTAGGGTTTGCCAAAGTAACCCAGAGCCCATGAGGTTATATCAGGTATCAGTTGATGGTTCTTGATGTAGTGCCATCTGTGGGATTGGAGATCAAAGGTGTTCAGCTTAGGCTTGTGCCCTTGTCCTTTACACACCAAAATTTCTCCCGATTCCTTGAATAATTTAATGACACTAGCGGAGCTCCCACACAAGGAGTGAAGTTCGATACTTAACAGAATATGGTAGGTAATGCACTGACCTAGTTTTTGATGGTGCTTGCAACTGTACAATGTCCATATGAACAATGAATGTGTACCACCACAGGGAACCCGACTGTAAGTGCAAGACAACGTATCTCACTTAACCACTGGATAACAAAATATGCATCTTTATTTATATAAAACAGGTGGATTTTTATCTGGCACTGATTTTTAATTTCCTTTTTAAAAAATAATGTGGGATTATTTACTAACACATTTTAAGGAAGATATTCACAACAGTTTCATATAAAACTAGTTAAAATGGTTTTATTAGTCCAGAAGCTTGTTGGACAGTTGACAGTTTATGTCATATACTGTAAGGGCAATAGATTATATAGACACATGCAAAAAAAAAAAAAAAAGAGTGCAAGTTAATCAAAAAGAATTTTAATTTTGAACCAGTTCACCATTTTGACAATGCACGTCTAGTCAGTGCGGAAACACTGGGAGTGATATCATAGAAGAAAAATATTGGAAAATCTCTCACTCAGATCTGCAGTGTATTTCATTTGAAAAATGCGAGTTTTTCAAGATGACAAGATAAACTTCATATCTTTAAGCCAACTGTGGCAGCAGGGGCATGGTCAAGCGCCGGTCTGTGACAGGAGGGTGGAGCCAGGGAAGGTGAGTGGCAGAATCGCTACACCTGACTGTAATTAACCTGTGTTTGTGTGTGTTTTCCCAGTAACCGCTCCCTATTTAAGGAGGCAGAGAGAGAGGAGAGGGAACGCAACCCGGGACGAGATTACAGAGTGTGTGTGTTTGTATGTTATGCCGCATACGAGAGGCGGGCGATTAGACTGAAAAGTTGCTTAATAAAAGCCCCCTCTGCATCTCAAGCGTTGTCCTGTCGTCCTCTGTGCTCCACCCACACTTGATCCGCGCTACAGTGGTGCCGAAACCCGGGAATTAAGGTGGAGCACCAACGCAGCAGCCCCATGGAATCCTCCCCGTTCGCGGACTTGGTCCACGCCCTCGCCACGGCTCAGCAGAGCCAGCACCAGGCACTCGTCACGCTCCGAAAGGAGCAGGAGCGCCGCTTCGAAGCCCTGGTGCTGGCCCAGCAGGAAGATCGAGAGGTGTTCCGGCGTCTCCTCGTGTCGGCGGGGTCCACCAGCGCCCCGGCCGCGGGCCCGTCTCCCCTCTCCGTGACCAAGATGGGCCGGCAGGACGACCCCGAGGCTTTCGTCACATTGTTCGAGCAGGTCACCGAAGCCTCGGGGTGGCCGATGGAGCAGCGCGCGGCGCGCCTCCTCCCCCTCCTGACGGGAGAGGCGCAGCTGGCTGCACTACAGCTCCCCGCCGACCAGAGGCTGGCCTACGCCAACCTTCGCTGAGCTGTCCTCCAGCGCGTGGGGCGCACGCCGGAGCAACAGCACCAGCGCTTCCGCGCGCTGCGGATGGAGGAAGTCGGCAGCCCGTTCGCGTTCGGCCAGCAGCTCCGGGACACCTGCTGGCGGTGGCTGAGGGCCGAAGATCACGACGCCGAAGGAATCATCGACCAGGTGGTGCTGGAACAGTTCATCGCCCGCTTACCCGCCGGAACCGCGGAGTGGGTCCAGTGCCACTGCCCGGCGTCACTGGATCAGGCCGTAGGACTGGCGGAGGATCATCTGGTGGCTGTTCCGGCGGCAGGACAACCAATGACATCGTCTTCTTTCTCCTCTTCTCTCTCTCTTCCTCCCCCCCTTCTGTGTCCTGTCCTCGCCCCATTCCCCCACCGCGGAGGCGGCGGCCAGCTCCACCCCAGCCGGCCCGCCGCACCCGTGGTGCCCTCCCGTTTCTCCCTTCCGTGTCTGTCTCTCCCCCCCCCTCAGGTGAGTGAGCCCCAGAGCACAGGTGCAGAGGGAAGGCCCGGGCCGGTTTGCTGGCGCTGCGGGGAGCCGGGCAATCTGCAACAACAATGCGCAGCGATGGAGGTGGACACGGTGGTACGGATCCCCGACGTGCCAGAAGCTGCCCTCGATCAGGCCGGAGCGTATCGCATACCGGTGAGTGTACAAGGGGCTACATATCAGGCGTTGGTGGATTCTGGTTGCAATCAGACCTCGATCTGCCAAAGCCTGGTGCAAGACGAGGCATTGGGGGGAGCACAGGGGGTGAAGGTGTTGTGTGTGCATGGGGATGTTCACAGCTACCCTTTGGTGTCGGTCCACATATATTTCAGAGGGGAAAAATCTATAGTGAAGGCAGCGGTTAATCCTCGCCTTACCCACTCTTTAATTTTGGGGACTGATTGGCCGGGATTTCGGGGTTTAATGACGCACCTAGTAAAGAGTGGGTCCTGCCATTTGACAGGGGGAGGTCCCGGTATCGCTTTGGCTGGAGCTGCTGTCGCAGAGCCGTCTACGTCATCTACACGACAGAGTGAGGAGCTGCCGGCTCCTCCTCTTTCTGTTGGGGAATCACTCACGGATTTCCCATTAGAACAATCGTGAGACGAGACTCTGCGACATGCGTTTGACCAAGTGAGAGTAATCGATGGTCAAATGCTCCAGCCAAACGCCACCCCGTCCTTCCCCTATTTTTCTATTATGAAGGATAGATTATACCGAGTGACGCAGGACACTCAAACTAAAGAGCGAGTCACACAGCTGTTAATTCCAAAGAGCCGCCGGGAATTGGTATTTCAGGCAGCTCACTTTAATCCCATGGCTGGACACTTAGGGCAGGATAAGACACTAGTCCGGATAATGGCCCGATTCTACTGGCCGGGGATTCGCGGCGACGTCCGTAAGTGGTGTACGGCGTGCCGCGAATGCCAGTTAGTAAATCCAGCGGCCATTCCAAAAGCGCCTTTGCGCCCCCTACCATTAATCGAGACCCCGTTTGAAAGAATTGGGATGGATCTCGTCGGGCCATTAGATTGGTCAACACGAGGGTACCGCTTTATATTGGTTCTGGTGGACTATGCAACGCGATACCCGGAAGCGGTGCCTCTTCGCAATATCTCAGCACGCAGTATTGCGGAGGCCCTCTTCCACGTCATCTCCCAGGTTGGAATCCCGAAAGAGATTCTGACTGACCAAGGCACCTCGTTTATGTCACGAACACTGAGCGAACTGTATGGGCTACTGGGTATTAAGCCGATCCGCACCAGCGTTTATCACTCACAGACGGACGGTTTAGTTGAACGGTTCAATCGCACCCTCAAGAATATTATCAAAAAATTCATAAGTGAGGACGCACGTAACTGGGATAAGTGGCTCGAACCCTTGTTGTTTGCAGTGCGAGAGGTCCCCCAAGCCTCCACGGGGTTCTCTCCATTTGAATTATTATATGGGCGTAAGCCGCACGGCATCTTAGATGTACTGCGGGAAAATTGGGAGGAGGGACCTTCACAGAGCAAAAACGAAATTCAGTACGTTATGGATCTGCGCGCAAAACTCCACACGCTCACCCACCTAACTCAGGAGAATTTGCGGCAGGCCCAGGAACGGCAAGCCCGCCTGTACAACAAGGGCACGCGCCTTAGAGAGTTCACTCCGGGAGAAAAGGTACTCGTCCTGTTGCCCACGTCGAGCTCCAAATTAATCGCCAAGTGGCAAGGACCCTTTGAGGTCACACGGCGAGTCGGGGACGTCGACTACGAGGTTAGGCGAACGGACAGGGAGGGGGCACTACAGATCTACCACCTCAATCTGCTGAAACTCTGGAACGAGGAGGTCCCCGTGGCATTGGTGTCGGTAGTTCCGGAGAAGGCGGAGCTGGGGCCGGAGGTCCAAAAAGGGTCATTGGCATCACGTACCTCTCCGGTCCCCTGTGGAGACCACCTCTCCCCGACCCAACTTACGGAGGTCGCCCAGTTGCAGGCCGAGTTTTCGGATGTGTTCTCGCCCCTGCCTGGTCGCACTAACCTCATAGAACACCACATAGAGATGCCCCCGGGGGTGGTAGTGCGGAGCCGTCCTTATAGATTACCCGAACACAAAAAAAATGTGGTTCGGGAAGAACTTCAGGCCATGCTCGAAATGGGCATCGTCGAGGAGTCCCACAGTGACCGGAGCAGCCCGGTGGTCTTGGTTCCCAAGGCCGACGGCTCGGTCCGGTTCTGTGTGGACTATAGAAAAGTCAACGCGGTGTCTAAATTTGATGCGTACCCAATGCCTCGTATTGATGAGCTGCTCGATCGACTAGGCACGGCTCGCTTTTACTCGACACTGGATTTGACGAAGGGATATTGGCAGATCCCCTTGACTCCATTATCCCAGGAAAAAACGGCCTTTTCCACACCGTTCAGCTTACACCAGTTCGTCACACTTCCGTTTGGGCTGTTTGGGGCGCCCGCTACGTTTCAGCGGCTGATGGACCGGGTCCTCCGGCCCCACGCCACCTATGCGGCCGCTTACTTAGACGATATCATCATTTATAGTAATGATTGTCAGCGGCACCTACAACACCTGAGGGCTGTCTTTAGGTCACTGAGGTGGGCGGGACTCACTGCCAACCCGAAGAAGTGTGCGATTGGGCGGGTGGAAGTACGGTATCTGGGCTTCCACTTGGGCAACGGGCAGGTGCGTCCCCAAATTAATAAGACAGCAGCGATTGCGGCCTGCCCGAGGCCCAAGACCAAAAAGGGGGTGAGACAGTTCCTGGGGCTGGCTGGCTACTATCGTAGGTTTATACCTAATTATTCGGACGTCACCAGCCTGACGCTGGCTGACGACTGACGCTGGCTGACGACTGACCTCACTAAAAAGGGGGTGCCAGATCCGGTCTAGTGGACGGAGCAGTGCCAGCGGGCTTTCTCTGAGGTAAAGGCTGCACTGTGTGGGGGGCCACTTTTACACTCCCCTGACTTCTCTCTCCCTTTTTTGTTGCAGACCGATGCGTCGGACAGAGGGCTGGGGGCAGTTTTTTCCCAGCAGGTGGAGGGGGAGGACCGCCCAGTCCTATACATCAGCCGGAAGCTGTCAGTGCATGAGGGGCGCTACAGCACAATTGAGAAGGAGTGCCTGGCGATCAAGTGGGTGGTCCTCGCCCTCCATCACTACCTGCTGGGGCGCTCTTTCACCCTCTGTTCGGACCACGCGCCCCTCCAGTGGCTCCACCGCATGAAGGATGCCAATGCGCGGATCACCCGTTGGTATCTGGCACTCCAACCCTTCAACTTCAAGGTGGTCCACAGGCCGGGGGCGCAGATGGTCGTAGCGGACTTCCTCTCCCGTCGGGGGGGGGGGGGGGGGGGGGGGGAGTCGGCTGCGGGCCGGACGGGTGCCCGGCCTGAGTCGGGCGGTTGGGGTATGTGGCAGCGGGGGCGTGGTCAAGCGCCGGTCTGTGACAGGAGGGTGGAGCCAGGGAAGGTGAGTGGCAGAATCGCTACACTTGACTGTAATTAACCTGTGTTTGTGTGTGTTTTCCCAGTAACTGCTCCCTATTTAAGGAGGCAGAGAGAGAGGAGAGGGAGCGCAACCCGGGACGAGATTACAGTGTGTGTGTGTTTGTGTGTTATGCCGCATACGAGAGGTGGGCGATTAGACTGAAAAGTTGCTTAATAAAAGCCCCCTCTGCATCTCAAGCATTGTCCTGTCGTCCTCTGTGCTCCACCCACACTCGATCCGCGCTACACTAACATATGATTTTCTTTTTATTACATAGACACATTCACAAAAAGTACCCAAATTTATCAAAATAATTCACTGATTTCCTTATGAGTGACATATAGCAATTTACATCATGGTTTTGGTTCTCCATGTCCTGGATGTAGCTTGTATGAAAAATATGAGTGGTATATTTCCCAGTAAAACACTCATGTCCATATACAGTGCTCAGCATAAATGAGTACACTCCCTTTGAAAAGTAACATTTTAAACAATATCTCAATGAACACAAACAATTTCCAAAATGTTGAAAAGACAAAGTTTAATATAACATCTGTTTAACTTATGACGTGAAAGTAAGGTTAATAATATAAACTTAGATTACACATTTTTCAGTTTTACTCAAATTAGGGTGGTGCAAAAATGAGTACACCCCACAACAAAAACTACTACCGTACATCTAGTACCCTGTATGGCCTCCATGATTTTTAATGACAGCACCAAGTCTTCTAGGCATGGAATGAACAAGTTGGCAACATTTTGCAACATCAGTCTTTTTCCATTCTTCAACAATGACCTCTTTTAGTGACTGGATGCTGGATGGAGAGTGATGCTCAACTTGTCTCTTCAGAATTCCCCAAAGAAAATAATTTCTTTACACCACAAAGGTGAAGGCTACAAGAAGATCAGCAAAGCTTTACTTATCAGTCAGAATACTGTAGCAAAAGTGGTACAAAAATTTAAGAAAGATGGAACTGCAACCATCTCACAGAGACGTCCAGGTCGTCCACGGAAGTTAACACCTCAACAGGAGCGTCTTCTGATGAGAAGGGCTGAAGAAAATCGGCATGCAAGTTCACTGCAGTCATCTAAAGAAATAGAAAGCCAAACTGGGGTGACTATTTCCCATGACACAATACGGCGTACACTGCAGAGGAATGGCATGCATGGATGCCATCCACGAAAGAAGCCTCTCCTAAAGCCCAGGCACAAAAAAGCCCGCCTAGAGTTTGCCAGGGCCCATGCTGACAAAGATGAAGACTACTGGGACTCTATACTCTGGAGAGATGAGACCAAGATAAATGTTTTTGGAAGTGATGGCTTCAAAACTGTATGGCATCGCAAAGGTGAGGAATACAAAGAAAAATGCATGGTGCCTACAGTGAAACATGGTGGTGGCAGTGTCCTTATGTGGGGCTGCATGAGTGCTGCTGGTGTCGGGGAGCTGCATTCCATTGATGGCATCATGAATTCACAGATGTATTGCTCTATACTGAAAGAGAAGATGCTACCATCACTCTGTGCCCTTGGTCGTCATGCACTTTTCCAACATAACTAAACACACATCGAAGGCCACTGTTGGATTTTTGAAGAAGAACAGGGTGAAAGTGATTCAGTGGCCAAGTATGTCTCCTGATCTGAACCCAATCGAACACCTATGGGGAATTATGAAGAGACAAGTTGAGCATCACTCTCCATCCAGCATCCAGTCACTAAAAGAGGCCATTGTTGAATAATGAACGGGTGTACTCATTTACACTGAGCACTGTATATGGTATATATACTTCATATTTCTGTTTCTTCATCTTAATTATTGTTCATGTCACAATAGAAAACAATTTGCACCTTTCAAGTGGTAGGCATGTTGTGTAAACCAAATGGTGCTAACCCCCCAAAAATCCATTTTAATTCCTGCTTGTAATGCAACAAAACAGGACAAACACCAAGGGGATGAATACTTTTGCAAGACACTGTGTGTGTGTGTGTGTGTGTGTGTGTGTGTGTATATAAATATATATATCAGAGGTGGAAAAAGTACTGAAAAAATTTCTCATCTCATTATCTTTCACTGCTTTATCCTTCTACAGGGTCGCAGGCAAGCTGGAGCCTATCCCAGCTGACTACGGGCGAAAGGCGGGGTACACCCTGGACAAGTTGCCAGGCCATCACAGGGCTGACACATAGACACAGACAACCATTCACACTCAGATTCACACCCATGGTCAATTTAGAGTCACCAGTTAACCTAACCTGCATGTCTTTGGACTGTGGGGGAAACCGGAGCACCCAGAGGAAACCC
Source organism: Neoarius graeffei (assembly GCF_027579695.1). NCBI lineage: Eukaryota > Metazoa > Chordata > Actinopteri > Siluriformes > Ariidae > Neoarius > Neoarius graeffei. The sequence goes on along the minus strand of NC_083582.1, from coordinate 35,456,391 downwards.
ACACGGACACGGGGAGAACATGCAAACTCCGCACAGAAAGGCCCTTGCCGGCCACAGGGCTCGAACCCAGACCTTCTTGCTGTGAGGTGACAGCGCTAACCACTACACCACCGTGCCGCCCCCCTGAAAAATTGTAATTAAGTAAAAGTATCTTTACTTTGCTTAAATTCTACTCAAATAAAAGTAAAAGTACCCATCTAAAAATCTACTCGAGTAAAAGTAAAAAAGTACTCAATTTAAAATGTACTTTGAGTAAAAGTTACTTAGTTACTTTCAATTATTTGATGTAAAAAAAGAAAGGACAAGTCATAAATCAAATTGTTTTTAATGAACTATTAGTCCACATAATAACCTCTCAGGCAGTATAATGTATAAAGCTTTGTTTGGACTACCCCAAAAAACATTTTCAAGTACAAGTGGCATAACTTGTAAATTCTATCATCCATTTTTTTCTTTACTGACAAGCGCCTGATATTTTTATGCATACTTTATATATATATATATATATATATATATATATATATATATATATATATAAAATTTATGTATATGTGTGTGTATATGTACAGAGTCTATCTGTAATGTGCAATTTTTCCGAGCCTCTCAATAAGGCAATTTTTCTATACTTTTTCATGGTAGATAATGCAAATAGCCCTCTGTATTTAATCCTTTGTTTGTCTAATTTGTATTTCAATTTTATTTGTTATCTGTTTGACATTTTCTTGCTACTGTAACACGTGAATTTCCCCGATGTGGGATGAATAAAGTGAATCCAATCTAATCTCCCGGCAACCAGGTGTTGACGCTGTCCCCAGACAGCATGAGGAGAGCTCTCAGGATAACTAATGGACACAGGGCACTTTGACTCAGACACCAGCAAGGTGGTGGAGGGGTAATGGCATGGGCTTCTATTATTAAGGATGAGCTAATTTGACCATTTCAGGTTGAAGATGGACTTAACATCAACTCCCAAACCTACTGCCAGTTTCTAAAAGATACATTCTTCAAGCAGTGGTATGGGAAGAAGTCTGCATCATTCAAGAAGGCCATGATTGTTATGCAGAACAATGCACCATCACATGCACCCAAGTACTCCACTGCTTGGCGAGCCCACAAAGGCCTTAAAGATGACAAAGTAATGACATGGCCCCCTTCCTCACCTGACTTAAACCCTATTGAGTACTTGTGGCCCCTTCTTAAGCATGAGATTTACAGCGAGGGAAGACAATACACCACTCTGAATAGCATTTGGGAGGCCATGGTTGCCATGGTTGCTCCTGCACAAAAAGTTGATCGTCAACAAATCAAAAAACTTTTCTTCAATGGTCCGGAATAAAGTGAATGATACACGTTGATGGAATTAATTTGTTGTTTCTCACCTGTGAAAGGTAATCCCATATGATCTCGTTTGGACGGTAAACCTGTTGGTACAGTTAAACGCAGCTAATCTTTATTCTCCGCTTTGACCTCTCCAATATGGCGGCGAGGATGACGTATGATTCTACGCGGAAGGCGGCGTCTTTAATGGTCCGGAATAAATTGGATTAATTTGCTCCTCTACGCCCTTTTTAAGGAATGTATTGTCGGACTTAAATCAACATCTGAAGAGGTGAGATCGCTCCTTTTTTCCCCTATTTTTGCTGGCGGGATTGCACCATTACACAATAAATATTCACAGTGAAAATATTTTGTAAGCGCGTTTCATGAACCAAGTTATAGGATTTGTTGACAACTCGCATCGCAATGAGAAGATCATTGGCACTACTGGTGTTAAGAATCAGACCATTTCATAAATGAATATTTTGCTGTAGAGCTGCAGTGTTTGTACAATTGCATGTTTTTGCTTCACTATTACTGTCACTATTCTGCTTCTTGCATTACTACTGTGAACTAACACTGAACATAATAATAATAATAATAATATCCAAGCTCGTGTTTCACTCTCACTAGTGCTCTGTAAGGCTTTTTCCTGGTGATATCCTGGTGATATTCGTTACACTTCTACCCGGCGTGAAGCACTCACAGTCATGTGGTTGTGACGTCATCGTAAACAAATCCGTTCTACTCATCCAGACGACTTCACAACGGCAACGTTGCCAGATCTTTCCACTCTGGAACCCGTTCTCAAAAAAATTGTGTTTTGGGCACCCAAAACGCCGGTGCCGTGTGGACGCCAGGCCTAAACGATAAGCAATTGTATCGGAGTCACCTGAATCCGTTGCCGTGTGGACAGGGCCTCAGACACCAGCAAGGTGGTGGAGGGGTAATGACATGGGCTGCTATTATTAAGGATGAGCTAGTTTGACCATTTCAGGTTGAAGATGGACCATTAAAGACGCCGCCTTCCGCGTAGAATCATACGTCATCCTCGCCGCCATATTGGAGAGGTCAAAGCGGAGAATAAAGATTAGCTGCGTTTAACTGTACCAACAGGTTTACCGTCCAAACGAGATCATATGGGATTACCTTTCACAGGTGAGAAACAGCAAATTAATTCCATCAACGTGTATCATTCACTTTATTCCGGACCATTGAAGACGCCGCCTTCCGCGTAGAATCATACGTCATCCTCGCCGCCATTTTGGAAAGGTCAAAGCGGAGAATAAAGATTAGCTGCGTTTAACTGTACCAACAGGTTTTCTGTCCAAACGAGATCACATGGGATTACCTTTCACAGGTGAGACTGGAAAAATACTTTTCATTGTATTTGGTCATTATAATGTAATTTTACAAACAGATTTTCCTGACTTTGTGGCTAATATGAAGTCTTGCGCATAATGGTTTATGCGCATGCGTCGTTACTTCTTCTATTGTTCTGGTGTCTCCGAAGAGACTGTCTTACAGCGCCCCTAGAGGTGTGGCATGTGTATTGCATCGTTTTCAGCAAGCGTTGCGTTGCCATATGGACCTGATATTTTACTGATTGTTGCCCATTTGGACGCGATATATTTTTAAATAACATCTCGTTGCCGTTGTCGTGTGGATGTAGCCTGAGTCAAAGTGCCCTGTGTCCATTAGTTATCCAGCTATGGGCCCATCCATCTGGTCTATCCAGAGTCACTCTCATTTAATCTGTCCATAAAACCTTTGGAAAATCTGTCTTCAGATATTTCTTGGCCCAATCTTCACATTTCAACTTGTGAGTCTTGTTTAGTGGTGGTCGTGTTTCAGCCTTCCTTACCTTGGCCATGTCTCTGAGCACCGAACACCTTGTCCTTCTGGACACTCCAGGTCGGTTGCAGTTCTAGAATATTGTGGAAGAAGCTGCCTAATAATTATGCACACCTTAATATAGGGTATTAATTACTTTAGGTCACACCCTCCCTCATTACACAAATAAATACCACCTGAGAATGCTTAAATCCAATTAGCATTCAAGTGTATCTAGCTTGCGGTTGGAAAACATGCATAGAAATAATGGTAGGGTCAGAGTACTCACTTGCCTAATAATTGTGCACACAGTATACTGTCTGAGTGTTTAGTTTGTGTGTAGTTCTTATCTAGTGTTTATACTGTTTATTTATACTGTTTATATTGTTTGAGTGTTTAGTCTATGTCTAGTCCCTATCTAGAGTGTTTATACTGTTTATATTGTCTGTTTCAGTGTTTAGTCTGTGTGTAGTTCTTATCTAGTGTTTATACTGTTCATTTATACTGTTTATATTGTTTGAGTATTTAGTCTATGTCTAGTTCCTATCTAGAGTGTTTATACTGTTTATATTGTTTGTTTTTTTCAATTATTTTATTTTTATTTATTGCATTGCCTGTTTGCACCGTGGGTCAGAGAGGGCTGATATTTCATCTGTGCTGTATGTCGAGCATGTATAGCATATTTGACAATAAAGTTGACTTGACTTGACTTAAGCCACTAAAGCAGACTTACTAAATGACACATATGAAACGTAAACCAACCAAACTCAAATGCCGCTTTTCCACTACCAACGCGGCTGAGTTGGGCTGAGCCGTGCCGTGCTGAGTCGGGCTGAGTCGAGCTGAGTGGGGCTGTTGGAGTTGCATTTCGACTACAACCGCGCTGAACCGTGCTGGCTGGAAGTGGGTGGACACACTGGGTGGAGTTAGCGAAAGTGGGTGGACGTCACGTGATGTCGTTAGGCGGCGCAAACAGTGACATCAGTGATCTTTTAAGCAGTAGTCTCACGACCCGGATAGTAAACAATAAACATGGAGTCGTTAGTGTTGCTGGTCTTGGTGCTGTGGCTTGTTGTCACTGACAACGCCAACAGATACTGGCAAGAGCGTATAGATGAGGCGAGGCGCATAAGGCTTCAGAAATTCTCGTAATTCGTAATTATTCTTCTTCCAGGTTTACGGTGTTTACAGATCCCAGCGTGCTCGCGGGGCATGTGTGGGCGTGTGAGGACACTCCTCCTCACCAATCAGTGCACAGGGGAGTGTCTGCTCACGCCCCTATCCCCACTCGGCTCGGTTTGGCTCGTTTCAGCCCCACTCCAAAACCGTGCGAGTTTTGGGTGCTAAGCAGGGCTGAAGCGAGCTGAGTCGTGCTGTTCTAAGGTAGTCGAAACGTGAGCCGTGTCGGGCTGAAGTGAGCTGAAGCGAGCTGAAGTGAGCTGAAAAAGGGTAGTGGAAAAGGGCCAAAAGTGTCCTGGGCTCTCACGATTTAAAGACAGCTAAGCGATTCCTTAGTAACACTGTGCTCTTCCTTATATAGAAAATATAATTGACAAATTAACTGCATAATGTTTACAACCTGTCGAAAGGTAATGTGCAAACTATTTTGAGACCACCCCATAAAACATTTTTAAGCAACATGCCAAATTCTGAACTGTATGGTCCAACTCAAACACAACAATAAAAAAAAGAAAAGAAAACCAAAATCAAACAACGTATCCAAGACCGTGAAAATGTTTTGATGGCCTATCAGTGACCTCCCAAAACTCTAGTCTAGGCTACAGCTAACAACCCAGGAGCTAGTATATACATGAATTAGGATTTTTTCATGAGACCAATTGCAACTAAAACCATGCACTCGTATTATTTCTGACTGTCGTTCTGATAAAACAAATTTGTAAACGTGAGGTGATTCATTTCATTTAGGCTACTTCACTTGAAATGTTAGTGATCAGTATGGATGCTAGGCGGCCAAAATAATTGATAATGAAGGCACATTTTACTTAACAGTGGAAGGTTTTAACCAAACAATAAATATAACGTTTGGGATACACAGGTAAATGCACATATCTACTTACCACCACATGCTTCCGCAGATTTGATGTGGAAGTTTTGTAGACTGATAGCTCTGTACGGCAGGTCAGGCACATTTTGCATTGCATTATGTTACTGCCTTGTTTGCGTTTGAATGCAAAGTACTGGCTGAGATACGGCCAAGGATTTCCCTCGCTGTCCAGGGCATCTGTTCCACGGGAATTCTCTTCTTGGCAATCCTCAACCTCCTTCATGACCGCCTCTATCTCTTGCTCGGCTACCTCGGCACCAGCCATCATCCAACGATACATGTAGGCTAATATGGATATTCCGTGTGCGCGCCTGCGCCAGTTTCCTTTCAATTCAGGCCAACTGTTTTTTTTCCCTGCATTTAATTTTTTTTACTTAGTAACGGGCGGTTTTCGAATGTAGCGAAGTAAAATACTTGGTTCAAAATGTACTTGAGTAAAAGTAAAATTACCCATTTCAAAAACTACTTAAAAAATTACAAATTACACAAAAAATCTACTTAATTACAGTAACGTGAGTAAATGTAATTTGTTACTTTCCACCTCTGATATATATATATATATATATATATATATATATATATATATATATATATATATATATGCACACAGCTTGGACACATTTTCAAATTTAATGGTTTTTCTTTATTTTTAAAAGACACTTCATGTCTTAAAGTAATGATGCATGTGTCAGTCCTACATGCTTTGGCACACACACCAGTGGGATTCTCGGGAGTGTTCCAGACTGCGTGTGCACCAAGCAGACTCTTGCACATGTGCTGTTACCTATGGTCACCTGCGCATGATTAAGGTGAAATCTACGCTCCTATATAAGGACTGCATCTACACACATTCAGTGCAAAGTATTACGTTATGTTAGTGCACATTACCAAGCCTTGTTTCCATGGTCAATTTCCTGGTTTTCTAAATTCTGATTCCTGTTCATTGTTTCCATTTTGTCTGTGCCTAGTATACTCTGTTTGTGTCTCACCTGATCCATTGCTAGTTTCCTCGTTAATGATTCTTGCTTGCTGATTTGGATTGTCTGCCTGTGTGTGTTTGTATTCTATTAATAAATATTACTTCTGCACTTACATCCATCTCCAACCTAGCCCTGACAGAATACTCCGCCAAAACAATGGATGTAGCAGAAATTATCCAGTTCACCATTCCACACATCTACTGGGTTCCTGTATCTCAGCCCCTAGCTTTGTTTTTCCAGCGGCATTTTGTAATTGACATCCTGGCACCCTACGATGGAGTTTATCATCCTAGGGGATTCAGCTTGAAGTGTGCCCTCTTGGGTGGCACAGTGGTGTAGTGGTTAGTGCTGCTGCCTCACAGCAAGAAGGTCCAGGTTCGAGCCCCATGGCCGGCGAGGGCCTTTCTGTGTGGAGTTTGCATGTTCTCCCCATGTCCGCGTGGGTTTACTCCGGGTGCTCCGGTTTCCCCCACAGTCCAAAGACATGCAGGTTAGGCTAACTGGTGACTCTAAATTGACCGTAGGTGTGAATGTGAGTGTGAATGGTTGTCTGTGTTTATGTGTCAGCCCTGTGATGACCTGGCGACTTGTCCAGGGTGTACCCCGCGTTTCGCCCGTAGTCAGCTGGGATAGGCTCCAGCTTGCCTGCGACCCTGTAGAAGGATAAAGCAGCTAGAGATAATGAGATGAGATGAGGTGTGCCCTCTTTTATGCAGACCTGGAAGAACCCAAATCTCCATAACCTATCTGGGTAAGCTGCATGCTCACTTGGCTTTCTGGACAAGCACACTGATGGGCTGAGTAATTCATTAGAATAGAGCACCTGTGCCTTTGGAGCTCACAGACCTTTCTAGACATGCTCCAGTTCATCTATGTATCCTTAGAGAAGGAGGATCCCCATTAATTTTTTTGGGAGGGGGCTATCCCGTCTGAGGCCGATGCAGTGGCAGCAGAGGAGGCCATTGCTCCAGAGCTCCTCCTAGAGGCCACCGTTCCAGAGCCAGTCCCATACCCTGATCCACAGTCAAATCCCAGAGCCAGTGCTTAAACCAGAACCAGAGCCAGTACCTGAACCAGAGCACAAGCCAGAGCCAGCACCAGTGCAAGAATCAGAACCAGAGCCAGTGCAAGAGCCAGAGCCTGCATCAGAACCAGAGCCAGCGCCTGAACCAGAGCACAAGCTAGAGTCAGCACCTGAACCAGACCCAGAACCAGAGCAAGTGCCAGCACCAGTGTCAGCTCCATTGCCAGCACCAGAGTCAGAGCCAGTGCCAGTGTCAGCTCCAGTGCCAGAGACAGAGTCAGAGACAGTGCCAGAGTTGGGGCCAGTGCCAGCTCCAGAGACAGTGCCAGAGGACGACAGAGTGGCCTCTGCCTCAGCCAACTTTGAAGACATTGTCGTCCTGCTACCACCTGGCAATAAAGATGTCATCGTCTTACCGCTGGGTCCAGACCAGGGCCAGAATGATGTGCAGACAGAGCTTGAGCCCACACCTGAGTCCAGTCCAGAGCTCAAGCCCATGCCCGAGTCCAATCCAGAGTCCAAGCCATGTTCAGAGCTGGAGCCTGTGCCTGAGTCCAGTCCAGAGTCCAAGCCATCTCCAGAGCTTGAGCCCACTTCCAGTCCAAAGTCCAAGTCATGTCCTAAGCCCAAATTCACTCCAAGCCAAGATTCCTAGTCCTGTCCTGAACCTGAGCCCAAGCCTTCACCTGAGCCAAGTATCCGGTGCTATGTTGGCTTGGAGCAACATGCCGATGGCATGGCACCCAGCATCAGGCCCTCATCCCCAAGGACCAGTAGGATGGATTTTCACTCCCAGAGGGAGTTCTTGGGGGGGGGGGGGGGGGGATTCTGTCATCCCTGCACGCTTTGGCGTGCACACCAGTGGGATTCTTGGGTGTGCTCCAGACTGCATGCACACTGAGCGGACTCTCACACGTGTGCTGTTAACTATGCTCACCTGCGCATCATTAAAGCGAGGTCTATGCTCCTATATAAGAACTGTGTCTATGCACATTCAGTGCAAAGTATTATGTTACGTTAGTGTGCATACTGAGCCTTGTTTCTGTGATTGATTTCCTGGTTTTCTGAATTCTGATTCCTGTTCCTTGTTTCCATTTTGTCTATGCCTCGTATACTCTGTAGGTGCCTCGGCCGACCCATTGCTAGTTTCCTCGTTAACGATTCTTGCTTGCTGATTTGGATTGTCTGCCTGTGTGTTTGTATTATATTAATAAATATTACTTCTCTGCTTACATCTGTCTCCAACCTATCCCTAACAGGATGTCATTTCTCTTTACTTAGTTGAATGCCTCTTTGCATAACATGGATTACTAAAGGGGTGGAATAGGGCTATTTACTGTATTTTTGTTATTTAATATTTGATCTCAAATGCATTAAGAAGGCAAGAAATTACACTAACTTTTGATGAGGCACACCTGTTAATTGAAAAGCATTCCAGATGACTACCTCATGAAGCTGGTTAAGATAATGACAATAGTGTGTAAAGCGTCATTAAGGTAAATGGTGGCTACCTTAAAGAATCTAAACTATAAAACAATTTGTTTTTGGAAACTTTTTTGTTCAACACAAAATTCAATATACAGTGGGGCAAAAAAGTATTTAGTCAGTCACCAATTGTGCAAGTTCTCCCACTTAAAAAGATGAGAGGGGCCTGCAATTTTCATCATAGGTATACCTCAACTATGAGAGACAAAATGAGAAAAAAAATCCAGAAAATCACATTGTCTGATTTTTAAAGAATTTATTTGCAAATTATGGTGGAAAATAAGTATTTGGTCAATAACAAAAGTTCATCTCAATACTTTGTTATATACCCTTTGTTGACAATGACAGAAGTCAAACATTTTCTGTAAGTCTTCCCAAGGTTTTCACACACTGTTGCTGGTATTTTGGCCCATTCCTCCATGCAGATCTCCTCTAGAGCAGTGATGTTTTGGGGCTGTCGCTGGGCAACACGGACTTTCAACTCCCTCCAAAGATTTTCTATGGGGTTGAGATCTGGAGACTGGCTAGGCCACTCCAGGACCTTGAAATGCTTCTTACGAAGCCACTCCTTTGTTGCCCGGGCAGTGTGTTTGGGATCACTGTCATGCTGAAAGACCCAGCCACGTTTCATCTTTGTAAGGTTCGCTACGTGTGGGTGGAGCACAGAGGACGGCAGGACAGAGATCGGAGGGAAATAACGGCTTTATTGCCAAACTTTTCAGTCTAACAATCGGTATATTTAATACACACAGAGACACACACGCACTAGCGTCTCGTTCAGCCATCCGCTCTCAGCTCTCCCTCTTTAAATCGGGCGCGGTCACTGGGAAGACACACAAACAGGTTAATTGCTCTCAGGTGTAGTGATTCTGCCACTCACCTTCCCTGACTCCGCCCTCCTGTCACAGACCGGCGCTTGACCACGCCCCCGCTGCCACATACCCCCACCGCCCGACTCAGGCCGGGCAGCCGTCCGGCCTGCAGCCGACTCCCCCCCCCCCCCCCCCCCCCGACGGGAGAGGAAGTCCGCCACGACCATCTGCGCCCCCGGCCTGTGGACCACCTTGAAATTAAAGGGTTGGAGCGCCAGATACCAACGGGTGATCCGCGCGTTGGCATCCTTCATGCGGTGGAGCCACTGGAGGGGCGCGTGGTCCGAACAGATGGTGAAAGGGCGCCCCAGCAGGTAGTAACGGAGGGCGAGGACTGCCCACTTGATCGCTAGACATTCTTTTTCAATTGTGCTATAGCGCCCCTCACTCACCGACAGCTTCCTGCTAATGTACAGGACGGGGCGGTCCTCCCCCTCCACCTCCTGGGACAAAACCGCCCCCAGCCCTCTGTCCGACGCGTCGGTCTGCAACACAAAAGGGAGAGAAAAGTCAGGGGAGTGTAACAGTGGCCCCCCCACACAGTGCAGCCTTTACCTCAGAGAAAGCCTGCTGGCATTGCTCCGTCCACTGGACCGGATCTGGTGCCCCCTTTTTAGTCAGATCAGTCAGCGGGCTGGTGACGTCCAAATAATTAGGTATAAACCTACGATAATAGCCAGCCAGCCCCAGGAACTGTCTCACCCCCTTTTTGGTCTTGGGCCTCGGGCAGGCCGCAATTGCTGCGGTCTTGTTAATTTGGGGACGCACCTGCCCGTTGCCCAAGTGGAAGCCCAGATACCGTACTTCCACCCGCCCAATCGCACACTTCTTTGGGTTGGCTGTGAGACCCACTCGCGTCAGCGACCTAAGGACGGCCCTTAGGTGTTCCAGATGCCTCGGCCAGTCATTACTATATATGATGATGTCATCAAGATAGGCGGCCGCATAGGTGGCGTGGGGGCGGAGGACCCGGTCCATCAGCCGCTGAAACGTAGCGGGCGCCCCAAACAGCCCAAACGGAAGTGTGACGAATTGGTGTAACCCAAATGGTGTGGAAAAGGCCATTTTTTCTCGGGATAGTGGAGTCAAGGGGATCTGCCAATATCCCTTCGTCAAATCCAGTGTCGAATAAAAGCGAGCCGTGCCTAGTCGATCGAGCAACTCATCAATACGAGGCATTGGGTACGCGTCAAATTTAGACACCGCATTGACTTTTCTATAGTCCACACAGAACCGGACCGACCCGTCGGCCTTGGGTACCAAGACCACCGGGCTGCTCAAGTCACTGTGGGACTCCTCGACGATGCCCATTTCGAGCATGGTCTGAAGTTCTTCCCGAACCACCTTTTTTTGTGTTCGGATAGCCTGTAAGGGCGGCTACACACTACCACCACCGGGGGCATCTCTATGTGGTGCTCTATGAGGTTAGTGCGACCGGGCAGGGGCGAGAACACATCCGAAAACTCGGTCTGCAACTGGGCGACCTCCGTGAGTTGGGTCGGGGAGAGGTGGTCTCCACAGGGGACCGGAGAGGTACGTGATGCCAATGTCCCTTTTTGAACCTCCGGCCCCAGCTCCGCCTTCTCCGGAACCACCGACACCAACGCCACGGGGACCTCCTCATTCCAGAGTTTAAGCAGATCGAGATGGTAAATCTGTAGCGCCCCACCCCTGTCCGTTCGCCTCACCTCATAGTCGACATCCCCAACTCGCCGTGTGACCTCAAAGGGTCCTTGCCACTTGGCGATCAATTTGGAGCTCGATGTGGGCAAGAGTACGAGTACCTTATCTCCTGGAGTGAACTCTCTAAGGCGCGTACCCTTGTTGTACAGGCGGGCTTGCCATTCCTGGGCCTGCTGCAAATTCTCCTGAGTTAGGTGGGTGAGCGTGTGGAGTTTTGCGCGCAGGTCCATAATGTATTGAATTTCGTTTTTGCTTGGTGAAGGTCCCTCCTCCCAATTTTCTTGCAGCACATCTAAAATGCTGCGCGGCTTACACCCATATAATAATTCAAACGGGGAGAACCCCGTGGAGGCTTGGGGGACCTCTCGCACTGCAAAGAGCAAGGGTTTGAGCCATTTATCCCAGTTACATGTGTCCTCACTTACAAATTTTTTAATTATGTTTTTAAGGTTGCGATTAAACCGTTCCACTAAACCGTCCGTTTGTGGCTGATACACGCTGGTGCGGATCGGCTTAATACCTAATAACCCATACAGTTCGTTCAGTGTTCGTTACATAAACGAGGTGCCTTGATCAATCAGAATCTCTTTCGGGATTCCAACTCGAGAGATGACATGGAAGAGTGCCTCCGCAATACTGCGTGCTGAGATATTGCGCAGAGGCACTGCTTCCAGGTATCGCGTTGCATAGTCCACTAGAACTAATATAAAGCGGTACCCTTGTGTTGACCGATCTAATGGCCCGAAGAGATCCATCCCAATTCTTTCGAACGGGGTCTCGATTAACAGTAGAGGGTGCAAAGGCGCTTTTGGAATGGCCGCTGGATTTACTAACTGGCATTCGCGGCACGCCGTACACCACCTACGGACATCGCCGCGAATCCCCGGCCAATAGAATCGGGCCATTATTCGGGCTAGTGTTTTATCCTGCCCCAAGTGTCCAGCCATGGGATTAAAGTGAGCCGCCTGGAATACCAATTCCCGGCGGCTCTTTGGAATTAAAAGCTGAGTGACTCGCTCTTTCGTCTGAGTGTCCTGCGTCACTCAGTATAATCTATCCTTCATAATAGAGAAATAGGGGAAGGACGGGGTGGCGTTCGGCGGGAGCGTTTGACCATCGATTACTCTCACTTGGTCAAACGCATGTCGCAGAGTCTCGTCTCGCAATTGTTCTAATGGGAAATCCGCGAGGGATTCCCCAATAGAGAGGGGAGGAGCCGGCGGCTCCTCACTCTGACGCGGAGATGACGTAGACGGCTCTGTGACAACTGCTCCCGCCAAAGTGACACCGGGACCTCCCCCTGTCAAATGGCAGGACCCACTCTTTACTAAGCGTGTCATTAACCCCCGAAATCCCGGCCAATCAGTCCCCAAAATCAAAGAGTGGGTAAGGCGAGGATTAACTGCCGTCTTCACTATAAATTTTTCCCCTCTGAAGAAAATGTGGACTGACACCAAAGGGTAGCTGTGAACATCCCCGTGCACACACAACACCTTCACCCCCTGTGCTTCCCCCAATGCCTCGTTTTGAACCAGGCTTTGGCGAATTGAGGTCTGATTACAATCCGAATCCACCAACGCCTGATATGTAGCCCCTTGGATACTCACCGGTATGCGATACGCTCCGGCCCGATCGAGGGCGGCCTCTGGCGCATCGGGGATCCGAACCACCGCGCCCACTTCCATTGCTGTGCACTGTTGTTGAAGGTGGCCCAGCTCCCTGCAATGCCAGCAAACCGGCCCGGGCTTTCCCTCTGCACCGGTGTTCTGGGGCTCACTCACCTGAGGTGGGGGAGAGACAGACACAGAAGGGAGAAACGGGAGGGCACCGCGGATGCGGCGGGCCAGCTGGGGTGGAGCCGGCCCCCGTCTCCGCAGTGGGGGAATGGGGTGAGGACGGGACACAGAAGGAGGGGGAGAGAGAGAGAGAGAAGAGGAGAGAAGGGTCGACGTCGTCTGCTGTCCTGCCGCCAGAACAGCCGCCAAATGATCCTCCGCCAGCTCGATTGCCTGATCCAGCGACGCCGGGCGGTGGCACTGGACCCACTCCGTGGTTCCTGCTGGTAAGTGGGCGATGAATTGTTCCAGCACCACCTGGTCGATGATCCCCTCGGCTTCGTGATCGTTGGCCCTCAACCACCGCCAGCAGGCGTCCCGGAGCTGCTGGCCGAACGCGAACGGCCGGCCGACTTCCTCCACTCGCAGAGCGCAGAAGCGCTGGCGCTGTTGCTCCGGCGTGCGCCCCATGCGCTGGAGGACGGCCTGGCGGAGGTCCGCGTAGGCCAGCCGGCGGTCGGCGGGGAGCTGTAGCGTGGCCAGTTGTGCCTTTCCCGTTAGCAGGGGGAGGAGGCGCGCCGCGCGCTGCTCCATCGGCCACCCCGAGGCTTCCGCGACCTGTTCAAATAGCTTAATGAACACCTTGGGGTCGTCCTGCGTGCCCATCTTGGTGACGGTGAGGGGAGACGGGCCCGCGGCCGGAGCGCTGGTGGACCCCGCCGACGCGAGGAGATGCCGGAACACCTCGCGGTCTTCCTGCTGGGCCAGCACCAGGGCTTCAAAGCGCCGCTCTTGTTCCTTCCGGAGTGTGACGAGCGCCTGGTGCTGGCTTTGCTGGGCCGTGGCGAGGGCGTGGACCAGGTCGGCGAACGGGGAGGATTCCATGGGGCTGCTTGGTTGGTGCTCCACTCTGGATTCCGGGTTTCAGCACCACTATTAGGTTCGCTACGTGTGGGTGGAGCACAGAGGACGGCAGGACAGAGATTGGAGGGAAATAACGGCTTTATTGCCAAACATTTCAGTCTAACAATCGGCATATTTAATACACACAGAGACACACATGCACTAGCGTCTCGTTCAGCCATCCGCTCTCCTCTGCTCTCAGCTCTCCCTCTTTAAATCGGGTGCGGTCACTGGGAAGACACACAAACAGGTTAATTGCTCTCAGGTGTAGTGATTCTGCCACTCACCTTCCCTGACTCCGCCCTCCTGTCACAGACCGGCACTTGACCATGCCCCCACTGCCACAATCTTCAATGCCCTTGCTGATGGAAGGAGGTTTTCACTCAAAATCTCACGATACATGGCCCCATTCATTTTTTCCTTTACACGGATCAGTCGTCCTGGTCCCTTTGTAGAAAAACAGCCCCAAAACATGATGTTTCCACCCCCATGCTTCACAGTAGGTATGGTGTTCTTTGGATGCAACTCAGCATTCTTTCTCCTCCAAACACGACAAGTTGAGTTTTTACCAAAAAGTTCTATTTTGGTTTCATCTGACCATATGACATTCTCCCAATCCTCTTCTGGATCATCCAAATGCTCTCTAGCAAACTTCAGACGGGCCTGGACATGTACTGGCTTAAGCAGGGGGACATGTCTGGCACTGCAGGATTTGAGTCCCTGGCGGCGTAGTGTGTTACTGATGGTAGCCTTTGTTACTTTGGTCCCAGCTCTCTGCAGGTCATTCACTAGGTCCCCCCGTGTGGTTCTGGGATTTTTGCTCACCGTTCTTGTGATCATTTTGACCCCACGGGGTGAGATCTTACATGGAGCCCCAGATCGAGGGAGATTATCAGTGGTCTTGTATGTCTTCCATTTTCTAATAATTGCTCCCACAGTTGATTTCTTCACACCAAGCTGCTTACCTATTGCAGATTCAGTCTTCCTAGCCTGGTGCAGGTCTACAATTTTGTTTTTGGTGTCCTTTGACAGCTCTTTGGTCTTGGCCATAGTGGAGTTTGGAGTGTGACTGTTTGAGGTTGTGGACAGGTGTCTTTTATACTGATAACGAGTTCAAACAGGTGCTATTAATACAGGTAACAAGTGGAGGACAGAGGAGCCTCTTAAAGAATAAGTTACAGGTCTGTGAGAGCCATAAATCTTGCTTGTTTGTAGGTGACCAAATACTTATTTTACGGAGGAATTTACCAATTAATTCATTAAAAATCCTACAATGTGATTTCCTGGATTCTTTCCCCCATTCTGTCTCTCATAGTTGAAGTGTACCTATGATGAAAATTACAGGCCTCTCTCATCTTTTTAAGTGGGAGAACTTGCACAATTGGTGGCTGACTAAATACTTTTTTGCTCCACTGTATGCTCCATATGTTACAGTGGTGACCGGGCAGGCCCAAATGAGTAGCGAAGGTATGCTGGGAACGTCTGGCGGAGGCTCCCGTCCATCGGATCTTCAACTGTCACATCTGACAGAGCTTCAACTACATACTGGGGGAGGATGGGGACATTGAGTCCAAGTGGACCATGTTCTGCACCTCCACTGCTGAGGCAGCCATGCAGAGCTGTGGCTGCAAGGTTGTTGGTGCCTGTCATGGCAGTAATTCCCAAACCCGCTGGTGGACACCTGTGGTAAGGGGAGCCGTCAAGCTGAAGAAGGAGTCCTATCGGGCTTAGTTAGCCTGTGGGTCTCCAGAGGCAGCTGACAGATACCGACGGGCCAAGCGGAATGCGGCTCTGGCAGTCACTGAAGCAAAATCTTGGGTGTGGGAGGAGTTCGGAGAAGCCATGGAAAGTGACTTTTGGTCCGCCTCAAAGAGATTCTGACAAACCGTCTGGCGGCTCAGGAAAGGAAAACAGTGCTCTGTCCCTACTGTTTACAGCAAGGATGGAGTGCTGTTTACCTTAACTGGGGACATCATCCAATGGTGGAAGGAATACCTTGAGGATCTCCTCAATCCTACCTTCATGTTGTCCGAGGAGGACACAGAGTCTGAGGGTGCTTGGGAGGACTCACCTTTCACAGGGGCTGAGGTTGCCAAGGTGGTTAAAAAGCTCCTTGGTGGCCGGGCTCCGGGGGTGGATGAGATTCATCCTGACTTCCTGAAGGCACTGGATGTTGTTGGGTTGTCTTGGCTGACACACCTCTTCAACATTGCATGGAGGTCGGGGATAGTGCCTCTGGATTGGCAGACGGAGGTGGTGGTCCCCTTTTTTAAAAAGGGGGACCAGAGAGTGTGTTCCAACTATAGGGGGATCACACTTCTCAGCCTCCCTGGGAAAGCCTGTGCTGGGGTTCAGGACAGGAGAGTCCAGTCGATAGTCGAACCTCGGATTCAGGAGGAACAATGCGGTTTTCGTCTTGGTCGTGGAACACTGGACCAGCTCTTTATCCTTGCAAGGGTACTGGAGGGTGCATGGGAGTTTGCCCAATCGGTCTACATGTGTTTTGTGGACCTGAAGAAAGCTTACAACTATGTCCCTTGTGGTGCCCTGTAGGGGGTGCTTTGGGAGTATAGGGTTCTGGGCCCACTACTGCAGGCCATTTGGTCCCTGTATGACCGGAGCAGGAGTTTGGTTTGCATTGCCAGCAGTAAGTCAGACTCATTCCCGGTGCATGTTGGACTCCACCAAGGCTGTCCTTTGTCACCGGTTCTGTTCATAACTTTTATGGACAGAATTTCTAGGTGCAGCCAAGGGGCGGAGGGTGTCTGGTTTGGTGGCATCAGGATCACGTCTCTGCTTTTTGTGGATCATGTGGTCCTGTTGGCTTCATCAATCTGTGACCTACAGCATGCACTGGGACAGTTTGCAGCCGAGTGCGAAGCGGCTGGGATGAGGATCAGCACCTCCATGGCCATGGCGCTCAGCCGGAAACAGGTGGAGTGCCTACTCCAGGACAGGGGGGAGTTGCTACCTAAAGTGGAGGAGCTTAAGTATCTCAGGGTTTTGTTTACAAATGAGGGTAAGGGGGAGTGGGAGTTGGACAGAAGGATCAGGGCAGCATCAGCAGTGATGCGGACGCTAAACCGGTCTGTTGTGGTAAAGAGAGAGCTGAGCCAAAAGGCAAAGCTCTCAATTTACTGGTCCATCTATGTTCCCACTCTCACCTATGGTCACGAGCTATGGGTAGTCATCAAAAGAATGAGATCGCGGATACAAGCGGTAGAAATGAGTTTTCTCTGCAGGGTGGCTGGGCTCTCCCTGAGAGACAGGGCGAGAAGCTTGGTCATTTGAGAGAGACTCAGAGTAGAACCGCTGCTCCTCCACATTGAAAGGAATCAGTTGAAGTGGCTTGGGCACCTTGTTACGATGCCCTCTGGACACCTCCCAAGGGAGGTTTTCTGGGCATGCCCCACTGGGAGGAGACCCCAGGGCAGATCCAGGACATGCTGGAGAGATTACATCTCTTGGCTGGCCTGGGAACGCCTCAGTATTCCCCAGGAAGAGCTGGTGTAGGTGACTGGGGAGAAGGAAGTCTGGGCTGCTCTGTTTAGACTGCTACCCCCGCGACCCAGATAAGCGGTAGAAGATGGATGGATGGGTTCCATATGTTAAAGTGGTGCTTGAAACTGTGTGAAACCTTTACAACCCCAATTCCAAAAAAAGTTGGGACAAAGTACAAATTGTAAATAAAAACGGAATGCAATGATGTGGAAGTTTCAAAATTCCATATTTTATTCAGAATAGAACATAGATGACATATCAAATGTTTAAACTGAGAAAATGTATCATTTAAAGAGAAAAATTAGGTGATGTTAAATTTCATGACAACAACACATCTCAAAAAAGTTGGGACAAGGCCATGTTTACCACTGTGAGACATCCCCTTTTCTCTTTACAACAGTCTGTAAACGTCTGGGGACTGAGGAGACAAGTTGCTCAAGTTTAGGGATAGGAATGTTAACCCATTCTTGTCTAATGTAGGATTCTAGTTGCTCAACTGTCTTGGGTCTTTTTTGTCGTATCTTCCATTTTATGATGCGCCAAATGTTTTCTATGGGTGAAAGATCTGGACTGCAGGCTGGCCAGTTCAGTACCCGGACCCTTCTTCTACGCAGCCATGATGCTATAATTGATGCAGTATGTGGTTTGGCATTGTCATGTTGGAAAATGCAAGGTCTTCCCTGAAAGAGACGTCGTCTGGATGGGAGCATATGTTGCTCTAGAACCTGGATATACCTTTCAGCATTGATGGTGTCTTTCCAGATGTGTAAGCTGCCCATGCTACACGCACTAATGCAACCCCATACCATCAGAGATGCAGGCTTCTGAACTGAGCGCTGATAACAACTTGGGTCGTCCTTCTCCTCTTTAGTCCGAATAGCACGGTGTCCCTGATTTCCATAAAGAACTTCAAATTTTGATTTGTCTGACCACAAAACAGTTTTCCACTTTGCCACAGTCCATTTTAAATGAGCCTTGGCCCAGAGAAGACGTCTGCGCTTCTGAATCATGTTTAGATATGGCTTCTTCTTTGAACTATCGAGTTTTAGCTGGCAACGGCGGATGGCATGGTGAATTGTGTTCACAGAAAATGTTCTCTGGAAATATTCCTGAGCCCATTTTGTGATTTCCAATACAGAAGCATGCCTGTATGTGATGCAGTGCCGTCTAAGGGCCCGAAGATCACGGGCACCCAGTATGGTTTTCCGGCCTTGACCCTTACGCACAGAGATTCTTCCAGATTCTCTGAATCTTTTGATGATATTATGCACTGTAGATGATGATATGTTCAAACTCTTTGCAATTTTACACTGTCAAACTCCTTTCTGATATTGCTCCACTATTTGTCAGAGCAGAATTAGGGGGATTGGTGATCCTCTTCCCATCTTTACTTCTGAGAGCCGCTGCCACTCCAAGATGCTCTTTTTATACCCAGTCATGTTAATGACCTATTGCCAATTGACCTAAGGAGTTGCAATTTGGTCCTCCAGCTGTTCCTTTTTTGTACCTTTAACTTTTCCAGCCTCTTATTGCTCCTGTCCCAACTTTTTTGAGATGTGTTGCTGTCATGAAATTTCAAATGAGCCAATATTTGGCATGAAATTTCAAAATGTCTCACTTTCAACATTTTATATGTTGTCTTTGTTCTATTGTGAATACAATAAGTTTTTGAGATTTGTAAATTATTGCATTCCGTTTTTATTTACAATTTGTACTTTGTCCCAACTTTTTTTGAATCGGGGTTGTACATATCTATGTTTTGTCCTGTTCTGTGTATGTGTGGGGGGAGGGGGGTGTCCAGGAGGACACTTACTTTGACACTAAAATGGAATCAGTAGGGTTGTAGAATTTTCTATATTTCTGCATAAATATGACCTAAAACATCATCAGATTTTCACACAAGTCCTAAAAGTATATAAAGAGAACCCAGTTACACAAATGAGACAAAAATATTATACATGGTCATTTATGCATTGAGGAAAATGATCCAATATTACATATCTCTGAGTGGCAAAAGTATGTGAACCTTTTGTTTTCAGTATCTGATGTGACCCCCTTGTACAGCAATAACTGCAACTAAATGTTTCTGGGAACTGTTGATCAGTCCTGCACACCGGCTTGGAGGAATTTTAGCCTAGTCCTCTGTACAAAAGAGCTTCAGCTCTGGGATGTTGGTGGGTTTTCTCACATGAACTGCTCGCTTCAGGTCCTTCCACAATACATCAATTGGATTAAGGCCAGGACTTTGACTTGGCTATTCCAAAACATTAACTTTATTCTTCCTTAAACATTCTTTGGTAGAATGACTTGTGAGCTTAGGGTCATTGTCTTGCTGCATGACCCACCTTCTCTTGAGATTCAGTTCATGGACAGATGTCCTGATATTTATCTTTAGAATTCACTGGTATAATTCAGAATTCATTATTACATCAATGATGGCAAGCTGTCCTGGCCCAGATGCAGCAAAACAGGCCCAAACCATGATACTACCACCACCATGTTTCACACATGGGATAAGGTTCTTATGCTGGAATGCAGTGTTTTTCTTTCTCCAAAAATAATGCTTCTCATTTAAACCAAAAAGTTTTATTTTGGTCTTATCTGTCCACAAAACTTTTTTCCAATAGCCTTCTGGCTTGTCCACATGATCTTTAGCAAACTGCAGATGAGCAGCAGTGTTGTTTTTGGAGAGCAGTGGCTTTCTCCTTGCAACTTTGCCATCCACACCATTGTTGTTCAGTGTTCTCCTGATGGTGGACACATAAATATTAACATTAGCCAATGTGAGAAAGGACTTCAGTCACTTAGAAGTTACCCTGGGGTCCTTTGTGACCTTGCCAACTATTACACATCTTGCTCTTGGAGTGATCTTTGTTGGTCGACCACTCCTGGGGAGGGTAACAATGGTCTTGAATTTCCTCCATTTGTACACAATCTGTCTGACTGTGGATTGGTGGAGTCCAAACTCTTTAGCGATGGTTTTGTAACCTTTTCCAACCTGATGAGCATCAGCAACGCTTTTTCTGAGGTCCTCAGAAATCTTCTTTGCTGGTGCCATGATACACTTCCACAAACATGTGTTGTGAAGATCAGACTTTACTAGATCCCTGTTCTTTAAATATAACAGGGTGCTCACTCACACCTGACTGTCATCCCATTGATTGAAAACACCTGACACTAATTTCACCTTCAAATTAACTGCTAATCCTAGAGGTTCACATACTTTTGCCACTAACAGATATGTAATATTGGATAATTTTCCTCAATAAATAAATTACCAAGTATAATATTTTTGTCTCATTTGTTTAACTGGGTTCTCTATATCTACTTTTGGAACATGTGTGAAAATCTGATGATATTTTAGGTCATATTTACGCAGAAATGTAGCAAAATCTAAAGGGTTCACAAACTTTCAAGCACTACTGTATTTCATAGTTTGGATGACTTCAGCATTGTTCTACAATGTACCATAGAAAACAGTCAAAATACAGAAATACAGATTTCAAGATGGCGGTGCGCACACACGCAGCGGCTCCTCTCTGTCCCGACAGGACGGTGTTTTCGTGTTTTTTGTGTTTTAAAACAGTGTGTATCTGTTTGTCTTTGTCGCGTCCATTAGTCTCAAGGCGCACATACTCCCGTGAGTTTCTGCTCGACATCCACAGAACTTTATTCACGGATACAGTGGGGAAAACAAGTATTTGATCCCTTGCTGATTTTGTTGGTTTACCCACTAAGAAAGACTTGATCAGTCTGTAATTTTAATGGTAGGTGTATTCTAACATGTGGAGACAGAATATCAAAAAGAAAATCCAGAAAATAACTTTTAAATATCTATATTAATTTATTTGTATTTTATTGAGAAAAAGAAGTATTTGATCCCCTAGTAACCATCAAGAGTTCTTGTTAATACAGACACTCTCCAAATTACCTTGTCACCTAAATTGAAGACACCTGATATCACTAATGACTTGTATAAAAGCCACCTGGCCACAGAATCAATCAGTTTGTCAGACTCCAAACTCTCCAACATGGGAAAGACTAAAGAGCTTTCTGTGGATTTAAGGGAGAAGATTGTAGACCTGCACAAGACCGGTATGGGCTACAAAACCATTAGCAAGAAGCTGGGCATTAAGGTGACAACTGGTGGTGCAATTGTGCGCAAGTACAAGACTCACAACATGATCATCAATCGACCTAGGTCTGGGGCTCCAAACAAGATCTCACCTCGTGGGGTTTCCAGGATCATGAGAACGGTGAGAAATAGACCTAATACAACACGGGCAGAGTTAGTGGATGATCTTAAAGCAGCTGGGATCACAGTCACCAAGCAAACAGTTGGTAACACTTTACACCGCAATGGTCTAACATCTTGCAGTGCTTGCAAAGTACCCCTGCTTAAGAAAGCACATGTGCAGGCCCGCCTGAACTTTGCCAATGAAAATCTGAATGACTTGGAGAGTGACTGGGAGAAGGTCTTATGGTCAGATGAGACCAAAATTGAGCTCTTTGGCATCAATTCAACCCGTCGTGTCTGGAGGGAGAGACATGCTGCTTATGACCCCAAGAACACCATCCCCACTGTCAAGCATGGAGGTGGTAACATTATGCTTTGGGGGTGTTTTTCTGCACAGGGCTACTTCACCGTATCAATGGGAGGATGGATGGAGCCATGTACCATAAAATCCTAAGTGAAAACCTCCTTCCCTCTGCCAGGAAGCTTAAAATGGGTCATGGATGGGTCTTCCAGCAGGATAATGACCCAAAGCATACAGCCAAGGCAACCAAGGAATGGCTGAAGAAGAAACATATCAAGGTCATGGAGTGGCCCAGCCAGTCTCCGGACCTGAATCCTATAGAAAATCTATGGAGAGAGCTGAAGCTCAGAGTTGCCAAGCGACAGCCACGGAATCTTGATGATTTAGAGGTCATTTGCAAAGAAGAGTGGACCAAAATTCCTCCTAATATGTGCAGAAAACTGGTCATCAACTACAAAAAAAGTCTGACCTCTGTGCTTGCTAATAAGGGGTTTGCCACAAAGTACTAAGTCCTTTTGGCAAGAGGGTTCAAATACTTAATTTCCTCAATAAAATGCAAATAAATTAATACAAATTCTTTAAAGTTGATTTCTTGATTTTCTTTGTGATATTCTGTCTCAGCATGTTAGACTACACCTACCATTAATATTACAGACTGATCGAGTCTTTATTAGTGGCCAAACCAACAAAATCAGCAAGGGATCAAATACTTGTTTTCCCCACTATATAAATCCAGCGGACGCGGAAGTGCTACGGGGCTACGGTTTGCTCCGGAGGCCTACTCAAGCACCGACCCCCACTCCTGCATCCAGCCTGCAGTGGAAGCACCACAGGAGGAACATGCAGAAGCAGAAGAGAGGCAAACGCGGAGGTATTCGAGCTAGGCTAGTGGCTAACCCTCACTGGCCGGCTATCCCTACCATCACTCTGGCCAACGTACGCTCACTGGACAACAAGCTGGATTATGTCCACCTGCTCCGCTCATCTTTTAAGTCTATGAGTGAGTGTTGTGTCCTTGTGTTTGTGGAAACATGGCTTAATGACAGCGTCCTGGACTGTGCCATTCAGTTAGCCCAGCTAACATGCTACCGGTCAGACAGAGCATTAGTCGAGGGGGGGGAAGACTCGCGGCGGAGGACTCTGTGTTTACATCAGTGATGCCTGGTGCCATGATGCTGTTGTAATCTGCAAACTCTTCTCACCACTGGTGGAGTTTATGATTATTAAGTGCCGGCCATTCTATCTGCCAAGGGAATTTACAGCCATATTGCTGGTAGCATTATATATCCCTCCCGGCTCCAATAACAACAGGAGTGAAGCACTGAATGAACTCTATCAGCACATCAGTGAGCAGCAGACAGCCCACCCAGATGCTTTCCTCATCCTGACTGGGGATTTCAACCATGCAAACCCCAAAAGCGTGTTTCCAAAACTCTATGGACATATCAACTTTCGCACACATGGAAACAATACTCTGGACAATGTTTACACCATGCATAAAGATGCCTACAAAGCCCTACTCCTCCCCCACCTTGGGGCCTCAGATCACTCCACTGTTATGCTAATGCCAGCATACAGGCCGCTGGTTAAAGTCACCAAACCAGCTAAAAAGCAGATACGTGTATGGCCAGAGGGGTCCTCAGAGGCAGTCCAGGACTGTTTTTCCACCACTGACTGGAGCATGTTCAGACAGGCGGCCACCTACAACAACACCACAGATCTCCAGGAGTACACGGAGACCGTCACTGCCTACATGAGGAAGTGCATGAACGATGTTACGGTCACCAGAACCATCTCCATTCGGGCCAATCAGAAGCCATAGCTGACAGGGGAAGTCTATAGGCTCCTGTGGGCTCGGAACGCCGCCTTCAGAGCTGGGGACGAGGTGGGCCTGAGGACAGCTAGGGCCAATCTGTCACGAGGCATCAGGGTGGCCAAGAGACAGTATTCCAGGCACATTGCTGACCATTTCAATGACAGCAGAGACACCAGGAACCTGTGGTGGGGGATTCAGACCATCACAGACTACAAGCCCTCGCCACAGACCTGTGACAACTCCACATCTCTGCTGAATCAGTTGAACAACTTCTTCACTCGCTTTGAGGCAGACAACAGCACCACGGCAAAGAAGACCCCACCACCTCCTGGCGACCAGGTGTTGACACTGTCCCCAGACAGTGTGAGGAGAGCTCTCAGGACGACAAATGTACGAAAAGCCCCGGGTCCTGATAACCTTCCTGGTCGTGTCCTGAGAGACTGTGCCGAGGAGCTCAGAGATGTCTTTACAGACATCTTCAACATCTCGTTGAGCCAGGCTGTTGTCCCCACATGCCTTAAAGCCACCACCATCATCCCGGTCCCGAAGAAGCAGTCTCCCTCCTGCTTCAATGACTACCGCCCTGTCGCACTCACTCCCATCCTCATGAAGTGCTTTGAGTGGCTAGTCATGAGGCATATCAAGTCTGCCCTCCCCCCTGCCCTGGATCCTTTCCAGTTTACATATCAATCCAACCATTCGACCGATGACGCCATCTCCACTGCCCTCCACTCAGCCCTCACCCACCTGGAGACAAAAGACTCATATGTCAGAATGCTGTTCATAGACTTTAGCTCAGCATTCAACACAATCATTCCTCAGCAGCTCATTCACAAACTGGACCAGCTGGGACTCAACACCTCCCTGTGCAACTGGCTGCTGGACTTCCTGACGGGGAGACCACAGACTGTACAGGTCAGCAGCAACTCCTCCAGCACCATCACACTAAACACGGGGGCCCCCCAAGGATGTGTGCTAAGTCCCCTCCTCTTCACTTTGCTGACCCACGACTGCACACCAACATCCAGCTCAAATATCTTCATTAAGTTTGCGGATGACACGACTGTGGTGGGTCTCATCAACAACGGCGATGAGACAATCTACGGGAGTGAGGTGAGCCGCTTGGCCATGTGGTGCAAGGACAACAATCTCCATCTGAACGTGGAGAAGACGAAGGAGATTGTTGTGGACTTCAGGAGAGAGCACGCCCAGCATGCTCCACTATCTATCGACGGTGCTGCGGTGGAGAGGGTGAGCAGCACCAAGTTTCTGGGTGTACACATCTCTGAAGACCTGTCCTGGAACAACAACACCACATCACTAGCCAGAAAAGCCCAACAGCGTCTGTACTTCCTCCGCAAACTGAGGAGACCAAGAGTCCCGGCCCCCATCATGCACACATTCTACAGAGGCACCATCGAGAACATCCTGACCAGCTGCATCACCATGTGGTACGGCGCCTGCACTGTGTCCTGCTGCAAGACTCTGCAGCGCATCGTGAGAGCAGCTGAGAAGATCATTGGTATCTCTCTCCCTTCTCTTATGGATATCTATAACTCCCGCCTCACCCGCAAAGCCATCAGGATTGCAGGTGACCCCACCCACCCATCTCACAGCCTCTTCAGCCTGCTGCCATTGGGGAGGAGACTGAGGAGTCTCCGGGCCAAAACCAGCAGGCTCAAGAACAGTTTCTTTCACCAGGCGGTCAGGAGGCTCAACCCCCTCCCTGTTCTGCCCCTCCTCCCCCCTCTACCCCCTCCCACAGATTCTGCTCGCACACACCCCTTCAGCATCTGACATGTTATCCTCACAGTTCCCCCCCAACACACACACATATACATACATCTCATCGTTCATTAACACACTGAACTCAGGGACCGCACATCTCACTTTACCTCGCCCATTTGCACTATTCCACACTACCTCACCTTAACAGCTGTTAGTTTGTTTATTCTGCTTATTTCATGTTTCATGTTTACCTGTGTAGCTTTCCCTAGGTGTGGGTGGAGCACAGAGGACGGCAGGACAGAGATCAGGTTCAACAAATCGTTTTATTGCTTCCACTTTTCAGGGAACACAATCGGTTTAAACCAGACACACACACACACATCAGATGTCTGGTTCGGGAGAGATCTCCTCTGCTCTCGCTCTCCCTCCCTAAATAGGGCGCGGTCCCTGGGAAGACACACAAACACAGGTTAATTGCTCTCAGGTGAAGTGATTCTGCCACTTACCTTCCCTGACTCCGCCCTCCTGTCACAGACCGGTGCTTGACCACGCCCCCGCTGCCACATACCCCAACCGCCCGACTCAGGCCGGGCAGCCGTCCGGCCTGCAGCCGACTCCCCCCCCCCTTGACGGGAGAGGAAGTCCGCCACGACCATCTGCGCCCCCGGCCTGTGGACCACCTTGAAATTAAAGGGTTGGAGTGCCAGATACCAACGGGTGATCCGCGCGTTGGCATCTTTCATGCGGTGGAGCCATTGGAGGGGCGCGTGGTCCGAACAGAGGGTGAAAGAGCGCCCCAGCAGGTAGTACCGGAGGGCGAGGACCGCCCATTTGATCGCCAGGCACTCCTTTTCGATCGTGCTGTAGCGCCCCTCACGCACTGACAGCTTCCGGCTGATGTATAGGACCGGGCGATCCTCCCCCTCCACCTGCTGGGACAAAACGGCCCCCAGCCCTCTGTCCGACGCATCCGTCTGTAACATAAAAGGGAGAGAGAAGTCAGGGGAGTGTAAAAGTGGCCCCCCACACAGTGCAGCCTTTACCTCAGAGAAAGCCCGCTGGCACTGCTCCGTCCACTGGACCAGATCTGGCGCCCCCTTTTTAGTGAGGTCAGTCAGCGGGCTGGTGACGTCCGAATAATTAGGTATAAACCTACGATAGTAGCCAGCCAGCCCCAGGAACTGTCTCACCCCCTTTTTGGTCTTGGGCCTCGGGCAGGCCGCAATCGCTGCTGTCTTATTAATTTGGGGACGCACCTGCCCGTTGCCCAAGTGGAAGCCCAGATACCGTACTTCCACCCGCCCAATCGCACACTTCTTTGGGTTGGCCGTTAGTCCTGCCCGTCTCAGCGACCTAAGGACGGCCCTCAGGTGTTGCAGGTGCCGCTGCCAGTCGTTACTATAAACGATAATGTCGTCCAGGTAGGCGGCCGCATAGGTGGCGTGGGGCCGGAGGACCTGGTCCATCAGCCGCTGAAACGTAGCGGGCGCCCCAAACAGCCCAAACGGAAGTGTGACGAACTGGTGTAAGCCGAACGGTGTGGAAAAGGCCGTTTTCTCCCGGGATAATGGAGTCAAGGGGATCTGCCAATATCCCTTCGTTAAATCCAGTGTCGAGTAAAAGCGAGCCGTGCCTAGTCGATCGAGCAGCTCATCAATACGAGGCATCGGGTACGCGTCGAATTTAGACACCGCGTTGACTTTTCTATAGTCCACACAGAACCGGACCGAGCCGTCGGCCTTGGGAACCAAGACCACCGGGCTGCTCCAGTCGCTGTGGGACTCCTCGACGATGCCCATTTCGAGCATGGCCTGAAGTTCTTCCCGAACCACCTTTTTTTTGTGTTCGGGTAGTCTATAAGGGCGGCTACGCACTACCACCCCCGGGGGTGTCTCTATGTGGTGTTCTATGAGGTTAGTGCGACCGGGCAGGGGCGAGAACACATACGAAAACTCGGCCTGCAACTGGGCGACCTCCGTGAGTTGGGTCGGGGAGAGGTGGTCTCCACAGGGGACCGGAGAGGTACGTGATGCCAAATCCCCTTTTTGAACCTCCGGCCCCAGCTCCGCCTTCTCCGGAACTACCGACACCAACGCCACGGGGACCTCCTCGTTCCAGAGTTTGAGCAGATTGAGGTGGTAAATCTGTAGCGCCCCACCCCTGTCTGTTCGCCTCACCTCATAGTCGACTTCCCCGACTCACCGTGTGACCTCAAAGGGTCCTTGCCACTTGGCGATTAATTTGGAGCTCGACGTGGGCAAGAGTACGAGTACTTTATCTCCCGGTGTGAACTCTCTAAGGCGCGTACCCTTGTTGTACAGGCGGGCTTGCCGTTCCTGGGCCTGCCGCAAATTCTCCTGAGTTAGGTGGGTGAGCGTGTGGAGTTTTGCGTGCAGGTCCATAACGTACTGAATTTCATTCTTACTTTGTGAAGGTCCCTCCTCCCAATTTTCCCGCAGCACGTCCAGGATGCCGCGCGGCTTACGCCCATATAATAATTCGAACGGGGAGAACCCCGTGGAGGCTTGAGGGACCTCTCGCACTGAGAACAGCAAGGGTTCGAGCCACTTATCCCAATTACGTGCGTCCTCACTTACGAATTTCTTAATGATATTTTTGAGGGTGCAGTTGAACCGTTCTACTAAACCGTCCGTTTGTGGGTGATACACACTGGTGCGGATCGGCTTAATCCCCAATAACCCATACAGTTCGCGTAGTGTTCGTGACATAAACGTAGTGCCTTGATCAGTCAGAATCTCTTTCGGGATTCCAACTCGGGAGATGACGCGGAAGAGTGCCTCTGCAATACTGCGTGCTGAGATATTGCGCAGAGGCACTGCTTCCGGGTATCGCGTTGCATAGTCCACTAGAACTAATATAAAGCGGTACCCTCGTGCTGACCGATCTAATGGCCCGACGAGATCCATCCCAATTCTTTCAAACGGGGTCTCGATTAACGGTAGAGGGCGCAATGGTGCTTTTGGAATGGCCGCTGGATTTACTAACTGGCATTCGCGGCATGCCGTACACCACCTACGGACATCGCCGCGAATCCCCGGCCAATAGAATCGGGCCATTATTCGGGCTAGTGTTTTATCCTGCCCTAAGTGTCCAGCCATGGGATTAAAGTGAGCCGCCTGGAATACCAATTCCCGGCGGCTCTTTGGAATCAAAAGCTGCGTGACTCGCTCTTTAGTTTGAGTGTCCTGCGTCACTCGGTATAACCTATCCTTCATAATCGCGAAGTAGGGGAAGGACGGGGTGGCGTTCGGCGGGAGCGTTTGACCATCGATTACTCTCACTTGGTCAAACGCATGCCGCAGAGTCTCGTCTCGCGACTGCTCCAATGGGAAATCCGCGAGGGATTCCCCAATAGAGAGAGGAGGAGCCGGTGGCTCCTCACCCTGACGCGGAGATGACGTAGACGGCTCTGCGACAGCTGCTCCCGCCAAAACGACACCGGGACCTCCCCCTGTCAACTGGCAGGACCCACTCTCTACTAGGCGCGTCATTAAACCCCGAAATCCCGGCCAATCAGTCCCCAAAATTAACGAGTGGGTAAGGCGAGGATTAACCGCCGCCTTCACTATAAATTTTTCCCCTCTGAAAATAATATGGACCGACACCAAAGGGTAGCTGTGAACATCCCCGTGCACACACAAAACCTTCACCCCTTGTGCTCCCCCCAATGCCTCGTTTTGAACCAGGCTTTGGCGAATTGAGGTCTGATTACAACCAGAATCCACCAATGCCTGATATGTAGCCCCTTGGATACTCACCGGTATGCGATACGCTCCGGCCCGATCGAGGGCGGCCTCTGGCGCGTCGGGGATCCGAACCACCGCGCCCACTTCCATTGCTGTGCACTGCTGTTGAAGGTGGTCTGGTTCCCCGCAGCGCCAGCAAACCGGCCCGGGCTTCCCCTCTGCACCGGTGCTCTGGGGCTCACTCACCTGAGGTGGGGGAGAGACAGACACAGAAGGGAGAAACGGGAGGGCACCGCGGGTGCGGCGGGCCGGCAGGGGTGGTGCCGGCCCCCGCCTCCGCGGTGGGGGAATGGGGCGAGGACGGGACACAGAAGGAGGGGAGAGAGAGAGAGAAAGAGAAGAGGAGAGAAGAGATGTCGACATCTGCTGTCCTGCCGCCGAGACAGCCGCCAGATGATCCTCCGCCAGCTCGACTGCCTGATCCAGCGACGCCGGGCGGTGGCACTGGACCCACTCCGCGGCTCCTGCTGGTAAGCGGGCGATGGATGAACTGTTCCAGTACCACCTGATCGACGATTCCCTCGGCGTCGCGATCTTCGGCCCTCAGCCACCGCCAGCAGGCGTCCCGGAGCTGCTGGCCGAACGCGAACGGGCTGCCGACTTCCTCCATCCGCAGCGCGCGGAAGCGCTGGCGCTGCTGCTCCGGCGTGCGCCCCACGCGCTGAAGGACAGCCCGGCGAAGGTCGGCGTAGGCCAGCCGGCGATCGGCGGGGAGCTGTAGTGCAGCCAGCTGCGCCTCTCCCGTCAGGAGGGGGAGGAGGCGCGCCGCGCGCTGCTCCATCGGCCACCCCGAGGCTTCAGCGACCTGCTCGAATAACGTGAAGAAAGCCTCGGGGTCATCCTGCGGGCCCATCTTAGTTAAGGTGAGGGGAGACGGGCCCGCGGCCGGAGCGCTGGTGGGCCCCGCCGACGCGAGGAGACGCCGGAACGCCTTGCGATCTTCTTGCTGGGCCAGCACCAGGGCATCGAAGCGCCGCTCTTGTTCCTTTCGGAGTGTGACGAGCGCCTGGTGCTGGCTTTGCTGAGCCGTGGCGAGGGCGTGGACCAGGTCGGTGAACGGGGAGGATTCCATGGGGCTGCTGGGTTGGTGCTCCATTTCCCGGGTTTTGGCACCACTGTAGCTTTCCCTAGGTGTGGGTGGAGCACAGAGGACGGCAGGACAGAGATCAGGTTCAACAAATCGTTTTATTGCTTCCACTTTTCAGGGAACACAATCGGTTTAAACCAGACACACACACACACATCAGATGTCTGGTTCGGGAGAGATCTCCTCTGCTCTCGCTCTCCCTCCCTAAATAGGGCGCGGTCCCTGGGAAGACACACAAACACAGGTTAATTGCTCTCAGGTGAAGTGATTCTGCCACTTACCTTCCCTGACTCCGCCCTCCTGTCACAGACCGGTGCTTGACCACGCCCCCGCTGCCACAACCTGCTATACCTCAAGTGCCCTTGACTGTTTGGTTATTTGTACCAATTTGTGTGTGTGTGTGTGTGTGTGTGTGTGTGTATGAGTGTTTAGTCTAGTTAATATCTAGAGTGTTTATACTGTTTATATTGTCTGTTTGAGTGTTTAGTCTGTCTTGTTGTTATCTAGTGTTTATACTGTTTATTTATACTGTTTATATTGTTTGAGTGTTTAGTCTAGTTCATATCTAGAGTGTTTTATACTGTTTATATTGTCTGAGTGTTTAGTCTGTCTTGTTCTTATCTAGTGTTTATACTGTTTATTTATTCTGTTTATATTGTTTGAGTGTTTAGTCTGTCTAGTTCCTATCTAGAGTGTTTATACTGTTTATATTGTTTGTTTGTTTCAATTATCCTATTTTTATTTATTGCATTGCCAGTTTGCACCATGGGTCAGAGAGGGCTGATATTTCATCTGTGCTGTATGTTGAGCATGTATAGCATATTTGACAATAAAGTTGACTTGACTTGAAAACAACTATGAATGAGTAGGGGTGTACAAACTTTTGGCTTGTAATTTTTATATATGTAAAATGGTAAGTCAAAAAGTTCTAAGACAAATTTGAAAAAAAATCTTTATTTATGAAAATAACAAAGCTATTTCTCTATATATCCTCCATTCAAGTCTAAACACTACTGCAAGCAGTGTTTCCATCAGAGAATTCCTTCTTTGTCAAATTCTGGGGGATGTCTGTCACACCTTTTGAAATTATAACATCTGTTTTAGAACTTTTTGACTTGTGTGTGTGTGTGTGTAACACATTATATATATATATATATATATATATATATATATATATATATATATATATATATATTAGTGCTGTCAAAAATGTCGCGTTAACGTGTTAACTTGACTCAATTTTAACAGCGATAATTTTTTTATCGCGAGATTAATGCTCTGTGACATGATGCCATGCCCTGCACAGCCAGAGTCCTCTGCCCTCCCCCGAAGAGCCACGGTGCTCGGCTTAGGTTTCGTTTTCCCATCGGCGGCTCCAGCCCCACTTTGCAGTGGCTGTGACAAGACGTGTTATGCTCTGCAATAAAAAAAAAAAAAAAACATTGGTACAACCAGTGTTCGAACTATGCCGATATTTTCGGGGGGGTCCCTTTTTTTCCCTTGGGGGGGTGCTTGCGCTTGTCTCAGAGCGCTGATCTCCATTGCGCGCTCACTTCGGATATGCAAATGCTTCCCGTTACACACGATTGCTATGTCAATAAACATCATTTTGCCAATATTTTAGAGACCCCCCAACATTTCCCAAATCATGTTTTCAAGGGATCTCATGTCTGTTTCAGGGGATCTCGGATCCCCCGAGTACCCCCGTAGTTCGAACGGTGAGCAAGCCCATTCACTTTTTTATGCTAAGAGAATTACAATGGTTTTTCATGTGACAAAAATGTGCGATTAAATTGCGATTAATCGCGAGTTAACTATGACAGTCGCGACATTAATTGCGATTAAATATTTTAATCGCTTGACAGCACTAATATATATATATATATATATATATATATATATATATATATATATATATATATATACACACACACACACACACTCACTACCGTTCAAAAGTTTGGGGTCACTTTGAAATGTCCTTATTTTTGAAAGAAAAGCACTGTTCTTTTCAAATGAAGATCACTTTAAACTAATCAGAAATACCCTCTATACATTGCTAATGTGGTAAATGACTATTCTAGCTGCAAATGTCTGGTTTTTGGTACAGTAGTGTATATAGATAGATAGGTGTATAGAGGCCCATTTCCAGCAACTATCACTCCAGTGTTCTAATGGTACAATGTGTTTGCTCATTGCTTCAGAAGGCTAATGGATGATTAGAAAACCCTTGTGCAATCATGTTAGCACAGCTGAAAACAGTTTAGCTCTTTAGAGAAGCTATAAAACTGACCTTCCTTTGAGCAGATCGAGTTTCTGGAGCATCACATTTGTGGGGTCGATTAAATGCTCAAAATGGCCAGAAAAATGTCTTGACTATATTTTCTATTCATTTTACAACTTATGGTGGTAAATAAAAGTGTGACTTTTCATGGAAAACACAAAATTGTCTGGGTGACCCCAAACTTTTGAACGGTAGTGTGTATATATATATATATATATATATATATATATATATATATATATATATATACAGGGTGCGATTTGTCAAAAAAAACAGAAGGGGGGATTTTTTTTTTTTTAATCATGAAACGTGGGAGGGGAGGGGCAGCACGGTGGTGTAGTGGTTAGCGCTGTCGCCTCACAGCAAGAAGGTCCTGGGTTCGAGCCCCGGGGCCGGCGAGGGCCTTTCTGTGTGGAGTTTGCATGTTCTCCCCGTGTCCGCGTGGGTTTCCTCCGGGTGCTCCGGTTTCCCCCACAGTCCAAAGACATGCAGGTTAGGTTAACTGGTGACTCTAAATTGACCGTAGGTGTGAATGTGAGTGCGAATGGTTGTCTGTGTCTATGTGTCAGCCCTGTGATGACCTGGCGACTTGTCCAGGGTGTACCCCGCCTTTCGCCCGTAGTCAGCTGGGATAGGCTCCAGCTTGCCTGCGACCCTGTAGAAGGATAAAGCGGCTAGAGATAATGAGATGAGATGAGATCATGAAACGTCACAAAATTAAGGTAACAATAGGCTAACAGCTCAATAACATCCAATGATATCAAATGAATAACACTAAATGAAAACGAACACTAAACCAGAGATAGTAAATTCATCTTCCTATCTCTCTGACTAAATACACGAACACTAACACACAACAAAGTTCGCATTGCTTGTCGCGTTGCTGTGATGTTTCTCTCCCTCCGGATTAAATGGACAGTGACTCGAAAATCACTAAAATACATGAATACTAAATGAACAGTTTGCTCTGATGGCGCAGTTCATGTGGCCTTTTCTGCTTTCCCGTCGGTGCGCTATCCGCCGCGTTTTGCCCTTCTTTAATCCACATTTCTGCGAATTTCTCAGCAGGGAAGGGACGCACGTCTGGCCCACTGACAGCGAGGAAAAGAAGGCTGTCAGTGTGGATACAGTCATTCTGTTGCGCTCATCAGTAAGGATGTGATTCATGGCGCTAAATCCAACTTTCACACTCTGGATATTATCTACAATGTATCTATTTGCTGGGGATGTTCGTAGGGTTGCCAACTTTCTCATATCCAAATGAGGGACACTTTGTTCCGGGTGCGGACAAGTACCGGTACAGGCCCTGTACACGCACCCCAGCGCCCCAAAATAGTTACAGTACCGAATCACCTTTAGGTGAGGGTTTCAAATGTAGGCCACTACAAATTCATTTCTAAAATAGAGCTTTTAAAAATGAATAGACCAATTAATGGATATTTTTAAGTAACTTAATGCAAAATAAACAATTCTAATATTATTGTCTCATTTTTCTCTTTTAAACTTTGGGCAAATAATTCATCAGGCCATATTTATGAAGGCAATGTCATAAACTGAAAAATGATTTGCTGTAGCTGTAAAACCCTGACATTTGCTTAATTGTCCATTTGAAAACCCTAAGAACCTTCTGCAATGCTTCATAGCAGAAGAAGAGAGAAAGACATCACAGGCAGGAGTGAGGCAGAAAAGCTCCCCTACTATAGGCTGAGGTCTATCCTGTTTCGGAAGCAGGACTAGAGCAGATTACACTCTAAAAAATAATGGGGCCAGTACCGGTTCTTCAGGGCGATGCCATAGAAGAGCCTTTTTCAGGGCTTCAAAGAACCGTTCATGCAATAGTTCTTTAAAGAACCATTTAAACCATTTGTTTGAGCAGTGAAGACAGATTTGTGTAAACATAGCCTATGTGCATTGACCAGCAAATGGTAAGAGAATGCCAGACTCTGAAGAACCATTTCCAATGTGAAGAACCTTTCGCATAATGTAATGGTTCATCACAGAGTTTTGACTCTCCATGGAACCATCCAGAGATTTGAAGAACCACTGAAGCACCTTTATTTTTTAGAGTGTAAACTAGAGCAGATGGTGCAGCCAGTGGATACAGCCTAACTGTATCCACTGGCTGCACCATCTGCTCTAGTTTAATTTGATGCCTATTTTGTCGGTATAGCTTAAAAATTCAGGATATGGCAACAGTGAATGGTTTTAAATCGCAGATGACCGCGACTCGCGGTAATAGCGCTTCTCACGGCAATTACGCGATTTAGACCACAGCATTGGAGTGAGGGGCAGGATCTGTCCCTGACGGGACAAATTAAAATTACCCAAAAACGGGATGTCCCGCCCAATACGGGACGGTTGGCAACCCTAGACGTTCGTGAACATCAAAGCTGCCACTTCGGGTCATTTTGAAAGTGAGTGCAATGTAGACCATAGAAAACTGTGTCACAACATGCCTGTCATATCAACTTTTTTTTTTTTGGTTTGTTTGTTTTATTGACGGGGTTGTCCCCGAGGATTTTTTTTCAGCAGAGATAAAAACCAGAGGGGGGGATGATCCCCACCATCCCCCCCAGCAAATCGCACCCAGTGTGTATATATATATATATATATATATATATATATATATTACACACACACACACACACACACACACACGAGTGTGTGTATATATATATATATATATATATATATATATATATATATATATATATATATATAAAAGACTTATTTGTATTTTTACTTCTTTTTTTACTTCTTTTTTCTTGGTTTAGGATAAAAGCACCTTTGTGACATTTGTTTACAGCAAATAAGATGATATGGATGCAAAAAAAATGAATCTCATTTATATTTATTTTTTCCTTGAAAGAGAGCAAGGGCTTGGCTGTGCTCACCCATTTATATGAGTCAGCTTTGTTTGATTTATTTGCTGTAAGCAACTGAAATGGCCTTTTCCCTGAATTTTGCTTTTGCGTATCAATCTTCACATTCCAATCCAGCTTTCCGTTTGAAAGAAAAAGCAACAAAGCTTTTTCAAACGTATGGGCTTTCTGTACTTCTGATGTACTTCAGACTTAAAAAGGTTTTTCAGGCGGTACGGTGGTGTAGTGGTTAGCGCTGTCGCCTCACAGCAAGAAGGTCCTGGGTTCGAGCCCCGTGGTCGGCGAGGGCCTTTCTGTGTGGAGTTTGCATGTTCTCCCCGTGTCCGCGTGGGTTTCCTCCGGGTGCTCCGGTTTCCCCCACAGTCCAAAGACATGCAGGTTAGGTTAACTGGTGACTCTAAATTGACCGTAGGTGTGAATGTGAGTGTGAATGGTTGTCTGTGTCTATGTGTCAGCCCTGTGATGACCTGGTGGACTTGTCCAGGGTGTACCCCCGCCTTTCGCTCGTAGTCAGCTGGGATAGGCTCCAGCTTGCCTGCGACCCTGTAGAAGGATAAAGCGGCTAGAGATAATGAGATGAGATGAGATGTAATTTACTCTCGGCTTTAGTGGATTTCCATTTCACAGCCAGCCCCATAACATGCTGCTACATGACCTTGCTCTTTCCATCCTGAATATCACACAGTTCAACGAAGCACATCAAAGAATGCCCTTTTTATTTTCCTTTATATATATAAGACAATAAACCTGTGCCATGAAGTTTCTTTGTCATGTCTTTCAAGCACGATGTTCATTTTTAGCAAACCTCATCATGTGTGTAACAAGGACATAGAGACCTGAGACACAGCTCCATGAAGAAATTTGGTTTGGAATTGTATCTCATGTAACATTACTCAAGTTAATTATAACTACAACATAAGACTATTGAGGTATTTCCCCTGACGTCACAGGGTCACGTGACGCCCCGGTGTCCCGCCATTTTGAACGTCAAGCTAGCTAATGTGAACAACAGTAGCTGGTATGTTACTGTAGCAATGTTTACGTTCAGTCATTTGCATGACTGTTAAAACCTTTCAGTCTCAAGTTTTTCCTTTACTGGATTTACTAGTTTACTCAGCTAGCGCGCTCGGGCAAGCCGGCGGCCGGCTAGCGCGCTCGGGGAAGCCGGCGGCCGGCTAGCGCGCTCGGGCAAGCCGGCGGCCGGCTAGCGCGCTCGGGCAAGCCGGCGGCCGGCTAGCGCGCTCGGGCAAGCCGGCGGCCGGCTAGCGCCACGCTAGCTCCCAGCTTGCCCGAGCGCGCTAGCTCAGTAAACTAGTAAATCCAGTCAAGGAAAAACTTGAGACTGAAAGGTTTTAACAGTCATCCAAATGACTGAACGTAAACATTGCTACAGTAACATACCAGCTATGATGTTGTTGACATTAGCTAGTGCTAACAGCTAGTTGCTAATACACTGCTACAACTACACCGACCCTAATAATATAGTTCTTGGTCATTGCCTGGTAACAGCAAATTTTATACGGGCCATGTCTCAACAGACTAAGAAGTTATTTCAATGACATTTAATAACATTTTGTTTATCCTGAGGACCGAAAGTAAATGAAAATGTGAACAAACCTTAGCTGTAATAAGATGGCGACCACCGGCTCCAGGGACGACCCGCTGATGTAGGCATGTTACCCAGCCTGACACAATATTTGGAGGTATCCAAACTCTTATACGCTTTCAGATCAATACCTGTGTATGGCGATGGGTTTTTAACGACATAGGTATACAGATCATGTGGGCCAAAGTCAGGTAAAGACGAGGGCTTCGTGTACTTCCGTACATCAGTGAACAGTCCTGGTGGAAGCAGGTAAACGTCGTTCTCTAAGCCTGCTAACCTCAATTTTTGCAAATACCTGTCCTTCTGCTCACCCTGTAAATGCCCTATGTCGCTGGATAGTGAAGGTGTTTTCTGCATCTCGCTCCTTTTTCTTTTATGTTTTTCGTTTGTCGCCTTCCTCGCATTCAAAATGGATTCGAGCCGTGCCATCCAAAATGGCAGCATCACATGACTTGGTCACGTGGGTGAAATACCTCAATACCATTTGTTTCACAGTCATGTATTTCATTATGTGTTTTCATTGTTGTAGTGTTTGCTTTTTTGTAGCTAATTTTCCCATTAACTAGTAGGTTGTTAGCCAGCTGTTGACTTTTGCTCTAATACTGTATGTCTGTGAAGATTCTCAGGCCAAGTTTACATTAGACCGTATCTGTCTCGTTTTCTTTGCGGATGCACTGTCCATTTACATTAAACCGCCTGGAAACGCTGGGAAACGGGAACCCGCCAGGGTCCACGTATTCAATCCAGATCGTGTCAGCTCCGGTGCTGTGTAAACATTGAGAATACGCGGATACGCTGTGCTGAGCTCTAGCTGGCGTCGTCATTGGACAACGTCACTGTGACATCCACCTTCCTGATTCGCTGGCGTTGGTCATGTGACGCGACTGCTGAAAAACGGCGCGGACTTCCGCCTTGTATCACCTTTCATTAAAGAGTATAAAAGTATGAAAATACTGCAAATACTGATGCAAATACTGCCCATTGTGTAGTTATGATTGTCTTTAGGCTTGCCATCCTTCCACTTGCAAGTGGTAAGTGATATGCGCTGGGATCACACACACAGCGGCTCAGTCCCGAATCACAGCTTGTGCACTTCACTCGCGCGCTCTGTGAGCTGCGCAAGGCCGGAGTGCGCACCCTCCAGAGGGCACTCGCTGTTCAGGGCGGAGTGATTTGGAGCGCAGGATGTCTGCGGAGCTGAGCGTATCCGTGTATTGGTGTTGCTGTGTGCACGCGAATCGTGTATTGGTGTTGCTGTGTGCACACTAATCGTTTTAAAAACGTTAATCTGATGATCCGCTGATACGGTCTAATGTAAACATGGGCTCAATCATCCAGGTCATAGTAAACTGTGGGTGGTAGAAAAGGGCAACTGGACTTGCTTGAAGATTCTTGAAAACGTTTCACCTCTCGTCCGAAAGGCTTCCTCAGTTCTGTCTGACTAATAGGGAGTATCAGATATTTATCCTCTCCTGGATCCGAATCAGAATCAGAATTCTGATGACCAGCTCATCTAAGGCTACGTTTACATTAGACCGTATCTGTCTCGTTTTCTTCGCGGATGCACTGTCCGTTTACATTAAACCGCCTGCAAACGCCGGGAAACGGGAATCCGCCAGCGTCCACGTATTCAATCCAGATCGTGTCAGCTCCGGTGCTGTGTAAACATTCAGAATACGCGGATACGCTGTGCTGAGCTCTAGCTGGCATCTCATTGGACAATGTCACTGTGACATCCACCTTCCTGATTCGCTGGCGTTGGTCTCATGTGACGCGACTGCTGAAAAACGGCGCGGACTTCCGCCTTGTATCACCTTTCATTAAAGAGTATAAAAGTATGAAAATACTGCAAATACTGATGCAAATACTGCCCATTGTGTAGTTATGATTGTCTTTAGGCTTGCCATCCTTCCACTTGCAAGTAGTAAGTGATATGCGCTGGGATCACACACACAGCGGCTCAGTCCTGAATCACAGCTTGTGCACTTCACTCGCGGGCGCTGTGAGCTGCGCAGGGCTGGAGTGTGCACCCTCCAGAGGGCACTCGCTGTTCAGGGCGGAGTGATTTGGAGCGCAGGATGCCTGCGGAGCCGAGCGTATCCGTGTATTGGCGTTGCTATGTGCACGCAAATCATGTATTGGTGTTGCTGTGTGCACACTAATCGTTTTAAAAACGTTAATCTGATGATCCGCTGATACGGTCTAATGTAAACCCTACCTTAGGTGTCATTGAGGCATCATGTTGGTGTGGGTCACTGGAGGCTGGGTGTGAATGGCGAGTCATTAGGGTGATCAAAGGATTGCCCATTAGGGTGATCAATGGAAAGCTGACTCTCTCTGTCCTCCTGTGACTCACCGAAAACAGCTGGGTCCTGGCGTACACCCAGCCATCTGGGAAGAGTGTCCAAGACCGCATTGTAGATGGTTGATAAATGATGTCTTAGGCCCCTGTCCGCAACGGATTCAGGTGACTCCGATACAATTGCTTATCGTTTAGGCCTGGCGTCCACACGGCACCGGCGTTTTGGGTGCCCAAAACGCAATCTTTTTGAGAACGGGTTCCAGAGTGGAAAGATCTGGGCAACGTTGCCGTTGTGAAGTCGTCTGGATGAGTAAAACGGATTTGTTTACGATGACGTCACAACCACATGACTGTGAGTGCTTCACGCCGGGTAGAAGTGTAACGAATATCACCAGGAAAAAGCCTTACAGAGCACTAGTGAGAGTGAAACACGAGCTTGGATATTATTATTATTATTATTATTATTATTATTATGTTCAGTGTTAGTTCACAGTAGTAATGCAAGAAGCAGAATAGTGACAGTAATAGTGAAGCAAAAACATGCAATTGTACAAACACTGCAGCTCTACAGCAAAATATTCATTTATGAAATGGTCTGATTCTTAACACCAGTAAAGCCAATGATCTCATTGCGATGAGAGTTGTCAACAAATCCTATAACTTGGTTCATGAAACGCGCTTACAAAATATTTTCACTGTGAATATTTATTGTGTAATGGTGCAAAGTGAGAGAGAGAGAGAATAGCCCTTAGGGCAGAGTCAATCCCACCAGCAAAACTAGGGGGAAAAAAGAGCGATCTCACCTCTTCAGATGATGGTTTAAGTCCTAGAATACATTCCTCAAAAAAGCAAATTAATCCATCAACGTGTATATCCAGGGCCGTTGACAGCTTTGGCTGGGCCTGGGACAAAATAATCTGAGTGGGCCCCCCCCCCACACACACACATACGCGCGCACGCACATCGCCACACAGCAACCACCCACACCCAACCCCTCTTTTCACAGTCTCCATTCACTCCAAGCCCATTATAACAGTCAACCATTTTTATTTCAACATTTTAACATATTTACAGTTTGAACATTTCCTTAGTCTGCAACTATTCAGGTGCGAAATGCAATGCGCCGGACTTTTGCTGTGGCAAAGTCGTCAATAAGGTCATTGAAGTCCAGCTTCTTTGCAAGTTCGCGCTCTATAGAGAGCATAGCCAGCCCATTGAGCCTCTCCTGTGACATGTTTGAGCGCAGGTAGTTGATAAACCAAAATGACTGTTTATGGGATGGAACTGGGCCTCAATGAGAACTGAGTTATGGCTTTCCCAAAATCTGAACATAGAAGCATCACCACTAGTGATGTGTACAGTGAGTTTTTCAGTGTATTTTTTTGTCTTGTTTTTCATAAACGTCCTTTCCGTACTCGATTTAGAATGTTACAAAAAAAATTGACACCCTCCCAGCCACGTAACATTAGCCTATCTGACCTGGGGGCTGACACGTTTATTACGGATAAACCAAAAGGATTACAACGTTCCCTGGATATAGAACTGGACCGAGAAGATTTCAAAATCTTAACGTGTAAGCAACAACAACAATAAAACAGAGGTTGTTTTATTTATTTAGGGCTTATTAGGCTACTTTTATTAATTGCGCTTTTCATACAGGCCTATCATTTTTCACTTCAGCAAGGGAACTGTTTGAAGAGTATCCAGTCTAAGCGAAAGTTTAATGTTTTGTAACAGACTAACCTCAAAACACCCCATTTATAGCCCATTCGTTACATTAAACTCTATCTAGCTGGCAATTTCACATGCCGTCGTATCTACGCGGGATGATTTCCAACAAAATAAGGTTTAATTAACAAGAGGCAGCGTTCCACGGGCTTTCAGCTAACCGGAGTCCAGCTCAGCGCAGCTCAGCAAGCGTGCCTAAAACATTTGGATATGATTGCCACATACATATACACATACAAACAGCCACTCAAATCTCCACTGCCAAGCCTCTACCTCTCCAA
Organism: Neoarius graeffei; assembly: GCF_027579695.1. Taxonomy (NCBI): domain Eukaryota; kingdom Metazoa; phylum Chordata; class Actinopteri; order Siluriformes; family Ariidae; genus Neoarius; species Neoarius graeffei. Next base: position 35,414,934 of record NC_083582.1, on the reverse strand, counting down.
CGCCAGATCCATGTAAACAAAACGGACGATTTGGAATTACCTTATTCTACAATCGGCTGGTCAGTGCTGTACTCAATACTTAAGTGACCCCATCCAGTGAGGATTATTTTCTTGTTTACAAGATGCCACATCTGAGTCGCTGACAAATCCTGAATTTCTGTAAAGATAACTGTGCAGAGATTTATAAGAAGGCAGTGCTTCACCACTGAACAGCGAGGGAAAGTTAATGAGGTAATCATACAAGTCGGGGTATTCCGCTGGCAGTTCAGGGCCCGTTTACACGAGGACGCTGTCGGGTAAAAACGACTAAATATTTTATCGGAAGTGCCTTTTGTCTACACGGGGACGGCGTTTCCGAGGCTGAAAAACGGAAAAAATTGAAAACGCCTTCCAGAGTGGATAAGTTAAAAACGGCCCCCGTTGCATATCCGTCTAAACTACCCAATACGCGAAACTCTGCTCGGATCTGCTCACGTCGGGTACGCGTTTACGTCATACATATGTCATATACTGTACATGCCAGCCCGAGAAGTAAGAAAGTAAGTAAAAAAGTAAGAGCATGTCTGATTACATCGATCCAACGGACCTTCAAGCTGCTCTGGCAGCTTTAATAAACGTCCAGGAGTCCTTCGAACATCTATACCGAATCTGCACATATACCGTTAATGAACAGAGGCGGGTATAGTATGCTCTTACTTTTTTACTTACTTTCTTACTTACCATAGCCAGAGTAGTCAAAGTTTTCGCGGCACAGATGTGCAGATCAGACAAGACGGAAGATGTTGCGCATGCGTGCAGACATAGCGGAGGTCTTTCACAGCACCGCCTGGCATGCACATCTGTGACAGAGCGCAATGCGTCTGTCACTAAACAGCGGTTCCTCCCGCTGGGTCATGTTTCAATGGTCAAGTGCAATGGACTAAACCACAGTTGCAAAGACATTCCAAATACAATCTGTGTTGTATGTTTGTTGTAGGTTTGGTAATGGGGGCTTTACAAGTATGTTTTGTTACGGGTACATTTGTTACAACTTTTAGATATGTAAACCTGAAATGTTTGGTCCATGTGTTCATAGTAAAAGACGCGACACAGGTTTAAACAGCGCAAGCATTTATTAGTTTTCACTATAAACAATAGCGTGTAAAGATTCATTAAGTGCGCACGTTTAACATCTGAATCCTTTTCTGTTAGAGTTTATCTAACATCAGCCAGAAATGTTTGTAGCCATTTACCTGCTGTAGTCTTCCGGGTGCGGGACCAAACCGGAATGCAGGTCTGAAAGCGCTTTTCAAGGTTTCTTCCGCGATGCGCAGGAAAGCAGTTCATGAGAGCGGAGAGAAATGGTCTAAAAATCTTAAGTAAGTGTTTGTTGTACTATTTAAGGTCTGCACATTGTTGTAGGAGTGTAATGCATGCAGTGAAAATGTTTAGAACTGTTAAAATCTGTCTAGATGTGTTGATTGATTTTAATTGTGTTAAGACTGTGCCGTAGTCTTTTAAATATGCGCTGCACTGTTCATTGGGGGGATGGCCTCGGCAGGGAGAGGATGCATGACTTGAGCTCTGTGTGAGTAATGCCAGAGTAGCCTAGCTTGCGTGGGCATTTTGTCCCAGAATTATTATTTTTTTTTTTGTTTGGTTTTGTCATCAGTGTTTTTTGTTTGTTTGTTTGTCCTGTTTGTGTTGACTGCCGGCTTAAGAATAAAAAGAAAACTATTTTTGTACAAGAATTTTCCTTGTTTTGCTCATCATTCTGACTGACTACTCCATCCACTCGGCACACTCTATTACAACATCCAATTGAATTCCACACATTTATGCGTCACCGTATAGACGCAGATTTCCTCCTTGAAAACAGTCGTGTAGACGCGGAAAAAAGTGAGAACAAAAACGGACTTTTGCGTTTTTGTTTCAGACCGTCCCCGTGTAAAGTGGGCCTCAAAATCCGGTCGTGAAAACTCCGTCCGGAAAGCCATAAGGGTCACAAATCTGTAGATCGTTTATTTTAGACATATATCTAGTTATCTGTTCATTAGAAAAATGAGCCGTGTAGTCCGTCGGTTGAAATTGATCCATTCTGTACACGAGTGCAGCAGTATTCAGCGGTGTTTTTGACCGACAAGATGGCGGTTGTGTACACTTTCCGGTCACGTGACTGCAAGATCTCTATAGTGCCGTGTTATTTGGCGCCTTAATCAAAGACCAAACCATTTCTGCATTAGGGGTGGTAGGTGGGTTCTTGAATCTATTTTCGAAGACAATAAAGGCAAAAGAACCAGAAATCATTCATTGAATGCAAATATAGCACATTTTTCTCCCCCAAATCAACACATTTTGAAATGAAACAGAATGACATCTTCATGAGGGACCAGTTCTGGGCCCCCCCTCATGCCTGGGCCCGGGACAAAATACCCGGTTGTCCCCCTCTGTCGACGGCCCTGTGTATATCATTCAATTTATTCCGGACCATTAAAGACGCCGCCTTCCGCGTACGTCATCCTCGCCGCCATATTGGAAAGGTCAAAGTGGAGAATAAAGATTAGCTGCGTTTAACTATACCAACAGGTTTACCGTCCAAACGAGATCACATGGGATTACCTTTCACAGGTGAGAAACAACAAATTAATCCATCAACGTGTTGTATTCAATTTATTCCGGACCATTAAAGACGCCGCCTTCCGCGTACGTCATCCTCGCCGCCATATTGGAAAGGTCAAAGCGGAGAATAAAGATTAGCTGCGTTTAACTGTACCAACAGGTTTACCGTCCAAACGAGATCACATGGGATTACCTTACAGGTGAGACTGGAAAAATACTTTTCATTGTATTTGGTCATTATAATGTAATTTTCCGAACAGATTTTCCTGACTTTGTGGCTAATATGAAGTCTCGCGCATAATAGTTTATGCGCATGCGTCCTTACTTCTTCTATTCCCATACGAAAAAGAACAGTAAAGAACTTATAAGAGTTTACCACTGTCTTAGTAGTAAATCCTTATAAATATAAGGATAAATCCTTATAAGGATTTATAAATAAATAAATATGCCATGTATGATTTACTCCTGAAAGTGGCCCATTTTGCATTTTCCTCATACAAATTTTTTATGAAAATCTAGTATGTATGAAGTGAACATTGTGCATGGTTTTTACAGATAATGTGTATGATGAATTACACCGTCTTTGTATGCTTCACGTAATGTTTGTAGTTTTAAATTATATTTTACAGTTTAAAATGTATATGCCTTTTATATGTAAATCCACATATGTTTGTGTTGGATTTACATATAAAAGGCATATACATTTTAAACTGTAAAATATAATTTAAAACTACAAACATTACGTGAAGCATACAAAGACGGTGTAATTCATCATACACATTATCTGTAAAAACCATGCACAATGTTCACTTCATACATACTAGATTTTCATAAAATATTTGTATGAGGAAAATGCAAAATGGGCCACTTTCAGGAGTAAATCATACATGGCATATTTATTTATAAATCCTTATAAGGATTTACTACTAAGACAGTGGTAAACTCTTATAAGTTCTTTACTGTTCGTTTTCGTATGGGTTGTTCTGGTGTCTCCGAAGGGACCGTCTTACAGCGCCCCTAGAGGTGTGGCATGTGTATTGCATCGTTTTCAGCAAGCGTTGCGTTGCCATATGGACCCGATATTTTACTGATTGTTGCCCATTTGGACGCGATATATTTTTAATTAACATCTCGTTGCCGTTGTCGTGTGGATGTAGCCTTAGACCCCCACCTCTGTTCAGTGATGGCCGTTCTCTGAACAGAGGTGGGGGTCTAAGACATCATTTATCAACCATCTACAATGCGGTCTTGGACATTCTTCCCAGACGGCTGGCTGTACACCAGGACCCAGCTGTTTTCGGTGACTCACAGGAGGACAGAGAGAGTCAGCTTTCCATTGATCACCCTAACGGGCAATCCTTTGATCACCCTAATGACTCGCCGTTCACACCCAGCCTCCAGTGACCCACACCAACATGATGTCTCAATGACACCTTAGATGAGCTGGTCATCAGAATTCTGATTCTGATCCAGGAGAGGATAAATATCTGATACTCTCTATTAGTCAGACAGAACTGAGGAAGCCTTTCGGACGAGTGGTGAAATGTTTTAAAGAATCTTCAAGCAAGTCCAGTTGCCCTTTTCTACCACCCACAGTTTGCTTTAATAATACAAATTATACTGCGATTCATTAAAATACATTTATAATAAAAACCTTCAGTCAAATACTAGAATTTGACATGTCTGTGAAGATTCTCAGGCTACATCCACACGACAACGGCAACGAGATTTAAAAAAAAAAAATATCGCGTCCACATGGGCAACGGATCAGTAAAATATCAGGTACATATGGCAACGCAACGCTTGCTGAAAACTATGCAATACACATGCCACACCTCTAGGTGCGCTGTAAGACGGTCCCATCGGAGACACCAGAATAATAGAAGTAAGGACGCATGCGCATAAACTATTATGCACGAGACTTCATATTAGCCACAGTCAGAAAAATCTGTTCGTAAAATTACGTTATAATGACCAAATACAATGAAAAGTATTTTTCCAGTCTCACCTGTGAAAGGTAATCCCATGTGATCTTGTTTGGACGGCAAACCTGTTGGTACAGTTAAACGCAGCACATGAATGAGGCATCTTTATTCTCCGCTTTGCCCCATCCAATATGGCGGCGAGGATGACGTATGATTCTACGCGGAAGGCGGCGTCTTTAATGGTCCGGAATAAATTGAATGCTACACGTTGATGGATTAATTTGTTCTTCTACGCCCTTTTTGAGGAAGGTATTGTAGGACTTAAACCAACATCTGAAGAGGTCAGATCGCTCCTTTTTTTTCCCTATTTTTGCTGGCGGGATTGACTCTGCCCTAAGGGCTATTCTCTCTCTCTCTCTCTCTCTCTCTCTCTCACTTTGCACCATTACACAATAAATATTCACAGTGAAAATATTTTGTAAGCGCGTTTCATGAACCAAGTTATAGGATTTGTTGACAACTCACATCGAGTTCGTTACACTTCTACCCGGCGTGAAGCACTGACAGTCATGTGGTTGTGACGTCATCGTAAACAAATCTGTTCTACTCATCCAGACGACTTCGCAACGGCACCGTTGCCAGATCTTTCCACTCTGGATCCCGTTCTCAAAAGATTTCATTTTGGGGCACCCAAAACGCCGGTGCCGTGTGGACGCCAGGCCGAAACGATAAACAATTTTATCAGATTCACCTGAATCCGTTGCTGTGTGGACAGGCACTCAGTCATCCAGGTCATAGTAAACTGAGGGTAGTAAAAGAGAGCAACTGGAGAAATCCAACAATCCATTGATCATCCCAACGACTCTCTAGGCCGTTCACACCCAGCCCCCAGTGACCCACACCCATAGGATGACTCAATGACACCTTAGGATTGCTTTTCATCCATGAGAGGATAAATACCTGATACTCCCTATTAGGCTACGTTTACATTAGACCGTATCTGTCTCGTTTTCTTCGCGGACGCACTGTCTGTTTACATTAAACCCCCTGGAAAAGCCAGGAAACGGGAATCCGCCAGCGTCCACGTATTCAATCCAGATCGTGTCAGCTCCGGTGCTGTGTAAACATTCAGAATACGCGAATACGCTGTGCTGAGCTCTAGCTGGTGTCTCATTGGACAATGTCACTGTGACATCCACCTTCCTGATTCGCTGGCGTTGGTCATGTGACGCGACTGCTGAAAAACGGCGCGGACTTCCGCCTTGTATCACCTTTCATTAAAGAGTATAAAAGTATGAAAATACTGCAAATACTGATGCAAATACTGCCCATTGTGTAGTTATGATTGTCTTTAGGCTTGCCATCCTTCCACTTGCAAGTGGTAAGTGATGTGCGCTGGGATCACACACACAGCGGCTCAGTCCCGAATCGTGGCTTGTTCACTTCACTCGCGCGCTCTGTGAGCTGCGCAGGGCCGGAGTGCGCACCCTCCAGAGGGCACTCGCTGTTCAGGGCGGAGTGATTTGGAGCGCAGGATGCCTGCGGAGCCAAGTGTATCCGCGTATTGGTGTTGCTGTGTGCACGGCTAACGGTTTTAGTGTAAACGCGAATCGTTTTAAGAACATTAATCTGATGATCCGCTGATTCGATGTAATGTAAACGTAGCCTTAGTCAGACAGAACTGAAGAAGCCTTTCGGATGAGAGGTGAAACGTCTTCAAGAATCTTCAAGCAAGTCCAGTTGGTCTCTTTTACCACCCTCAGTTTACTAGAATCTGACTAGAATTTGTAATAACCCAAGTATTACACAGTTAAAAAAGAAAGAACTTTATAATGCCGTGGTCATGAAATGCAAACCTTTGCCAAGATAAAACCGAAATAATAGAGTCAGCTGTACAAGTTCATGGTGAGAAGGCAAATATAAAAACAAAGCTGAGGTGAATCATGAGCATGGTCAGAGGCAGAGCCACAGGAATTGAAGATCATCAAATCAAGTTCTCATTTTCATTGTTATTTAATTTTTGATAAAATAGCAGTACAACAATAATTACAATGTTTGTCCATATCAAACATCAGAATGGGGAAACATGTGATTTCAGTGACTTTTGACCATGGCATGGTTGTCAGTGATAGATGGGGAGGTTTGAGGGTTTCAGTAACTGCTGATCTCCTGGGATTTTCTAGAGATAACAGTCTCTAGAGTTACAGTATTACATTACAGACATTTAGCAAATGCTCTTATCCAGAGTGACATACGACAAGCACACACCCACATATCCAGTGTCTGGGGAGCAGTTGGGGGTTAGGTGCCTTGCTCAAGGGCACTTCAGCCATGGATATTTTCTGCCAGTTTAAGAACCAGTGAACCTTTGGGGCCAAGGCTGCTTCTCTAACCTTTAGGCCATGGCTGCCCCTTACACAGTTACACACAATGTTGCAAAAAAAAAAAACATCCAATGAAAGGATGTGATGAATGAAACAACCACCTTGTTGATGAGAGAGGCCAGAAGAGAATAGCCAGGCTGGTTTGAGTTAACAGGTAAACATTGCACAAATAAACACTCTTTGAGTTACCACATTGGGTTCTACTCCTTGCAGCCAAGAACAATAATCTGAGGTTACAGTGGACACAGGCTTATCAAAACTGGACAGCTGAAGTTTTGAAAAATGTTGCCTGGTCTGATGAATGTTGATTTCTGCTATGACATGCAGATGATTTTGTCAGCATTTGGCATCAACAGCATGGATCCATGAACCATTCTGTTTGTGTCAACAGTTCAGGCTGCTGATGGTGGTGTAATGGGGTGGGGAATGTTTTCTTGGCACACTGGGCCTCTTAATACCAATTGAGCATTGTTTGAATGACACAGAAAATCTGAGTGCTGTTGCTGACTATGTGCATCCCTTCATGGCCACAATTTTCCCATCTTATAATGGCTCCTAATAGCATTATAATGAGCCATGTCACAAAGCACATGTTGTCTCAAACTAATTGCAAGAACATGACAGTGTACTTTAAAGGCCTGAATCTATGAGATCAGATCTGAATCCCAGAGAGGACTTTTGGGGTGTGGTAGAAGTGGAGACTGACAAATGTGCAGCATGGACCAGAAATTGAAAGGAATGCTTCTAAACCCTTGTGGAATCCATGAAGAACTGAGGCTGTTCTGAGAGGAGATATGAGTCCTACATAGTAGTATGTATTAGTATAAGTTTTCCTGATAAGGTGACCAATGATGGTACATTTAAGGCTTGAATACTTTCACTTTTTTTTCTTTTCCATTTTAGGAAGTGATTCATCCTAGCTGGAACATTCCATCTCAGGACATCACACACAGACATATACATGTACGTGTATTCAGTCCTGGGGACAACTTACACTGTCTTGCAATAGTATTCATCCCCCTTGGTATTTGTCCTGTTTTGTCGCATTACAAGCTGGAATTAAAATGGATTGTTTGGGGATTTGCACATTTTTGATTTACACAACATGCCTACCACATTAATAGTTTTTTTTATTGTGACACATACAATAATTAAGATGTAAAAACAGAAATCTGGAGTATGCGTAGGTATTCACCCCCCAAAGTCAATACTTTGTACAGCCACCTTTTGCTGTAATTACAGCTGCAAATCTCTTGGGGTATGTTTCTATTAGCTTACCCCGATAGCAGAGGGTCGTTGAAACGACGTAGAGTTTTGGTCAGAATGGTCGGTTTCCGTCGTACGTCAGAAAATCAACGTTGAAACGGCGCCATGAAACGTCGATTTCTCCGCCGTCTGAGAGGGTCGATTTATCACCGTTGAATCAACGTGGGTAAAGGTTGATCTGTCGACCGTCAGAGAAGGTTGAATATACGACGCTGAACCATCGTCACTTTTGCCGGCCAGTTTTCAACATTGGTAGGATGAGCAACTGGCCCGTAGCCAGGGGGGATCGGAGGGTTCGTTCGATCCCCCCCCGCGACACCGCGCCCCGGACACACACGCCTCAAGATTACTCAAGATTTATTCATTTGTTCATGTCCGATGAATATACATTGATTCACATTTAAATTTACAATATCAAATCCAGACTAATCAAAAAAGAAAAGTAGACTAAGTGAGGACAAGTTAGAAAAACGGGTTCATTTCTCCTATGTTTATGTTTACACGTTTTGTTCAGACTACTTTACACCCCAATCCAGTGGGTGGCGGTAATGCCCCCATTAGACCCCTTTCACTGACGTCACCCGAAACCGGAAGTAAACAAACCCTGCGCCACATTGGAAGACCAACAAACTCGTGATTTGGGGGAAATAAAGGCAGCGCGCGGTATGTGAACCCACGAGGCACTTGGTTCATCATAAACCTACAATGCTAAACTTTTGTGCTGTGTTAGGGTTCTAACAAAGCTGATGGGAAAGGTGAAAAGAAGTCTTTCTACAGAATACCAGCTGTGATTGAGACACAAGCAAACCAAGGAGCTTTCTGCCGGGAGACAGAGAGAGGATTTAGCTGTTTTATGCAGAGCGGATCTGAATACTTCAAGTCTATTTTGTTACTGGTAAGTCACTAGGCTAGAGTGTTGTAGAACATTTTTTTTAAATGTTTACTGAATAAAAACATCCTTAATTTTATCAAATATTCTCTACTCTATATTTCATTTCTTTCTTTTGTTTTAATTTTCCTCCCTCCAGCCCTCTTTGGATTTTACATCACATCACACACATCACATTATCTCTAGCCGCTTTATCCTTCTACAGGGTCGCAGGCAAGCTGGAGCCTATCCCAGCTGACTACGGGCGAAAGGCGGGGTACACCCTGGACAAGTCGCCAGGTCATCACAGGGCTGACTCTTTGGATTTTAAATATAGTTTTTCCCCATGTCCAAATAATGAGGTAGGGTGGCATTTAGAAACCCATAGCCTACTGCTGACTTTCTTTATCAATGCTGCATCAAATTAATTTTGGTTATGTTTTTCTGTTTCCATGTACAGGTGTCTGCGCCGCAGGAGGAATAGGCCACAATTATAAATTATAAATAAATCATAAAATGTTTCTAAGAACTTGTTCAAGTGTGTTCTGTTCCTTATAAATGTTAAAAGTTATGCCTCATTAGATAGCTTGACAAACATTAGGAGAGGTGCATTGTTGCATGCATTTTTATATCCTGTTGTACATTAAACAGGACGTAGCCTACGCACATTGATATAAATTAAGTTTCACTTTCATGGTTGAAGTATGCATGTGTGTGTTCATCCAAGGCAAGAGCCCCGATGCTTTATTGTTAGCTAGTTTAATTTAGCCTGTTTTGCTTAATTTGTAGCCTTCCTGTTGTACATAAAACAGGAAGTAAAGTTGGATGAATCATCGCCGAAAATTCAACTATAAATCGACCGAAATACGTAGTTGAATAAAGGGTGAAAGGGGGTCTATTCTCTGTCGACCACCAGCCACTTTTCAACGTCGTTTCAACGGAAACTCGTATGAGCAAAGCGGTGTTGAATCAACGTCGGTGATCGACGGTGATTCGACGGCGTATAGGTCGAAGAACATGCCGATGATTCCACGTCGAATCAACGACCCTCTGCTATCTGGGTAGCCATCTAGCCACTGGGATGTTTGCCCATTCCTCAAGGCAAAACTGCTCCAACTCCTTCAAGATAGGTGGGTTGTGTTGGTGTACAGCAATCTTCAAGTTATGCCACAGATTCTCAATTGGATTGAGGTCTGGGCTTTGACCAGGCCATTCCAAGACACTTAAATGTTTCCCTTTAAACCACTCCAGTGTAGCTTTAGCAGTATGTTTAGGGTAATTGTCCTGCTGGAATGTGAACCTTCATCCCAGTCTCAAACCTCTGACTGACTCAAGCAGGTTTTCCTCCTGTATTTAGTGCCATCCATCTTTCATTCAATACTGACCAGCTTTCCTGTCCCTGCAGATGAAAAGCATCCCCACAGCATGATGCTGCCACCACCATGCTTCACTGAAGGAATGAATGGTGTTCTCAGGGTGTTAAGTTTGCACCACACATGGCATTTCCCATGATGGCCAAAAAGTTCAATTTTAGTCTCAACTGACCAGAGAATCTTCCATGTGTTTGGGGAGTCTGCCACATGCTTTTGGGCAAATTCCAAATGTGTTTTATATATATATATATATATATATATATATATATATATATATATATATATACACACACACACACACACACACATATGTAACAGTTCGTATAGGTGGGTGGAGCACAGAAGGACGGCAGGCCAAAACTGAGTTCACAAAACTCTTTTGATTTAGCTTTTCAGCTTCTGTGTTTACTCTCTCATACACTCAGACACACGCACACACATCAGTCGTCTGGGAGGGGAGAGAACTCCCTCTGCTCTCGCTCTCTCTCTTTAAATAGGGCACGGTCACTGGGAAGACACACAAACACATTAATTAACGACAGGTGTAGTGATTCTGCCACTTACCTTCCCTGACTCCACCCTCCGGTCACAGACCGATGCTTGACCACGCCCCCGCTGCCACATACCCCCACCGCCCGACTCAGGCCGGGCGTCCGTCCGGCCTGCAGCCGACTCCCCCCCGATGGGAGAGGAAGTCCGCCACGACCATCTGCGCCCCCGGCCTGTGGACCACCTTGAAATTAAAGGATTGGAGTGCCAGATACCAACGGGTGATCCGCGTGTTGGCATCCTTCATGCAGTGGAGCCACTGGAGGGGTGCGTGGTCCGAACAGAGGGTGAAAGGGTGTCCCAGCAGGTAGTAACGGAGGGTGAGGACCGCCCACTTGATCACCAGGCACTCCTTCTCAATTGTGCTGTAGCGCCCCTCATGCACCGACAGCTTACGACTGATATACAGTACTGGGCGATCCTCCCCCTCCCCCTCCTGGGACAAAACGGCCCCCAGCCCTCTGTCCGACGCATCTGTCTGTAACATAAAGGGGAGAGAAAAGTCAGGGGAGTGTAAAAGTGGCCCCCCACACAGTGCAGCCTTTACCTTAGAAAAAGCCCGCTGGCATTGCTCCGTCCACTGGACTGGATCTGGTGCCCCCTTTTTAGTCAGATCAGTCAGCAGGCTGGTGACGTCCGAATAATTAGGTATAAACCTACGATAATAGCCAGCGAGCCCCAGGAACTGTCTCACCCCCTTTTTGGTCTTGGGCTTCAGGCAGGCCGCAAATGCTGCTGTCTTGTTAATTTGGGGACGCACCTGCCCGTTGCCCAAGTGGAAGCCCAGATACCGTACTTCCACCCGCCCAATCGCACACTTCTTTGGGTTGGCTGTGAGACCCACTCGCCTCAGCGACCTAAGGACGGTCCTCAGATGTTCGAGGTGCCTCGGCCAGTCATTACTATAGATAATAACGTCGTCGAGGTAGGCGGCCGCATAGGTGGCGTGGGGGCGGAGGACCCTATCCATCAGCCGCTGAAATGTAGCAGGCGCCCCAAACAGCCCAAAAGGAAGTGTGACAAATTGGTGTAAGCCGAACAGTGTGGAAAAGGCCGTTTTTTCTCGGGATAATGGAGTCAAGGGGATCTGCCAATAACCCTTTGTTAAATCCAGTGTCGAGTAAAAACGAGCCGTGCCTAGCCGATCGAGCAACTCATCAATATGAGGCATTGGGTACGCGTCGAATTTAGACACCGCATTGACTTTTCTATAGTCTACACAGAACTGGACCGACCCGTCGGCCTTGGGTACCAAGACCACCGGGCTGCTCCAGTCACTGTGGGACTCCTCGACGATGCCCATTTCTAGCATGACCTCGAGTTCTTCCCGAACCACTTTTTTCTTGTGCTCGGGTAACCTGTAAGGGCGGCTACGCACTACCACCCCCGGGGGCGTCTCAATGTGGTGCTCTATGAGGTTGGTGTGGCCAGGCATGGGCGAGAACACGTCCAAAAACTTGGTCTGCAACTGGGCAACCTCCGCGAGTTGGGTCAGGGAGAGGTGGTCTCCACAGGGGACCGCCAATGTTCCCTTTTGAACCTCCGGCCCCAGCTCCGTCTTCTCTGGAACCACCGACACCAACGCCACGGGGATCTCCTTGTTCCAGAGTTTGAGCAGGTTGAGGTGGTAAATCTGTAGTGCCCCACCCCTATCCGTTCGCCTCACCTCATAGTCAACGTGCCTGACTCGCTGTGTGACCTCAAAGGGTCCTTGCCACTTGGCGACCAATTTTGGATTCTCGATGTGGGCAACAGTACGAGTACCTTATCTCCCGGTGCAAACTCCCTAAGGCGCGTACCCTTGTCGTACAGGCGGGTTTGTCGTTCTTGGGCCTGCCGCAAATTCTCCTGAGTTAGGTGCGTGAGTGTGTGGAGTTTTGCGCACAGGTCAATAATGTATTGGCTTTTATTTTACTTGGTGAAGGTCCCTCCTCCCAATTTTCCCGCAGCACATCTAGAATGCCGCGTGGCTTACGCCCGTATAATAATTCAAATGGGGAGAACCCCGTGGAGGCTTGGGGGACCTCTCGCACTGCAAATAGCAAGGGTTCGAGCCATTTATCCCAATAACGTGTGTCCTCACTTACGAATTTTTTAATTATATTCTTGAGGGTGCGATTAAACCGTCCGTTTGTGGGTGATACACGCTGGTGCGGATCGGCTTAATACCTAATAACCCATACAGTTCGTTCCGTGTTCGTTACATAAACGAGGTGCCTTGATCAGTCAGAATCTCTTTGGGGATTCCAACTCGGGAGATAACACGGAAGAGTGCCTCCGCAATACTGTGGGCTGAGATATTGCAAAGAGGCACTGCTTCCGGGTATCACGTTGCATAGTCCACCAGAACTAATATAAAGTGGTACCCTCATGTTGACCAATCTAATGGCCTGACGAGATCCATCCCAATTCTTTCGAATGGGGTCTCCATTAACGGTAGAGGGCACAAAGGTGCTTTTGGAATGGCCGCTGGATTTACTAACTGGCATTCACGGCATGCCATACACCGCCTACGGACATTGACGCGAATCCCTGGCCAATAGAACCGGGCCCTTATTCGGGCTAGTGTTTTATCCTGCCCCAAGTGTCCAGCCATGGGATTAAAGTGAGCCGCCTGGAATACCAATTCCCGGTGGCCCTTCGGAAGTAAAAGCTGCGTGACTTGCTCTTTAGTTTGAGTGTCCTGCGTCACTCGGTATAATCTATCCTTCATAATCGCGAAGTAGGGGAAGGACGGGGTGGTGTTCGGCTGCAGCGTTTGACCATCGATTACTCTCACTTGGTCAAACGCATGCCGCAGAGTCTCGTCTCGCGATTGCTTTAATGGGAAATCCGCGAGAGATTCCCCAACAGAGAGAGGAGGAGCCGGCAGCTCCTCACTCTGACGCAGAGATGATGTAGACGGCTCTGTGACAGCTGCTCCCGCCAAAGCGACACCGGGACCTCCCCCTGTTAAATGGCAGGACCCACTCTTCACTAAGTGTGTCATTAAATCCCGAAATCCCGGCCAATCAGTCCCCAAAATTATAGAGTGGGTAAGGCGAGGATTAACCACCGCCTTCACTATAAATTTTTCCCCTCGAAAAAAAATGTGGACCGACACTAAAGGGTAGTTGTGAACATCCCCGTGCACACACAACACCTTCACCAATTGTGCTCCCCCCAATGCCTCGCCTTGCACCAGGCTTTGGTGGATTGAGGTCTGATTACAGCCAGAATCCACCAACGCCTGATATGTATCCCCTTGGATACTCACCGGTATGCGATACGCTCCGGCCCAATCGAGGCCGAATCACCGTGTCCACCTCCATTACCGAGCACTGCTGTTGGAGGTGGCCTGGCAAACCGGCCCGGGCTTCCTCTCTGCACTAGTGCTCTGGGGCTCACAGACACAGAAGGGAGAAACGGGAGGGCACCGTGGGTGCGGCGGGCCGGCTGTGGTGGTGCTGGCCCCCGTCTCCGCAGTGGGGGAATGGGGCAAGGAGGAGACACAGAAGGAGGGGGGAGAGAGAGAGAGAAGAGAAGAGGTCGTCTGCTGTCCTGCCGTCGGGACAGCCACCAAATGGTCCTCCGCCAGCTCGATTGCCTGATCCAGCGACGCCGGGCGGTGGCACTGGACCCACTCTGTGGTTCCTGCTGGTAAACGTGCGATGAACTGCTCCAGTGCCACCTGGTCGATGAGTCCCTCGGTGTCGCAGTTTTCGGCCCTCAACCACTGCCAGCAGGCATCCCGGATTTGCTGGCCAAATGCGAATGGTTGGCCGACTTCCTCCAAGCGCAAAGTGCAGAAGCGCTGACGCTGCTGCTCGGGGGTGTGCCCCACACGCTGGAGGACGGCCCGGCGAAGGTCCGCGTAGGCCAGCCGGCGGTTAGTGGGGAGCTGTAGCGTGGCCAGCTGCGCCTCTCCCGTTAGCAGGGGGAGGAGGCGCGCCGCGCGCTGATCCATCGGCCACCCCGAGGTCTCGGCGACTTGCTCAAAAAGCGTGATGAATGCCTCGGGGTCGTCCTGCAGGCCCATCTTTGTTAGGGTGAGGGGGAATGGGCCCACGGTGGGAGCATTGGTAGACCCCGCTGACGCGAGGAGGTGCCAGAATGCCCGACGATCTTCCTGTTGCGCCAGCACCAGGGCCTCGAACCGTTGTTCTTGCTCCTTTCGGAGGGCGAGCAGCACCTGGTGCTGGCTCTGTTGGGCCGTGGTGAGGGCGTGGATCAGGTCTGCGAAGGGGGAGGACTCCATGGGGCTGTTCTCTTCTGTGCTCATTCCCGGGTTTCAGCACCACTGTAACAGTTCCAGGGCTTTGAACCGGTTCAAGGAATGAAAACGAAAACCGGGAACTTTTTCTATTTCACATGGAACAGAAACGAAACCAGAAACTTTATTATTTTTTATGTTCCGGAACGGGCGGCACGGTGGTGTAGTGGTTAGCGCTGTCGCCTCACAGCAAGAAGGTCCTGGGTTCGAGCCCCGGGGCCGGCGAGGGCCTTTCTGTGTGGAGTTTGCATGTTCTCCCCGTGTCCGCGTGGGTTTCCTCCGGGTGCTCCGGTTTCCCCCACAGTCCAAAGACATGCAGGTTAGGTTAACTGGTGACTCTAAATTGACCGTAGGTGTGAATGTGAGTGTGAATGGTTGTCTGTGTCTATGTGTCAGCCCTGTGATGACCTGGCGACTTGTCCAGGGTGTACCCCGCCTTTCGCCCGTAGTCAGCTGGGATAGGCTCCAGCTTGCCTGCGACCCTGTAGAAGGATAAAGCGGCTAGAGATAATGAGATGAGATGAGATGTTCCGGAACAGAAACGCTTATTAAAAATAATGGTAACCGGTTAATACCGGTTTTTATTTCGTTCCTCAAAGTTTCCGTAGCCTACAAATAAAAAAACCATTCTTCTCCTGCACAAGTTTCTATGACCCGCTGGGGTTCACTTCCTGTGTGACGTTCGCTGACTGAATGGAGAGAGCGGGAAGGTGGACTACTATCACGTCTCCATTACTGAGTGTCTGAGCAAAGAAGAGCCTGAACGTTGCAACCTCCCTATTGGCTGTTTGTAAAAATGTATCAGTTGTTGCCCTTCCCATGGGAATCATCGCGGGCTCGAGAGACGAGACCTGATGAGTTAGTTCGTTGGTAGCAGAACAAAATGTCTGGACACAAATTGGGTTTTCAGAAAAGGAAAGAAAATAAACGGAGGGTTGAAAATACAAAAAAGGAGGCAGAAAATGCAAAACGAGTTTTAAGGTAGGACAAATGGTTACTTTTTAAGGCAGCCCGCCGTGGCTGCAGGCTTTCAGTTGTCATTGAATGGTTACTTTTCTGAGGCAGCCCGCCGTGGCTGCCTGCAGGCTTATTTATTATAGCCCATTTAGTTAAAATAGTTGATATAAAATGTTTATAGTTATGTGATGGTTGTCCTGATTTAGACTGGTGTTTTTTTTTTTTGGGGGGGGGGAGGTTTGCGCGATGTTGCACCCGGGTCCAGATTAGGGCAGAACCGGCCCTGGCTACATTTCAGGTGTAGTTTGTTTTATGTATGTATGTACTTGCATAGATGTGTACTTGGTCTTCCAATATGGCGCCTAACAAAATCTCGCGGCGCGGTGACGTCATGCGGTAGCCCTCTATAGGGCCTGACTAGCTTTTGGTAACACACTAAACAAATTATCTTTCATTTTTGGCACTTTTTCTGTTTTGTGTAGATGGGAAGCCATACTGAGAATCCAAATCGTCAACATTTGAAATAATAATTGTTTTGAATTATTTCTTGTCTTATTTACTGAAGGTTGTAATAGCCTAAGCCTAATAGCCTTAAGCCTACATTTGGCTTAAGCTGGATGAGACAGAGACATAATTTTATAGCCATTTGTTAAACAGCTGACAGGGAACGTAATTAACCGTTCCGGGAACGAAATTGTTTTGTTCTAACAGGTTCGGGAACGTCTATTTAATGGTGGAACCCAAAACCGGAAACGTTAAAATTCCGTTTCTGTTCGGAACGAACCAATAGGAAAAAAATTCTGGTTCAAAGCCCTGAACAGTTCGTATAGGTGGGTGGAGCACAGAAGGACAGCAGGCCAGAACTGATTTCACAAAACTCTTTTTATTTAGCATTTCAGCTTCTGTGTTTACTCTCTCATACACTCAGACACACGCACACACATCAGTCGTCTGCGTGGGGAGAGAGCTCCCTCTGCTCTCTCTCTCTCTCCTTAAATAGGGCACAGTCACTGGGAAGACACACAAACACATTAATTAACGACAGGTGTAGTGATTCTGCCACTTACCTTCCCTGACTCCGCCCTCCGGTCACAGACCGATGCTTGACCACGCCCCCACTGCCACATTTTATTTATATATATATATATATATATATATATATATATATATATATATATATGGGCGGCACGGTGGTGTAGTGGTGAGTGCTGTTGCCTCACAGTAAGAAGGTCTGGATTCGAGCCCCGTGGCTGGCGAGGGCCTTTCTGTGTGGACTTTGCATGTTCTCCCCGTGTCCGCGTGAGTTTCCTCTGGGTGCTCCAGTTTCCCCCACAGTTCAAAGACATGCAGGTTAGGTTAAAGGAACAGTCCACCGTACTTCCATAATGAAATATGCTCTTATCTGAATTAAGATGAGCTGATCCGTACCTCTCCGAGCTTTGCACGACCTCCCAGTCAGTCAGACGTGCTGTCACTCCTGTTAGCAATGTAGCTAGGCTCAGCATGGCCAATGGTATTTTTTGGGGCTGTAGTTAGATGCGACCAAACTCTTCCGCGTTTTTCCTGTTTACATAGGTTTATATGACCAGTGATATGAAACAAGTTCAGTTACACAAATTGAAACATAGCGATTTTCTATGCTATGGAAAGTCCACACTATAATGACAGGCGTACTAACACCTTCTGTGTGCTTCGACAGCGCATTGATACTGAGCTCCGTATCAATGCGCTGTCGAAGCGCGCAGAAGGTGTTAGTACCAGTCGCGGCTGCTGGTTTTTAAAACAGGGGAAGCCCATTTTACGCATTCATCGTAAAACCTGTAGGCCAGATATCAAAGCATAGAAAGGTGTGCCCCATTAGCATAGTGAACTAGACAACCCCACCTAGTGGCAGAAAGTATTTTTGCTTGTACATTTCATGTTATAGTCTGGCTTGCCAGGCTAGTGCCTCATATCCTTAATCAAAAATATCAAACATCCAAAAATCACTGGCTATTCAACGAAGGTGCCTTGAACATCATACCCTGATATGCAACACAGGGTCTTTAACACAACACCCAGCTGTGCAACACATCCTTGAACATCTTCTGCAACACAGTCTGGAAATTCATAACCAGCTAGGGTATGCAACACACAGAACCTTGAATATTACCCAGGTATAACCTATAATACAGAGCCCACCATTCTCTTAACATTATTGAACAATATACACACTTCAGATTCATGAACATTATATGATGCACACTATTTATACACAAATTCTGCCCTCTGCTCCTTTTCCAGAAAATGGTCTGTGACCCTGTCATACCAGCTGGTTGTGCTTTCCAGAGACTTCACCAATTTCTTCTCAATGGCCAGCAGAGCAACACTACTTAAACGGTGTTGGCCCATTGTATTTCAAGTGAAAGACTTCACTCTTTTTAAACAAGAGAAGCTACGCTCTACTCCAGCTGATGTGGCGCCAATAGTTGCAACTAAAGACAGCAGCTTGTATAGCTGGGGCATTGAACTGTCCAGCTCCATGTCTTTGAAAAACAACAGAGAATCACTCAGCTTGCCCAGAGTGCCCTGCAAGTCAGTGTTTTTGTACCAAACCTGCAGCTCAGACCATAGTCTCCCTAAATAAAAAAAATTACCATAAATTTTCTCAACACTCTGGAATGCTTCCTCTGGAAACACCAGCTTCATTTCATCAAACCTTCCTGGGTTAACCAGTTCAAGGAAGCGCAGACTTTCCAGATTTGCAAAACGACGAGAAATCTGTTCAATTATGTTATCAAAGATGGCCATATACAAATTTCTGTAATGCTCCTGTGGATCTGACAACGTGGAACGGCGCTTTCTCAAGGGCACATCTCGAGGGTCTGTTGTCATATTTGCAGCTTTGACATACACAGCTTGAAAAGCCTCCTCTGACCTTTTCTCCACTGCAAAAGAAAGCAGGGCCTCTACTCTCTTTTTGCAGAGAAGGACATCCATGGCCTTGGCTTGCACAATGTCAAACACAACATCTGTCTCACAAAAGATGTCATAGTAGGACTGCAGCAGGAAGGCAAACTCAAAGTCCTCCATCCTCATCACATACCCCTTGTCACAGTCAACTGTATCATCATCCATGCTTTTATCAGCAATTAAGCTGTCAAAAATCCTGATCAAAGCATCATAATTTTCAAGCACAGTGCCCACTATGCGGGAACTAAAATTCCACCTAGTAGGTGCATTTCGGGGCAGCCTTGAACATTCTGCAGATTCCAGAAAAGATGTTATTTTAGTTGATTTTGCAAAGAATGTCGCAAACCCAGACAACGTTGCAAAAAACACTCTTGCTTGAGGTATGCATTTAGCACCCTGGGACAACACCAAGTTCAGTCTATGTGCATAACAATGCACAAACATGGCACTAGGAGCTACTGCCCTGACTCTGGCTTGCAGGCCATTGAGAGACAATGCCATAACTGCAGCCCCATCATATGTTTGTGCCACAAGTTTTTCCTCAAAATTGTAAGCATGCATATTCTGCTGCACAACCTCAAACACAGACTGAGCATCGCAGCGTTCTGACACATGAAAAAATCCAATAAAAGGCTCCTTGATTGCACCTGCCCTATCCACATAGCGAACAATGACAGACATTTGGGCATGACAGGATATGTCTGTGGTCTCATCCACCTGCCAAGCAAAAAAGGGAGCAGCCTGCACTTCACTGGTTATCTTGTCAGAAACAGTGGCAGCAAGTGCATTGATCAGGTCATTTTGAATGGTGTGAGACATACCAGTAAACACAGCTGATGACTGAAAATGTGTGGCTAGGACAGAGTCATATTTTGCTAATGTTTCAGTAAATTCTCTGTAATTCCCCTTGTTGTCTGATTCATGACTCTCATTGTGCCCCCTGAATGACAGTTCCTGACGGCCAAGCAATGAGATAACATCTATCAAACGTTTCAGGAAGGCCCTGTTTTGAGTGACCATTTCATTTTGCCTTGCACACTGTATACAAGCACCTTCATCGATGGCATGTTCCACCCTGACCCTCCCCAGACAGCTAAGTCTTGCACATGAAGTGACATGCTCATTGCTCGTTTCATGCCTTTTGCAAGCCCTTTTGAAATTCACCAGGTCCCCAAACCCATCTTTTGACCAAACTAAATTTCCCTGAGAGGGCTTCATCAAAAGACATGGCCAACAGTACATTTTATTAGTCACAGGAGACCCAGTCAACCAGTTCACGTTTTCATACCAAGACACCTGAAAAGACCTGTTATGACCTGCTGATTTTTGAATGAGATTAAGCTTGGGCTTTGGTCTGCCTTGCTCTTTAATTCTCACTTTCTCCTCATATGGCAGAGTGTCAAAACGTTTTGACAAAAGCATGTCCACGACATTTGCCATTATAGCAGATAGATACCAGCTGTTAGCAGCTAGCACTGCAGATCCCAATAAGGCTCAAGCTAGCCTACAACCTTGAACTACAAATTAAATAAATGAGTGAATTCACGAATTAAAAAAAAAAATTCACGAATGATCAAACTGATAGAATGGATGAAAGTTAACGGAGCACAACGAGTAATATTTGCATTTAATTACAGAGTAATGTACAGAGACATCAATGAGAAGAAACGTTTATACGAAAAGAAATTCGGACAGCACTTTGGCACACGACTACACTTTATCGACATCCGCTAGGGACTGATCATGCTTCCATGTTCCTCGCCGACGCCGAAGTACAGAGCCCGCCCTCCTCATGTCTTTCAAACACTACCTCCAATAATCCTTCATCAGCCTGGCTTCTTGGCCCTCCCACTGTCTCGTTTAGTCCCAGAGAAGCCCGGCTTCCCTGGAAGTGACGATTTTGTCGATTTTAACCAATAACAACTAGCCGAAATTGGCTGTTCAGAGCCCTCTCATAGACTGCAACGGATACCCGGCTGCCAGCGCATAGAGCCCATTGAAATAAGAAAGGTTACAGACACTGTTGCCAGATTGGGCGGTTTTAAGTGCATTTTGGAGGGTTTTGAACATATTTTGGCTGGAAAACGTCAGCAGTATCTGGCAACGCTGGTTACAGCCTGGCAGCAAAGGTGATTCTCGTAGCAAACTGCAAGTTCGTCAGACATCACTCAAATAAGTTACAGGATAGTTATGAACGTAAATACAATCTTGGGCATATATTATGTTATGCAAGTTATTGTTTTAAATGAGAATTCAACATCGTAGATGCCGCAGTTTGGGGAGAGAATTTTAGGGGAAGCTCGGCTTCCCTTGTTGTCTCTGAGAAATCGCCCCTGGTTAGTACGCCTGTCATTATAGTACGGACTTTCCATAGCATAGAAAATTGCTACGTTTCAATTTGTGTGACTGAACTTGTTTCATATCACTGGTCATATAAACCTATGTAAACAGGAAAAATGCGAAAGAGTTTGGTCGCATCTAACTACAGCCCCAAAAAATACTATTGGCTATGCTGAGCCTAGCTACATTGCTAACAGGAGTAAACAGGAGTGACAGCGCGTCTGACTGACTAGGAGGTCACGCAAAGCTCGGAGAGGTACGGAGCAGCTCGTCTCAATTCAGATAAGAGCATATTTCATTATGGAAGTATGGTGGACTGTTCCTTTAACTGGTGACTCTAAATTGACCATAGGTGTGAATGTGAATGGTTGTCTGTGTCTATGTGTCAGCCCTGTGATGACCTGGCGACTTGTCCAGGGTGTACCCGACCTTTCACCCATAGTCAGCTGGGATAGGCTCCAGCTTGCCTGCGACCCTGTAGAACAGGATAAAGCGGCTAGAGATAATGATATATATATATATATATATATATATATATATATATATATATATATATATATATATGAGTGATTCCATGCTTATGCTTATGGGTACTGAAATGGGGACATGAACTTATTTTTAAAAATTCACCTAAAACCATTTCGTTTTTTTTACCATCAGGTCACAAAACATGTAATCTTTAATGAATGATATGTTAAAAGATAACTTTAATTTTCTGAGATGTAATAAAAACATATTTATATGCCAAAGTCAGAACGTAACAGAAGTGTTGTGGACATATATATTCTCAATTTTAACAATGGAGAATTACTTTTTGAAACATAGGAAGGTGATGTTTTAGCAAATATAATTAATAAACATGTGTAGTAGAATAAACATACACATTCTTTCAATAAGATTAACATGGTATATAGCTAGATTGTAATTAATTTGTAACAGACGCGAGATGGACAATCGTAACAGAAGTAATGTAACAGACATCATTTTGGAACTCATAGGCTTGACTTTGGCATATAAATGTTTTTATTACATCTCAGAAAATTAAAGTTATCTTTTAACATATCATTCATTAAAGATTACATGTTTTGTGACCTGATGGTAAAAAAAGAAATGGTTTTAGGTGAATAAGTTCATGTCCCCATTTCAGTACCCATAAGCATGGAATCACTCATATATATATCCTCCTAGAACTGCCACCTTATTGTGGTGGAGGAGTTGATGTGCTTGAATGATCCTAGGAGCTATGTTGTCAGGGCATTACGCCCCGTTAGGGTCTCCCAAGGCAAACAGGTCCTAGGTGACAGCCCAGACCAAGAGCAGTTCACCAAATCCCTTATGGAAATTAACAAAACAAGGACCGTGATGTCACCCGGTATGGCGCAGCCGGGGCCCCACCCTGGAGCCAGGCCTGGGGTTGGGGCTTGTATGCGAGCGCCTGGTGGCCAGGCCTTTGCCCATGGGGCCCGGCCGGGCTCAGCCCGAAGTGGTGACATGAGTCCAACCTCCTGTGGGTTCACCACCCACAGAGGTAGTAGTAGGGGGCCGGTGCAGTGTGGATTGGGCAGCAGTCGAAGGCAGGGGCCTCAACGACCTGATCCCTGAACACAGTGGCTAGCTGTTGGGACATGGAATGTCACTTCGCTGGGGGGGGAAGAGCCTGAGCTTGTGCGGGAGGTTGAGAGGTGCCAGCTAGAGATAGTCGGGCTCACCTCCACGCACAACTTGGGCTCTGGAACCCAGCTCCTCAAGAGGGGCTGGACTCTCCACTTCTCTGGAATCGCCCACAGTGAGCGGCGGTGGGCTGGTGTGGGCTTGCTTATAGCTCTACAGCTCAGCTGCCATGTGTTGGAGTTTACCCCAGTGAATGAGAGGGTCGCCTCTCTGCACCTTCGGGTTGGGGAGAGGGCGCTTGCTGTTGTTTGTGCTTACGGGCCGAATAGCAGTATAGAGTATTCTGTCTTCTTGGAGTCCCTGGGAGAGGTACTGAGAGGTGCTCAGACTGGGGACTCCATTGTTCTACTGGGGGACTTCAATGCTCACATGGGCGATGACAATGACACCTGGAGGGGTGTGATTGGGAGGAACGGCCTCCCCAATCTGAACCCGAGTGGTGTTTTGTTATTGGACTTCTGTGCTAGTCACGGTTTGTCCATAACGAACACCATGTTCGAGCATAGGGGTGTCCATAATGTTTAATTCTTCTTATTTTTTCTCTCTTCTTCCCCCTTTATTTTATGTAATTTTATTTTCTATTGTTTACTGTTTTGCTTTTACCTCTGTAAAGCACACTGAACTGCCACTGTGTATGAAATGTGCTATATAAATAAACTTGCCTTGCCTTGCCATAAGTGCATGTGGCACCAGGACACCTTAGATCAGAGGTCGATGATTGATTGACTTTGTTGTCATTTCATCTGATCTCCAGCCCTATGTCTTGGACACTCGGGTGAAGAGAGAGGCTGAGCTGTCAACTGATCACCACCTGGTGGTGAGTTGGATCCATTGGCGGAGGAGGAAGCTGGACAGGCCTGGCAGGCCCAAACATATGGTGAGGGTTTGCTGGGAACGTCTGGCCGAGCACTCTGTCGGGGAGGTCTTTAACTCCCACCTCCGGGACAGCTTCTCCCAGCTCCCGAGGGAGGCGGGGGACATTGAGTCTGAGTGGACCATGTTCTCTGCCTCCATTGTTGACGCAGCTGTTCGGAGCTGTGGCCGCAAGGTCTCTGGTGAATGTCGTAGCGGTAATCCCTGAACTCGGTGGTGGACACCGGAAGTAAGGGATGCCGTCAAGCTGAAGAAGGAGTCCTATCAGGCCATGTTAGCCTCCGGGACTCTTGAGGCAGCTGACGGGTATCGGCAGGCCAGGCGTGCCGCAGCTCGGGCGGTTGCGGAGGCAAAAACTCGAAACTGGGAGGAGTTCGGTGAGGCCATGGAGGAGGACTATCAGTCAGCCTTGAAGAAATTCTGGCAAACTGTCCGGCACCTCAGGAGGGGGAAGCAGTACTCTGCAAACACTATTTACAGTGCGGGTGGGGAGCTGTTGACCTTGACTGGGGATATTGTTGGGTGGTGGAAGGAATACTTCGAGGATCTCCTCAACCCCACCATCACATCTTCCATTGAGGAAGCAGAGGCTGATGACTCAGAGGTGGACTCATCCATTACCCAAGCTGAAGTCATTGAGGTGATTTGCAAGCTCCTCGGTGGCAAGGCACCAGGGGTGGATGAGCTCCACCCTGAGTATCTCAAGTCTCTGGATGTTGTGGGGCTGTCTTGGCTGACACACCTCTGCAACATCACGTGGTGGTTGGGGACAGTGCCTCTGGAGTGGCAGACCAGGGTGTTGGTCCCTCTTTTCAAGAAAGGGGACCAGAGAGTGTGCACCAATTATAGGGGAATCACACTTCTCAGCCTCCCCGGGAAGGTTTACTCCAGGGTACTGGAGAGGAGAATTTGGCCGATAGTCGAACCTCGGTTCCAGGAGGAACAATGCAGTTTTCGTCCTGGTCATGGAACACTGGACCAGCTCTATACCCTTCATAGGGTGATCGAGGGTTCATGGGAGTTTGCCCAACCAGTCCACATGTGCTTTGTTGATCTGGAGAAGGCATTCGACCATGTCCCTTGTGGGGGGTTGCTTTGGGAGTATGGGGTTTGGGGCTCTTTACTAAGGGCTGTCCAGTCCCTGTATGAACAGAGCAGGAGTCTGGTTCTCATTGCCGGCAGTAAGTCAGACCTGTTCCCAGTGCATGTTGGACTCCAGCAGGGCTGCCCTTTGTCACCGGTTCTGTTCATAATTTTTACAGACAGAATTTCTAGGTGCAGCCAGGGGCCGGAGGGAGCCCTGTTTGGGAACCACAGGATTTCCTCTCTGCTTTTTGCAGATGATGTTGTCTTGTTGGCTTTTTCAAACCAGGATCTTCAGCATGCACTGGGACGGTTTGCAGTCGAGTGTGAAGCGGCTGGGATGAGAATCAGCACCTCCAAGTCTGAGGCCATGGTTCTCGACCAGAAAAGGGTGGCTTGCCCTCTCCAGGTTGGTGGAGATGTCCTGCCTCAAGTGGAGGAATTTAAGTATCTCACGATCTTGTTCACAAGTGAGGGAAGGATGGAGCGTGAGATCTACAGGCAGATTGGTGCAGCCTCCGCAGTGATGCGATCGCTTTACCGGTCCATCGTGGTGAAGAAGGAGCTGAGCCAAAAGGCGACACTCTTGATTTACCAGTCGAGCTACGTTCCGACTCTCTCCAATGGTCATGAGCTTTGGGTCATGACTGAAATAACAAGATCGCGGATACAAGCGGCTGAAATGAGTTCCCTTCGCAGGGTAGCTGGGCGCTCCCTTAGAAATAGGGTGAGAAGCACAATCACTCGGGAGGAGCTTGGAGTAGAGCCACTGCTCCTCCACATCAAGAGGAATCAGCTGAGGTGGCTCGGGCATCTCTTTTGGATGCCTCCTGGACGCCTCCCTGGGGAGGTGTTCCAGGCATGTCCCCCCAGGAGGAGGCCCCGGGGAAGACCCAGGACACGCTGGAGGGACTATGTCTCTCAGCTGGCCTGGGAACGCCTCAGTGTTCTTCCCGAGGAGCTGGCCAAGCTGTCTGGGGAGAGGGAAGTTTGGGCTTCCATGCTTAGACTGCTGTCTCCGCGACCCGGCTCCAGATAAGCGGATGAGATGAGATCAGATATGCGTGTATATATACACACAGTGCTCAGCATAAATGAGTACACCCCCTTTGAAAAGTAACATTTTAAACAATATCTCAATGAACACAAACAATTTACAAAATGTTGACAAGACAAAGTTGAATATAACATCTGTTTAACTTATAATGGGAAAAAAGTAAGGTTAATAATATAACTTAGATTACAAATTTTTCAGTTTTACTCAAATTAGGGTTGTGCAAAAATGAGTACACCCCACAACAAAAACTACTACATCCAGTACTTTGTATGGCCTCCATGATTTTTAATGACAGCACCAAGTCTTCTAGGCATGGAATGGACAAGTTGGCGACATTTTGCAACATCAATCTTTTTCCATTCTTCAACAATGACCTCTTTTATTGACTGGATGCTGGATGGAGAGTGATGCTTAACTTGTCTCTTCAGAATTCCCCAAAGAAAATAATTTCTTTACACCACAAAAGTGAAGGCTACAAGAAGATCAGCAAAGCTTTAATTATCAGTCAGAATACTGTTGCAAAAGTGGTACAAAAATTTAAGAAAGCTGGAACTGCAACCATCTCACAGAGACGTCCAGGTCGTCCATGGAAGTTAACACCTCGACAGGAGCATCTTCTGATGAGAAGGGTTGGAGAAAATCGGCATGCAAGTTCACTGCAGTAATCTAAAGAAGTAGAAAGCCAACCTGGGGTGACTATTTCCCGTGACACCAGCGTACGCTGCAGAGGAATGGCATGCATGGATGCCGTCCATGAAATAAGCCTCTCCTAAAGCCCAGGCACAAAAAAGCCCACCTAGAGTTTGCCAGGGCCCATGCTGACAAAGATAAAGACAACTGGGACTCTACACTCTGGAGTGATGAGACCAAGATAAATGTTTTTGGAACTGATGCCTTCAAAACTGTACGGCATTGCAAAGGTGAGGAATACAAAAAAAGGGCATGGTGCCTACAGTGAAACATGGTGGTGGCAGTGTCCTTATGTGGGGCTGCATGAGTGCTGCTGGTGTCAGGGAGCTGCATTTCATTGATGGCATCATGAATTCACAGATGTATTGCTCTATACTGAAAGAGAAGATGCTACCATTTCTGAAGAAGAACAGGGTGAAAGTGATTCAGTGGCCAAGTATGTCTCCTGATCTGAACCCAATCGAACACCTATGGGTAATTCTGAAGAGACAAGTTGAGCATCACTCTCCATCCAGCATCCAGTCACTAAAAGAGGTCATTGTTGAAGAATGGAAAAAGATTGATGTTGCAAAATGTCACCAACTTGTTCATTCCATGCCGAGAAGACTTGGTGCTGTCATTAAAAATCATGGAGGCCATACAAAGTACTAGATGTAGTAGTTTTTGTTGTGGGGTGTACTCATTTTTGCACCACCCTAATTTGAGTAAAACTGAAAAATTTGTAATCCAAGTTATATTATTAACCTTACTTTTTCCCATTATAAGTTAAACAGATGTTATATTAAGCTTTGTCTTGTCAACATTTTGTAAATTGTTTGTGTTCATTGAGATATTGTATAAAATGTTACTTTTCAAAGGGGGTGTACTCATTTATGCTGAGCACTGTGTGTATAATATATATATATATATATATATATATATATATATATATATATATATATATATATATATATATATATATATATATAAACACATTTGGAGTTTGCCCAAAAGCTTGTGGCAGACTCCCCCAACACATGGAAAATTCTCTGGTCAGTTGAGACTAAAATTGAAAAATATATATATATATATATATCATATTCTTTAAAGGAACAGTCCACCGTACTTCCATAATGAAATATGTTCTTTTCTGAATTGAGACGAGCTGATCCGTACCTCTCCGAGCTTTGCGCGACCTCCCAGTCAGTTAGACGTGCTGTTACTCCTGTTTACTCCTGTTAGCAATGTAGCTAGGCTCAGTATGGCCAATGGTATTTTTTGGGGCTGTACTTAGATGCGACCAAACTCTTCCACGTTTTTCCTGTTTACATAGGTTTATATGACCAGTGACATGAAACAAAGTTCAGTTACACAAATTGAGACGTGGCGATTTTCTATGCTATGGAAAGTCCGCACTATAATGACAGGCATACTAACACCTTCTGCGCGCTTTGACAGCGCATTGATACCTTCACCCATACAATCAGAGATGCAGGCTTCTGAACTGAGCGCTGATAACAACTTGGGTCGTCCTTCTCCTCTTTAGTCTGAATGACACGGCGTCCCTGATTTCCATAAAGAACTTCAAATTTTGATTCGTCTGACCACAGAACAGTTTTCCACTTTGCTACAGTCCATTTTAAATATGAGCCTTAGCCCAGAGAAGACGTCTGCGCTTCTGGATCATGTTTAGATACGGCTTCTTCTTTGAACTATAGAGTTTTAGCTGGCAACGGCGGATGGCACAGTGAATTGTGTTCACAGATAATGTTCTCTTGAAATATTCCTGAGCCCATTTTTTGATTTCCAATACAGAAGCATGCCTGTATGTGATGCAGTGCTGTCTAAGGGCCCGAAGATCACAGGCACCCAGTATGGTTTTCCGGCCTTGACCCTTACGCACAGAGATTCTTCCAGATTCTCTGAATCTTTTGATGATATTATGCACTGTAGATGATGATATGTTCAAACTCTTTGCAGTTTTACACTGTGGAACTCCGTTCTGATATTGCTTCACTATTTGTCAGCGCAGAATTAGGGGGATTGGTGATCCTCTTCCCATCTTTACTTCTGAGAGCCACTGCCACTCCAAAATGCTCTTTTTATATCCAGTCATGTTAATGACCTATTGCCAATTGACCTAATGAGTTGCAATTTGGTCCTCCAGCTGTTCCTTTTTTGTACCTTTAACTTTTCCAGCCTCTTATTGCCCCTGTCCCAACTTTTTTGAGATGTGTTGCTGTCATGAAATTTCAAATGAGCCAATATTTGGCATGACATTTCAAAATGTCTCACTTTCGACATTTGATATGTTGTCTATGTTCTGTTGTGAATACAATATGTTTTTGGGATTTGTAAATTATTGCATTCTGTTTTTATTTACAATTTGTACTTTGTCCCAACTTTTTTGGAATCAGGGTTGTACATATCTATGTTTTGTCCTGTTCTGTGTATGTGTGGGGGGAGGGGGGTGTCCAGGAGGACACTTACTTTGACACTAAAATGGAATCAGTAGTGGATTAACCTCATTTAATAACAGATGGAATATGATTTCGTTAATTATGAACCTCACAAGTCTTGCATCAGAGATTTAAAAAATTTAAAACTTTAAATCACATTATGGCTTTAATTCCAAATTTCTAGAGAAATTGAAAAGAGACAAATGAAATGGAAAACAGCACTGACCCTAACAAAGTGTTCAATATGATAAAGGAATCCACCCCTGAAGACAAAAATCAGTGCAGTTAACCTTTTGTCTGACTTTTATTCCCATTACAGGGTTTTAATGAATGTTAATCAAGACAAAGCTCACAGTTCTCTTTTATTGGTTTATAAGGCCAACCTTAAAATGATGACGAAAACCATTAGTGCATAAATTAAATAACTAATTGGTACTGTTTAAAGAAAATAATGTAATAATTGAACACATATTTCAGAGGGCGGATTTCCATAATTCCTCTGTTGCATCCCTTTGCAGCCATGAAAAGAAAGAGAGAGAGAGAGAGAGAGAGAGAGAGAGAGAGAGTGTGTGTGTGTGTGTGTGAGGAGTAACATCATCTAGTCTGCTCCAACTGCGGAAAATTTAAGATATAAATGATGTTTGAAAAATACATAAAAAGCTGCACTTGTGTGGCACTAGCTCTTTCTATCAAAATGAAAATCCATATAGCAGAAAGCATTATAACCTTGCAACTACTGTATATTCCCTCATACTTGTATGATTCTCTGCTTGAAAAGTACACAAATAGAATCAAGAAATAAACAGTCCAGTCAGCAACATTACCATTATATCCACACACCAGCTATGGTTGCCGATAATAACTGCTGTTTCTAAACAAGTAACATTTAACCCAAATGCAGCACTTGGGTCAAACTGACCTGTGTATTCAAAAAAAAAAAAAAAATTATATACACACACACACACACACACACACACACACACACACACACACACACACACACAGTGGGGCAAAAAAGTATTTAGTCAGCCACCAATTGTGCAAGTTCTCCCACTTAAAAAGATGAGAGAGGCCTGTAATTTCATCATAGGTACACTTCAACTATGAGAGACAGAATGGGGGAAAGAATCCAGGAAATAACATTGTAGGATTTTTAATGAATTAATTGGTAAATTCCTCGGTAAAATAAGTATTTGGTCACCTACAAACAAGCAAGATTTCTGGCTCTCACAGACCTGTAACAACTTCTTTAAGAGGCTTCTCTGTCCTCCACTCGTTACCTGTATTAATGGCACCTGTTTGAACTCGTTATCAGTATAAAAGACACCTGTCCACAACCTCAAACAGTCACACTCCAAACTCCACTATGGCCAAGATCAAAGAGCTGTCAAAGGACACCAGAAACAAAATTGTAGACCTGCACCAGGCTGGGAAGACTGAATCTGCAATAGGTAAGCAGCTTGGTGTGAAGAAATCAACTGTGGGAGCAATTATTAGAAAATGGAAGGCATACAAGACCACTGATAATCTCCCTCGATCTGGGGCTCCACGCAAGATCTCACCCCGTGGGGTCAAAATGATCACAAGAACGGTGAGCAAAAATCCCAGAACCACACGGGGGGACCTAGTGAATGACCTGCAGATAGCTGGGACCAAAGTAACAAAGGCTACCATCAGTAACACACTACGCCGCCAGGGACTCAAATCCTGCAGTGCCAGACGTGTCCCCCTGCTCAGAGGTGGAAAACCCTGGGTGCAGAAAGTAAAAACCCTGCCACATTTTTGCTCGAGCCAATTCAATGAACCAGCTGATCCTAATTACCACATCCCCTAAGCCAGGTTGATGAGCTAATTGGTGAAATCACCTGTGTTGAGAGCACAGGCAGAAGGAAAACCGAAGCAGGACTTTTACTTTGTCAATCCAGTTTTTCCACCTCTGCCCCTGCTTAAGCCAGTACATGTCCAGGCCCATCTGAAGTTTGCTAGAGAGCATTTGGATGATCCCGAAGAGGATTGGGAGAATGTCATATGGTCAGATGAAACCAAAATAGAACTTTTTGGTAAAAACTCAACTTGTCGTGTTTGGAGGAGAAAGAATGCTGAGTTGCATCCAAAGAACACCATACCTACTGTGAAGCATGGGGGTGGAAACATCATGTTTTGGGGCTGTTTTTCTGCAAAGGGACCAGGACGACTGATCCGTGTAAAGGAAAGAATGAATGGGGCCATGTATCGTGAGATTTTGAGTGAAAACCTCCTTCCATCAGCAAGGGCATTGAAGATGAAACATGGCTGGGTCTTTCAGCATGACAACGATCCCAAACACACCGCCCGGACAACAAAGGAGTGGCTTCGTAAGAACCATTTCAAGGTCCTGGAGTGGCCTAGCCAGTCTCCAGATCTCAACCCCATAGAAAATCTTTGGAGGGATTTGAAAGTCCGTGTTGCCCAGCGATAGCCCCAAAACATCACTGCTCTAGAGGAGATCTGCATGGAGGAATGGACCAAAATACCAGCAACAGTGTGTGAAAACCTTGTGAAGACTTACAGAAAACGTTTGACCTCTGTCATTGCCAACAAAGGGTATATTACAAAGTATTGAGATGAACTTTTGTTATTGACCAAATACTTATTTTCCACCATAATTTGCAAATAAATTCTTTAAAAATCAGACAATGTGATTTTCTGGATTTTTTTTTCTCATTTTGTCTCTCATAGTTGAGGTATACCTATGATGAAAATTACAGGCCTCTCACCTTTTTAAATGGGAGAACTTGCAAAATTGGTGACTGACTAAATACTTTTGTCCCACTGTATATATCACATACAGTGGTGCTTGAAAGTTTGTGAACCCTTTAGAATTTTCTATATTTCTGCATAAATATAACCTAAAACTTCATCAGATTTTCACACAAGTCCTAAAAGTAGATAAAGAGAGCCCAGGTAAACAAATGAGAAACAAACATTATACTTGGTCATATATTTATTTAGGAAAATGATACAATATTACATATCTGTGAGTGGCAAAAATATGCAAACCTTTGCTTTCAGTATTTGGTGTGACTCCCTTCTGCAGCAATAAATGCAACTAAACATTTCCGGTAACTGTTGGTCAGTCCTGCACACCGGCTTGGAGGAATTTTAGCCCATTCCTCCGTACAGAAGAGGTTCAACTCTGGGTTGTTGGTGGGTTTCCTCACATGAACTGCTCGCTTCAGGTCCTTCCACAACATTTCGATTGGGGTGGGGTACGAGATTTTGGAATAACGGTTCCCGCAAGCCATATTTTGAAAAGAAACAAGCCCACCCTTGCCATGTTCCCACCCCCCGCGTCTCATTAAGTTAGAGCAGCGGTTCCCAAACTTTTTTGGCCACGCACCCCCTTCTATACTCCAACCAGGTTGACGCACCCCCAGTTCCCCAGTTTCAAAAAACACACGCTTTCTTATAAAGGCAGCATCTTTGATCGTGCTAAAATGATAACAAACATCGTTTGCCACACCTGCAGGAAACCACAAAAGTGGAAAAAAGAAAAACACCAAAGCTTTCTTACAAAGGCAGCACGTCCTGCTCGAATGAGAACATCAAATCACATTAACATATTATGTGCTCTCGTATTTGAATTAGATATAATTTGATTGAAATGTAACAGTTTTAAAACGTTTCAACACGGTAAATGCGCAAATTCATTACAAAGGGAGATCACATCGAGGCATGTAGTCTACCAGCCAGATATGGGGAAAATATATGATTTTCATCCGTGTTTAAAACACCAGCAACACAACCCTGTCATTACAAGGTTATGAAAATGAATTGAGAATGAATTTAATTTGCAAAAAAGTTAACATATAATAACAGTAAAAATAGCAAATGATAATTATGAACATATGCATTTTAAAGAGATACAACAATTAAGGAGCATATCAGGAACAGATAAAGAAGAGGATCCATGTGATTGTGAAGTGCAGCGCTGGTGGCTCAGTCTGCAGTGAGAGAGACAGAGAGAGAGAGACAGACAGACAGACAGACAGACGGTGGGTGGATTCCTCCCTATCTGTTGGGGTTTCACCTCCTTCATCCCTGATTTGTGGTGGCGCATTTAGTTTCGCCGATTTCAACCAGTTGAGCATCGCAAATGAATGAATGAATGAATGAATGAAGCCACAAACTACTGCAGAACCGTTACGGCGTAGAAGAGTTAAAAATCGCCATTACATTTCTTATCTTGCGCACCCCCTAGTGGCAGCTCGCGCACCCCCGGGGGTGCACGCACCACACTTTGGGAACCGCTGAGAGTGTAGAGAGCTTGGAAAAATAGCTCAAACTTTCTCATTTAAACTGTGTTTTCAGCCCCAATTTTCACTCCACACACATAATTTTCTCAAAAGTAGTAATCACACTTGTCCTGATTCACACAATGTGTCTACCTACACGATAGGATTTACAGTTTTTGAATGAGAAGCCTGAAAGTGAGGAGAGCACAGGCGCTCAGCCCATAGACTTCCATTATAAACTTGGCAGAAAAGTCACTTGTTTTTAACTCGCTCTAGTGACCTCATTTTTTACACTACAGACAAAAAACTTACATCAGTGTGTTCAGGAGACCCTTGTGGCACTTACTGTGAAAGAATTTTGTGAATACCTCCTTCCATTTTCGTGTAAATCCCCGTTATTTGAAGGGACCTTTTTCTGTGCATTTCTGTCTCTCCCTGCTCAGCGCGCGTGTTGGGGGAGGGGCTGCTCGCTATCTCACACATACACACACACAGAAGGGCCTGGCTGCTTGCGGGCTTCAGTCTGATTGACATGTCAGTATCCAATCATTTTGAGGTGGTACCTCGATATGATTGGATGGCGTTTTTCCTTTATTTTACACTGTAGACTGGATTAAAATATTTCGGTTTTGGGTCAAACCTTCTATTGTACTGCTTGCAACATGGGTGTGAGGAGCTTTTCAAGCAATATGGTAAAAAATACTCCTGAAAAAAATCTCATACCCCACCTTTAAGGTCAGGACTTTGACTTGGCCATTCCAAAACATTATCTTTATTCTTCTTTAACCATTCTTTGGTAGAATGACTTGTGTGCTTAGGGTTGTTGTCTTGCTGCATGACCCACCTTCTCTTAAGATTCAGTTCATGGACAGGTGCCCTGACATTTTCCTTTAAAATTCACTGGTATAATTCAGAATTCATTGTTCCATCAATGATGGCAAGCCGTCCTGGCCCAGATGCAGCAAAACAGGCCCAAACCATGATACTACCACCACCATGTTTCACACATGGGATAAGGTTCTTATGCTGGAATGCAGTGTTTTCCTTTTTCCAAACATAACGCTTCTCATTTAAACCAAAAAGTTCTATTTTGGTCTCATCCATCCACAAAAATTTTTTTTCCAATAGCCTTCTGGCTTGTCCATGTGATCTTTAACAAACTGCAGATGAGCAGCAATGTTCGTTTTGGAGAGCAGTGGCTTTCTCCTTGCAACCTTGCCATGCACACCATTGTTGTTCAGTGTTATCCTGACAGTGGCCTCATGAACATTAACATTAGTCAATGTGAGAGAGGCCTTCAGTTGCTTAGAAGTTACCCTGGGGTCCTTTGTGACCTTGCCGACTATTGCACGCCTTGCTATTGGAGCGAGCTTTGTTGGTTGACCACTCCTGGGGAGGGTAACAATGGTCTTGAATTTCCTCCATTTGTACACAGTCTGTCTGGCTGTGGATTGATGGAGTCCAAACTCTTTAGAGATGGTTTTGTAACCTTTTCCAGCCTGATAAGCTTCTACAACACTTTTTCTGAGGTCCTCAGAAATCTCCTTTGTTCGTGCCATGATACACTTCCACAAACACGTGATGTGAAGATCAGACTTTGATAGATCCCTGTTCTTTAAATTAAACAGGGTGCCCACTTACACCTAATTGTCATCCCATTGATTGAAAACACCTGACTCTAATTTCACGTTCAAATTAACTGCTAATCCTAGAGGTTCACATACTTTTGCCACTCACAGATATGTAATATTGGATCATTTTCCTCAATAAATAAATGATCAAGTATAATATTTTTGTCTCATTTATTTAACTGGGTTCTCTTTACCTACTTTTAGGACTTATGTGAAAATCTGATGTTTTAGGTCATATTTATGCAGAAATATAGACAATTCTAAAGGGTTCACAAACTTTCAAGCACCACTGTGTGTGTGTGTGTGTGTGTGTGTGTGTGTGTGTGTGTGTGTGTGTGTGTGTGTGTGTGTGTTATTTATTTTTTCAACAAATCAGTTGTTCCACTTGAATCTCGGTGGCCTTGGCTTATTTTCTGTGTGGAACATGTACAAAAAAAAAAAAAAAAAGACACATCCTACACCCACCTACACATTTACATCCCTGATAAGACTCTTGGGTCAGTTTGGCCAAATGGTAATAAATGGTTGAAAAGAGTACTTGAAAAGTGTCATATGAGTGGGTGATGGATGGATGTAAGTTCAGGAAGAGTTTTATTAAAAGCAAGCCTGCAAACACCTCCAAGACGTGAGGCAGAGAGCATGAACAGGAACAGGCAGAGTTCAGGTGATTGGCAAACAGCATATTCAAGGTAGGGCAAAACGTGGTCAGGAAAACCAAAAGCAAAGTCAAAGCTAGAGTAGCAACACAGAAATTAAATGGCTTGGTAATGTCAGATACAAGGAACAGATCACATACTTTGCAAAGTCTGTGTATGAGGAAAGTTCTTATGCCTTGGTCTCACATAGCTGAAATCACTTCATGGTGGACACTGGTAGACAATTTTGGGCCTTCCGGGGGTCAATCAGCATGCGTTCTGGGCCCTTCTGTCAGAATATGTGAGAGCCTTGACAACTGGGAAGGCGTGGCTTCCATCCCTGGAAAGTTTGGTCATGATGAAAATTACTGTGGGTCAAGCACCAGATGAATTCATCAATCACAACAGTGAAGGCAGCACAGTGGTGTAGTGGTTAGCACGGACACCTCACAGCAAGAAGGTTCCGGGTTCGAACCCAGCAGCCGGCGAGGGCCTTTCTGTGTGGAGTTTGCATGTTGTCCCCGTGTCTGCATGGGTTTCCTCTGGGTGCTCTGGTTTCCCCCACAGTCCAAAGACATGCAGTTAGGTTGACATGGAGCGGCCTTGGGCTGAGGTGCCTTTGAGCAAGGTACCTAACCCCTGACTGCTCCCTGGGCGCTGTGTGTGGCTGCCCACTGCTCTGGGTGTGTGTGCATGTGTTCACTAGCCTGGGAAATCCCATGCTGCTTTGCACAATCATTCCGATCTGAAAAGACAGCATGGAAACTATGGTCTAAAGGCTCGCCTGAGATAGGGAGCCATAGGCGGTTTTAAACGGGGGCCAGGGGGGGCCAGTGCCCCTGTAAAATTGCTCCTGGCCCCTGTTGTGGCCCCTGTGCTGAACAGGTAACAAGATTTATTAATTTTGACGTGCGCTGGCTCGAAGATCGGAACTGACATGACGGAGTGTTCTACATGGACTCCTTAAAGCGCTACACGCACACTGTTACCTGCAGCAGAAAGACCCGCAGCAGCGCAAATTGTAAACTTTGGACGTGAGAGATAACAGCTGCAGCCCTGCAAGGACTAGGCTACTGCAAAGAGGCGAAGATAAGGAAAATTATTCAATTTCGTAACGTCATTGTTTGCACATATCCGTGTTTTACTGTTGTTGTTCACTAGAATAATAAATCCGTTTTATTGCACTTTCTTAAAAGTGCGTTGCACAGCAATAAGTAGCCTAACTTAATATTTTTGGGAAATGGGTAAAATAACCGACAGTGTTTAACCTTCTTGTAAAACTTTAATGGCCTTTTGATATGTAGAGGCTACATTCCTCTCCGTTTACTTTTTAGTATAGACCTACTGTAGGCTATCATCATGGAAAGGAGCAAGAAGGACATTATGTCCTTTTTTGCCCCTGTTGGCAAAAAGCAACACAGAGAGAGTAAGGAAGATGAAGATTATGAAAGAGGAGAGAGAGCCAGAGGTGGAGAGAGAGCCAGAGGTGGTGGTTGGAGAGGTGGAAAGTGAGGCATCTGAAAGGCAATCTGAGAGTGAGGATGAAGACATTCAGGATCAGATTGAGGGACAGAATGAGGGACAACCCAACAAGTC
This sequence comes from Neoarius graeffei, assembly GCF_027579695.1. Lineage (NCBI taxonomy): Eukaryota > Metazoa > Chordata > Actinopteri > Siluriformes > Ariidae > Neoarius > Neoarius graeffei. The sequence continues at coordinate 35,377,522 of NC_083582.1, read as the reverse complement.
ATTGGGACAACCAGATTCACCATGCATATCAAGTACAGCACCATCAGGTTTGTGATGTTGAACAAATGTATGTGTGTGAGCAGTGTCGACCTACAATTCATATAGCCTACCCTGAAAGTGTGAAGTCTGAATAATAATTAATAAATATAAAATACAAATAATAGATATAATAATAAATTAATAAATGAATTATGATAAATAAATGTTGTTCTCAGTCGCACTTTCATATTTACTGTATTCATCTTTCTCCAGATATCATCAAGTGCTTGGACAACACTCCAGTGCAGCCACGTCTGAAGAAAAGGTTCATTGTATGCAAAAATAGAAATCTTATTTTACAAAAAAGAGAAACATGGTTTTAAGATTTACTGAGCACAATTTATTTTATGTTTAGGCTATTGAGACAGAATGTTTATCTCATTGTATTTATGCTCAATGTATTTTGTTTTGGTTTTAAATAAACTAAACAAAACATTTTGAACGCTTAAATATTGCCATGTTTTGCCCATATGTGCCCCCCTGAAAAAACACTGGCCCCACCTCGGCCCCCCTAGTAATTTTGGTCTAGAACCGCCACTGTAGGGAGCCAATCAGAGAGTGGGGAGGGGTGGAAAGACGGTGACGCGTACTACTCGACAAACGGAAGCTTGTAGTTTATTTGGGACTGTTTACGGATCACATTTAACATGGCGGCGAGCGATACGAACCAAACTTTCAATCAAGCTTTAGACACTGTTCTGAATTAGTCTCGTTAACACCAGACCATATCACAAGTGAAATAAGTTTGGTGCCATTGTTTTCCTATTTTTGTTTTGCCTTCTCTTTCCTTCTCTTCTTCGCCTCTTCGTCGCTCTACGTCACCGGGTACAACTGCCATGATTGGCCATGGGCTACGTATACGCCAAATGATAGACATTTTCAACGTCTAATAAACGGCCGTTGACAATCGTAAACCACACCTCCCCTATGAGAAATTCAATAGGCAGATTCCAGACCATATTTCACTTGTGATATGGTCTGGTGTTAACCAGACTATGTGTTCACTGCTTCAGATGGGTTAAATGCAGAGGATGAATTTCCCTGTGCTTGAAGTGTGCATGTGACAAATAAAGGTTTCTAAAAAACAAAACAAAAAAAGGAATATTTGAGGCATACGTGAGGCTTATCATTCACTGTGCAAATTTGCAAGCTTTCAAAGCTTATTCGGTATTGTGTGAGATTATTTATTTATTTATTTATTTATTTATTTGTATGTTAGCTTGAGATGGGACTGAAATTAGATGGCTTTTGTTATCTGGAAGAACTACAAATATCCATGTAACAGGAATAACACCAATAAGTTTACAGCCTACATTGCAATCTTTCATAAATAACACTGGCAGGTATATACACTCTCCTGTCAGATTGTCATTGTTTTCCTTTTCGTCTTGAGACAGGTCATTGCTTCTGTCTTGAAGTAAACATGCATGCTCAGACATTTTTTTTTTGGCCATGTTGCAGTCAAAATTTGCACAAGTATTGCACACAACTCAGAATAGTAGCATGCTAAGCCAATGTAACCAGAATCATACTAACACCAGCATATCTAATGCTGGGGGATGTTAATGGACAAAGAATACTTAGTCAACTAAATTAACCTTATAAAACTTGCATGCCCTTGGTACAAAGTGATGGAAACTTGGATGGCACGCTCTCCAACAAACCTAGACAGCAACCAACACAAGAGCACTTATTAACAGTACCAGTGCCTGAGTGTTACCTAGCAAGTTTGCTTACATCACCTTGAGATGTAGCTGGCAGCTAAACCTTTGTCAAAATGGACTGACTTGGCTAATGTTAAGCTAGTGAGTTGACAACTCTGCTAACACAGCCAAACCTCAAGCAAGTGAAACAACACAAGGCAGCTAACATATTATTTACTAGTTCAACAGAAAGAAGGCCAGCTTGATGTCTGTCTTGAAGCCTTTTATCTCTCTTTGCTTTCACTTACAAAGACAAGCCATTATCCCTATTACAAGTGAATGTACCATAAAAATGATTTTGAAGCTGATATTTTAAGGTAAATGTCCTACCTAATGTTGCTTTAAAGGTTAAGGGCCATGTTTAAGCCCCCTGGCTCTTTGGCAATTTTGGGATTTAAACTCACGACTTTATGGTCACTGGTTTATAACAGCTGTGCTACCACTTACTTATATGCATATCTTTCAGTAATACAGACAACACATTTTTCATTTTCTTTTCAAAGTTTATCTCAAAGCAGATGTATGTTCACAGGTGAATGAAGGATCTCAAAGAAGTGTAGCACCCCCAGCCCTCTATAAGGTACTGCAGTGACACCCTAGGTTCTATGAACTTATAACTCAATGTAGATTCAATGTATATAACTCCTAGATTGTATCTCTCTCTATGATGTACTGAATGCAAATAAACTATGTTTGACTTAAATGTTCTGGTAGTCTTGTATGTAAGCTTTTAACTTATTCATTCCAAAAATGAATTGTCCACACAGTGAATAAAGTTTAGTATCTATATTGTAAATGTAATAAGTAAAATAAAAAAGCATGAAAATAAACAGAAAACAAATGCAAATGTAGCCTAAATGAGAATGTATCAATATGTTCCTTACACAACTTAAATAGCCTATTAATCCTTTTCAGGTAACCACAGGTTTCTCAAAAAAAAAACCAACCCATACCAGTAATGAACACAGTTAAACTAATCACATTCAAATACCGTCAACCTTTTGTATAATAAATCTATTGGGCCCATTCAACATATAACACAAAGCCGGCACACCTTACTTGTCTCCCATACCCTGTCCAGTGTCCCCGATGCAGGCCTGAGTCGAGGCTGGCGTGCGTTGTGGTCTTAAACAAAAATGGCTGCTTCGACAAAAGAAAAGAAGTGAAGCAGGCTACTCACACCAGCTCCAGTGCGTATTCCCCACAAGCAGTCGGTTTAGTCAGCTGACCTTGAACTCCCGTGTCAATTTCCAGCATAGACCTCCGGAAAACAGTTCACAGTTAGCTGCTGTTTCTGGAACTCCGTTGTTGGCTTGGCCAGCCAGACTTGTTTCAGCGGCAGTTCTTCTGGCAGACACGTTGGCTACGTTATCTGCAATCGCGTGTACAGTTTATCCACTCCCACTCGAAGTTCAGTTTCAGTTCTGTGCACAAACTCCAAAAACAGTTCACTAACTGCGGTCTCACACCTATACAGTTACCTCAAATATCACTTTTTAACGGGAAAATAACAATAACTTGCCGTCTTGATGACAGCAGCGTTCCCCTTCACTCGTTCAAAAACCAAAGGAAGCCCGTTTCCGCTATATCCGGGCCTTTTTCTGGCTCCGTGACCTCTCACCCTGTACAGTCATTGGTTCCACTGTATTTTTTTTCAGAATTACAAATAATTAAACATGTAATAATAATAGCATAGGTACACATGAGAACACTTAATATTACACCAGGAAAACACATAAAATGTTAAATAAAATCAAGTAACAGAAACATGCATTTCCTCCTATACCCTATATCTCCACTTACATGGATAATAAAGGAAACTTATCTGTATTTTCTGAAAGGATTACAGAAGCTTACTCTGAAATGTCTTCATTGTACATGTTCATTGGGAAATCATCAATGATAAAACGAGGGTATTAAAAGACAAGAAAAACCTGCACCCCTCATTATACCTCAAAAAAGACATTTGTGTACCTTTGTGTACCATGAGTGAGCACCTCATTCAATGATACCTAGCTCATCACCTAACTCAAGACATCCAGGTAGACAACAAACCATCATTTTAAATAAAAAAATTCTGGTGTCCTTCACCTAACTGAGAGGTAAATAAGTCCTATAAAGTTTTGGGATTTGGATATTTCACCCATGGTAAGTCCAATCATGCACAGTCTGTGCAGAGTCTAGAACTTTCTGTTACCTAACTATTGGGATGCTAGAGCTACCCATGTCTCATCATGCCTTGGTCCCATATTGTCCTTGATTTCTTCATCAGTCTACCCATACCATATCTATCTCATTCAATTATTATAATGGCCATCATTAGCTGATTTTTTTTAAAGCACATCATCTGGTACCTCTTTCCAAAATTACCCATAGCCGTAGAAAGTGCAGAAATCATCTTCATCAAAGTCTTTCAATATTCCAGGATCTCTAGTTACATAATTTACAACAGGAATTATGGTATGTCTGGAAAACTTTCTGCCCACATTCAAACATCAGTGTCATTTTCAGTGTCAGTGATTAGGTAGAGCACCTAAACTCCCATAATCTCAAGCTCCAGAAGTGATGCAATGTGTATTATACTGATGGTAGATCAGATGGCTTAACTACAAGATGAGATTCAATACTGAATATATTGAGAATCAGTATCTAAAAATACCTCCATGCATCTGTGAATGTATGGGAACAAAAAGTTTCTCAGCATCAGTCCTGGAAGATCTTTAGATGCTGCATTTTCCACATAATGCTCATTGTCTGGCACATCTGATGAACCAGAATACCACATTTTCCAAAGAAAAGGCTGAACAAAAAATGTACTGTGGGCATCTTTACTATTGCATCATGTCATGTCCATGTCTGCAACTCCCATGATCCTCAGCCAGTGACCTCCAGTAATGCACTGTGTCATTCACTGTGTCTTGATTAAGATACTAATTAAATAAAATTAGTTTGCAATCACATTACTCCCTTTAAATAACCTGGACCCTGGATGTACAGTGAAGACTTTACACTAACAAGAGGTTGCTTAAAAGTACATTTTATACACACTTACAGGTCCGACGAATTTCAATCATGGTTGATACTCATAAGGCTTATTCCTGGATGTTAAGTTCCTAAATTTAATATTACTACCAATGATTTTTTTCTACTAAGCAGAAAGCTAGGCACAACATTGATTACAGTCCACTGCCATTTTTCTCATTTGGTTTTAAATGCCTCTAGCCTTACCTCAATTCCCTCTATTTCCATACTTTCTGTTTAACTTACTCACTGGGTGCAATTTGCTTATGGGGGGGGGCCACAATGTGCTAAGGAATTGTTGCATATTGTCTTTGAGTATTAAAATTTCAAAAATCTTTGCACTGCCAAATGAATTCCATATGCCTGTTCATATTCATATTCTATAGGAATGTGCTTACTGTATGTGCAACTAACAAAAATTTGTGCTCATTTGGATTTAGTGAGCTGATGCAGGTTCGAGCAAACACAGCCATCTGCTGTGCAACAGCCAACCTGTGATGGAAGCAGAGAAAGTTCTTTCGAGAATTTTTTGAACAACCAGCTAAATTAAATATCAAGATTGGTATGCACCAGTAGCGGCTGGCTTTTGTAAAAGTGAGGGAGGAAGGAATGCTTGGTTGAAGGTCACGGGCCCCAATGCGACCGCACCTGCTGGACCGGCTATAGTTACACGCACGGGTTGAGTTGATAATAGTTGAAAAACCTATCATTTTAACGGGGTGTGTACACTTTTTATAGCTGCTGTACACATTACTTTCAGGTGTTCAACACATCTTTCTCTTTCAAAATTCTCTCAAAATCTTCCGTATTTAATGAAGCAAACCTGGCGGCCATGTTTGTAGCTCAGCCCATGGAAGGGTTTTGCAAGCAAAACATTCACCACGTCCTCTGTTTCCATTACTTTATTCATAGAATATTTATAACATAGTCAATCCACTTCCACCTCGCCGTTCTCACTCTGACTGCCGAAGTGCCCGAGTCACCGGATCTAGAAGTTAAGTTTGATAAGATAACCCCTCCCCCCAGGCAGCTAAGGCCTCTACTTATTGGTTCATTGCGCAACTAGGGCTGCAGCCTATTGGTTGATATTTTGTAGCACTTGTCAGATCTCTTAGCTAGTCCCACCCTCTTAGAGGAGGATTTTCCTCCTCTCTCTCATTGAAGTCTATGTTAACCACGAGCCGCCAGTGCCGGAGACTGTTTGAATCGGAGTGAATGGGAGCCGAAGGGAGGAAGATCCTCCGTGCAGTAATTTCTAATAGCGAGCGATAGGGGGTGCTAATGTAATTTCACCCAGAGAAACAAATATAATGTACATGTCGTATTTGGCAGTAAAATAGTAATATTCAAGGACAGCAATTCATTAAATTGGTCAAGACAATTTCAACTTTTTATTCTTAGAATTTTTAAGGAGGATCTTCCTCCCTCTCCTCACTGGAGAAGCCACCTGTGGTATGCACTGATGTGTCAATTACCCTTAGTGGCAACATCCTCATGCAGGAGGGAGGAGAAAGAAATAAGTCAGCAATGCTGGCTGGAGGGACTGGAACCCAGGAACCCAGTCTGACAAACAAGTATTACTCATCTTAAAATAATTGCATGAGAGAGCAATGGAGTAAAGTTACTTACATATGACTAGCTTCAAAATCTCCCAATGCCTGCTTTGCCATTATTTTCCTTTTTAGGGACCATCATGCCTCTATTCTGACCTCAGCATAGCATAGTGTTCAAACCAGTCTGCTCAAAGTTCAAATTGGTTGAACTTTGCTGTTGACCTTTCTGAGTGGAACCAATGATTTTACAGTGTGATGTTCTGGAATATGGGCGACATAACACCAGCGTGAAATACAAACATAAATTTTTAATTTTTCTGTGTGGTTTTTTTTCCCCCTGAAACACATGTCCAGCAAAGTTGTTGAGATAGTAAGTACTTGAGGGCTTGTACTTGCCTTATTTCTCCCACTCTTTACTTTTTAAAATAGCACTTCTGTAAAACATCTAAGTTGCACTTTGTTTACAACACATTTAAAAAAAAGTTTAAGATAAAATAGAATTATGTTGCAGTGTCAGTACAAGGATTAAATTATGATAGCATATCTTGGATGCTTGTCATGTGGAGGACTAAGGCCAAGTTTACATTAGACCGTATCTGTCTCGTTTTCTTCGCGGATGCACTGTCCATTTACATTAAAACGCCTGGAAACGCCGGGAAACGGGAATCCGCCAGGGTCCACGTATTCAATCCAGATCGTGTCTGGTCCGGTGCTGTGTAAACATTGAGAATACGCGGATACGCTGTGCTGAGCTCTAGCTGGCGTCGTCATTGGACAATGTCACTGTGACATCCACCTTCCTGATTCGCTGGCGTTGGTCATGTGACGCGACTGCTGAAAAACGGCGCGGACTTCCGCCTTGTATCACCTTTCATTAAAGAGTATAAAAGTATGAAAACACTGCAAATACTGATGCAAATACTGCCCATTGTGTAGTTATGATTGTCTTTAGGCTTGCCATCCTTCCACTTGCAAGTGGTAAGTGATATGCGCTGGGATCACACACACAGCGGCTCAGTCCCGAATCACTGCTTGTGCACTCCACTCGTGCGCTCTCTGAGCTGCGCAGGGCCGGAGTGCGCACCCTCCAGAGGGCACTCGCTGTTCAGGGCGGAGTGATTTGGAGCGCAGGATGCCTGCGGAGCCGAGCGTATCCGTGTATTGGCATTGCTGTGTGCACACGAATCGTGTATTGGTGTTGCTGTGTGCACACTAATCGTTTTAAAAACGTTAATCTGATGATCCACTGATACGGTCTAATGTAAACCCCACCTAAGTGGCACATCAAGCCAATGGTGAGTGTTGTGTTGATGTCCCAATTCTAGTCAGATGTAAGCACCTTAACTTACCCCACGTAAAACATCTAAGTTGCATTTTGTTTACAACACATTTAAAAAAAAAAGTTTAAGATAAAATAGAATATTATGTTGCAGTGTCAGTACAAGGATTAAATTATGATAGCATGGGATGAAACCCAATTAAGCTGGACATTGAAACACATTATCCTCAAAAACACTGCAAAACTCTAAATAAATGCATTTTCGGATTGGAGGAGTTTATTATAGGGATTCCTACAATAATGTTTTTTTCCACTCAGGTGATAAAACTCTTACATCAGGATAGCAATACAATCTACCACAGGAGGAGTGAGTTTCTAGTGAGTTGTATTTTCAGTTATGATCATATGATCACACTCCATCCAGCATTTAACATTTATAACATATTTAAGGAACTGGTGATGATAAGAAAGTAAAAAAAATTATAATGACTCACTGAATCATCCTATGGGATCTTGCTTTTGTCAGTGTTTTTATTTTCTTTTCCTTTATTTTCTCTGCCTAAACATACATTCCCAGGTAATGTGTAGGTTTTTGCATCCAGACCAATATGCTTGAGGGCCTCTACTCATGGATCTATTTTTTAATTTTGCAATTTGGAAAATATTTAATATCTGGAGGAGGGTTACTGAGACAAAATACGACAAGTAGCAGCAGTCAAACATCTTTTTGTCCAACATCTGCATAGAGAATCATGGACATGGACAATTATCAGATGACAGTTCAGTTTGGAGAAAAACAGTAGGTAATTTGGCCTGTAATTTTCTCATTGAAGGATGGAGAAAAACACTGACATGGCTGATCCAGATGGAAATAAAATCACAGAGTAGCACCTGTAAAATAGGAAATTGCCCTAGGATCCCATGTCAATTTAATGCCATCTGGATAGGGCTTATGACATGTAAACACACACACACACACACACACACACACACTCAAATAAATCTGTTGTACTAACCTCGCCTTCACCAGATTTTAGTTTGATGGCATTCTTAGACCCTGATGTATTGAACTAACATGAGGGTATGTTTTGAATAGAGACTACAAAGCACTTTTCGAAAGGCATCTGCTCATCAGTGTCAATGTAAATGCAAATGTAAACGTTAATAATAGTTTAAACTGATTTTTCACATAACCAATGATGCCACACAATTATTCAGCTGACCACTCATTCCATTATCTGTAGGATTAATTAGCATGTGCACCATGTTTTCAATATGGTGTTAGTCTTTTTCTAGGAGCTTAGACAGAGTAGCAGTCCCTTAACCAAAATGAGTGGAAAGGGCATTTTTAATTCACAAAATTAAAAATTTTTTTTTAGAAATGATCACTTGGTGTCATCAAGACAAAGTCAACAAGCCAATGTCAATATGAACGAGTCATACACTGGAGAGCTGTTTGACTGCAAAAGCCAGTGGATTAGCCACCAGCAATAGCGCTATGGGAAAACAAGACCTCAGTGGTACTGCTATCATTTCACCACCTTTGATGTCTTAATATATGACAAAGCAACTGTTAGAAATCCAAACTCTTCTGGGATGGACACATATAAGTCAGGATAAGGCAAACTTGTAAATACATCTACAGTACTTATCTTGGTATGGTCTTGCACTGTAGGTCAGTTGTTAAGTCAATGCTCATTCAACAGGTTTCAAAGTGCTTACTTTTTGATGAAAGCTTAAACCACAAACTCTGCAGCAGAAGCAAATGGATGTTTATGTTAGACAGAAGGTCCTAGAAATGTTTTGACATAAGGCCACAGAGGCTTTATGGTCTTTGCAAGCAAGCAGTAATTTAAGTCAGAGCATGTAACACTTTAAGTGTATGAACCCTGTGGAACAAACCCATATACACCCTTGAATCCTACATTCTGTATGCTTTTTTTTTTTTAGGTCCAATTTGTCTCCACTCGTAGATTGGTGACTCCAGGAAAACAGCCTGGACAAGGTTAAATAACTTGCAGTTTAGGTGTGCTGTGTTCAAGGATTTCAGTCAACACAGGCAGGATTATAAGCAGGGTTGGATTTCAGTTCCAATTAATGGAAAGTCCCTATCAGCATTTTTGTAAGCCCATGAAGGAACATAAATTAAGTCAATTAATTGCCATGTCCTTTGTCTCCCATCTCTCTTGTCTTTGCACTCTGTTCTGTCAGTAATAACACTGAAAACCTGATTTCTGAGCAGCCTCCAAATATGGCCGCTCTGGACTTCAATTCCCAAGAGTCACAGCAGCCCCTGTCACCATAATTCTATCACCTGTCTCCAATCTGCCACATCTGATGGATGGCACCGCTGATGGCTGCCTCGGTGTGTTGGTGCGCATTGTTTTGTCATTTTTTGTTTGTAAACTCAGTTCACTGCTGCAGTACTTGACTCTCTTTCACCAAATAAGAGCTCGTGAACATCCAGGGAACAACTCCAGTGGACTTATTATCAACTTTTCTGGTGTCTTCCATGGAAATATTGGACATTCTAGTCAAAGATGTGCTCATCTTTGCTCAGTCAGTGAGATGCCAGAGGAGAGGAAAATGCATTGGTGCGTTCATGCACCTCCGTCGGCGCAGACTTCGCACTCTGCTACCTGTGATATTTCTCTCCAGTGTGTGCTCATTCTGTAACAAACTGGATGAACTCCAGCTGCTGGTGGGGAGAAATAGGGACTTTCATTCATCTTCTGTTTTATGCTTCATGGAGACATGGCTATGCGGACTCATTCCAGACTCTACGCTGCAGCTGACCAGCTTCCAACTTTTCAGAGCGGACCGTAACACGGATCTCACCAGCAAAACAAAGGGTGGTGGAATCTGTTTTTATGTCAGTAGCAGCTGGTGCAGTGATGTGTCAGTGATCCTGAAACACTGTTCTCCCAACCTGAAATCACCCATCCATCCATTATCTGTAACCACTTATTCTTTGCAGGGTCGTGGGCAAGCTGGAGCCTATCCCAGGTGACTATGGGCAAGAGATGGGGTACACCCTGGACCAGTTGCCAGATCATCGCAGGGCTGACACACAGAGACAGACAACCATTTACACTCACATTCATGGTCAATTTAGAGCCACCAATTAACCGAACCTGCATGTCTTTGGACTGTGGGGTAAGCCGGAGCACCCGGAGGAAACCCACACAGACACGGGGAGAACATGCAAACTCCACACAGAAAGGCCCCCATCAGCCACTGGTCTTGAACCCAGAACCTTCTTGCTGTGAGGTGACAGTGCTAACCACTACACCACTGTGCCACCCCAACCTGGAATCATTTATCATTAATTATAAACCCTTCTACTCTCCATGTGAGTTTGCTTCATTCTTTCTGATCAGTGTTTACATTCCACTGCAGGTCAATGAGCAGAATGCACAGTGCATGCTGTCCGATCAGATACTGTGTGTGGAGCAGGCTAATCTGGACTCCCCAGTTATTGTCCTCAGTGACTTTAACAAAGGTAACCTTGGCTACAAACTACCAAAATACAAGCAGTTTATTAAATGCCTGACCAGAGAGGAGAATATTTTGGGTCACTGCTACACAACAGTCAATAATGCCTATCACTCTATCCCCCATGCTGCACTGGGCCACTCTGACCATGTCATGGTCCACCTGATTCCTGCATACAGGCAGAAATTAAAGCTGAGGAAACCTGTAGTGAGGACATCAAAGATGTGGAGCAATGAGGCTGCAGAGAACCTTCAGGTGTCCTTGGACTGAACAAACTGGGATGCGTTCAGGACTGCTACCAACAGTCTGGATGAGTACACAGAGGCTGTGACATCCTACATCAGCTTCTGTGAGGACTAATGCATTCCATCACAAACCAGGGTGAGTTACAATAATGACACATCCTGGTTTACAGATAAGCTCAGACAGCTAAGACAGCAAAAGGAAGAAGCATTCAGAACTGGAGACAGGGCCAGGTTTAAAGAGTCTAGGAACAGGTTTAGCAAAGCAGTGAGAGAAGCTCTGTACTCTGAGAAACTCCAACACCAGTTCTCAGTCATTGACTCTATGCCTGTCTGGAAAGGGCTCAGACAGATCACTAAATACAAACCTTCAGCCTCCTACACTTTGAAAGATAATGGGACTGTCCTGATAACCTCCCCTGTGACTCCACCCTCCACCCACACCACCTCCTCCACCTCTACTGCCAGGGCCTCTCTACAACTTCACACCTCTGAGGCCCATCCACCATCTACAACAGCCTCAACTCTCTCCATTCTGGAGAGAGATGTTGACAAGCTCTTCAAGAAGCTGAATCTCCACAAAGCAGCAGGTCCTGACTCCGTCTCACCATTTACCCTGAAGCACTGTGCTGATCAGCTGTCTCCGGTGTTCACAGACATCTCCAACACCTCATTGGAGACATGCCATGTGCCAGCCTGCTTCAAGGACTCCACCATTATCTCTGTCCCCAAAAAGCCAAGGATCACAGGATTAAGTTACTACAGACCCATCACCCTGACTTCTGTGGTCATGAAATCCTTCAAGCGCCTTGTGCTTTACCACCTCAAAGCCATCACTGACCTGCTGCTAGACCCCATACAGTTTGCCTACAGACCCAACAGATCTGCCAATGATGCTGTCAACATGGCTGTTCATTTCATCCTCCAGCACCTGGATTCCCCAGGAACCTACGCAAGAATCCTGTTTGTGGATTTCAGTTCTGCCTTCAATACCATTATCCTGGCTCTTCTGCAGGACAAGCTCTCCCACCTGAATGTGCCTGACTCCACCTGCAGATCACTGACTTCCTGTCTGACAGGAAGCAGCATGTGAAACTGGGGAAACACATCTCAGATTCCTGAACCATCAGCACTGGATCGCCCCAAGGCTGTGTACTCTCTCCTCTACTGTTCTCCCTGTACACCAACAACTGCACCTCAAGTCATCAGTTTCTCAAGCTTCTAAAGTTTGCAGATGACACCACCCTCATTGGACTTATCTCTGATGAGGATGAGTCTGCCTACAGGTTGGAGATTGACCATCTGGTGTCCTGGTGCAGGCAGAACAACTTGGAGCTCGATGCTCTAAAGATAGTGGAGATGATTGTAGACTTCAGGAGGAGCTCTGCCACACCCTCCCCCATCACCCTGTTTGACTCCCCAGTAACCTCTGTAGAGTATTTCCACTTCCTGGGCACTATAATCACCCAGGACATTAAGTGGAAGATGTATATCTGCTCTCTCACCAAGAAAGCACAGCAGAGGATGTTCTTCCTGTGGCAGTTGAAGTTTGATCTGCCAAAGACAATGATGGTGCACTTTTACACCACCATCATGGAGTCCATCCTCACCTCCTTCATCACTGTCTAGTACACTGCTGCCACTGCCAGGGACAAGGGCAGACTGCAGTGCATCATCCACTCTGCTGAGAGGATGATCAGCTGCAACCTTCCATTTCTTCAGGACCTGTGTGAGTCCAAGACCCTGAGGAGAGCAGAAGGGATTGTAGCTGACCCCTCTCACCCCGGAAACAAACTCTTCAAACCATACCCTCTGAGAGGAGGTTGCGGTCCATTAGAATCAAAGCCTCAGGCCATAAGGCCAGCTTTTCCCCACTGCAGCTAGCCTCATCACTAAGGTCAGAGACCCCCACTGATTCCACCTCACACTTCCAATCTGTGACATTAATGCACTTTGTCTCTGAACTGAAATTTTGCACATTTCAAGGCCATGTCATACATCTCCAGTCTGTAAAACTTTATTGCACATTCCAGCTCACACTGTCCAGCTTGGTTATTGACTTGCCTACAACACATATTCTCTTCCTTTCACACACTCTTATCAGGTCTCTTCTCCTTCTTCATCATCATCATGTGACCAATTTTTGCACATTCTGGACATATTGTACAACTTGGACTCCAATAACTCATGCACATACCCCTTAAATGTGTCTTTTTTTTTTCAAATTTGTATATTTCAGATTCTTCTATTTCTTATTCTATATATATATAGCTACCTTTTACTTTTTACGTTTTGTCTTTGCTAAATTCTTCTATCTTAACTGTTCAAGCACCAATCACCAAAGCAAATTCCTTGTATGTGAGAACATACTTGGCAATAAACTTGATTCTGATTCTTGATTCTGATCTACCAATAATCACCCAGCCTATATATACTTATCTCTCACAAACAGCCAGTGCGAAGTATTGTTCTGTGTCCCATACCTGACTTTATCAAGCCGTTTGACTTCTGCCTGACTTCCTGTTCTGACCACTGTTTACATTTAGTCTCGACTTCATCTTCTCATCTGCTCTATGTTGTTCTGTTCATTGATTGACTGACCTCTGTCTGTCCCCGACTAGAATTCCTGTTTCTCGATTCGGCTATGTCTGCAGTTTGTGACACACCTCCTCTCCCCTGAGATTGCATCTGTAAGTGCCTGCAGCCTGACAGGATACCAACCAATGGATGCAGCAGAGGAGTCCAAGCTGACTGTGATCAACGCTCAGGAGCATCTGTTAGGTGAACATCAGCAGATGATCAGTGATCTCAACACCAGGATATCACAGCTCGCTACTGTAATGTCACAGGCCCCTAACATGCCCCGCATCTCCCGCTGGTGCAGCTCAGCTCATTTCTGAACCTGAAAAGTTCTTGGGTGAAGTATCTAATTGCAAGGGATTCCTTCTCCAGTGCTCCCTGTATTTCTCCTCGATCATGGGTGTTACTGACAAACCGATTTCTAAATTTCTCAGCCTACTCACAGGCAAAGCCTTACAGTGGGCTACTGCAGTGTGGAAGTGCGGGGGCAAATATACCACTTCCTACAACCATTTCTTACAGCTTTTCAAGCAAGTTTTTGACCATGAACCTGAGGGTATAGAAGTTGGAGAGAGTCTTCTGACAATCAAGCAGGGGAATAGGAAAGTCTTGGAGTATGCCCTGGACTTCCACACATTGGCTGCCAGCAACAGTTGGAACGAACATGCATTAAGGGCCACATTTCATCAAGGTTTGAGTCCCGAAGTGCTGAGTGAGTTAGCCTGCTGAGATGAACACCTTTCCCAAGACTCTCTTATCGACTTAGCCATCCATCTGGACCACCTCATCAAGAACCAACCCTCATTGCAAGCATCTCCTGCTCCCTCTCCTACTACTACAAGCATGCCAACTCCTATGGAGGTCTCTCATGCACAACTACAATGGTCAGAGAGACAGAGTGGAAGACGTGAGAGCCTCTGCTTTTACTGTGATGAGTCCAGCCATCAGATTTCCAAGTGCCCTATCCATCCTCCACGAGGCACTCCAGCCTGCCAAGTCACCAACCCACCTAGCCTGGTGAGTTCCAAAATGAGCCAGGAAATGCCATATTTTAAGTTACCTGTAATATTGAAACTGCCAGACTTGACCCAGGTTCTCTCTGGATTCATAGACTCAGGGGCTGAAGCAAACTTCATCAGCAGCTCGATTGTCCAGAAATTCAACCTGTCCACAGACACACTCCAAAAACCTCTCAAGCTGAAGGCCATCGACGGTGGTCCCATAGGTGAAGAACTGATCTTTATGTGCACAGCTCCACTTGAAATTCATGTCAGGGTCATTCATTCTGATTGCATGTCTCTGTTCGTCACCTAAACTGCTCATAGCAATATCATTCTGGGATACCCATGGCTTTATTTTCATGACCCTCTAATCTCCTGGCAACAAAAGGACATTCTGCAGTGGTCACCAGTCTGTTTTCAAAATTGTCTGCAACGTCCTCAGCTAGCAAATTCGTCCACCTCTGTAGAGAGTCCTCAGCCTGATTCTCTGGATAACGTTCCTCCCTGTTATTTTGACCTCAAGGAAGTGTTCAGTAAAGAAAGGTAAGTCTTGTGGGTTGCCTCCCTATCATCTCTATGACTGTGTTATTGACCTCCTCCCAGGCACTACTCCTCCTTGTAAGCGTATTTACCATTTGTCCCTCACCGAGCAGGCCACAATGAAGAAGTATGTACAAGAAGCTTTGAAACAAGGTTACACTAGACCATCTACCTCACCAGCTTCTGCGGGCTTCTTCTTTATGGAAAAGAAGGGAGGTCTCTGGCCATCCATCGATTATCGGAGACTCAACCAGATCACAGATCAATACCCTTATTTGCACCCACTGGTGCCTTCAACCTTGGAACAGCTACATTCAGCTTAAATCTTCTCCAAACCAGACCTCTGTAGTGCTTACAACCTGGTCCGGATTTGAGAGGGTGGCGAGTGAAAGATGGCTTTCAGCACCACTGCTGGTCATTTTGAATATTTTGTCATGCCTTACGGGCTTTCTTGCACACCAAGCATCTTCCAGTGCCTAATCAATGATGTCCTAAGGGACATGCTGGGGAAATTTGTAATAGCCTACAAGGACAACATTCTGATCTACTCCCCAGATGAGCACATTCATCATGAGCACATCAGGTCAGTACTCTCCCACCTGCTCCAAAATCATCTATATGTCAAAGCAGAGAAGTGTGAGTTCCATGTCAATCAGATCTCATCCCTAGGGTACATCATCAGCTCTGAGGGGGTTAGCATGGACCAGGCCAAGGTTTTGACAGTCATGTCATGGCCCACTCTCAAGTCAGTAAAGGAGTTGCAGTGTTTCCTGGGGTTTGCAAACTTCTACCAGTGCTTCATCCAGGGTTTCAGCACTATCACTGCCCCTCTTGCTTCATTTCTGAAAAAAATGGACCACATCGCCTCCACTGGAACCCTGCAGCCAAAGAGGCATTTAACCAGCTCAAAGATGTGTTCATGACTGCTCCCATTCTACAGCACCCAGAGCCTACCAAGCCCTTTATTGTAGAGGTCGACATGTCCAAAACGTAAGTAGGAGGGGTTCTCTCTCAGTGGTTTGGGGAGAAACCCAAGCTTCATCCTGTCTCTTTCTTTTCCAAGAAGCTCACACCCACAGAGAGGAACTACGACATTGGCAACCAAGAACTCTTGGCTATCATATTGGCCTTAGAGGAATGGAGGCACTGACTGAAGGGTGCCATACACCCATTCATTATTCTGACTGACCATAAGAATTTGGAATACTTAAAGACAGTGAAACGCCTGAACCCACAGCAAGCCAGATGGGCCCTGTTCTTCATCCGCTTCCAGTTCACGATATCTTATCATCTTGACTCCAGAAACACCAAAGCTGATGCCCTCTCCAGAGTCTATAATTCATCACTCCACACCTCTGAACCAACTCTCATCTTACCACCCGAATGTTTTGTGCAAGCCATTGCATAGGACATTAACAAGGAAGCAGACAGTCACAGCCATCTGATCCTCCTGAGAACTGTCCTCCCAGGCTCCTGCATATCTCATCTAAGGTCAGAGGCAAACTCATCACCTGGGTTCATGCTTCTCCAGCCACTGGGCATTCCAGCAGCCACTGCACATACCAGCTCATAACAAATACTGGTGGGAAAATATGATCTCTAACATCAACCATTTCATCTCCTCATGTTATGCCTACACCCAAGCCAAGGTACCCTGCACTCCATCTGCCAGAAAACTATGTTCCCTCCCAGTACCCCAGAGACCCTGGTCACATGTTGCCATTGACTTCCTTACAGACCGACCACCATCTCAAGGCAACACAATCATTCTGGTAATCATTGACAGATTTTCCAAGGCACTCAGACTCATCCCACTACCTGGATTACCCACAGACTTCCAGACAGCCAAATTGCTATTTAATCACATCTTTCACTATTTTTATTTTTATTACCTTTATTTAATAAGGAAAGACTCATTGAGATTAAAAATCTCTTTTACAAGCGTGTCCTGGTCAAGACAGGCAGCAACACAGTTAATAATACATAAAGCCAACACAAACATCCATACACACAACAATAAAACATTTACAGAATAAATTACACAATAAAAATATAATTTAAAAGTAATAAACAAAAGTTCATTAAAAATAGTATTCCAGAAAATCAGACAAAACATCTACAGCTGGATGTTTCTGTCTACAAATCATTTAAAATCAGTTTAAATACATGTAATGGGACCAATTCCTTAAGTTTCAGGTTAATTTGTAACTGGTTCCAAGCAGAGGGCGCAAAAAAACTTAAATGCCTTTTTTTTCCCCAATTCAATACAGACCTTTGGAACAGAAAGTAAAAACAGATCCTGCAAACGAAGACTATAACTGCCCACTCTTTGACAAATGTACACTTGAAGATACAATGGAAGCAGACCTAAAATATACTTATAAACAAGAACATGCCAATCTAAGTTTACGTGTGGACAAAGCAGACCAACCAACACAAGCATACAACAAACAATGTGATCAATTAGTGATCAATGGTAAACTGTATCAAGAGCATGTAAACTCTGAGAAGATGCATGCATATAGATCACATCACCAAAATCCAACACAGACATAAAAGTGGCAGTAACAAGCCTCTTTCTGGCCTCAAAAGAAAGGCAAGACTTGATTCTGAAATAAAACCCTAATTTTAATTTTAGTCTTTTTACCAACTGTTGAATATAATATGCAAAGGACAGAGAGTCATCAGTCAAAATACCAAGATATTTGTATTGGGATACAGATTCGATCTGAGAACCCTGTAAAGTGATGATTTTTGGTAGGTTTTGAGGTGCTGATTTTGCATGTGAAAACAAAATGAGTTTAGTTTTATCTGCATTTAAGACAAGTTTTAATCAAAAAGGTTATTTTGAACAGTGTTGAAAGCTAGCTGTGGTTCAACAAGAGCCTGGGATGGTGTGGATGGAAAACTATATAGTACTGTGTCATCTGCATAAAAGTGAAAATTTGCATTGGAAACATTTTGATTAATATTAATGATATAGAGAATGAATAGGCCTGGTCCCAGGATCAACCCCATGTGGCATGCCTTTAGTTCCCATGAGCAAATTGGATGTGAAACCTTCTGCCTGTACGCACTGAGTCTGATCAGAGAGATAGTTATGGAACCAACCAGCAGTTTATTCAGACAGACCAATGTTGATGAGTCTCTGTTCCAGCAGTGTATGATCTACAGTATAAAATGCTTTGGACAGATCAATGAAGAGTGCTGCACAGTATTGTTTATTATCTATCAAATCAATAAAATCATTTACCACTTTTAAAGCAGCTGTAGTTGTACTATGTTTTTTCCTGAACCCTGACTGAAAGTTAGATAAAATATTATTGCTGGAATGGAACTTCTGCAACTGAGTACTGACAAGTGATTCCAGAACTTTTGCCAGGACAGATAATTTGGAGATTAACCTGTAATTATTTAGAACTGTTGAATCTCCTCCTTTAAACAAAGGAAGAATAAAAGCAGATTTCCGTATGGGAGGGATTTCATTTGTGGTCAACATGAGGTTGAAGAGATGTGTCAGAGGTGGGGCAATAAAATCTGCTGATAATTTTAAAAAGTAAGGGTCCAGTTTATTAGGTCCTGCTGATTTTGTAGTGTCCAAAAGCTTGAGGGCTTTGTGCACCTCAGAAACTGTAAGTGGAGTAAAACTAAAAGATTGATTGGATGCAGCTTGAGCATCACACCAAACATTGAGAGGATTTTCATGAGTACAGTTAAGCGAATCAAACAAGGAACCAGAAGTTATAAAATGTTCATTAAAACAGCCAAGAATTTCTGCCTTATCATATATTTTTATGAATCCTTCATAATGCAGGGAGGTAGCTCAAAGCCTTTGTTATTATCAGCTATGGAATTAATTGTCTTCCAAAATTTTAATGGATTATTTAGCTTGTTTGAAGATTGAGTAAGGAAATGATCTGCTTTTGCTTTCCTAATAGCAACTGTGCATACGTTACGCAATTGCCTGAAAAGCATCCAGTCTGTATTATTATTAGTTTTTCTGGCTCTTGCCCAGACCAGGTTGCACTCGTGAAGCAATTTAGACAAATCAGGAGTGAACCATACATTGCTCCATCCCTTGACTCTAAATCCTATGAGGGGGCATGCTTATTTACTATTTCAGTAAAACCATCATAAAAGAACTTCCATGCATTTTCAACATCCACAATAAGATTAATTCTATCCCAGGCAAAATCAAACAGATCATGAAAAAACCCTTGCTCTGTGAAATGTTTCATGTCACATTTCATAATTATATGTGGTTTGGGTATTTTTGTATACCGAACTGTAGCAACAGCACAGTGGTCACTAATGTCATTTGCAAATATGGAGGTAGATGAGTATTTATGAGGAAAATTTGTCAGGACTAGACCAATTAGAGTTGATTTTTCTGGACATTTTGGGTTTGGTCTTGTGGGACAATTAACAGTCTGAAAAAGATTTAGAGAGTTACAGTAAGCTTTGAGGTCATCAGATATTGGTTGCAACCAGTTCCAATTTAGATCACCCAAAACAACTATTTCATTGTATTTTAAATCTGTCAGGAGCTGCATTAATGAGAGTAGCATGCCACTATCAGCTGAAGGCATCCTGTAACAACCAATGACAGTTACTGTATATGGAGGGTTTTAGAGACCTCAAGGTCAATAGCTACAGCAACAGTTCAAACTGCTTAACCACTGATGTAGACAGTAAAATATTCACATGAAACTTTTCTTTTTTTATAAAAATTGCTACACCCCCATCCCTTTTGGGTCTGTCAGTCCTGAAAATATTATATCCATCGATATAAATGTCCTTATCTGAAACAGTTTTGCTGAGTCAAAGTTTCAGATAGTACAATGACATCTGCATCAGTTGAATGTGCCCAAATGTGAGTCATTTCCATTTTAGCTACCAAACTGCAGACATTCAGATGGAATAAGCAAATTGGCAGGAGTTTTAAAACTTGTAACAGAATCTGGTCCAGGATTGGGTTGCACATTCCCAGAAATCAACTACAATTCCCAAAAGTCACAGTGCCCCCATCACCAGAATTCTAATTACATCACCTGTCTCCAATCTACCTATAATCACCCAGCCTATATATATATATATATATATATATATATATATATATATATATATATATATATATATATACACACACATATACACACACACACACACACACACACACACACACACTCAGCTCTCACAAACAGCCAGTGCAAAGTATCATTCTGTGCCCCATACCTGACTTTACCAAGCTGTTTGACTTCTGCCTGACTTCCTATTCTGACCACTGTTTTTGTTTACTCTCGACTTTGTCTTCTTGTCTACCCTATGTTGTTCTGTTTACCAATCGACTGACCTCTGCCTGTCCCCGACTACAATTCCTGTTTCTCGATTCAGCTCTGTCTGTGGTTTGCAATGCACCCACTCTCCCCTGTGATTGCATCCATAAGTGCCTGCACCCTGACACGTTGACTTCTTCTCTCAGCATGTTTATTGAATTTAACTCTGGCTGATACAATTTGGGATTTGGAGTTGATCACTGAATCATACTAAAGTACAACAGCTTATGTGTTTCTGGATTGTTTTAGATGCTGGTCTTTCTGTCCAACAACTAGGTATCGATTTTAACCATGTTTCAGCCCTGTGAGGTGCAAGCCCACATGTGCTGTACAGCTGCCATGCTACGCCATGGGTCTAGTGTGAATTCAAAATATTGCTGGTCTTCTGTGAAGATGTTCAGAAGTTGGTGCTGTGGGTCATTTCAATATTATTTTTCACAAGTTTGAACAGACTGAATAAAAAGAGGCAGCAGGCTGTATCTGACCAACAGGCCTTGAGTTTTTGATTTTTCAAGAGGTTTTTGATTCTCTTTAATTGATTCCCTTTAAATTAAATATACAATCATAAAATGAACTGTTTTTCACAAGCCTGCAACAACTTTGGTCTCACCATCAGCACCCAAAAGACTGAGGTAATATACCAGCCAGCACCTGGAAGGCCCTACCAAGAACCACATATTACAGTGAATGGGCAGAACATTAAGGTAGTTGACAAGTAAGGCATTTACCTGGGCAGCACCCTTTCCTGAGCAGTGAACAGAGATCTCAAGGTGAACAACAGGATTGCAAAAGCTAGCGCCACTTTCAGGAGACTTCATGAGAATGTCTGGGAATGGCGAGGGCTCAGCCTTACCACTAAGCTGAAGGTCTACTATGCTGTCATGCTTACCACCCTACTTTATGCCTGTGAGGCCTGGACTGTCTATAGCAGACACACTAAGCAGTGCAATCACTTCCACTTGACCTGCAAACTCTTGCATATCAAGTGGCAGGACAAAATCCTGGACATGGAGGTCCTAAAATGGGCTGGACGTTCCAGCATTAACACTCTTCTGCAGAAAGCCCAAGTCAGATGGACCGGCCATGTTGTCAGAATGCCAGACAGTCGACTGCCCAAACAGTTGTTCTATGGAGAGCTGTGCCAAGGCAAGTGCTCATCTGGGGGGCAGAAGAAATGCTTCAAGGACAATCTCAAAATGCCCCTCAAAACCCTAGAAGTGATTTCAACTCCTGGGAGTCACTTGCTCAGGATTGTCTAGCATGGCAAGCAAAGCTCACCAGTGGCACACATGCAGCATAGATGAAATGCATCACAGAGGCCCAGAAGAATTGAACTGCATGGGAAGCTTGAACTATCACCACCCCCACTACAGCACCTACCCACGCGTACCTGATATGTGGGTGTACCTTCAAAGCCCAGATTGGCCTCATCAGTCACCTCCGGACCCACAACCACCACCTACCACATTGAAGTCATGGTCATCTTCAGCCCTGAAGGACAAACATAATTCAAATCAGTAACATTTCTCCCATGATTAAAAATGTATAGGGATCTCTTTCTAAAATAAAAACCCAAGATTTTTCCATAGTTAACCATTTAACAATGATAAGGTTATTTGCCATTTCCCAGAACTGACTTTGTATAATAGCATTTTCAGTGGGTTTTTTTTACATGCACTGAACAGTTATAGTGTTTCAGCATTTCATCATAGTTTTCCTCATATCTTGATTTTTTTTAAGATGTTGAGTTCCTTCACACCAAAATCAAAACATTTTTTCATGTTTTCCTGAAATTGAGTTTTCAGAATCAGAAAGACTTTAATAATCCTGAGGGGAATTGAGTACATCTGCAGTTACTCACACTTGTGTAAAGAAAAGAATTAACAAAATTACAACCCCGATTCCAAAAAAGTTGGGACAAAGTACAAATTGTAAATAAAAACGGAATGCAATAATTTACAAATCTCAAAAACTGATATTGTATTCACAATAGAACATAGACAACATATCAAATGTCGAAAGTGAGACATTTTGAAATTTTATGCCAAATATTGGCTCATTTGAAATTTCATGACAGCAACACATCTCAAAAAAGTTGGGACAGGGGCAATAAGAGGCTGGAAAAGTGAAAGGTACAAAAAAGGAACAGCTGGAGGACCAAATTGCAACTCATTAGGTCAATTGGCAATAGGTCATTAACATGTCTGGGTATAAAAAGAGCATCTTGGAGTGGCAGCGGCTCTCAGAAGTAAAGATGGGAAGAGGATCACCAATCCCCCTAATTCTGCGCTGACAAATAGTGGAGCAATATCAGAAAGGAGTTTGACAGTGTAAAATTGCAAAGAGTTTGAACATATCATCATCTACAGTGCATAATATCATCAAAATATTCAGAGAATCTGGAAGAATCTCTGTGTGTAAGGGTCAAGGCCGGAAAACCATACTGGGTGCCCGTGATCTTCAGGCCCTTAGACGGCACTGCATCACATACAGGCATGCTTCTGTATTGGAAATCACAAAATGGGCTCAGGAATATTTCCAGAGAACATTATCTGTGAACACAATTCACCGTGCCATCTACCGTTGCCAGCTAAAACTCTATAGTTCAAAGAAGAAGCCGTATCTAAAAACGATCCAGAAGCGCAGACGTCTTCTCTGGGCCAAGGCTCATTTAAAATGGACTGTGGCAAAGTGGAAAACTGTTCTGTGGTCAGACGAATCAAAATTTGAAGTTCTTTATGGAAATCAGGGACGCCGTGTCATTCAGACTAAAGAGGAGAAGGACGACCCAAGTTGTTATCAGCGCTCAGTTCAGAAGCCTGCATCTCTGATGGTATGGGGTTGCATTAGTGCGTGTGGCATGGGCAGCTTACACATCTGGAAAGACACCATCAATGCTGAAAGGTATATCCAGGTTCTAGAGCAACATATGCTCCCATCCAGACGACGTCTCTTTCAGGGAAGACCTTGCATTTTCCAACATGACAATGCCAAACCACATACTGCATCAATTACAGCATCATGGCTGCGTAGAAGAAGGGTCCAGGTACTGAACTGGCCAGCCTGTAGTCCAGATCTTTCACCCATAGAAAACATTTGGCGCATCATAAAATGGAAGATATGACAAAAAAGACCTAAGACAGTTGAGCAACTAGAATCCTACATTAGACAAGAATGGGTTAACATTCCTATCCCTAAACTTGAGCAACTTGTCTCCTCAGTCCCCAGACATTTACAGACTGTTGTAAAGAGAAAAGAGGATGTCTCACAGTGGTAAACATGGCTTTGTCCCAACTTTTTTGAGATGTGTTGTTGTCATGAAATTTAAAATCACCTAATTTTTCTCTTTAAATGATACATTTTCTCAGTTTAAACATTTGATATGTCATCTATGTTCTATTCTGAATAAAATATGGAATTTTGAAACTTCCACATCATTGCATTCTGTTTTTATTTACAATTTGTACTTTGTCCCAACTTTTTTAGAATCGGGGTTGTAAACAGATATGTAAAATGTATGAAATATCTAAAATATGTAAAAAAGTATAATAATATATATAAAATATGTAAAACATGAATCATATATAACCATAAATAGCTGTGTGGAAGGAAAAATAGCTATGTCTATGGACTAAAGAAAGTTATTGCACAGTCATTGTTACAATTATTACACAAGTAATAAATGATGGCTCCGTTATATAGAAGTTATTACACTATTATTGGACATTGAGTGAGGTATTGAATAGTTATACTGTATTATGTAATTACTGAACCTAGCTAGGCAAAGTGTGGATGGATGGAGTAAAATGGAATTAGGTGCAGTATTGAATAGTCCATTGTCTACTCATTATCTGAGCCTCTGAGGGAGAGGTTAAAAAGTTTGATGGCCATGGGCAGGGATGACCTCCTTTGGCACTCTGTGGTGTATTTGGGGTGAATGAGTCTTTCACTGAAAGTACGCCTTTGATTGGCCAGCACATTATGGAGTGGGTGGGAGACATTGTCCAGGACAATACGCAGTTTAGCCAGCATCCTCCTCTTAGGTGGGGTTTACATTAGACCGTATCAGCGGATCATCAGATTAACGTTTTTAAAACGATTAGCGTGCACACAGCAACGCCAATACACGGATACGCTCGGCTCCGCAGGCATCCTGCGCTCCAAATCACTCCGCCCTGAACAGCGAGTGCCCTCTGGAGGGTGCGCACTCCGGCCCTGCGCAGCTCACAGAGCGCGTGAGTGAAGTGCACGAGCAGTGATTCGGGACTGAGCCGCTGTGTGTGTGATCCTAGTGTATATCGGGCATGCGCGTCACTTACCACTTCCAAGTGGAAGGATGGCAAGCCTAAAGACAATCATAACTACACAATGGGCAGTATTTGCATCAGTATTTGCAGAATTTTCATACTTTTATACCCTTTAATGAAAGGTGATACAAGGCGGAAGTCCGCGCCGTTTTTCAGCAGTCGCGTCACTTGACCAACGCCAGCGAATCAGGAAGGTGGATGTCACAGTGACGTTGTCCAATGACGACGCCAGCTAGAGCTCAGCACAGCATATCCGCGTATCTGTGTATTCTCAATGTTTACACAGCACCGGACCAGACACGATCTGGATTGAATACGTGGACCCTGGCGGATTCCCATTTCCCGGCGTTTCCAGGCGTTTTAATGTAAACGGACAGTGCATCCACGAAGAAAATGAGACAGATACGGTCTAATGTAAACTTGGCCTTAGACACTGTCTCCAGAGAGTCCAGCTCCACTTCCACAATGTTACTGGCCTTGCAGATCAGTTTATTGAGCTTGTTGGCATTCACTGCTCTCAGTGTGCTATCCCAGGACACCACAGCATACAAGAGAGCACTGGCCACCACCGACTAATAAAACATCTTTAGCATAATCCTGCAGATGTTGAAGGACCTCAGCCTTCTCAGAATTAGAGATGGCTTTGTCCCTTCTTGTATAGGGCCTCTGTATTTTTAGTCCAGTCCAGTCTATTGTCAGTATGTACCCTCAGGTACTTGTAGCCCTCCACAATATCCAACACTGACCCCATGAATGGAAACAAAGGTCACTGGTGTCTTGTTCCTTCTCATGAGTTTTAATGAAATAACTCATTTTTGTGAGTTACAAAACTTAAATTTTGAACTTGCATGAGTTTGTAGAACTTACTGGGTTTCTCATCTCATCTCATTATCTCTAGCCGCTTTATCCTTCTACAGGGTCGCAGGCAAGCTGGAGCCTATCCCAGCTGACTACGGGCGAAAGGCGGGGTACACCCTGGACAAGTCGCCAGGTCATCACAGGGCTGACACATAGACACAGACAACCATTCACACTCACATTCACACCTACGGTCAATTTAGAGTCACCAGTTAACCTAACCTGCATGTCTTTGGACTGTGGGGGAAACCGGAGCACCCAGAGGAAACCCACGCGGACACTGGGAGAACATGCAAACTCCACACAGAAAGGCCCTCGCCGGCCCCAGGGCTCGAACCCAGGACCTTCTTGCTGTGAGGTGACAGCGCTAACCACTACACCACCGTGCCGCCTTACTGGGTTTCTGATGGTGTCTATTTTGATTTTTTGGACTATTTCAGGCACAACATAATGTGTCAGAAGTCTGAGAGAAGAATTTACTGCCTGGCACTGAAAGCCCTGATGAAGGTGGGTATCAGTGATTGCATAGCTGACTGCACCAGCTTCAAAAGCTGAGCAGTATGTAAGCCCCGAAAGAATCCTCTCTGATACCGCCATTAATAATATATAGAACTAAGGCTTGACAGAGACACACTAGCTCCTTTGCTCTCTCGTTTATCGTACACTTGAGGTCATTGCTGTTAGTGAGGATTGGTGTGAGGTTCAGACGACCTGGACTAAACACATAACTGTTGGCCTATAGGTCTATACAATCAGGTTTTGTTCCAGTCCTTGGATTAAATCCTCCGCATAGCAACATTTCCCTGGGAGGCTGGTGTCCCAAGCTTGCTCCATTACTGAGCTCCAAGATAAAGCCATATTAAAAAAAAAAAAAACTGGCCTGAAATTCACAGAAGAAATATGCTTTTATTTATACATCCACTGCTTCATGTAGTCCATCTGTTATTCATTAATATTAAATGAAAATCTTACTAGAAGCATTATAATGAAAATGCCATTGAAATGACTAGCAGCTCACACAAAATCTTGGATTGGCTACAGTTTCCACTACAATGCTGATGGATAAGCAGTATGTATGTATGTATGTATGTATGTATGTATGTATGTATGTATGTATGTATGTATGTATGTATGTATGTATGTATGTATGTATGTATGTATGTATGTATGTATGTATGGATGGATGGATGGATGGATGGATGGATGGATG
The DNA here is from genome assembly GCF_027579695.1 of Neoarius graeffei. Taxonomy (NCBI): domain Eukaryota; kingdom Metazoa; phylum Chordata; class Actinopteri; order Siluriformes; family Ariidae; genus Neoarius; species Neoarius graeffei. Next base: position 35,350,358 of record NC_083582.1, on the reverse strand, counting down.
GATGGATGGATGGATGGATGGATGGATGGATGGATGGATGGATGGATGGATGGATGGATGGATGGATGGATGGATGGATGGATGGATGGATGGATGGATGGATGGATGGATGGATGGATGGATGGATGGATGGATGGATGGATGGATGGATGGATGGATGGATGGATGGATGGATGGATGGATGGATGGATGGATGGATGGATGGATGGATGGATGGATGGATGGATGGATGGATGGATGGATGGATGGATGGATGGATGGATGGATGGATGGATGGATGGATGGATGGATGGATGGATGGATGGATGGATGGATGGATGGATGGATGGATGGATGGATGGATGGATGGATAACTACCAGCAGCACTGCATCCCATCTTTTTAATAGATTCTGATCCAGCAAACATTTCTAATATTTCTGGAATATATAGCAAATACTATAAATAACAGTTCTCCAATTTTGGAAAGACATTGCTGTTTTGAAAGCTAGCTTACTCAGTCACATTAGAGAGAAAGCTTGCCAGAAAGCTCCACAGGGAATCTGGTTGAGGCCCATCATGGACTGGAGTGAAGTAGATAAAGTGAATAAGATCATGGTCTGCAAATTGGTATTTGGTTTTATATTTTGTCAATGAAAATGATCTCTTTTTTTCAAGCAGCTATGGTGTTTTTTTTTCAGTGATTTGCAAGTTTTGCTTGCAAACAGTTTAAAGTACATTGATAGCTCATATAATACGTTTTACAATACTTATTTTTAGAATATTTATATTAAAAAAGGATTCCAACATGTTGCCATAAAAAAACACATACATTTAAATCATGCATAAAAATTTGTGAAGTATTAACCGTCTTTAGTGTTTACATGTTTATACAGATTTATTATCTATGTATTCTTATTCTTATTCTTCTTTCAGCTCCCATTAAGGGTCGCCACAGCAGATCCTTTTTCCACATATTTGATTTGGCATAGGTTTTACACCGGATGCCCTTCCTGACGCAACCCTCCCCAATCTATCCGGGCTTGGTACTGGCACTAAATATGCACTGACTTTTGCAACCCCAGTGGCTGGGTATTTTACCTAATCTGTATGTCTTTGAACTGTGGGAGGATAACAGAGCACCCAGAGGAAACCCATACAGACACGGGGAGAACATGCAAACTCCACACAGAAAGGCCCTGTCAGCCGTGAAGTTCAAACCCAGAACCTTCTTGCTGTCAGGCGACAGTGCTAACTACTAAACCACATGCCACCTTATGTATTAATGTATTCACTAATGATAAATAAAGTAGATAGTAATGTGAACTCGATATGATCAATAATAGGTATTTGTATCAATAAACTATACATGATGTGTTTGTAAATAGTATTACCAAACCTTAATGCATGAAACACATTCATTCACAATATATGAAATAGATTGTTATTGGATTATTAATGAACTATGTATTACTTGCTTATTACCAAAGCTCAAAGTGTTGAAAAGGGCAACAAATATTCACAGAAATTCCCATGATGCCTATGAATTCCTAAATGTCACATTACAATCAAAAAAATGTGAAATGCAACAAAAGTGAAACTTTAAATGTTGAAAGAGAGAGAGAGAGACAGAGAATCACAGAATTGCTGTAGGTGATTTATCCCCCCATCATTTGAGTATGTGAGGAAAAATAAAAAAGCCCACAAGATAAACATACACATGATTAAGCTTCTCCAGTGCCTCCTGGCTTTATTCTAAATAGAGAAATCAATAGGATTATCCACCTAAAGACAGTTAAGCTGACCTCACCTTTCAATTGATCATCGAATCCATCGAGATAAATTAAGCTGTTATGAGGATTTTAAGGCCGCCTGTCATGGAATTATATTAATCATATCTGTAAATTTCACCAAGTCAGAGGATCGTCAGTGAAGGACAACAGCATGCTGTCATAGACGTAGTCTATCATTTCTTCCCTTGCGTTTTGCGTTGACTGTCAGAAATTCAATCCTTGATATAATATAATTCCTGTCTGGTTGACATGAGCTTACTGAATGCAAGGACTCAGTGTTCCTGACTTCTGGCAGCTCACTTTCTTCAGTGCACAAGATGAATTGAAGTGTAGGGTATCACATACCAGATGAGAACAGGTATTGTTAGCATTTCAGAGTGGAAAAAAAAAGTTGGGGAAGAAGGGTGGAATATAGAAAATAAGAAGAAAGATCAAGATTTGGGATAGTGTGTAGTGTATCCATCCCTGGTCAAAGTAAAGGAAAGTCAAATAAATAAATAAATAAATAAATAAATAAAAACAGACACCATTATACAGTATTATCAAATTAAATTATTCAAATCTATCGAGTTATCAGGAAATAATTTATTTTTTATTTATATACAATACTGTGCAAAAGTACCGTATATAAATAAATTTTATATATATATATATATATATATATATATATATATATATATAGAGAGAGAGAGAGAGAGAGAGAGAGAGAGAGAGAGAGAGAGAGAATTACATTTTCACATTCCCACATCCTTTCTCATTACAAAGAACTGGATTTTTCAGCAGGTGAATTTATTCTCACTTGGTCTAGCTATTCCTGAATTATTATACCTTGAGTGGTTCATACAGTATGAGGTGGCAAAAAAACACAAAAGAATGGATGCACCATACTGAGCTGGTGTGGATAGAAATGCTCATTTAAAACACCGGTGTGGTACATTTTGAGTAAATTTTACATTAACGTTGGATGCATTTATTATTATTATTATTATTATTATTATTACATATCATTTCATTATTTAACCCACTGCATCCAAATTCTTTGTTTTGGTACACTGTAGTTGCACTTTTTTCCTACATTGGAAGAAAAGCACTAAATTACAATTGTATTAGTTTTAATGATAAAGTTATATCATGATATGGAATGTAATTATCAATGTTAATGTTGTTGAAGTCCCGAAACACTGCCCTTTAAGATGCAGTTTATACTCTTTTCAATTACTTACCCATTTCCTGAAGATCTCATAATCAAGTCTTGAACAGTTGAGCTGGATTACAACTGAAGCTTTATTCTCTAAGGTGGATCTCCAGAAATAAGGTAAGTGATAACGGCCTTAAGGACACAATTCCTTATTAACTTGATTTGGAAAGAATTTAAGAAACAGATATTATGCACAAAAAATAATCTCAGCTTATTTATTTATTTATCTTTTTTTGAGGGAATTTGCAGAATGTCTTTTTGAATTGAAAATTAATTGGATGTAGTTATTTTTCATGAGAAAATGCCCCACCAGCTTTTCGAAATAGTTCACATCATGTGCAATGTTGTCTAAGTATCTAATAAAAAGATATACACACTCACTGGCCACTTTAATAGTAACACCCATCCACCTGCTCTTTTATGCAGTTATCTAATCAGCCAATCCCTTGACAGCAGCATAATGCATAAAATCATGCAGATACAAATCAAGAGCTTCAGTTGATGTTCATTTCAAACATCAGAATGGAAAAATTATGATCGTTGTGGGCGGCACGGTGGTGTAGTGGTTAGCGCTGTCGCCTCACAGCAAGAAGGTCTGGGTTCGAGCCCCGTGGCCGGCGAGGGCCTTTCTGTGTGGAGTTTGCATGTTCTCCCCGTGTCCGCGTGGGTTTCCTCCGGGTGCTCCGGTTTCCCCCACAGTCCAAAGACATGCAGGTTAGGTTAACTGGTGACTCTAAATTGACCGTAGGTGTGAATGTGAGTGTGAATGGTTGTCTGTGTCTATGTGTCAGCCCTGTGATGACCTGGCGACTTGTCCAGGGTGTACCCCGCCTTTCGCCCGTAGTCAGCTGGGATAGGCTCCAGCTTGCCTGCGACCCTGTAGAACAGGATAAAGCGGATAGAGATAATGAAATGAGATGAGATGATCGTTGTGACTTTCACTGTGGCATGGGTATTGGTGCCAGATGGACTGGTTTGAGTATTTCAGAAACTGCTGATCTCCTAGGGTTTTCACACACAATAGTCTCTAGAGTTTACACAGAATGGTGCAAAAAAAAATTTTTAAATGAGTGAGTGAGTGAGTGAGTGAGTGAGTGAGTGAGTGAGTGAGTGAGTGAGTGACGGTTCTGTGGGTGGAAACATCTTGCTGGTAAGAGAGGTCAAAGGAAAATGGCCAGATTGGTTCAAGCTGCCAGGAAGGATATAGTAACTCAGAACAACTCTTTACAACTGTGGTGAGCCAAAAAGCATCTCAGCATGCAACAGCAGAAGACCACATTGGGTTCCACTTCTGCCAGCCAAGAAAAGGAATCTGAGAATCAAGAATAAGTTCCTATTAAAGTGGCCAGTGAGTGTATATAGTCATTAATGTCGAGATGACCTAATCAAAGTTGGTTGTTGCATAACTACATTACAGATCAATGGTATTTGTTATCCATCTTGCTACCAGGAAGTTAAGAATCCAGCAAACATGGTCGTATATCCTCAAAGCCTCAATTATCTTATAAAATACAGACATTATCTCATGAAAAAAGCTCACAAAAATATATTTTAGGGTTAAACAAATAGTCATTAGTTATGAAAATATTATAATGAAATGGAAAGTCTTTAATTTGTTTTATTCTGCAAAATCTCACAAGCACAGTTTCCACCATGTAGTCAACATGTTAATCTCTGTCATCACCCGAACATATACAAATCCATCATGTCAACTTCTAAACTTCAAATGCCAGACTGCCATGAAATGTACCTTAAAGAAAATTACTGTAATTTCCTTCTTTTTTTTTTAAAGGGCATGAACATTATATTTTGTCTATGTTATGTCTGGAATAGTTTGTTTGAGGACCAGCCAGAAATGGAAAGAATGCTTTATATGAAGGCAAACTTTTGAGGTTTTTCACTTTTCAAATAAATGCACATTCTGTTGCTCCATCAAATGCTTGTTAAATTCAGAATTTAACTACATTGAAAATACAATGAAAACTTGATAATCCTATTATATTTAACATGTGTCAAACAATCTAAGACTATTCTGTAACAAAAATAAGACAGAAGAGTGAATAAAGTCTGACCCAGCGTCACAGCAATAAAGGCAGTCATGTGTGTATGATGAGAAGAGTCTTGTTCACTGCACGCCTTAATGGAGCCAGGCACAGAAGAGAATGTAATCAGGGTGGAAAGATTATGAAGCAGCCAGACCCAAAATATTTTCACTTCAACGATAACACATTTTGCTTTGAAAAGTTAAATTTTTACAGAAAGGTTTAGCCTGTTTGCAAACTGGAACAATGAAACACAGAGCTTCATGTTTAAAGCACATGCTCCCCCCCCCAGAACTTTTAATGCTTCATGTGTTTTCTTGATCACAATAATCAGTTACAGGGAGTTACATGACATTCACTACATTCATACCACTTGAGAATACTCTCAAATGCAGACGGGAGGTAATTTTTCCTGACCTGAAAATAATTCTGGACCTGCTACATATAACAGAGATGTGTGGTCACAAATTATTATGGATATAGCCGAATATAAATGTATTTATTGGCTTGAACAGATAATGTGTTCCAAACAGATACAGATATGAATAGGAGGCATATTATTATTATTATTATTATTATTATTATATTGCTGTGGGATATTTTTACAGGATTTGTGCATTGTTCATCCTTCATAAATGCCTGCTAAGTATCATGCTAAATTAGACAACTACTTTGTTTATATTTTGGAAACAATATTATATATATATATATATATATATATATATATATATATATATATATATATATATATACACACACACGCACACACACTACTCACTCAGTTTTTTTCTGTATTGTGACTATTTTCTACATTGTAGAACAATACTGAAGACATCAAAATTATGAAATAACATAAGGAACATATGGAATTATATGGTAAACAAAAAGTGTTAAAAAACAAATTGTTTCATATTTTAGATTCTTCAGAATAGCCACCGTTTACCTTGATGACACTTTGAATACTACTGGCATTATCTTAACTAGCTTCATGAGGTAGTCACCTGGAATGCTTTTCAATTAACAGGTGCCTCATCAAAAGTTAACTAGTGCAATGTCTTGCCTTCTTAATGCATTTGAGATCAAACAGTAAATAGTGAATAATAAAAACACAGTAAATAGTCCCATTCCACAGTTGTAGTAATTCATATTTTGTCAAGAACCGCTAAACCGAGTAAAGAGAAATGACATCCATCATTACTTTAAGACAGGAAGTGTCTTTTAATTAATATAAATAATGAAAAACCATTGAATTAGAAGGTATACCCAAGCTTTTGACTGATACTGTATATGTACAGTATATGAATGTGCATGCATACAAAGTGTTTTAAACTTTATAGCAATAAGCTGTAGTGTTCTCAGTGTTGTAAGCACACACCCAATGATACCAACAAGAAAATCCTGCCAGGCAGAATGTTTAAAAACAAACCAAAACATTGAGGTAAACCTTGAGCATGACTTAATAATAAGCAACTTACCCATTTTAATGACCAAAGACATGATAGTCCTGACCACTTGTTTTCTTGTGGCTTACAAGACAGAAGCTTGTAAACCCACAGACCAGCATTCTAGATGAAGCTGGCATGAAGCAAAACAAACCCCTGCCTAAAACAAATGTGTCTTTCACATTTTCATTCAGTCTGACTGTTGCTTTAGCTCAAAAGGCAGAAAATAGTAGTTATCAGGGGTCTTTTATATTGCCTCAGCAAGGAGTCAGAAACTCAAAAACTGTCAATGCTATGGGTAAACAGTGATGTTGGCACCTGAACTTTGTTTTGAGGCAATGATGTGCTACATCAGTAGTACAGTGTGTAACATACATATGTATATATGGTACACACACACACACACACACACACACAGTGTGTATATAATATATATAAAATGTATGTAACACTAAGAGGTGAAGTGAATTACATTGCTAATGTTGTTACAATGGCACCTGTCAAGGGCTGGGATATATTGGGCAGCAAGAGAACAGTCAGTTCTCCAAGCTGATGTCTTGGAAGCAGGAAAAACTGGCAAGTGCAAGAATCTGAGAGACTTTGACAAGGGCCAGTTTATGAGGGCTAGATGACTGGGTCTGAGCATCTCCAAAAGGGCACATCTTGTGAGTATGCAGTGCTTAGTACCTACCAATAGCAGTCCAAGTAAGGACAACCGGTGAACCGGTGACAGGGTCATGGCTGCTGAAGGCTCCTTGATTTGCATGAGGCATGAAGGCTAGCCCATATGGTCCAATCCCACAGAAGAGCTACTGTCGCACAAACTGCTGAAAAAGTTAATGCTGGCTGAAACAGAAAAGGTGTGGTAACAGAAATTTTATATATAAAAAACAATTCTGTAAACATCTCTTGATGTTGATCTGGAGGGAAGTAACTGCGGGAGCCAGAATTCACAAACCATGCTCACAGTGCTGCAGTGTTTCTAAGGGCATAACAGTAGGGTTCATGTTTAATTATTAAGTAATAATAATAATAATAATAATAATAATAATAATAATTAATAAATAAATAAATAAATAAATAAATACACAGCAGCAGTTTAGACCACACCAAATTCCAAATACAGATACGGATATTGGGGCACTGTCAGGTATGCGAGGGAGATGGATGTATGTGCAGAAGTAATCAGTTTAATAAAGTGCAGAATAATATACACATAAGCGTGCCAAACACACACAGGCGAACAGTCCAAATCGGCAGGCAAGATCAAAAACATAACCGGCAAAAGGGTCGGGCGAGGCGCAAACAGGATATCAGAGGCAAAGCAAGAACAAGAAACAGGCACAGGAATCAAGAAACCAGGAAATCAAGAACACAGGTAGAAAGGCTCAGTTATGCGTACTAACGTAGCGTAATACTTTGCAATGAATGTGCACAGTCCTTAAGCAAGTACACACAGTTCCTTAATTGCATTCAGGTGCACATAGTCCACTCAGCACACGTGCTGGAGTCCACTTGGCATGTGTGCAGCCTGAGGCACGCCTTCAGGTGCACATGCCACAGCACGCAGGACTGACAGAACCCCCTCCCAAAGAGCTCCTACTGGGAGCGAAAATCCATCATACTTGGCCCTGGTGGAGGTTTGGGCTCAGGCTCAGGACAAGACTTGGATTCTTGACTAGGAGTGGGCTTGAGCTGGGGACTTGACTTGGGTTCGGGGCCAGAATCATGCTCAGACTCTGGACCTGATTTGGGTCTTGGACTTGGCTCAGATCCAGGACTGAAGGTGGACTCAAGCTTCGGGCTGGATTCATGCTCTGGAGATGAGTTGAGCTTTGGGCTGGACTTTGGCTCCAGCCCAGGAAATGACTCAGGCTGGAGTTCTGGAACTGGCTTGGATGCAGGGATGGGCTCGAGCTCTGAAGATGAATTGGGCTCAAGGCTGGAAACAAGTTTTGACTCAGGCTCCAGGCTGTACTCCGGCTCAGTAGAGGACTCAGACTCTGGGGATGACTCGAGTTCTGTTCTTGGCTCTCGTTTGAACTCTGGACTTGGCTCAGGCATGGGCTCGAGTTCTGTACTAGACTTATGCTGTGGACTTGGCTTGGACTCAGGCATGGGCTTGAACTCTGTCAGCATGTTGCTTCAGTCCTGGTTAGGACCTGGCGGCGGGGTGATGACAACCTCTTCATGGCCAGGCAGCAGCTGGACGATGACATCTTCATAGCCAGGCAGTGGCAGGACAACAACGTCTTCATAGCCGGCTGAGGCAAAGGTTGTTCCAGTGTCCTCCGACATAGGTTCTGGAACAGGCTCAGGTTCTGGCACTGGCCTTAACTCTGGCATCAGTCCTGAAGCTGACACAGGCACCAACTCTGGCATAGGCTCTGATGCTCCAGCTGACCCAGGCACTGGCTCTGCAGTAGGCACTGACACAGGGTCTGACGCTGGCTCAGGCACTGGAGTTGACTCCAACACTGGCTCTGACTCTGGCAGTGGTTATGGAGCAGACATTGGTTCTGGCACTGGAACAGGAACAGACTGGCACAGGCTCTGGCACTGGAACAGATGCTTGTGCTGGAACAGGAACAGACGCTGGCTCTGACACTGGAGCTGGCTCTGGTTCAGGCATTGATTCAGTTACCGGTTCTGGCTGAAAAACCAGCTCTGGAGAGTTGGCCATTGGAGGGAGTTCTGGAGCAATGGCCTCCTCCACTGAGTTGGCCACCGGAATGATTGCCCCTCCCCCAAAATGTTCATGGTATTCCTCCTTTTTCAAAGATTCAAAAATTAACTTGAGCATGGCAAAGAAAGTCTGTGAGCTTCAAAGGCATGGATGCTCGACTCTGATCAGGTAATCCACCCATCTGCGTGCTCATCCAGTAATAAACATTAGGATGAAGCTTACCCAGATGGGTTCTGGTGGCTTGGGCTTTTGGAAGTCCTCATAGAAGAATTTGCACTGAAGATTGAATCCATTAGGATGATATATTCCATAATAGGGTGCTGGGGGGACTCCAGTCAGACTTCAGCCGAAAATATGAGGTGAGGGGCTGGGACAGAGAAACCCGGAAGTGGCGTGGAATCACGTACTGAAACGCTTCTGCTACATCCGTTGTATGGCGAAGTATTCTGTCAGGTACGCAAGGGAGGTAGATGTATGTGCAGAAGCAATCAGTTTAATAAAGTGCAGAATAATATATACACATTTACACACAAGCGTGTAAAACACACAGGTGACCAGTCCAAATCAGCAGGCAAGATAAAAAACATGATAACAGGCAAAAAGGTTGGGCAAGACGCAAACAGGATATCAGAGGCAAAGCAAGAACAAGAATGAGAAACAGGCACAAGAATCAAGAAACCAGGAAATCAAGAACACGGGTAGAAAGGCTCGGTAATGTGTACTAACATAGAGTAATACTTCGCGATGAATGTGCATCAGCACAGTCCTTAAGTAGGTACAAACATAGTTCCTTAATTGCGTTCAGGTGCGCATAGTTCATGGCATGTGTGCTGGAGTCCACTCGGCACACGTGCAGCCCGAGGCGTACCTTCAGGTGTACACGGCACAGCGCACAGGACTGACAAGCACCAAACAGACACGTATAAAGTAGTGGAATTGCTTTACAACTCAACCATTTATGTCCCTTATTTCACTATAAACAGGCCAATTCAAGACATTCAGTCTTAGCACGCAATTATTTTACCGTAATAAATCAGAACAGAGATACAGTTATTAATTCAAAGTGTCAACTCAAACCAAACCTTTATGAATAATTTTTTAGTCATGCATAAGCTTGGGAGAGACGAGACCTAATGTAGACTTCCAGAACAGAATATGCCATTGTGCACTGACAGTTTTCTTTTGTTCTTTTTGCAAAAACAGTTGAAAAAATTGATGATGATGATGATCATGATCATCATCATCATCATTAAACAACAACTGGAAGTTGAAGTGGACCAAGGAGGTGAAAAGGATAGTTATGAAGTGTTACATCAGGAGTGAACCCACTCAGACAGAGTACAGAAAGAGAATATTAGAACTTTGGAAGTTATCCTCAATAGATCTCTTGCAAAAGTCCTGCCTGCTTGGGACAGCAAGAATCTTACAAAAGGTCCTGAATACATAGTGGGTTAAAGTGGGACGATTAATCTGTTCATGTATTGTCTTAGTCTTGACACCTTAGGTCATGGGAAGTGATCTGATGTCCATAGATTTCCAGTGCAAGTTGCACTGTGCTCGCATAATAATAATAATAATAATAATAATAATAATAATAATAATACACAGATACTGAGATGACAGAGCACACCAGACAAGTTCCTCATAGATGTAATATACCTGGAAAGGCTGTGAAAATGCCTTTATTAATGATGTATCCAACAACAGGTTACAGGAAATTAATTAATTTATTAATTAATTTTTTTTTTTCAGAAAACAGACTGTAATTCACAGTGGACCAATATTTCTGTTGTTTTGAATAAATAACAAGGTAAGAAACAGCAGGGACCATGTCGCCTGTCATGATCAGACTGTAATTCCTTCATGAATGTCTTGAACAAGCCCACATAGCCATATAATTAAATCTTTTATGATAGTCCATTCATTTATTTTTATTTTAGTGTCAATTATTACAACAAATAAGAGATCCTTAAGCAGATTAAAGCCCTGAGTTTCACTTGAAAGGTTTAAATTTGCATTTTGAAACGAGATGAAAACATTTTATTCACCAATCTTGCCAAGCCAAAAGTGAACAACTTACTCAAACATGTTGATGGTTTAAGGCTGGTAATGTTTCAGAATTTCCCAGGTAGGACTACAAACAGTGAAACCCTAATAGTTATTCTATATGTACAGTAGGATGGCCTAATATGAAATGGAATTGACAGACATGACCTTAAAGAGAAGAAGTGCAGCCAGCAATAATAAATTCCTCATATACTATAGCAACGGCTTTGACATTTTCGGGCACATCATCTGTGTGTCTAGCCAGCTATCACAATGATCACACCAGGACTTGCACTCTTCCAGGACAATTAGTATCATCATGATATACTATGCTGCTGGCTCACATTTCTTTGCCGAAGTCATCAGACAGGCTTCGCTAGATACTGAGACGAACAATTTCACCTTATCATCTTCGATGTTGACCTTCACACTTCATATCTGTTAGATTTGGTCTCATGGGAGTGGGGGGTGGAGTCTTCATAGGTCAGAATATATGGTGTCAGAACCTATCACCAGGTCCCTGGTTTATAAAACTCTCTGTGGATTCCAGATGGAAAAAAAAAAGCACATCCAATTTAAAGATCAAGGCGAAGAGATGACTTGTTTATGAGCAATATAAGCAATCAGTACAGAAGTCTGCACTTTTCCCATCATTTGATGTCAGAAGGGTTAACATTGGGAAACTCTCATGTGGAGTGGTCAGTGAGATGGAAGGATATATATATACACACATACTAATTATATATATATATATATATATATATATATATATATATATATATATAGCTCGGAGTAGAGCCGCTGCTCCTCCACATCGAGAGGAATCAGCTGAGGTGTTAGGTGGCTTGGGCATCTTTTTCGGATGCCTCCTGGACGCCTCCCTGGGGAGGTGTTCCAGGCATGTCCCCCCGGGAGGAGGCCCCGGGGAAGACCCAGGACACGCTGGAGGGACTATGTCTCTCGGCTGGCCTGGGAACGCCTCGGTGTTCTTCCCGAGGAGCTGGCTGAGGTGTCTGGGGAAAGGGAAGTTTAGGCTTCCATGCTTAGACTGCTGCCTCCGTGACCCGGTCCCGGATAAAGCGGAAGAAGACGAGACGATATATACACATATATATATATATATATATGCATACATATGTACATACACACACGCACACACACACACACACACACACACACACACACACAGGGTTAGTCAAAATTATGTTAACACTTAAATTATAGAAACCATGTATTCACAAATATACATCATATGTGCAAGATGATTTACAGGATGGTCTCAACCTGTTCGTCATCGTGTTCAACACACAAAAAACAGTGAGAAACAGTACCATTTAATCTGTCACCCATGGCTTATGTCTATCTGCAGGAGAAAAATAATCCATGAGTCTTAACATAATTTTGACTAACCTTGCACATACATATTATACACACACACATACACACACATATATATGAATATCCATCCATTATCTGTAACTGCTTATCCTGTACAGGGTCGTGGGCAAACTGGAGCCTGTCCCAGGTGACTATGGGTGAGAGGCAGGGTAAACCCTGGACAAGTCACCAGATCATCGCAGGGCTGACACACAGAGACAAACAACCATTCACACTCATGGTCGATTTAGAGCCACCCATTAGCCTAACCTGCATGTCTTTGGGCTATGGGGGTATGGCAGCGGGGGCGTGGTCAAGCGTCGGTCTGTGACCGGAAGGCGGAGTCAGGGAAGGTAAGTGGCAGAATCACTGCACCTGAGGTTAATTAATGTGTTTGTGTGTCTTCCCCAGTGACCGCGCCCTATTTAAGGAGAGAGAGCGAGAGCAGAGGGAGCTCTCTCTCCAACCCGACGACTGGAGTGTGTGCGTGCGTGTGTGGCTGAGAGAGTGAAATTGACACTGAAAAGTGAAAATAAAAGAGTTTTGTGAACTCAGGCCCACTTTACACGGGGACGGTCTGAAACAAAAATGCAAAAGTCCGTTTTCGTTCTCACTTTTTTCCGTGTCTACACGACCGTTTTCAAGGAGGAAATCTGCGTCTATACGGTGACGCATAAATGTGTGGAATTCAATTGGATGTGCATGCCAGGCGGCTAGGTGGTGCTGTGAAAGACCTCCGCTATGTCTGCACGCATGCGCAACGTCTTCCGTCTTGTCTGATCTACACATCTGCGCCGCGAAAACTTTGACTACTCTGGCTATGGTAAGTAAGAAAGTAAGTAAAAAAGTAAGAGCATGCTATACCCGCCTCTGTTCATTAACGGTATATGTGCAGATTCGGTATAGATGTTCGAAGGACTCCTGGACATTTATTAAAGCTGCCAGAGCAGCTTCAAGGTCCGTTGGATTGATGTAATCAGACATGCTCTTACTTTTTTACTTACTTTCTTACTTCCCGGACAGGCATGTACAGTATATGACGTGTATGACGTAAACGCATACCCGACGTGAGCAGATCCGAGCAGAGTTTCGCGTATTGGGTAGTTTAGACGGATATGCAACGGGGGCTGTTTTTAACTTATCCACTCTGGAAGGCGTTTTCAATTTTTTCCGTTTTGCAGCCTCGGAAATGCTGTCCCCGTGCAGACAAAAGGCACTTCCGATAAAATATTTAGTCGTTTTTACCCGACAGCGTCCTCGTGTAAACGGGCCCTCAGTTCTGGCCTGCCGTCCCTCTGTGCTCCACCCACCCATACGAACTGCTACAGGGGGAAACCGGAGGACCCAGAGAAAACCCATGCAGACACGCAGAGAACATGTAAACTTCACACAGAAAGGCCCCCATCGGCCACTGGGCTCGAACACAGAATCTTCTTACTGTGAGCGGACAGTGTGAACTACTACACCACCATGCCACATATACATACATTTTAGATACATACATACATATATTTTTTTTCTGTCTTTTCTCATTTGCTCCGTGTATTCCTGTTCGTATGTTTAAATACAGTGCCTGAAGGAGATCCCCATGTGGGACCGAAAATTTGCTATCAGAAACCGGCTTTTTGTTACAGTGGTGCTTGAAAGTTTGTGAACCCTTTAGAATTTTCTATATTTATGCATAAATATGACCTAAAACATCATCAGATTTTCACACAAGTCATAAAAGTAGATAAAGAGAACCCAGTTAAACAAATGAGACAAAAATATTATACTTGGTCATTTATTTATTGAGGAAAATGATCCAATATTACATATCTGTGAGTGGCAAAAGTATGTGAACCTCTAGGATTAGCAGTTAATTTGAAGGTGAAATGAGAGTCAGGTGTTTTCAATCAATGGGATTACAATCAGGTGTGAGTGGGCACCCTGTTTTATTTAATGAACAGGGATCTATCAAAGTCTGATCTTCACATCACATGTTTGTGGAAGTGTATCATGGCACGAACAAAGGAGATTTCTGAGGACCTCAGAAAAAGCATTGTTGAGGCTCATCAGGCTGGAAAAGGCTACAAAACTCTCTCTAAAGAGTTTGGACTCTGCCAATCCACAGTCAGACAGATTGTGTACAAATGGAGGAAATTCAAGACCATTGTTCCCCTCCCCAGGAGTGGTCAACCAACAAAGATCACTCCAAGAGCAAGGCGTGTAATAGTTGGCGAGGTCACAAAGGACCCCAGGGTAACTTCTAAGCAACTGAAGGCCTCTCTCACACTGGCTAATGTTAATTTTCATGAGTCCACCATCAGGAGAACACTGAACAACAATGGTGTGCATGGCAGGGTTGCAATGAGAAAGCCACTGCTCTCCAAAAAGAACATTGCTGCTCATTTGCAGTTTGCTAAAGATCACGTGGACAAGCCAGAAAGCTATTGGAAAAATGTTTTGTGGTTGGATGAGACCAAAATAGAACTTTTTGGGTTGAATGAGAAGCGTTATGTTTGGAGAAAGGAAAACACTGCATTCTCGCATAAGAACCTTATCCCATCTGTGAAACATGGTAGTGGTAGTATCACGGTTTGGGCCTGTTTTGCTGCATCTGGGCCAGGATGGCTTGCCATCATTTATGGAACAATGAATTCTGAATTATACCAGTGAATTCTAAAGGAAAAAGTCAGGACATCTGTCCATGAACTGAATCTCAAGAGAAGGTGGGTCATGCAGCAAGGCAATGACCCTAAGCACACAAGTCATTCTACCAAAGAATGGTTAAAGAAGAATAAAGTTAATGTTTTGGAATGGCCAAGTCAAAGTCCTGACCTTAATCTAATCAAAATGCTGTGAAAAGACCTGAAGCGAGCAGTTCATGTGAGGAAACCCACCAACATACCAAAGTTGAAGCTGTTCTGTATGGAGGAATTGGCTAAAATTTTTCCAAGCTGGTGTGCAGGACTGATCAACAGTTACCGGAAATGTTTATTTGCAGTTATTGCTGCACAAGGGGGTCACACCAGATACTGAAAGCAAAGGTTCACATACTTTTGCTACTCACAGATATGTAATATTGGCTAATTTTCATCAATAAATAAATGACCAGGTATAATATTTTTGTCTCATTTGTTTAACTGAGTTCTCTTAATCTACTTTCAGGACTTGTGTGAAAATCTGATGATGTTTATTTATACGGAGCCGCTAAAGGGACATGGAAAAAAAAAATTTTCAGGTGCGCACGAGAAAACTTTCAGGTGTGCACGAGAAAACTTTCAGGTGCGCACGAGAAAACTTTCAGTAACTGAATCGGCGTGCAACAGCCTCCAGGCTAATCTCCAAGTATGGCAGAAGAAGATGACTTGTCCTCTTTCCTTAAAGGCCAAAATATACCTGATAGTGTCATCAACCAACTGAAAGACGATAAGGTGAATATAAATGTTCATTTTAGATATATGAATATAGAAATACATGTATTGTACAGCATTGCTAGCTTGCTCTACCTCGTTTACTGTTTCAAACGTTTTTGATGCTTGCCTGTCTTTTTACAGATCAACATCAACGTCATCGGTGTTATGACAGATGATGAATTGGGACAATATTTCACAAGATATGGGGACCGACTTGCAGTAAAAGCATTTTGCAGTCAGAGAGCTATAAAAAATGAAAACCGAGCAGGAACGGAGACAGTGAGGTCTGCTCTCATGCGGAACCTAAGACACAGGTTAGAGGAAGGACGGAAAAACTCTGCTATCAGCGACAGAGAATGCTTTGCTGGCAATACATTTGCCACCAAAGTCACCCGGCGGGTTGAGATGGGATGGCTCAACTTTGAGAGCGGCACTTATCACCAAATCAGAACTAGAAATGGAGGTGGAACACAGCATCTATCTGTCCAGAAATCAATAACTATGGGTGAGCTGCTGCAGACAGGCAAAGACTTGTTTTTTCCAAATGGACATTCGTCCAAAGGACCGATGGAAGACTTTGACTTCGACATTCATGATTATAGCCACGTCATAGTATCCCCTGAAGTAACAGTGGGCCAGCTATACGACCAGACTAAATTAAGAATGTTGCGGGTTTACGTGAGCTCCAAGGTGAAAGATGTAACGCTCATCTCTGATGAATCATCGGACTCTGAGCCCACTGAGAGGCCAAAGACGGTAATTTTTTGTTTGCCTTTCAATTTTTGTTTTGACACATTTGTGATATTATTTGTAGATTGTGGACTAGCATGCAGGCCTATGTCAGATTTTAAATAGAAATAGCAGATGCGATGGGGCTCTAAATTGATCCATAAAGTCTGCCTTGAAATAATTTAACTGTAAATCTGGAAACTGTGCAACAGCTGACCTGTATAGATGTAGGTAGAACAGAGAATATTAATAAATAAATAATATCATCAAATCCTGGCCGATCTTGTTAATGAAGGTACGTCAGTCAGCACTGTGCATGCATAAAAGCACACCTCAGCATGTTTCTCAGTTTGGAGGCATGTATCAGCTACCTTGTGATGCTGCAGCCAGCTGTGGACTACAAACAGAATAAATAGGATGAAGTTACTGAAGGGGCAGTTAATATAGCACAACATATACAATGGGAAGCATCAAGACCACTGTTTCAAAATGAAACGATTTATTTATTAAAATATCATGAGGTATCAAAAGCAAAAGATCATAACAGAACATGGACATGTCTAAAATGCTCTCTGGTCATTTTGTGGAGCAGTAGGTAAATGACTCTCCTGCTCTGCTCTGCTCATGCCATCTCTCTCTCTCTCTCTCTCTCTCTCCCCGTCTGTCACTGACCAAAACTTCACTTCCCTGCTGTCTGCCACTGCTTTCTGTACAGTAGTTTGACACATGTTTGTGTTTGCCAATTTCCATCCTATTTGCATCACAAATCCTACACAAATATTTATTATAACAGCAAAAGGAAATGCGCAATAGTAAACTACAGTTATGCATTAATTCTTGAGTCAGCTGCCAATCTGCAGGGGACGGTTCCCAAACATATTTGCTCCATTTCTCTCTTCACCTAAGTTCAGATAGTCTTTTTTGAACAGTTGGACAATCTGTCAATCAAGACTATAATTTGCTGATCTGCTGACTTCTTTATAGTCTAGGAAAATGCAGAGACGTTCCTTGAGGAACAAAACAAGGAGAAGCCCAGCACCCAGTGGCTCAATGCAGGTAAACCATGAAGAACTTTGTGAACTGTTGTTGTATGTAGGACATTAATTTGTGCCAAAGTACTATTTAAAATTCAAACATAAATCTCATCTCATTATCTCTAGCCGCTTTATCCTGTTCTACAGGGTCGCAGGCAAGCTGGAGCTCATTCCAGCCGACTATGGGCGAAAGGCGGGGTACACCTTGGACAAGTCGCCAGGTCATCACAGGGCTGACACATAGACACAGACAACCATTCACACTCACATTCACACCTACGGTCAATTTAGAGTCACCAGTTAACCTAACCTGCATGTCTTTGGACTGTGGGGGAAACTGGAGCACCCGGAGGAAACCCACGCGGACACGGGGAGAACATGCAAACCCCGCACAGAAAGGCCCTCGTCGGCCATGGGGCTCGAACCCGGACCTTCTTGCTGTGAGGCGACAGCGCTAATCACTACACCACCGTGCCGCCCTCAAACATAAATTGATTGATCAAAAGTTACAGTTTCCTCTAGTGGTATTTAGGTTGCATCTGCATGACACAGCAGCTGTGTTTAGAATATGCCACTGGTGAAATCCATGAGGACGCAGAGATTTGGTTTAAGAGACCATGATTTTGTTGCAAACAACAAATGTAAATCCATCATAAATTTTAACTGCAGCTAAGATGTTAGAAGAAGGCAAAGGTTTTGAGTTTGATGTTAACTTTTCACATACCAAAAAGCTGCAAAGATAAGGTAATAATCATATGGTTTTTTTTCATATCTACAGCGAGCCGAACCAATCATCGAATCAAGACCAAGACCAGCAATTCCTGAGATGAGTGACACAGAGTTCCTGCATCAACTATCTTCTAATGATCCTGACAGTCATACTCAGCAACCAACAAGTGTTGAGTCAGAGTCCCCTCTTGCCTTTGCCATCGAAGCATCTCTTGAGGACTCTGAAGTAAACTTTGGACCCAATACTGGTGATGATGATGCTGATCAAGACTCCACCCTTCCCTGGAATCCAGATGACTTGGACCCTCAGCAGGTATAGTAAAGGTCTAAGTTATAGTGCAGCAAAATATTACTGCAATTACTGATTCCTTTAAAGATGTTTTTCCCAGTTATTCTGTCTACAAGCGTACAAAAACAGTGACAAATTGTTACCCCATCTTTTATCATCCAAGGTTCATGTTTTGAGATTACTTTTTCATCCAAACATTTAAAAACAAAAAGATAGTCCATGCAATGTCATATAAAACAGAAAAGCAACAAATCTAGAACCACAACATAATCAGCATTTTGCATGCCAATTCATATATTGATTGTTGAAGGTGTTGTCATTTTCTGCTCACAAATGGATTAATCAAGCAATAATCACATCTGATTTCTTTCTTTCTTTCTTTTTCTTCTTATATTGCAGCACTCTACATTGAATGATGGGCCTGTATCATCAAGCAGTCTTGCAGCATCGCAAGACCCATCTGACAAAGAAGTCCTTGTGAAATTAAGACGGGTAAACATAGTTGATGATGTCCTCGATGTCTTTATGGATCCGAAGGTACTGAATGCTCTTCTAAAAATGGAATTCACAAATGAGAAAGCTGTGGACAGTGATGGGGTATCAAGAGAGGCATATTCCGCATTCTGGGAAAATTTCTTGGAACAGTGTGAGGGGGGAAGATGAACGAGTACCCAGACTACAACCAGACTATTCTGAGAAGAAATGGGAAGCTCTTGGAAGAGTGTGGTTGAAAGGATACCTGGACCACAAAATCATACCAGTCAGACTGTCACCCACTTTTGTTCTTGCCTGTTGTCAAGGACTTACTTCAGTGGATGATGAGCTGTTGATTATGTCATTTGCCAGATTTCTTTCAGAGAACGAGCGTGCATCACTTGAAAAAGCACTGCAGGGCAACATTGATGAAACTGTTGAGGAGGACTTACTTGACATTTTTTCAAGAATGGGCTCACACTGCATGCCCTCTAAAGACAACTTGCGGGCAGCCATTTTGACAATGGCCCACAAAGCTCTTCTTCAAGAGCCAAAGTTCATAATTGACTGTTTCCACAACATTATTCACAGTTCTGTGCCAACACTCATAACCAAAGGCAGCATAATGGGGCTTTATGAATCTAAGAGGCCAACTAACAAAAAAGTGGTCCAGATGATAAAGCCATCACCTGAAAGCCTAAATCCACAAGAGCAGACAGCTCTTAACCACCTGCTGCGGTACGTGAGAAACATTGACCAAAGAAAGCTGGAGATCTTCTTACACTTCTGCACAGGATCCACTGTGCTTTGCAAAGACACAATTGAAGTAACTTTTAATACATTATGTGGATTAAGTCGCAGACCTGTAGCACACACATGTGGAGCAGTTCTTGAGTTACCATGCACCTACAGCTCATACCCTGAGTTTCGTAAAGAGTTTGACAATGTCCTGTCTGGTGACTGCTTTACAATGGATATTGTGTAGTGAATGTAAGGGAACTTACACATGTCCCTCTTCTTCTGAGGTTGCAACCAAGAAAACATTGCACTTCATTAACCCATAACAGAAACAAACTGTTTTGACATTTTTGGTTTTGTTGCTTTTCTGTTAAGACTTTGAAAACTTTGCTTAAGTCCAAACAACAGTTTAAATTCAATAATTTTGATGAGTCAGAAAGGTCTGCTCTCATACTTTGTTAATATCCCTTTTTCAGGCATATACAATGTAGGGAACTTACACATGTCCCTTTTCTTGTGAGGTTGTTGTACGGTACCATTTGTCTGAAGCAAGCTGTTTACACAGATCTACATTTAAAACATTTTATTGTTCATTCATATCTTAACTTTTCAGGCATATACAATGTTGATATTAACATGTTCATGCTTTGTGCATTTGTTTATCTTATGCAATTGTTTATCTTATGCAATTGTTTACTTCAAAAAGGATGTCACTAATATCATAGTAACATTTCAAATGGCTACTTATGGCTGGAGCCTCATACAGAC
This sequence comes from Neoarius graeffei, assembly GCF_027579695.1. Lineage (NCBI taxonomy): Eukaryota > Metazoa > Chordata > Actinopteri > Siluriformes > Ariidae > Neoarius > Neoarius graeffei. The sequence continues at coordinate 35,329,638 of NC_083582.1, read as the reverse complement.
AGTTACTGTCAACAGAATAGTGTTCAATAAAGAGTCAGTTTCTCTTTCATGTCTGTGCATTGCAGGGCCGTGCAAAGACCTTTGGAGGGGCAGGGTCTCAACATTCAAAAAAGGGCACTTGGAACAAATTTTTCACACAAGTTAACTTTATTCAAAACTAAATTTCAATTGCAACTGAACATTCTGTGTGTGTGTGTGTGTGTGTGTGTGTGTAAGCTACTATAACATAATAGTCTTGATAGAATATGTTGTGGACGTCGTCATTCAGCCTTAAGTTTTCGAAGCTGCTAGAATATGTTATTAACGCCGTCGTTCAAACTAAAGTTTCCGAATCTGCCATGTTAATGAAATGGATGGAGCAAACGGTTTAAATATAGCCTAGGCGGCTTCATTAAATGATAAACAACCCTACGCATTTACTGTTGTGTTCTAAGCTGCACAATATTGCATGTTCAGATAAGAAATGAAAGGAGACTTTCAGTGTGACCTTACCATGCCGTTCCTCGCACTGTCTCCCACTGTCAACCGCCTGCATGCGCTTTCTGCACGGAGGCTCACTGAATGCATGACGTCACGGATTGATGCCCGCATTTACATAGAAAAACGTTATTTTATAAATCTATAATTTCATATATTATTGTCAAATTGTAGAGAATATTGATGTTGGAGCTAACTTATCTTTTACAAATATTAAAAAAAAAAAAAAAAAAAAAAAAACAGTCCCTATGAAAAGGGCACTTTGGACAGCAAACAGAAAAGGGGCAGGGGCTAGAGCACCTGCAGCACCGGTTCATTGCACGTGGGTGGTGCATTGTTAGATCATTGTAATGGTAAGTGAATAAAGCATCAGATCACTTTAGTGACATGGATACAATGTGTTCCATCTCACATTAGAGAGCAGATCTTATCTCATTCCTCAAATGCAGGTACAAATCCACTGCTTGATAAGCATCAGCTGGAAGATGAAGCTGCGACTCCACCATCAGAATGTTGCAGAGGTCGTAGATGTCTGTGTCACATGGCACAACTGGTCGAAATGTGCAGTTACTCTGACACAACTGTACATCAGCTCTGTCCACCGGGGAAATGCAGTCATCACTTGAGTAGAGTTCTGGAAACATGTACATGATTCGGGGTCGACCACTGGGTACCCTGTCATTCTTTGATGGTCTGATGACATGTGAATCCCACACATGGATGGTCTCATCTAATTCGTCCTGGAAAAAATTGTAGATATTAGAAAGTAGAAAATAATATGCAGTTTGTTGTTCTCATGTCGGCCAGATGACCTGAAATAAAAGTGTTTTTATAAATTTACAAAAAAAATAATAATAAATAAACAAAATATCGAAGAGCAGAGAGTTGGGTGTGCAGCTTTTGCCGTGGACCAGCAGACCGGTGCGCTTCCATGCTCAAAAAGTTAAAGCCATTTTCGCTTCTATTGTGAATGATTATTGTTGGACACCACATGGATGACAGTAATTAAGACTAGTGGACACAGAGACATATGAGTCCTTTACAGTATTCACAACCATTCAGTGTCTGCTAATTGGAGAATGTTTAAAAAAAAATGTGGGCTACCATTTAAAATTAAGGTTTAACAACATTATGATCTTACCTGAATGATACACATGAAGCTGAACTGAATCAAATTTCTGTCCAAATATGTACCACCGAACAAACCATGGTCCTTCAGGTCAGTAAAGAGAGAAATGAAGAATTCCATTTATTTCCTTCTGAGGAAGCCCCACCAACTCTCTATGCGCTGATTAGCTGTGCTTGCCCCTTCGATGTAGCTGTCAATGCCAGAGGTGTCGTGAATGTTGCGATGGAGAAAACGTTGAAAGTCTTTGACTTTAACATTCTCTGTGCCCCGGTCACCTCTTACAATCCTTGGACAGCCACCGAATCTCTGTACTGCCTCCATGTAGTAGCCTCCAATGATTTTTGGGTCACTGCTAGTAGAGAATGCATTCATCCAGATAATCTTCCGGGAAAAGCCATCAATACAGCCGTTAATACAAATACTGAATGGTTTCAGTTTGTCATAGGAGTCTAAGTGCCAAATGTAATTGGGCTCTTTTGCAAAATAGCTGCGGCGATGGAGCCATCTCCTTCTTCTGAGTTCCACACCCCTTGGGTCAAGTTCTTTTAGAATTAAACGAACCTCTTCTTTCTTGACACGTAATCCACTCTCCTTGCATTTTGTGTACATCCACCTATATCCACAGAGCTGGCCAGATGTTTGCAGCTGTTCTTCAATGAAACTGACAACACGATCCAAAGCGGTGTATCCCCTGCGCCAAAACAGACTACATGACCTCAAAATTCTTTTTAAGTGTCTTTCAGACACAACATAACCATGAGGAGTTGCAAGCAAAGTAGCTATGTCTTTATAATGCAGTCCCAGGTCAAAATATAAACGAGTTAACTCCTGTACTGACATTTTCATATGGGAATGCACACAAGAAAATGTTCTGGTGCTCACCTGAAAGTTTCGCGTGCGCACCAGAAAGTTTCGCGTGCTCAACTGAAAGTTTTCTTGTGCGCACCTGAAAGTTTCGCGTGCTCACCAGAAAGTTTCGCGTGCGCACCAGAAAGTTTCGCGTGTGCACCTGAAAGTTTCACGTGCTCACCTGAAAGTTTCGTGTGCTCACCTGAAAGTTTCGCGTGCGCACCGGAATGTTTCAGGTGCTCACCAGAAAAGTTTTTTTTTCCATGTCCCTTTAGGGGCTCCATATATTTATGCAGAAATATAGAAAAATAACTTTCAAGCACCACTGGAAAAAAATCATATATTTATATATATATATATATATATATATATATATATATATATATATATATATATATATACACACACACACACACACACGGCATGGTGGTGTAGTGGTTAGCAATGTCGCCTCACAGCAAGAAGGTCCTGGATTCGAGTCCAGCGGCTGGCGAGGGCCTTTCTTTGTGGAGTTTGCATGTTCTCCCCATGTCTGCATGGGTTTCCTCCCAAAGACATGCAGGTTAGGTTAATTGACCATAGGTGTGAGTGTGAATGGTTGGTTGTCTCTGTATCAGCCCTGCAATGACCTGGCGACTTGTCCAGGGTGTACCCTGCCTCTCGCCCATCGTCAGCTGGGATTGGCTCCAGCTTGCCTGCGACCCTGTAGAACAGGATAAGTGGCTACAGATAATGGATGGATATATATATATATATATATATATATATATATATATATACACACACACACATATATATACACACTCACCGGCCACTTTATTAGGTACACCATGCTAGTAACGGGTTGGACCCCCTTTTGCCTTCAGAACTGCCTCAATTCTTCGTGGCATAGATTCAACAAGGTGCTGGAAGCATTCCTCAGAGAGTTTGGTCCATATTGACATGATGGCATCACACAGTTGGCGCAGATTTGTCGGCTGCACATCCATGATGCGAATCTCCCGTTCCGCCACATCCCAAAGATGCTCTATTGGATTGAGATCTGGTGACTGGAGGCCATTTGAGTACAGTGAACTCATTGTCATGTTCAAGAAACCAGTCTGAGATGATTCCAGCTTTATGACATGGCGCATTATCCTGCTGAAAGTAGCCATCAGAAGTTGGGTACATTGTGGTCATAAAGGGATGGACATGGTCAGCAACAATACTCAGGTAGGCTGTGGCGTTGCAACGATGCTCAATTGGTACCAAGGGGCCCAAAGAGTGCCAAGAAAATATTCCCCACACCATTACACCACCACCACCAGCCTGAACCGTTGATACAAGGCAGGATGGATCCATGCTTTCATGTTGTTGATGCCAAATTCTGACCCTACCATTCGAATGTCGCAGCAGAAATCGAGACTCATCAGACCAGGCAACGTTTTTCCAATCTTCTATTGTCCAATTTCGATGAGCTTGTGCAAATTGTAGCCTCAGTTTCCTGTTCTTAGCTGAAAGGAGTGGCACCCGGCATGGTCTTCTGCTGCTGTAGCCCATCTGCCTCAAAGTTTGACGTACTGTGCGTTCAGAGATGCTCTTCTGCCTACCTTGGTTGTAACGGGTGGTTATTTGAGTCACTGTTGCCTTTCTATCAGCTCGAACCAGTCTGGCCATTCTCCTCTGACCTCTGGCATCAACAAGGCATTTCCGCCCACAGAACTGCCGCTCACTGGATATTTTTTCTTTTTCGGACCATTCTCTGTAAACCCTAGAGATGGTTGTGCGTGAAAATCCCAGTAGATCAGCAGTTTCTGAAATACTCAGACCAGCCCTTCTGGCACCAACAACCATGCCACGTTCAAAGTCACTCAAATCACCTTTCTTCCCCATACTGATGCTCGGTTTGAACTGCAGGAGATTGTCTTGACCATGTCTACATGCCTAAATGCACTGAGTTGCCGCCATGTGATTGGCTGATTAGAAATTAAGTGTTAACGAGCAGTTGGACAGGTGTACCTAATAAAGTGGCCGGTGAGTGTATATATATATATATATATATGCAGAATAGTTTTATATTATATATATATATATATATATATATATATATATATATATATATATATATATATATACACACACACAGTGCCTTGCAAAAGTATTCATTCCCCTTGTTTTTCCACATTACAAGATGGAATTAAAATGGATTTTTGGGGGGTTTAGCACCTGTGGCAGCGGGGGCGTGGTCAAGCATCGATCTGTGACAGGAGGGCGGAGTCAGGGAAGGTAAGTGGCAGAATCACTACACCTGTCGTTGATTAATATGTTTGTGTGTCTTCCCAGTGACCGCGCCCTATTTAAGGAGAGAGAGCGAGAGCAGAGGGAGCTCTCTCCTCAACCGGATGACTGATGTGTGTGCGTGTGTCTGGGTGTGTGTGTGTGCGCGTGTGAGAGAGTGCATATTGGCTGAAAAGCTGAATAAAAGCCAGTTTTGTGAACTCAGTTCTGTCCTGCCGTCCTTCTGTGCTCCACCCACCTACACAAACCGTCACAGTAGTGCCAAAACCCAGGTCCCGAGCACGGAAGAGAACAGCCCCATGGAGTCCTCCACCTTCGCCGACCTGATCCACGCCCTCACCATGGCCCAACAGAGCCAGCACCAGGCGCTGCTCGCCCTCTGAAAGGAGCAAGAACAACGGTTCGAGGCCCTGGTGTTGGCGCAACAGGAAGATCGTCGGGCGTTCTGGCACCTCCTCGCATCGGCGGGGTCTACCAACACTTCCACCACGGGCCTGTCCCCCCCCAACAAAGATGGGCTCGCAGGACGACCCCGAGGCATTCATCATGCTCTTTGAGCAAGTCGCGGAGACCTCGGGGTGGCCAATGGATCAGCGCGCAGTGCGCCTCCTCCCCCTGCTAACAGGAGAGGCGCAGCTGGCCGCGCTACAGCTCCCTGCCGACCGCCGGCTGGCCTACGCGGACCTTCGCCGGGCCGTCCTCCAGCGGGTGGGGCGCAACCCCGAGCAGCAGCGTCAGCGCTTCCGCGCTTTGCGCTTGGAGGAAGTCGGCTGGCCGTTCACGTTTGGCCAGCAACTCCGGGATGCCTGCTGGCAGTGGTTGAGGGCCGACAGCTGTGACGCTGAGGGACTCATTGACCAGGTGGTACTGGAACAGTTCATCGCCCGTTTACTAGTAGGAACCGCAGAGTGGGTCCAGTGTCACCGCCCGGCATCGCTGGATCAGGCAATCGAGCTGGCGGAGGACTATTTGGCAGCTGTCCCGATGGCAGGACAGCAGACGACCTCTTCTCTCCTCTCTCTCTCCCCTCCTCCTGTGTCTCCTCCTCGCCCCATTCCCCCACCACGGAGGCGGGGGCCGACACCACCCCAGCCGGCTCGCCGCACCTGTGGTGCCCTTCCATTTCTCCCTTCTGTGTCTGTCTCTCCCCCCCCTCAGGTGAGTGAGCCCCAGAGCACTAGTGCAGAGAGGGAGCCCGGGCCGGTTTGCTGGCGCTGCAGGGAGCCGGGCCACCTCCAACAGCAGTGCTCAGTATTGGAGGTGGGCATGGTCGTTCGGATCCCCGACGCGCCAGGAGCCGCCCCCAATTGGGCCGGAGCGTATTGCATACCGGCGAGTATCCAAGGGGATACATATCAGGCGTTGGTGGATTCTGGCTGTAATCAGACCTCAATCCACCAAAGCCTGGTGCAAGACGAGGCACTGGGGGGAGCACAATTGGTGAAGGTGTTGTGTGTGCACGGGGATGTTCACAACTACCCTTTAGTGTCGGTCCACATTCTTTTCCGAGGGGAAAAATTTATAGTGAAGGCGGCGGTTAATCCTCGCCTTACCCACTCTATAATTTTGGGGACTGATTGGCCGGGATTTCGGGATTTAATGACATATCTGTGAAGAAACTCAGTCGTCCAGGTACATAGTAATCTGTGTTTGGTTGAAGAGAGCAACTGGACTTGCTTGACGATTCTTGAAAACGTTTCGCCTCTCCTCCGAAAGGCATCCTCAGTTCTGTCTGACTACTAGGGAGTATCCAGTATTTATTCTCTCAAGGATCATCATAGAATCCAAATCAGAATGCTGATGGCTGCATTGTGGGCGGCTGATAAGATGTCATAGACACCCACCTCTGTTCAATGATGGTCGTTCCAGGTTGACAAAAATGAATGATCCACTCTGGCCAAGATGTCTGCCAGTTTTCTGGAAGTCCTCTCATACTCCCGCACCAGTTGAAGGGATCTCATCCCAAAGTGCATAGAAACATATCTGTGAAGAAACTCAGTCGTCCAGGTACATAGTAATCTGTGGTTGGTTGAAGAGAGCAACTGGACGTGCTTGATGATTCTTGAAAACATCTTGGCCAGAGTGGATCGTTCATTTTTGTCAACCTGGAACAACCATCATTGAACAGAGGTGGGTGTCTATGACATCTTATCAGCCGCCCACAATGCAGCCATCAGCATTCTGATTCGGATTCTATGATGATCCATGAGAGAATAAATACTGGATACTCCCTAGTAGTCAGACAGAACTGAGGATGCCTTTCAGAGGAGAGGCGAAATGTTTTCAAGAATCGTCAAGCAAGTCCAGTTGCTCTCTTCAACCAACCACAGATTACTATGTACCTGGACGACTGAGTTTCTTCACAGATATGTTTCTACGCACTTTGGGATGAGATCCCTTCAACTGGTGCGGGAGTATGAGAGGACTTCCAGAAAACTGGCAGACATCTTGGCCAGAGTGGATCGTTCATTTTTGTCAACCTGGAACGACCATCATTGAACAGAGGTGGGTGTCTATGACATCTTATCAGCCGCCCACAATGCAGCCATCAGCATTCTGATTCGGATTCTATGATGATCCATGAGAGAATAAATACTGGATACTCCCTAGTAGTCAGACAGAACTGAGGATGCCTTTCGGAGGAGAGGCGAAACGTTTTCAAGAATCGTCAAGCAAGTCCAGTTGCTCTCATCAACCAACCACAGGGATTTAATGACACATTTAGTGAAGAGTGGGTCCTGCCATTTAACAGGGGGAGGTCCCGGTGTCACTTTGGTGGGAACAGCTGTCACAGAGCCGTCTACGTCATCTCCGCATCAGAGTGAGGAGCCGCCGGCCCCTCCTCTCTCTGTTGGGGAATCCCTCGCGGATTTCCCATTAGAGCAATCGCGAGATGAGACTCTGCGGCATGCGTTTGACCAAGTGAGAGTAATTGATGGTCAAACGTTCCAGCCAAACGCCACCCCGTCCTTCCCCTACTTCGCGATTATGAAGGATAGATTATACCGAGTGACGCAGGACACTCAAACTAAAGAGCAAGTCACACAGCTTTTGATTCGGAAGAGCCGCTGGGAATTAGTATTCCAGGTGGCTCACTTTAATCCCATGGCTGGACACTTAGGGCAGGATAAAACACTAGCCCGAATAATGGCCCGATTCTATTGGCCGGGGATTCGCGGCGATGTCCGTAGGTGGTGTATGGCATGCCGCGAATGGCAGTTAGTAAATCCAGCGGCCATTCCAAAAGCGCCTTTGCGCCCTCTACCGTTAATTGAGACTCCGTTCAAAAGAATTGGGATGGATCTCGTCGGGCCATTAGATCGGTCAACACGAGGGTACCGCTTTATATTAGTTCTAGTGGACTATACAATATGGTACCCGGAAGCAGTGCCTCTTCGCAATATTTCAGCACGCAGTATTGCGGAGACACTCTTCCGCGTCATCTCCCGAGTTGGAATCCCGAAAGAGATTCTGACTGATCAAGGCACCTCGTTTATGTCACGAACACTGAACGAACTGTATGGGTTATTAGGTATTAAGCCGATCTGCACCAGCGTGTATCACCTACAAACGGACGGTTTAGTGGAATGGTTTAATCGCACCCTTAAAAACATAATTAAAAAATTTGTAACTGAGGACGCGCGTAACTGGGATAAATGGCTCGAACCCTTGCTCTTTGCAGTGCGAGAGGTCCCTCAAGCCTCCACGGGGTTCTCCCCATTTGAATTATTATATGGGCGTAAGCCGCATGGCATTTTAGATGTGCTGCGAGAAAATTGGGAGGTGGGACCTTCACCAAGCAAAAATGAAATTCAATACGTTATTGACCTGCGCGCAAAACTCCACACACCTAACCCAGGAGAATTTGCGGCAGGCCCAAGAACGGCAAACCCGCCTGTACGACAAGGGTATGCGCCTTAGAGAGTTCGCACCGGGAGATAAAGTACTCATACTGTTGCCCACATTGAGCTCTAAATTAGTTGTCAAGTGGCAAGGACCCTTTGAGGTCACACGGCGAGTCAGGGACATCGACTATGAGGTGAAGCGAATGGACAGGGGTGGGGCACTACAGATTTACCACCTCAACCTACTCAAACTCTGGAATGAGGAGGTCCCCGTGGCGTTGGTGTCGGTGGTTCCGGAGAAGGCGGAGCTGGGGCCGGAGGTTCAAAAAGGAACATTAGCATCATGTACCTCTCCGGTCCCCTGTGGAGACCACCTCTCCCTGACCCAACTCGCGGAGGTTGCCCAGTTGCAGACCGAGTTTTCGGACGTGTTCTCGCCCCTGCCCGGCCGCAATAACCTCATAGAGCACCACATTGAGACGCCTCCGGGGGGTGGTAGTGCGTAGCCGCCCTTACAGGTTACCCGAACACAAGAAAAAGGTGGTTCGGGAAGAACTCGAGGCCATGCTCGAAATGGGCATCGTCGAGGAGTCCCACAGTGACTGGAGCAGCCCAGTGGTCTTGGTACCCAAGGCCGACGGATCGGTCCGGTTCTGTGTAGACTATAGAAAAGTCAACGCGGTGTCTAAATTTGATGCGTACCCAATGCCTCATATTGATGAGTTGCTTGATCGGCTAGGCACGGCTCGTTTTTACTCGACACTGGATTTGACAAAGGGTTATTGGCAGATCCCCTTGACTCCATTATCCCGGGAAAAAACGGCCTTTTCCACACCGTTCGGCTTACACCAATTCGTCACACTTCCTTTTGGGCTGTTTGGGGCGCCCGCTACGTTTCAGTGGCTGATGGACAGGGTCCTCCACCCCCACGCCACCTATGCGGCCGCCTACCTCGACGACATCATCGTCTATAGTAACGACTGGCCGAGGCACCTCGAACATCTGAGGGCTGTCCTTAGGTCGCTGAGGCGAGCGGGTCTCACAGCCAACACGAAGAAGTGTGCGATTGGGTGGGTGGAAGTATGATATCTGGGCTTCTACTTGGGCAATGGGCAGGTGCGTCCCCAAATTAACAAGACAGCAGCAACTGCGGCCTGCCCGAGGCCCAAGACCAAAAAGGGGGTGAGACAGTTCCTGGGGCTGGCTGGCTATTATCGTAGGTTTATACCTAATTATTCGGACGTCACCAGCCCGCTGACTGATCTGACTAAAAAGGGGGCACCAGATCCGGTCCAGTGGATGGAGCAATGCCAGTGGGCTTTTTCTAAGGTAAAGGCTGCACTGTGTGGGGGGCCACTTTTACACTCCCCTGACTTTTCTCTCCCCTTTATGTTGCAGATGGATGCATCGGACAGAGGGCTGGGGGCCGTTTTGTCCCAGCAGGTGGAGGGGGAGGATCGCCCAGTCTTATACATTAGTCGCAAGCTGTCGGTGCGTGAGGGGCGCTACAGCACCATCAAGAAGGAGTGCCTGGCGATCAAGTGGGCGGTCCTCGCCCTCCGGTACTACCTGCTGGGACACCCTTTCACCCTCTGTTCGGACCACACACCCCTCCAGTCGCTCCACCACATGAAGGATGCCAATGCGTGGATCACCCGTTGGTATCTGGCACTCCAACCCTTTAACTTCAAGGTGATCCACAGGCCAGGGGCACAGATGGTCGTGGCGGACTTCCTCCCCCATCAAGGGGGGGGGGGGGGGGGAGTCGGCTGCAGGCCGGACAGCTGCCCGGCCTGAGTCGGGCAGTGGGGGTATGTGGCAGCGGGGGCGTGGTCAAGCATCAATCTGTGACAGGAGTGTGTCAGGGAAGTTAAGTGGCAGAATCACTACACCTGTCGTTAATTAATGTGTTTGTGTGTCTTCCCAGTGACCGCGCCCTATTTAAGGAGAGAGAGCGAGAGCAGAGGGAGCTCTCTCCTCAACCAGATGACTGATGTGTGTGCGTGTGTGTAAGAGAGTGCATATTGGCTGAAAAGCTGAATAAAAGCCAGTTTTGTGAACTCAGTTCTGTCCTGCCGTCCTTCTGTGCTCCACCCACCTACACAAACCGTCACAGCACCATTTGATTTACACAACATGCCTGCAACTTTAAAGATGAAAATTGTTGCTATATTGTGAGACAAACAATAATTAAGATGAAAAAACAGAAATCTGGAGTGTGCATAGGTATTCACCCCCAAGTCAATACTTTATAGAGCCACCTTTTGCAACAATTACAGCTGCAAATCTCTTGGGGTATGTATCTATTAGCTTAGCATATCTAGCCCTCTGGGATTTTTGCCCATTCTTCAAGGCAAAACTGCTCCAGCTCCTTCAAGTTACATGGGTTGCATTGGTGTATAACAATCTTCAACTTATGGCACAGATTCTCAATTGGATTGAGGTCTGGGCTTTGATTAGGCCATTCCAAGACATTTAAATGTTTCTCTTTAAACCACTCCAGTGTAGCTTTAGTAGTATGTTTAGAGTCATTGTCCTGCTGGAATGTGAACCTTCATCCCAGTCTCAAACCTCTGGCTGACTCAAACAGGTTTTCCTCTAGAATTGCCCTGTATTTCGTGCCATCCATCTTTCCTTCAGTCCTGACCAGCTTTCCTGCCCCTGCAGATGAAAAACATCCCCACAGCATGATGCTGCCATCACTATGCTTCATTGTAGGAATGGTGTTCTCAGGCTGATAGGTTTGCGCCACACATGGCATTTCCCATGATGGCCAAAAAGATCAATTTTAGTCTCATTTGACCAGAGAATCTTCTTCCATGTGTTTGAGAAGTCTGCCACATGCTGATGGGCAAACTCCAAACATGTTTTCCTAAGCAATTACTTTTTTCTGGACACTCTTTCATAAAGCCCCACTCTGTGGAGTGTATGGCTTAAAGTAGTCCTATGGACAGATACTCCCATCTCCACTGTGGATCTTTGCAGCTCCTTCAGTGTTATCTTTGTTGCATCTCTGATTAGTGCAATCCTTGCCCAGTATGTGAGTTTTGGTGGGCAGCCTTCTCTTGTAAGGTTTGTAGTGGTGCCATATTCTTTCCATTTTGCTATAATGGATTTAATGGTGCTCTGTGGGATATTCAAAGTTTGGGATATTTTTTATAACCCCACCCTGACCTATACTTCTCCACAACTTTGTCTCTGACCTGCTTGCATTGCTCCTTGGTTTTCATGTTGTTTACTTTGTAGTGTTGCAGAGTCAGGGTCCTTCCAGGACAGGTTGATTTATACAGACATCATGTGACAGATCATGTGGCACTTAGATTGCACACAGGTGGGTCTTAATCAAGTAATTATGTGACTTATGAGTTAATTGGTTGGACCAGCTCTTTTTTAGAGGTTTCATACGGAAAGGGATGAATACCTATACACACTCCAGATTTCTGTTTTTTCATCTTAATTATTGTTTGTGTCACAATCAAACAACAATGTGCACCTTTCAAGTGGTAGGCATGTTGTATAAGTCAAATGGTGATAACCCCCCAAAATCCATTTTAATTCCAGCTTGTAACGCAACAAAACAGGACAAACACCAAGGGGGATGAATACTTTTGCAAGACACTATATATGAACCTTCATTTAACTGAAATGTACAAAGAAAAATATTTCCAATAGTTTTACTGAGCAACTTTATTGTATTTTGTAAATATAAATGAAGCATTAAAATCATTGTTAAATATCATACTCTTACCCCTTCCCACACATCCACAGTACCAGAGAAATAGAAGTGCAATCATGTAGTTGGTAGGGATGCAGATCTAGGCCAGTGTTTTCGTAATGAAAGTCAGGGGTTAAGGCAAGAAGCCATTCTCTTGTACAATCTTGTGTATGACACCACATACCCATACCATGCAGTGTATGCACGTACAATAAATAATGGCTACAAATGCACACAATGGATGTAAGTGAAAAGTGCTTTTAGTTCCATTAATATAAGAAGGAGATATGAGAAGTATCTTTTTGGGGGATGGGGTAAAGCACTCTCTTACTGGAGGAGTCCAAGCAATGCCATCTACCTTTTAGCAGGCCATTTTTGCACCAGAGTGTGCATGTCATTGAGATAAGACAGTTGATTCAGAGAGTAGCTGCTGTTACCTGCAGGATTAATGTACTGTTTCAAGCTGTCATTATGTTTACGAACAGATTTGGAAACTCAAAGCCAAGAAACTGACAATTCCACAGGGTGTCCAAAAAGCCAGGAACAAATGATAAAAAAATGAAACACAGTTAATTTTGTATTTATTATTTACATAATATGCCCTACATGTTCACCTTTACACTCAATATATTATTCTCTGACATATTTGCTCAATATACTCCCACTGACTCCTGACTTTTCGGACACTGTGTATTCATGTTAAACTTACATTTTAGTTTTAAGCTACTTGTCCAATACAGCACCAGCCTCAAGTTTGTTTCCCACACTGCCCTGTTATAGCATAAAAGAACCATGGATTGAGGTGGACGAATAAGTTTCTACACTGCTTACGTAGCATTGCAGATGACTTAAATATTTATAGGAAGAAAGGAAATAATTTTTAATTGACAAATGCAGCTCTATTCTGACTAGGCAAAATTATTCACAATGCTCACGCCAGGACTTGTACTCTTCCAGGACAATTAGTATCATGATACAGGCCTAGAAGTTCATATATTTTTTCACCAGCCAGCCGGACTAGTTACCTTCCAATTAACTAGCCAAACAGAAAATCAACTATCCAAAATTTGTTCATGTATGAATTTTACTTCTGTCAAAAATAACGCAAAAGAGAGTAGTTACCATTGTTCATGACTAATGTGCATTTATTTCAAGACCCGAGTATTTTGATACTGTTGTTAAATACATAAATGAGAACAACACAGAGCACCATAATATAATATCAACAAATAATAATATATTGGAAAACTTGCCAACTTGGTGTATGAGTATTGAAAACAAATTACTTACTATAGCACCCAAAATATGTCCAACATGCTTTCTGTATTTAACCATTTATGAGAGAGAAAGCATTAGGAGCTTCATATTGACTAGGAATCAACTTGAAAAAAATTAATTATTCCATAAAAATCGTGGCACGGTGGTGTAGTGGTTAGCGCTGTCGCCTCACAGCAAGAAGGTCCGGGTTCGAGCCCCGTGGCCAGCGAGTGCCTTTCTGTGCGAAGTTTGCATTTTCTCCCTGTGTCCGCGTGGGTTTCCTCCGGGTGCTCCGGTTTCCCCCACAGTCCAAAGACATGCAGGTTAGGTTAACTGGTTTAAGGTTAACTAAATTGACCGTAGGTGTGAATGTGAGTGGGAATGGTTGTCTGTGTCTATGTGTCAGCCCTGTGATGACCTGGCGACTTGTCCAGGGTGTACCCCGCCTTTCGCCCGTAGTCAGCTGGGATAGGCTTCAGCTTGCCTGCGACCCTGTAGAACAGGATAAAGAGGCTAGAGATAATGAGATGAGATAAAAATCGTATCACAGCCAAGGCCTACCCTGCTCCCATGTTTGCTTACAAGTCCTTTGTCGTTTCTCCTTCTTGTACTGTTTATCGGCGGCTTTTTTCTCCTCTTCAGACCGAGGTCGCTTTGTCCCCGTCTCTGGCGGTTTCTGTACACCTTTCAGAAAATTCCACATCACAACATAGCTTTGGCAGATGTAGATATAAACAACAAAAAAAAACACACGTGTTTAAATGTGTGATAATGTGGCCACATCTATTGAATTTGATAACGTGATGTGGCAGCGGGGGCGTGGCCAAGCATCAGTCTGTGAATGGATGGCGGAGTCAGGGAAGTGGTGAATCATTGCACCTGATGGGGATTAACCTGTGTTTGTGTGTCTTCCCCAGTGACCGCACCCTTTAAAAGGAGAGGAGAGCAGAGAAAGGGAGCTCTCTCTCCCCAACCAGAACGTGTGTGTGTGTGCGCGCGCGCGTGCAGCTGGGAAATGATAAAAGGCTGAAAAGCTAGCAATAAATAGTTCATTGAGAACTCCATTCTGGCCTGCCGTGCTTCTGTGCTCCACCCACCTGGTCCAATATTACACGTGATTACCACGATATTCAACGAGATGCGTTATATGCATGCGCAGTAGTTAAAAAACCGACAGCCTGACTTGTATATGATATGATTCGGAATTCTTCGGTAGTTTCCGTCCTGCCGATAAACACATCGATTAACACAGACATGGCACATGCTTAATATGTGGCAGCTTTAGTTGACGGTGTGTCTGAATCTTCGCTTCATATATATTTTTTATTTTCAACTAGCCAGCCGGGCTGGCTAGTGACAAGAATTACCTGCCAAATGACAAATTAAGTCGCCTCAGGCAACCAGACCACCGCTAATTTCAAGCCCTGTGCTATACTAAGGTACTTACACACATTTCTTCGCTGAAGTCATCAGACAAGCTTTGCTAGATGACTTCATCTAGCAAATGAATGGGGGGGGGTGAGTCTTCATAGGTCAAATGTATGGTGTCAGAACCTATCACCAGGTGCCTCATTTATAAAGCTCTGTGTGGATTCCAGATTTTAAAAAAATGAACGTCCAATTTAAAGATCTAGGCTTGTTTTATATAAGCGATTGACAAACACAGCTCTATTCTGGCAAGGCAAACTTATTCCCAATGTTCATGCCAGGACTTGCACTCTTCCAGGACAATTGCAACCTTTATGAGTGCAGATCATTTTCCTGGTTACATTTCGCAAATTGTATTTGATGTTAACCTGTTCCACCAGCACAAAAGGAAACTTGATATACCAACATGTCAGTTTAGTTTTACTATCTATGACATAGCTTAAAAGGTTCTGACTGCAAAGTTGATTTCTGGGTAAAAATGTTTTATTTCTATTGCTGTTGGAGTTTGGAGATGTTTGAGTTGATTGGAGTTGAAATTGAGTTGTGCTTCTCCATACACTGTGTATCCTCAGTGCAAACGTTTGCCGAGAAAAAGCATCCTGCATTTTATGATTCCTAAGATTGCTGAAGCAAGTGAGCAGCAATATCATGTGACCACCATGGGGTGTGTTTGACCTACTTTTAACCAAAACAAGTCAGCATGGGCAAACATGACGTACTCCGCTCTCCTGCCAGCTAAAAGCCGGGGGAAAAGAAAAGGAAAATATGAAAGCGAATCAGCTAGAAAGCACATCAGAAATGTGACGGAAACCAAAAGGTTGTCCACAAGAATTTTCTTGAAGGGACAGATCGACTGCTGGAATCAACTGAAGGATGAAATAGGCACGAAATTTGACAAAGAACTTGCAGCGTTTGTCTTGGATTAGTGAGTCTGAGTATGGAGTTATACACTTAATATTTTGATCTTACAGAGAAAGAAACGATAACACAAAAGCCGTCACAGAGAAAAGATATATTCATCTTTTGTTTCACGGATCTATTTGCAAATGTCAACCACAAATTACATCCCTGTGACTCAGAACTCTCCAAGGTCAATGCAGAGTCACAATGTTTTCCTCACGTCGCCATCTTGGTGTGACACAGTTCCATAGTTGTGCTAATTAGTTAAAGTTCCTCGTGTTTGGCTGTTTCTGTAGGGCCATACTGTTTGGCTCCAAGAAGTAGGATATTCAGTCACACCAAAATAATCACATCATCTGAATGATATTGTTCTTGTGGGACATTGGAAAATGTCATGCACAATAAAAACATTTACATTTTCAGATGACTTTGCAATAAGTACCTTTAAGGATGGCTGGGATATCTCTGATCGGTCACCAAATTCCTGGTTGGCAGCAATCCACAGGTCCTGTATGGCTTGTTTTTCTATAATTGGGCCAAATTCAGCACATAGTTCCAAGAGCATAGCTTTTCAAAATCTAAGAATTACTGTATTAGCCAGTCATTATTAAAGTCAATGACAAAATAGGTCCAATGTGGCAAAATAAGCTCACTGACCAACACAAATAAATGAACATGTCAAGCAAAATATCATTTTTGTTTGATTTTTTTTTAATCCACCACATTATAGAATTATTGTAAGGCTGGACAATTTGATATGAAATTATGTGAAAGTGTGCATTGGCATGTGAATTCAGCTATAATGTTATTTTACCGCCCTGTGATGACCTGGCAACTTGTCCAGGGTGTACCCCGCCTTTCGCCCATAGTCAGCTGGGATAGGCTCCAGCTTGCCTGCGACCCTGTAGAAGGATAAAGTGGCTAGAGATAATGAGATGAGATGAGATGTTATTTTAGCATGGGTGTCATTAACTCTCACTTTCTCCTTAATGCAGTATATATGCGCAACACATGGATCAGAATTTGCATAAATATACATTATACACAATTTTATGTGAAGTATTTCTTTGTGGAATCATATATAGTACTGTGCAAAAGTCTTAGGCACCATGTTTTTTTTTTATACAAACTGTTATAAATTTCTATTTTATGACTTCTGCATGATCAAGTCAGTACAAAAACATTTTAGAGTTCCAAACGTTCATTTTCAGCACAAAATTTAACGTTATAGAAAAAAAAGTTTGTATCTGAGCAGCATATTGCATAAGAGACCACTTTTCAGATTAAAAAAAGAAAACATAATGAAGGCTACTGGGTTTTGCTGCAAAATTAATAAGCAAGTATGACAGTCAAAGTGTCCAGAAGAAATGTGGCTGGTTCTGCAAGATGCTCAGTAAAACCTACAACTCATTTCCTTATAAAACTGCACTAAATGTACCCAAGACTCCTTTTTTTTTAAGCAAAGGGTCGTCTCACACCAAATATTGATGTTTCATTTATTATGGCTTACTGCTATTTATAGTATTTTTTTAAATGTTGAAACATTTCATTTCATGATTTTAAGCCATTTTTGCTCTACAGCATTTCTTTACATGTGCCAAAAATGTTTGCACAGTACTGTATGTCAATAAGTATTTCTATGAATCTCTATTTCTGATAAATATAGCCATTAGTAATGCCTGCTATGCCCTGAACCACAACTACAAAAATGTTTACTACCACCATCAAGCTTTTAAATTGGACTCTGCTCCTCATTCCCAGAATGTTAACGTCGCCTCTTGTTATCCCTGCCTCTTTCACTAAATCCTTAACCAAAGGCTCTTTGTGAGATGTAGAGTTTAATGGGTTTGTCTTAATATTCTAATTGGCATCTTGTCAACTCCTCGATCCAATGTTCTTCAGCCTGTGGCACAGAAATCAATTAAGTTTCTCATCATTAAGAACATATCAATTCTCTAAACTTAGGAATGAGGAGAAATTAGGCTTTTAGAGTGCATGGGTGCTTCTGATGTTGAAGTCCTTTTTAATGTAATTAAAAATATTTCCTACAAATGAAAACGTTGGAGGTGAGCCAAATGTGCTTTAGTTTCCATTAAACCTGTCGATATGTAAGGTCAGTTGATGCATCTTAAGCCTTTCAGAGTCAGGATACACAGATGCTTCCTAAGTCTTTTTTAACATGTAACATGATTGTCAGCAAATAGTATTAATTGATCAACAAAATGACAAATATGCAATTTCTTCTATTACTATACTGCTATTCCTACACTATATGGCCTGAAGTTTGTGCAGGCTTTTGTCTAAACGGGGGAACAGGGGCGCTGCGCCCTCTTACTCTCGGCATGCGCCCCCTTACCGACTCCGTGAAAACATCCCAGCAACACTACATGACAATGTGTCTGATCATCAAATACGTTATAATTGCTCCAAAAATATTCTAATCATAGTAGATACACCGCCAGACGGTGCAAAAACAATCCGAATTGGCGTTTTCCAGACTGAGGCGCCATGTTGTTTAGTTGTTTACTTGTCGCAGCTGCTCTCGCGAGATTTGACATGGGTTACATACAAGGTCAGCTGACTTGTAGAGTGAGATTTCTCGAGACTGAATGACCTTTCACCCACCAGCGCAGGAGCTTTTGACAGAAGTAGTTCGCGAGTTGTTTTTGTTGACGCTTGGGCATTTAAAGATGTCATCCCGCGGCACGAAACAGAAGAAAGCCAAAGACTGTCCGGGGCAGAAGAAGATTACTTCTTTCTTTTTCAATGTTGACAGACAATTTGTTACAATTTCCCTCTCAGATAGCCTCAGAATGTCCCATTGGAGCATTTTTCAAAGGCTTTGCACGGCGGGGGGGGACAACCAGCACCATCTCCCCCCCCACTTCGCTCCCTCGCCATGGTGAGCGCCCTCATACTAAATTTTTTCTAGAAAAAACCCTGTTGTGGACACCTGACCATTAGACCCATATGTATTCCTTCCCCCCAAAAAAGTGCCACAAAGTTGGAAGCACACAGTTGTAGAGAATGTCTTTGAATGCCAAGTCTAAAGTCCCTCCCATGCCATGCCCTAGTCTTCCCAGGCAGTCTCCCATCCCAGTACTAACCAGACCATTAAGGTGCACTGAGCAGCACCAATCTCTGTTTCCATAGCCCTCAGCCTCTTGGTTACAGTGGGGGGCCAGTCCTCTGGTAATTGCTCGCATCTGTATTGCAGCATGCCTTGCCAGATGGCAGTAGGTACCATTTTTATGGTAGTCTTTGGTACAACCTGACCGCAAGTAGAACTCATGATCTCCCGATCAAAAGGAGGACACACTAACCACTAGGCCAACTTGTGGTTTTTGAATGCTGTACCATTACAACATCTCTGCTTGTGCACCACTAACAGATCCATCTATCCATTCATCCATTATCCATAACTGCTTATCCTGTGCAGGGTCACAGGCAAGCTGGAGCCTATGCCAGCTGACTATGGACGAGAGGCGGGGTACATCCTGGACAAGTCACTAGGTCATTGCAGGGCTAACACAGAGACAAACAACGATTCACACCTACAGTGAATTTAGAGCCATCAATTAGCCTAACCTGCAGGTCTTTGGACTGTGGGGGAAACCGGAGCACCTGGAGGAAACCCACGCAGATACAGAGAGAACATGCAAACTCCACACAGAAAGGCCCTTGTCAGCCACTGGGCTCGAACCCAGGACCTTCTTGCTGTGAGGCAACAGTGCTAACCACTACACCACTGTGCCACAAAGACCACAAAATATTTGGGTTTAATATGCATTTAGTAGCCATAACTACAATAACAATTAATTCTGTTCTAGTTAGGTAGTATTTTTGCAAAGAATAGTACACTGCAACCCTGCTATAATGAACGCATTGGGGGACATCCAAATAGTTTCCCAGATAGCAGAGGGACGTTGAAACGGCGCCGATTCTTGGTCAGAATGGTCGGTTTCCGTCGTAAGTCAGAAAATCAACGCTGAAACGGCGCCGTGAAACGTCGATTTCTCCGCCGTCGGAGAAGGTCGATTTATCACTGTTGAATCACCGTGGGTAAAGGTTGATCTGTCGACCATCAGAGAAGGCCGAATATACGATGTTGAACCATCGTCACTTTTGCCGGCCAGTTTTCAACATTGGTAGGATGATCGAGCAACTAATTGTTCAGAATATAAATTCTGGCCCGTAGCCAGGGGGGATCGGAGGGTTCGTTCGATTCCCCCCCCCCCCCCGGATACACGCCCCTCAAGATTACTCAAGATTTATTCATTTGTTCGTGTCCGATGAATATACATTGATTCACATTTAAATTTACAATATCAAATCCAGACTAATCAAAAAAGAAAAGTAGACTATGTGAGGACGAGTTAGAAAAATGGGTTCATTTCTCCTATGTTTATGTTTACACGTTTTGTTCAGACTGCTTTACACCCCAATCCAGTGGGTGGCGGTCATGCCCCCATTAGACCCCTTTCACTGACGTCACCCGAAACCGGAAGTAAACAAACCCTGCGCCATATTGGAAGACCAACAAACTCATGATTAGGGGGAAATAACGGCAGCGCGCGGTATGTGAACCCACGAGGCACTTGGTTCATCAAAAACCTACAATGGTAAACTTTTGTGCTGTGTTAGGGTGTTCTAACAAAGCTGATGGGAAAGGTGAAAAGAAGTCTTTCTACAGAATACCAGCTGTGATTGAGACACAAGCAAACCAAGGAGCTTTCTGCCAGGAGACAGAGAGAGGATTTAGCTGCTTTATGCAGAGCGGATCTGAATACTTCAAGTCTATTTTGTTACTGGTAAGTCACTAGGCTAGAGTGTTGTAGAACATTTTTTTAAATGTCTAAATTAGAAGATTTGAAGTGTGCTCGTGTATTTGGGGGGTACGGGAGTAGGGGGCCAGATGAAGTCCACCTTTGGGGAAAAAAAGATCCCCCCCTCCACAATGCTGGCTACGGGCCTGAAATTGCCACTGTTTGTCTTATCCTGCTTACACATAGATACGAGTAAATGATATAAGTATAAGTGATAATGATAAGTAAATGATAAAAAAAAGAACAAAAACCAGTTTACTTTCTTAACTCAGCAATGGATTTGACCTTCTATCTTTGAAAGTTTTTTTTGCAAATAACTTAACATTTCTAAGATGATCATAAATTAATTCTAAGAAGATTGAAAGTGTTACAAAACCTGCATCTTATACCTAACTGGTGGGAATGGTGGTGTTACAACTTATCCTGGTGTTACTTTCATACCCGGTGTCTCTCATCTCTGTTGTATTGAATTTCATTTCAAGGCATGATATAAAAAAGGGCCAGTACGTATACGTAGCGATATGTCGTTGGATGTCCCACGCTGTCCCATAATGCAGTGCAATTACCACTGCTGTTTACTGGATGACGTCATTTTCGTTATATACCTGGGTGCACGTGAAACTCCCACACCACTCGGTTGGATCGCGACTCTCTTGTGGATCGGCCTGCTGTTACGCTTGGACCATTGAAACAACATTGAGAAAAACACTGGACCATGCTACATTTTCATTCATCCCTGGACATCTGGTACGTACCATTATTCAGTCACTATTAATAAAGGGAATTTCGAATACAATTTCAAGCAGTTTAAGAAGTTATGATGAACTTCGGTCATATCACGCGTTGGAGAAATTTCCCTCAACTAGTATCCATTTGAAACAACAACAATGCAGATGCATTATTCAATCGAAAAACGAGTCGAAGTAGTTGTCTTGTTGGAATGAAAACTTAGCGTTGGTGTGAAAACTTGGCGTTTAAATCGAGCATGTAGGCCTAGGTCGCATGTCGTTTTGAGCTGACCTGTTCTTTTGTGTAGCCTCATTATTGTCTCATTATTGTCTTCATGCTACATTTTATTCTATCAGGTGTCTACCTTAGCCCTTTGTGGAGGAACCGATGTAGGGGTCACAGTGAGGCGGATGCTGCGTAGCCTCCTGGTCAACAGCTTGGCCAGCCAATTTAACTGGGCTGGAAAGGGGGAAAAAACTGCGTTTAAGGACACCAAGATCCATGATGTCCTGTTTGGTAGGTTATGCATGTGCACAAAGCTATAAAAGAGGGTAAAATAGTAAGCTGTCGCAAGTACTTGCACACTACTTCTAAACGTTCTTTGATAACTCCTTCACTAACTGTAACATTACGATTATAACGACAACAACAAACATATTGTGAAAGATGCAAAGGATTAAAAAGGATTAAGAAACTCACCAGGCGCCTTACTCAGAAAAAGCAGGTGTGCAGGCAAGTCCAGGGAGGCTGACTGAGTGACGAACGGTCCGGTAGTGGCATTTCTATTTCCGCTTTGTGTCAATGGGGAAATTAATTTTTTTTTTTTTTTTTTAATCCCGTTTAAATTGTCACAAGATTCACATCTATGGTTTCTGATTTTTACATATTTTCTGTACTAGTACCATTACTTGCCACCTACCACTAGAGTGTGACGTGCATAGTCTTAACAACTCTAACAATGATCACCATGCAAAGTCTCAATGTTGTTTTGTTCTTTTTCTTTCAGATGCTCTACAAAAGCAGCTGCCAGGGAGCACACACGCTACTTTTAGTGACGCAATCAAGAAGTGGCTTAAGTATGCGCCAGAGAGAGAGGGAGGGATGAGGAGACGTGAGGTAGGGTGGCATTTAGAAACCCATAGCCTACTGCTGACTTTCTTTATCAATGCTGCATCAAATTAATTTTGGTTATGTTTTTCTGTTTCCATGTACAGGTGTCTGCGCCACAGGAGGAATAGGCCACAATTATAAAATTATAAATAAATCATAAAATGTTTCTAAGAACTTGTTCAAGTGTGTTCTGTTCCTTATAAATGTTAAGTTATGCCTCATTAGATAGCTTGACAAACATTAGGAGAGGTGCATTGTTGCATGCATTTTTATATCCTGTTGTACATAAAACAGGACATAGCCTATGCACATTGATATAAATTAAGTTTCACTTTCATGGTTGAAGTATGCATGTGTGTGTTCATCCTAGGCAAGAGCCCCGATGCTTTATTGTTAGCTAGTTTAATTTAGCCTGTTTTGCTTAATTTGTAGCCTTCCTGTTGTACATAAAACAGAAAGTAAAGTTGGATGAATCATCGCCGAAAATTAAACTATAAATCGACCGAAATCCGTAGTTGAATAAAGGGTGAAAGGGGGTCTATTCTCTGTCGGCCACCATCCACTTTTCAACGTCGTTTCAATGCAAACTCGTATGAGCAAAGCGGTGTTGAATCAACGCCGGTGATCCACGATGATTCGACGGCGTATGGTCGAAGAACATGCCGATGATTCCCCGTCGAATCAACGCCCTTTTGCTATCTGGGGTTTGTTACACGGAAAAGTGCATAATAGTGAAATGGACCCTCTTGTCACACCAAATACTCTTACATAAAACAAGACCAATTGTATTCAATTTATAGTTACGCATAATTCACTTAAATATTTACAAAGTCAAGGAAATAAGTCACACTCGCCGTCATTTACTTGCCGCATCTTCTTTCTTTTCAGCCCATCATGTTGATTGCAGTTATGGACGAAGTCCTGGAGCTCTTTCTTTAAAAGTTGAAATTGAATTTTTGGGATACCATATTCTTCAGACAAAGTCAATGCTTTCTCACCATGCTTTTGATGATCCAGGATATGAAGTTCATTTTCGGTGGTTGAGTATCTTATGTTTACGAGTGTCATGTAATTAACATAGACGGATGATGGATGTAACTGCAGGAAGAGTGTTTATTTAAAAAAACAGGCAGGCACAGAGTTAAAAAATGTAAGACAATGTATACATTGTATACAATGTATACAATGGGCAGTGGTCAAGTGAGGCACAAACAAAAAATATCAGAGGCAAAGTCCAAAATACAAAAGCGAGTCAAAAACCGGGAAAGCACAAAGGCTTGGTAATGTGAGGCACTAGGTACAGTGCGTATAGAGATCTTGCAGTCACGTGACCGGAAAGTACACAACCGCCATCGTGTCGGTCAAAAACACCGCTGAATACTGCTGCACTCGTGTACAGAATGGATCAATTTCAACCGATGGACTACACGGCTCATTTTTCTAATGAACAGATAACTAGATATATGTCTAAAATAAACGATCTACAGATTTGTGACCCTTATGGCTTACCGGACGGAGTTTTCACGACCGGATTTTGAACTGCCAGCGGAATACCCGGACGTGTATGATTACCTCATCAACTTTCCCTCGCTGTTCAGTGGTGAAGCACTGCGTGCTTATAAATCTCTGGACAGTTATCTCTACAGAAATTCAGGATTTGTCAGCGACTCAGATGTGGCATCTTGTAAACAAAAAAATGATCCTCATTGGATGGGTAAGTCACTTAAGTATTGAGTATAGCACTGACCAGCCGATTATAGAATAAGGTAATTCCAAATCGTCCGTGTTGTTTACATGGATCTGGCGTTGGAGAGGTAGAGGCTTGGCAGTGGAGGTTTGAGTAGCTGTTTTCTGAGCTTAGTCAACAGGCCGGCTCTGCCTGCAGCCTCGCTTTTGCTTCGGCTCCTGGCGCTGCCTCCTTCACTTTGCTTCCGATAACAATCCACGGAGACCCCGCTGGTCTCGCAATCTGGTCTCGTCCGGAATGTTTTTTTTTTTTTTTCTCGTCCGGAATGTTGTGCATGCGATGGAAATCGCTACAAACCATCATTTTCTGCTGGAAACCAATGTCCAGTAAGTCCATACGGTTGTAGTGGATATTGAAGTCCGGTACAGACGAACAACACGCAAAAATACACACAAAAAACATAAAAACCGTGCACAGGTAGGGAGAGCTTGTAGCCGCAGCCGTTGTAGTAGAATTGTATATAGTAGGGTTTTCCAGAAGAAAAGGTAGAAGTAAAAGCAGAAGTAGAACCAGAAGTAGAATGCGGAATATGGCGTTTGACCGACACGATGGCGTCTGTCACAATCTGGATCGGCTGTGACGTCACATGCAAGATCTCTATACTTCGCAAAGTCTGTGTGTTCAGGGAGTCCTTATAAGTACACTGTGACTGTGATTGTGCTCTAATCTGGAGCAGGTGCATGGGACGGTGGTGTTTGAAAGTTTGTGAACCCTTTAGAATTTTCTATATTTATGCATAAATATGACCTAAAACATCAGATTTTCACACAAGTCCTAAAATTAGATAAAAAGAACCCAGTTAAACAAATGAGACAAAAATTATACTTGGTCATTTATTTATTGAACAAAATGATCCAATATTACATATCTGTGAGTGGCAAAAGTATGTGAACCTCTTGGATTAGCAGTTAATTTGAAGGTGAAATTAGAGTCATCCCATTGATTGAAATCAGGTGTGAGTGGGCACCCTGTTTTATTTAAAGAACAGGGATCTATCAAAGTCTGATCTTCACAACACATGCTTGTGGAAGTGTATCATAGCATGCACAAAGGCGATTTCTGAGGACCTCAGAAAAAGTGTTGTTGATGCTCATCAGGCTGGAAAAGGTTTGGACTCCACCAATCCACAGTCAGACAGATTGTGTACAAATGGAGGAAATTCAAGACCATTGTTACCCTCCCCAGGAGTGATTGACCAACAAAGATCACTCCAAGAGCAAGGCATGTAATAGTTGGCAAATTCACAAAGGACCCCAGGGTAACTTCTAAGCAACTGAAAGCCTTTCTCACATTGGCTAATGTTAATGTTCATGAGTCCACCATCAGGAAAACACTGAACAACAATGGTGTACCCGTACATGGCAAGGTTGCAAGGAGAAAGCCACTGCAGAAGGCTACTGGAAAAATGTTTTGTGGACGGATGAGACCAAAATAGAACTTTTTAGTTTAAATGAGAAGCGTTATGTTTGGAGAAAGGAAAACACTGCATTCCAGCATAAGAACCTTATCCCATCCATGAAACATGGTGGTGGTAGTATCATGGTTTGGGCCTGTTTTGCTGCATCTGGGCCAGGATGGTTTGCCATCATTGATGGAACAATGAATTCTGAATTATACCAGCCAATTCTAAAGGAAAATGTCAGGACATCTGTCCGTGAACTGAATTTCAAGAGAAAGTGGGTCACAATGACCCTAAGCACACAAGTCGTTCTACCAAAGAATGGTTAAAGAAGAATAAAGTTAATGTTTTGGAATGGCCAAGTCAAAGTCCTGACCTTAATCCAATTGAAATGTTGTGGAATGACCTAAAGTGAGCAGTTCATGTGAGGAAACCCACCAACATCCCAGAGTTGAAGCTGTTCTGTACAGAGGAATGGGCTAAAATTCCTCTAGACAGTGTGCAGGACTGATCAACAGTTACCGGAAACATTTAGTTGCAGTTATTGCTGCACAAGGGGGTGACTCCAGATACTGAAAGCAAGGGTTCACATACTTTTGCCACTCAGATATGTAATATTGGATCATTTTCCTCAGTAAATAAATGACCAAGTACAGTATTCTCTCATTTGTTTAACTGGGTTCTCTTTATCTACTTTCAGGACTTGTGTGAAAATCTGATGATGTTTTAGGTCATATTTATGCAGAAAATTCTAAAGGGTTCACAAACTTTCAAGCACCACTGTATTTAGTCCTAATGACATGTCGGCATGAGGTTTGCTCTCAGAGCGCCAACGCACATGGACGTGACAACGAGTAGCCATGAGAGTGAGTAGCCATGACAATGAGTAGCCATGACAATAATGCTTCCAGAGTAAAGACTGCTTTTAGCTCATAAAATAAAGTCCTTTTAAGGAATTATTTTTAAGTCGATGACCATCGTTCTTGATAATTGTTAGTGACCGACACCCAAGCGAGGTTAGTTATTAAGGCTTTGTTTTATGACATTAACACGTATTGTTAACTTGACCGTGGACTCGATTACTTACTGTTTGTCTCTGGGGAAGGGGAGCGCATGGCTCACTGATTTTTTTTTTTTTTTGAAAGCTCTGACTCATTGTTACGAAAGGCAGGGGACATAAACTTAGTTTGTTATATGCAAAAGTTCAAAGTAAAAGAATTTGCTATAGCGGGGTTGCAATGTATTTACTGTATGTTGAAGTGACATGATATAGTGAACATGCGCAAAATTGGGGTGGGAAGAAATGGGCCAAGATTTTCTTGTGTCTTTTGGAAGATGTGAACCAAAACAGGTTGAAAATCCCACTGCTTCCGCAACTTTTGAATATCCCAACTTCCTTTTGCGCTTTTCTTCCCATGTCAGCACAGCACATTTGTTTAGGACCAAGAAGTAGCACCAATGCAAACATGCATTTTCTGGGTCTTGTGCCAAACCAAAAACCATGCTAATACATTGTAATATCCCATGTTGTTAGTGAAATTCTTGATCTGCATTATTTAATAATAATAATCAGTTAAGGGTGGCATGGTGGTGTAGTGGTTAGCGCTGTCGCCTCACAGCAAGAAGGTCCGGGTTCGAGCCCCGTGGCCGGCGAGGGCCTTCCTGTGCGGAGTTTGCATGTTCTCCCCGTGTTCATGTGGGTTTCCTCCAGGTGCTCCAATTTCCCCCACAGTCCAAAGACATGTAGGTTAGGTTAACCGGTGACTCTAAATTGACCGTACGGTAGGTGTGAATGTGAGTGTGAATGGTTGTCTGTGTCTATGTGTCAGCCCTGTGATGACCTGGTGACTTGTCCAGGGTGTACCCCGCCTTTTGCCCGTAGTCAGCTGGGATAGGCTCCAGCTTGCCTGTGACCCTGTAGAACAGGATAAAGCGGCTAGAGATAATGAGATGACATAATCAGTTAAATTTATATTGTGCCTTTCTCATATCCAAGGTTGCTTTACAATTATAAGAGAAAAATAAAAAAGTCCACCAAAAGGTGGTCAGGATGTCATCCCAATGGTGTAGCAGCCACAGTTCCACCAAAAGGCGCATGAAAATAAGTCCCATACCGCCTGCACAGCCACCGCCAGGCAATATTGCTCGGAATGCTGCGCCATGGATCCACAAACCAACCACAGAAACACTGCCATGCAGAGCACTGGTATGTCCCAAACCACCTGCACAGCCGCCACAACGCCACTGAGCAGCATCACTCGGAACACCACGCCAAGCACAAAAGCACTGCCGCACAGAGTGCTGGACAACCATGATGTTAAAAGAGCAATGAGATCACTGCAGTCCATAGTGAGGAGCACAGGCATCACCCATGGTGAACCAAGGCCTGGAGGGAACTGACGCCCAAAACTGGGTCCGGAGCTACACCACAACCGGTGGACAAAACACTCGAACAAAAACAAAAAACAATCAAACTATACAAACACACACACACACACACACAAAAATAAAATAAAATAAATAAGGGAAAATAAAATAAAAAGCTCCGGTGAGAAGCAGCAGCCAGAATGTGCACAACGTACTCTGAACCGGAAACGAAAATTTAAATAATAATTAAAGATTTGAAGCAAGCACTGTGATTTTATTAGTCGTCAATCTTGCTCATGTACCTTAATTTTGTAACTGAAAAAAGTGAATTTGTTGCAAAAACATTAGCCTTATGTCTTTGTGTTTGTGATCACAAATCACAAATAATCAACTACATCATAACATTTCTGTTACTTTTCTCTTTACTATAGATACTGTATATACACTCCCAATGTGAAGAATGCATGAGTGATTCAAAGCTGTATCATTTGAATACACATAAGATAAGTGCATCTGCCTTTGGTGCCATCTGTTTGTGGAGTTGGGTGGTATTTACAGATTGACAATTTAAAATGCTACAGAACAGCGCAGCAGCGGTGCAAGTATTAAATTAGT
Source organism: Neoarius graeffei (assembly GCF_027579695.1). NCBI lineage: Eukaryota > Metazoa > Chordata > Actinopteri > Siluriformes > Ariidae > Neoarius > Neoarius graeffei. Next base: position 35,300,968 of record NC_083582.1, on the reverse strand, counting down.
TGGGAAGGAAAAGTGTGAGAATATGTTAATAATGAGCCTCTAGGTAGTAAGTCATAGAAGCATCAGTGAAATCCAAGTGTCCTGTACTCTAATTTACAAAATAGACAACTGTGGATTAATCTCAATCTGGTCAAAGTTGGTCAGTATGCTTTTTTTCCTGTGTCTTGACTAACTGTTTCTGTCATCTGACTGGTATAAAGCTTAGACACTCTCTGGACTGTGCTTCTGGACACTAATAAAAAAAAAAAAAAACATAATTGGTTACACTGACTTTTCAGTAAATTAAAATCTTTCAAATTTAAAGATCTGACTGATTGTAGAAAATGAATGGACCAGAATATAAGAATATATGCAGAACAAATAAAAAAATAATAATCTGTCTGTCTCTCTCTCTCTCACACACACACACACACACACACACACACACACACACACACACACACACACACACACACACCAGTGACACTGTGACTACACACTCAGGGCTACGTGTGCATGAAAATAAAATGTTGAGTTTATTATTTTTTATTCTGTGCCACTGTTCATTTTGGCTCATATTGTGAGAGAATCTGTGCTGTTTTCAAGGCGAGTAAAGTTTGGTGCTTGAGGTCATTGTTACTATTACTTGAACATTTAATTTTACAGTTCTTTATAACTGGATTAAATGTGCAATGTCTAAAATACAAATATATTGGGTAAACTTTGACGTAGCAATCTAGCCTACCTCTCTTTGATAATCATTCTAATTTCATTCATAAAACAGTTAGTTCCAATAAACTAATTTGATTGGTTGTGTGGCATTCCAAGAGTGATTATATTTCCTATAACTGCACTGGGACATTTCACTATGTGTATGAGGGTACTTAAAAAAGTTCAGTCTCATCCAGAAAGCATCACAGGAGAAAGATTGTTCTTTCATTATTTTTCAATATAGTCTCCTTTAACTTCAACGCACTCAGTCCACCGATGTTCAAGCTTTGCTATCCCTTTGAGGAAGAAGGTCACATCTTGAGCCTCCAGATCCTCCTCATCAGCATAGGGAAAGTAATATCATCGCCCCCTACTGGATGCGTTCCAATCTCTATGGCAAAATGAATGGGAATATCTCTCATCTCATTATCTCTAGCCGCTTTATTCTGTTCTACAGGGTCGCAGGCAAGCTGGAGCCTATCCCAGCTGACTACGGGTGAAAGGCGGGGTACACCCTGGACAAGTCGCCAGGTCATCACAGGGCTGACACATAGACACAGACAACCATTCACACCTACGGTCAATTTAGAGTCACCAGTTAACCTAACCTGCATGTCTTTGGACTGTGGGGGAAACCAGAGCGGACACGGGGAGAACATGCAAACCACACGGACACGGGGAGAACATGCAAACTCCGCACAGGAAGGCCCTCGCCGGCCACGGGACTCGAACCCGGACCTTCTTGCTGTGAGGCGACAGCGCTAACCACTACACCACCATGCCGCCAATGGGAATATCTTTTCAAAAAATTACATTTCGGGTTACACTTCAAAAGTTAAGACAATGGCTTCCATATTTTGTGCATGTCAGGCAGCTCTATCGATCCTGGTGATCATACTTTATTTTTTCCACCGATTTGAATTGTTTTGAATGTTTTTTAATAAGCTGATCAAAGACTACACAGACCCGACGTCGCGTATGTGACGTCACTGAAAGTCTAGCACCTTTCCAAATCTGTAGCAGGTAGCGGCCGGCGAGTAGCCTACATCAACATGCTGATTTGTATAGCGTGGTTGGCGGAGTATTTCTGTACCAATAAGAAATGCATCCCTCGTGGGTATAACCATTACAGATCAGGGCATGTAGTCAACTGCCGCTATTCACAGGGAGAGCTGTCAGCACTCGTAAGGGCTAAGCCTACTGCTGACATAATATGAGCGACTCATATTATGAGTCATAGACAGTTTGGTTGTAGTCCGTTTCTGACAGGTTAGGCACAATTTCGATCTTTTAAAAGACAGCGAAATTTCACCTGATACTTTCACAGTTGGCGGCACGGTGGTGTAGTGGTTAGCGCTGTCGCCTCACGGCAAGAAGGTCCGGGTTCGAGCCCCGTGGCCAGCGAGGGCCTTTCTGTGCGGAGTTTGCATGTTCTCCCCGTGTCCGCGTGGGTTTCCTCCGGGTGCTCCGGTTTCCCCCACAGTCCAAAGACATGCAGGTTAGGTTAACTGGTGGCTCTAAATTGACCATAGGTGTGAGTGTGAATGGTTGTCTGTGTCTATGTGTCAGCCCTATGATGACTTGGCGACTTGTCCAGGGTGCACCCCGCCTTCGCCCATAGTCAGCTGGGATAGGCTCCAGCTTGCCTGCGACCCTGTAGAACAGGATAAAGCGTCTAGAGATAATGAGATGAGACTTTCACAGTTAGTAGATAATCCCAACATATACAACATATTTTTTGGAGGTGTACAAGTTCCACATCATAACTTCGTGGGATTTTTTTTTAAAAATCAGGTCTATGGGATTTTCAATAGTATGGCTCTCGCATACATGTCAACCTATACGGAATGTCCGTATTTTATACGGATTTGATTCAATAAACGTAGTATACAGGCGTACAAATAAAGTTATACGGATTCTTTAAAAAAACTTCAATATTTATTTAGAGCTATAATCAATTCCCACGATGATAAAAGAGCGCATAACATTTACAAATGTACTGTACACCACAGAAAGCACAAACAGCCAGTAAAGTGTCTTATGAAATCGCACATTATCTTGTGGTAGCGAGACTTCGTTCCACATGAAGTAACATTTTGTTTGAAAAGCGTATTCCCACTTGAGCGACTTTCAATAGCAACTAAAAACATTCTGAATGGGCACTCTGGCAAAGAAATTCAAAACACAATATAGCGGTAGGTTTCTCCTTGAATGGAAGGACCTTTTCAGTGGCATAATCCAACCGGCAGGCTCCAAAAACGAAGAATATGCACACTGCACACTGTGTGCGTGACATCAAAGTTGCAGCATCAGGAGTGTATGATGTGAAAGAACATTTCAAATCAAAACTACATCAGCGGAATGCAAGCCAAAGGTAAAATCAGCCACTGATGACAGTATTTGTGCGCTCAAAAACTGATATGCCAACAACTGGAAAAGACAGAAAACACAAGGTAGTGGGCGTTTTAGTTCAAGTTAGGCAGTGCTCTGTTTACCCCACAGTAATGTTGACTGTGAGAGAGTTCTCTCTCAAGTCAGGAAGATACACACAGAGCAGAAAGAACCTGAATGCAGACACACTGACCTGGCCTACTGCAGTGTAAGATCAACACAGACACTTGCTGTGACATGCAGCCTAGTGAGGTATTGGTGGAGAGTGCTAAAAAAGCTGTCATGGAGTACAATTCAGAACATTAGAGTGACACTTTGTGTTTTTGTCAAACATTGGAGCTTTGTATTCATTCTGAAGGTTTATTGTTATTAATATTGAATAAAAAGTAACTGGGATATATCTCATTCATCTCATCTCATTATCTCTAGCCGCTTTATCCTTCTACAGGGTTGCAGGCAAGCTGGAGCCTATCCCAGCTGACTACGGGCAAAAGGCAGGGTACACCCTGGACAAGTCATCACAGGGCTGACACATAGACAACCATTCACAGTCAATTTAGAGTCACCAGTTAACCTAACCTGCATGTCTTTGGGGGAAACCGGAGCACCCGGAGGAAACCCACACGGACACGGGGAGAACATGCAAACTCCACACAGAAAGGCCCTCGCCGGCCCCGGGGCTCGAACCCAGGACCTTCTTGCTGTGAGGCGACAGCGCTAACCACTACACCACCATGCCGCCCCGGATATATTTCATCTCATTAAAAATAAGATGGCGACCTGCTAACAGCAAGGCTCCTGGTGCTCTAATTTATTTTGGACTAAATCGTTGGATATTGTGCTTGTTGTTCGGATTATTATGGACATACTGTTTATGAACATTCATGCTTTGAACCTGTGAGGATGTGTGTGCTTAATTTTACGTATTATCTGTGATATCTTCGTGTTTTTGACACCAATTTCTGTTGTGATTATCCAACCGTGACGGTCCTTACCTGTCCCGCCATTTTCTGCTGTTGGATAAGCCGCTTGACCAATTTCACCTGCTGTTGGACCTTGAGCCAGAAAAATGTCGAGGCGAAAGGACAAAAACACGAAAATGGCCGAGGAAAATGAAGAGGACTTGTATGCCGTTTTCCCACAAAAGGCATGGGATATCCTCACCTCAATCAAGAAGGACACAGCGGAGACTGTCGAAAAACTGGTGAGTTTGGACAGACAAGTCTCTGAACTGGAAGATAAAGAAGCGAACAATAAACAAGTGATACAGACCCTCACCATGCAAGTCGAGGCCCTGCAGTCAGCTGTCAACAAAATCAACGGACCGCTCATAAAATCCGAAAATCAAAATGCCCGTCTAAGCAAGAAAATTGTTGAAATCAAAGCGAGATCCATGAAGGACAATTTGATATTTAGCTTGGCGGGTAAAGAGTACAAGGAGGTGAAGGGAGAGGATTGCGTGGAGATAATCAGAATGTTCCTCGCCCGTGTCATGCACGTAGAGTATGTCCATCAGATTTGGATCACGACGGCGCACAGGATGGGAGGTAGACCAAAGAACGGGCGATCGCGCAGCATTATCGCGCGCTTCCCGGTGGCTAGCCAGTTGCACACGATCCTGCAGCACACGAACCGGCTCCGCAACACAGAACATTTCGTGTCGCGACAGTTTCCCGAGGAAATGAACGAGAGGAGGAAGTTCTCGATGGTCTAATACCAGAGAAGGAAGGATGACCCAGAGGACAAAACGCCCTGCTCCATCGTGCAAGACAAACTCTACGTCGGTGGAAAACTGCAGACGCGTTATCTCCACCCACAGCTCCCGACCTCCGACCCTCTGCATCCACCACCGGTTATCGACGTCGGTACGAGCGATCGTGTGGAAGACTCCGGCAGCTCCTCCTGTGGTTTCGCCGCCAACGTCAACTCACTGCAAGACGTGCGGACAGTGAGAGATCAGTTGTTGTCGCGCCCAGAAGTAGCCGCGGCCTCCGACTTGATCTACGCCTTCCGTTTCCAGGATGGTGACATCACCCGAGAGAATTTCGACTCGGACGCAGACGCTATGATGGGATGGGAACTCCTGAAGCACATGAGACTGAAAAACCGCTCGACCTGCGTCTACATGGCGACCAGAGACTGCCCCCTCGGCTACCGTCACATCGGCCAAAGAAGGTTTGATCATATCACCAATCTCTGTGACATTGCATTTACCAACCTGAATCCGACCCAAGCTACATGATTTTCTTCAGAGCATCCGTTGTTTTAACACGTTTATGATATTCTGTAAACACTGCATTTTCTGCTCTATTTGGGGTGTTCTTTTTTTCTACCGAACGGTCAGTAACAGGGTCCTGCAAGCTTTTTTCTTTCTGTTATGGTTTAGATCATGACAGATAACTCTACAAAGCACAATGCTTTCATTTTAAATCATTTGAATCAATTCACGGACGTCAGTGACATTATCGATTTGCCGCATAGTGGCAGTGATTACTACGAAATTGAGGAGATTTCCCCTCCTCCAATTACTGGTCAAAACGGGTTCTGTACCCTTCACATAAATATCCATAGTCTGCCCGAAAAATACGACATATTGTCTAACATACTCAGTCGATTACAGGCAGTCCACATCAAAGTCCACTTTGTACTTCTGTGCGAGACGTTTCTAAAAGACACCAATTGGCAGATGTATGATAAACTGCCAGGTTATACACTGATATGTCGTAACAGAACTATTAATTCAAAAGGTGGTGTCGCTATGTTTATTAGTAATGAATTCACCTTTATCGAACGTAATGATATTTGTGTGAACATTGATGGTGAATTCAAGTCAATATTTGCGGAAATAAGAGGCAACAATAGGTCGCTTCTTGTGGGTGAAATATACTGTGTGCCTGAGATAAACGAAAAGGTATCAATTTCTAGATACAATAATGTGTTGGAAAACATCGCAAGATCGAATATTTCGCTTGTCATAATAAGCACCGATCAAAATTTTGATTATATGAAAACAGACTCACACACAAACACATCAAGTCTGTTTAACACCTTCTCGAGTTCTGGGCTTTTGCCAACAATCACTCGCCCTACCCGGATTACGGCAAAAAGCGCAACTTTAATCGACAACATATATGTGAACTGTTTCGAGGACTTATTTTCAGGTATATTACTCAGTAACATATCAGACCACCTCCCGGTCATGACGTGTGTAACCAGCTTGTCCCGTCGTGGTAAAAAGGAACCCATACGCTTCAGTTCCAGGGCCATGAACGAGCAAGTGATAGAAAATATTAAAAATGAAATTTCTCTGTTCGACTGGCAGGGGCTAGATGAATCCCCGTTAGACGACGCATACCAGAGTTTTATTCAAATTCTCAATGATATTATTGATAAACATGCGCCTCTGAGAGAAATAAAAATTAAGTTAAAACACGTTCTCTCTGAACCCTGGATGACACCAGGGCTTCTGCACTCCAGTATTACTAGAGACAAACTATTTCGCAAATGTCTTGGTAAAGAAAAAACGGATCCTCTTTATCAAAAATTCCTATGCTATAGAAACGCATACAACAAAGTTAAACGCAAAGCCAAGTAATTCTATTTTAGCGAACTTCTCGCTCAATACAAGTCTGACATCCGGAAAACCTGGAAGAAAATAAATCAGGTATCGGGAAAATGTCCCTCCAAGAAGTCCATATCCAATTGTTTTACTGTGAATGGACAAAGCATCATGAATCCCTCAGATATCGCTAATGGTTTCTGTGAATATTTTACAAAAATCGGTAAAAAATATGCTGATGCTATTCAGCCGTCGAAACAATCAGTAAACAGCTTCTTGGGAAACAGCCCAAATGAAAAATCGATCTTCTTGGGTCCTACCGACTCAGAGGAAATAACAAAAATCATAAGTGCTCTAAAACCAAAAGAGTGCAGGTTATGACCAAATTAACATAAAGATTGTCAAACAAGTGTTGCCGGCGCTCTCTGAGCCGATTGCAACGCTGATAAACAAATCCTTATCGTGCGGTAGAGTTCCCACAAGTATGAAAATCGCGAAAGTCGTTCCAATATTCAAATCGAAGGACCCACAAACTTTTGGTAATTATCGACCAATTTCGCTCCTCCCGAGCATCTCTAAAATCTTAGAGAAAGTTGTCCACGCTCGGCTATATGACTTTCTGAGAAAAAGCAACATACTGACCCCCAGTCAATATGGTTTCAGACCCAAACACTCGACTGCTCATGCCGTAATCGAATTCACGTTCGATACACTTAATGCGTTTGAAAAAGACGAATATTGTCTTTCGGTCTTTCTTGACTTGTCAAAAGCATTTGACACGATCGATCACAGGATTTTGATGCGGAAATTAGAGTATTATGGGATTAGGGGAATTGCCTTGAAGTGGTTCGAAAGCTACCTAAGCCAACGTGAGCAGTTTGTATGCTACAAGAATTGCAATTCCTTTAGGCTCCCTATCACGTGTGGTGTGCCACAGGGATCAGTGCTTGGTCCGTTGCTTTTTATTATTTACATCAATGATCTACTGAAAAGTTTGTCAAAAATGAAATGTATTCTCTATGCTGATGATACGACAATATACAAATCGTCATCGACTCTCCCTGTCCTTTTTCAATGCGTGAATGATGAACTTAAAAATTTATGCAAGTGGTTTAAAGCAGGGCTTTGAACCAGAATTTTTTTCCTATTGGTTCGTTCCGAACAGAAACGGAATTTTAACGTTTCCGGTTTTGGGTTCCACCATTAAATAGACGTTCCCGAACCGGTTAGAACAAAAAAATTTCGTTCCCGGAACGGTTAATTACGTTCCCTGTCAGCTGTTTAACAAATGGCTATAAAATTATGTCTCTGTCTCATCCAGCTTAAGCCAAATGTAGGCTTAAGGCTATTAGGCTTAGGCTATTACAACCTTCAGTAAATAAGACAAGAAATAATTCAAAACAATTATTATTTCAAATGTTGGCGATTTGGATTCTCAGTATGTCTTCCCATCTACACAAAACAGAAAAAGTGCCAAAAATGAAAGATAATTCGTTTAGTGTGTTACCAAAGGCTAGTCAGGCCCTATAGAGGGCTACCGCATGACGTCACCGCGCCGCGAGATTTTGTTAGGCGCCATATTGGAAGACCAAGTACACATCTATGCAAGTACATACATTCATAAAACAAACTACACCTGAAATGTAGCCAGGGCCGGTTCTGCCCTAATCTGGACCCGGGTGCAACATCGCGCAACCCCCCCCCCCCAAAAAAAAAAACCAGTCTAAATCAGGACAACCATCACATAACTATAAACATTTTATATCAACTATTTTAACTAAATGGGCTATAATAAATAAGCCTGCAGGCAGCCACGGCGGGCTGCCTCAGAAAAGTAACCATTCAATGACAACTGAAAGCCTGCAGCCACGGCGGGCTGCCTTAAAAAGTAACCATTTGTCCTACCTTAAAACTCGTTTTGCATTTTCTGCCTCCTTTTTTGTATTTTCAACCCTCCGTTTATTTTCTTTCCTTTTCTGAAAACCCGATTTGTGTCCAGACATTTTGTTCTGCTACCAACGAACTAACTCGTCAGGTCTCGTCTCTCGAGCCCGCGATGATTCCCGTGGGAAGGGCAACAATTGATACATTTTTACAAACAGCCAATAGGGAGGTTGCAACGTTCAGGCTCTTCTTTGCTCAGACACTCAGTAATGGAGACGTGATAGTAGTCCACCTTCCCGCTCTCTCCATTCAGTCAGCGAACGTCACACAGGAAGTGAACCCCAGCGGGTCATAGAAACTTGTGCAGGAGAAGAATGGTTTTTTTATTTGTAGGCTACGGAAACTTTGAGGAACGAAATAAAAACCGGTATTAACCGGTTACCATTATTTTTAATAAGCGTTTCTGTTCCGGAACATAAAAAATAATAAAGTTTCTGGTTTCGTTTCTGTTCCATGTGAAATAGAAAAAGTTCCCGGTTTTCGTTTTCATTCCTTGAACCGGTTCAAAGCCCTGGTTTAAAGCCAACAAATTATCGCTGAACGCAAGCAAAACCACCTACATGGTGCTGACAACTAAAAGGGAGGGGAATCTATCTAATTTCCAGCTGACAATGGGAAACGAGATACTGAATAGAGTCGAAAATGTGAAATTTCTTGGAGTTCACATCGATGACAAAATGAGTTGGAAAGCGCATGTTGAATATTGCCAAAAGAAAATTTCAAGTGGCATTTGTGCTTTGGCTGCATCAAAAAAATTATTTGTCTTGCTTCCATCTCAAGCAACTATACTACTCCCTGATCCACCCATACCTCACGTATGGTGTCATCACTTGGGGCTCTGCTGTTGACAAGCATATTAGAAGGCTTCGAACTCTCCAGAAAAAAGCGGTGCGAATAATTTCAAAATCTAAGTTCAATGACAGTTCGGCGCCTATTTTTAGTCGCCTAAAAATCCTGACAGTGGACGATCTATTCACTGTTCAACTCTGTAGACTTGTCTATGATCACACCAAAAACGGTTTGCCAGAATCACTTCAGAAAATATTCCGCCCAAATCATGACTTTCACTTCTATTCAACCCGAATTTTAATCCGCTCCGACCGTTCGCGTAGTAATAACTAAAATCTTTGTTTGATACTGGGGAGGTGGGCGGGGGGATTCAGATGTTCAAATTATTTTCTTTTTATTTATTTTGTTTTTTTTAATTTTCTTTTCCTTTTTAATTCTCTTTTGTTCACTTATTTTTTGTTTGCTGTTTGGGTGTGTCTGTCTGCATTTGTTGGGGAGGGTGAGGGATGGGTGGGTCGAGACCGGTTCCGTTTCTGTGTATTTGGTTTTTTGTTTATTTTGCTTAATTTGGGACTGACAGATTTTTTAAAATCTTGGTCTCGACCCGAATCATTTTTTTTATGTATTTTATAAATATACCGGTGTGTCTGTTGTACAAAATGATTGGAAATAAAGTATATATTATCTCTAGTAGGCTTGGCACGGTTAAGGGAAAAAAACCAAACCGTACGATACGCCTGTTGCGGTGCAATACGCGTATAAACCGCGGTACCCCTATTTAAGACGTTCGCCAAAAAAAAAAAAGCCGAATGCCCGTATGAAACCACGTGGTTCTCTTTCGCGCGAACAGGGGTGATAGCGTTCCGGCGCCGCGCGGCGCCGGAAAAAAAAAAAAAAATCTAGTTCGCCCATTATCCTGTGTCATTCTGAGATGCGCAGATAGACAGTAAAGGGAATGTGTCATTCTGAGATGCGCAGATAGACAGTAAAGGGAATTCCGAATTCCCTTTACTGTCTATCTGCGCATCTCAGAATGACACAGGATAATGGGCGAACTAGATTTTTTTTTTTTTCCGGCGAGGGGAGGGGAGGTTTGTTTTAAACAGTGCAGTGATTGGTTTTATTGCAATATTTTATATTGGCTGTGTGTGTATTTTGTTATAAATCGTTCTAAGAATACAGTGGCACTTTAAGATTAGATAAGAAATCCAGCCATACGTTTCAAAACACTGCACTTTAATTTCAAGTGAAAAAATACATCCTCACTCTCAGGGATTAGAAGAGTTTTTGATTCGGTTTTTGTATATAGGTGGTTGGTTGGTCGCCACATAAAAGTTTAAGTTTTAACACACACATCTGTTCAAAAGTAAGCTTTAAGAACTCATTTTTATTTCTTCCAATTATGAAAACTCTGTATGTGACAAAAGACACCTGGTTCCTCTAGATGCCACAACATGGCAGCAAACACTCCTGACACTTTGTATAAATACTGTAGTAAATAAAAAAGCTGTTGAAATCATCCATGTCTTCCCTCTTGCTGTTTCAAAATACTACCTGGCTTTTCATCAGAGATTGTTCATAAAATGTGCTTATGTCAACTCAAACTCAGTTTTTGCATGATTGTTTCATTGTAACTATAATTTTAACCTCTCTTAAATGCTGTATCCTAAACTATGTTTACTTAAGGTAAATAGTAGGCTATATGCCCAAATACAGAGTACTTAAGATTAAAAAAAAAAACCGCAATACGTACCGAACCGCAGACCTCAAACCGCAATACATACCGAACCGCGACTTTTGTGAACCGTGCCACCCCTAATCTCTAGCCACTTTATCCTGTTGTGGCAACGGGGGCGTGGTCTAGCATCGGTCTGTGACAGGAGGGCGGAGTCGGGGAAGGTAAGTGGCAGAATCACTACATCTGTTGTTAATTAATGTGTTTGTGTGTCTTCCCAGTGACCGCGCCCTATTTAAGGGGAGAGAGCGAGAGCAGAGGGAGCTCTCTCCACAACCAGACGGCTGATGTGTGTACGTGTATCTGAGTGTGAGGGAATAGAGATAAAAGCTGAATAAAATAGAGTTTTGTGAAATCAGTTCTGTCCTGCCGTCCTTCTGTGCTCCACCCACCTACACGAACTGCTACACCTGTTCTACAGGGTCGCAGGCAAGCTGGAGCCTATCCCAGCTGACTATGGGCGAAAGGCGGGGTACACCCTGGACAAGTCGCCAGGTCATCACAGGGCTGACACATAGACACAGACAACCATTCACACTCATGGTCAATTTAGAGTCACCAATTAGCCTAACCTGCATGTCTTTGGGGGAAACCGGAGCACCCAGAGGAAACCCACGCGGACACGGGGAGAACATGCAAACTCCGCACAGAAAGGCCCTTGCTGGCCACGGGGCTTGAACCCGGACCTTCTTGCTGTGAGGCGACAGTGCTAACCACTACACCACCGTGCCGCCCCACTGGGATATATCATTGTTAATTATCATTCAAATTTTAGGTAAATTATTTTAATTTGCATCTTATGAGGATTTTAAAAGGGAAATAGGGATTTTGGAGGTTGGTTATACAGGTTTGATTGACCAAAGGTTGACATGTATGTTCTCGGCTTAGGAACGCTACCACTAGGATCGCTGTGTTTCACTTTCCCTCCCTATGGATGACTTCATCATCACTCTGAAAATGGTGACCATGCGAGTGGGATTTCAGTTTGGGAAACCGATAGAAGTCAGACGGTGCCAGGTTGGGTGAGTAAGGTGCATGGGGCAACAGTTCAAAGCTGCATTTGGCTGCTTCCATCACTGCCACCTGTGCTGTGTGGACGGGCGCATTGTCCTGGAGGAACAGCATGCCAGCTTAAAGCTTTCCTTTCCTCTTTGATTTCTTCTTTCAGTTGAGTTTGAGTGGACAGTGATATACAGTATACATAGTATACAATTATGCCCCAAAATGGGAGTTACACCCCTTGTTTCCATGTGAGGCAGAGAACTTTTTGAAGTACCCTTGTATCAATCCATTCATGCAGGCAGAAATATTTTCATTGAGAGTTGTATAACTATGTATGTGTATGCACTTACACACATTCCTTCAACACACACTACAAATTTCTTTCACTTCCTGTCAACAACCTGAACACCAGAATCCAATGAAATATCTTCAAAATGAAGCAAATGATGCAAAATGTGAAGTGACTTGGACCACACTTTAATATTAAATATAAAAAGAGATCATCATTCCCTCATTTATCAGCATAAGCACAAGCACTGTAGCCTGCATACATCCTGTTATGTTTAGCTCTGCTTCAATCCTCCTCAGTTCAACAAGTTCAGTACAATTTTCATATAAAAATTATACATGCTAAATATTTTTTAACAACACCACCAACAACAAACAATACCAAGTTCAGAAATATCAACAATCAAATTCTGGTCAATTTTCAGATTTAAAAAAAAAATGAATACTTACTTTATCATTAAATAACTACTAGATCCATCCATCCATTATCTGTAGCCGCTTATCCTGTTCTACAGGGTTGCAGGCAAGCTGGAGCCTATCCCAGCTGATTATGGGTGAGAGGTGGGGTACACCCTGGACAAGTCTCCAGGTTATCACAGGGCTGACA